>NC_088241.1:33670439-34870439 GCF_036934945.1 Oncorhynchus masou masou | reverse complement strand
TGTATGCTGCAGGACTCAACAAATGCCAAGGAGCTCAGAGAAAGGGGTGAAGATTTGAGATGCAAACGGGTCCTGACACTTCTTGGACAAGATGGGGTTCAGAGACCGGGATGAGGGAGACCTGGGACCTGTGTATAGTTTCCAGTGGAGGCACTATGGTGTGGAATACAGAAATATGCACGCAGGTACACCACACTCTAACATGGTACTGTTGGATTATGATATGAGTGTTTCAATTCAAAAAAATTTAACTAGTGCTTAATTTTCATGGATAATACTTCCCTTATAGATTACACAGGCCAAAGTGTGGACTAACTACAGAAAGTTGACACAATCAAGATCAATCCAGAAGAATCATCATGTGTGCGTGGAACCTCAAAGGCATCTGACAGTCTTCACTGACTTCCCTGTGTATACACTTAATAGTCAATGTTGGTTTGTATTGCTCACACACCTGTGCCTGTGTTGTTCCCAGACCATATGGCGCTGCCCCCCTGCCTTGCCCTGCGTCAGTTGTATTCAATTGACGGGAAGCTGCCGTGCCAGCTGTACCAGTGCTCGGGGGACATGGGCCTGGGAGTGCCCTTCAACATCGCCAGCTACGCCACCCTCACCTACATGATCGCCCACATCACAGGACTTGAGGTGGGGCAGACACCAGCTTAAATCCCCTATTCGCTAACACCCTCCCTTCGACACAAAGGATGATCTTTTAAGTGTAATAACCGGTCTATAATAAAAGCAGGGTAGTAAAATAAGGTATTTCATTCCTGCCTTTCTCCCTCCAGCCTGGTGAAAGTAGGTTCATGACAGATACAACAACTGAGATATACACACTGCAGTGACAAGTGTGTAAAGCTATGGCCACACAGACGCATGAAAACAAATACACATTTATCCTTCTGTATTTGTCCATCAAAAGTTCAACTATCTTTAGACTGGTTGCAAAACGTACAAAGGCCTACATATTGTGCGTTTGACGGACGGTCGTCCATTATCCGTCAACGGATGACTCCCATTGCAAAACCATTGGCTCAATCCATCATTTTCTGACACAAAATGTCTGGCCGCGGCCCAAACGTGATGACTCTTCCTTTACAGCTCCAGAGAGATTCGGCCCTTCCCCAAGCTGAAGCTCATTCGGACAGTGGAACAAAAATAGATGACTTACGTGCAGAAGACTAAGATCGTTGACTACAATCTCCAACGCATCATCAAAATGCAGATGGCAGTTTAAATGGCCTTCAATTAACTACAATGAACAAAAATAAAACACCATGCAACAATTTCAAAGATTTTACTGAAGTATAGCTCATGTAAGGAAATGTCAATTGAAATAAATTCATTAGGCCCTAATCTATGGATTTCACATAATTCTGAATACAGATATGCATCGGTTGGTCAGAGATACCTTTAAAAAAAATAGGGGCATGGGTCAGAAACCCAGTTTCTATCTGGTGTGACCACCATTCATTTGCCTTGTGTAGCGCGACACCCTCGCATAGAGTTGATCAGGCTGTTAATTGTGGCCTGTGGAATGTTGTCCCACGCTTCAATGGCTGTGCGAAGTTGCTGGATATTGGCGGGAACTGGAACACTGTTGTACATGTCGATCCAGACCATCCCAAACACGCTCAATGGGAGACATGTCCGAGTACGCAGGCCATGGAAGAACTGGGACATTTCAGCTTCCAGGAATTGTGTACAGATCCTTGCAACACTTGGCCATGCATTATGCGGAAACATGAGGTAATTGCGGCGGATTAATGGACCGACAATGAGCCCTCGTCATTGAATTTCTGTGCATTAAAATTTCCATAGATTAAAATGCAATTATTCATTTATTGTAGCTTACGCCTGCCCATAACCTCACCACCACGGGTCACTGTTCACAATGTTGACATCAGCAAACTGCTTACCCACACAACACCATTACAAGCCATCCGCCTGGTACAGTTGAAACTGCTGCGACTTCTGTCGGTCATTCTCGAAAATGACAGAAGTGGCTTATGGTAGAGAAATGTACATTCAATTCTCTGGCAACAGCTCTGGTGGACATTCCTGCAGTCAGCATGCCAATTGCATGCTCCCTCAACTTGACATCTGTGGCATTGTTGTGACAACGGCACATTTCAGTGGCCATTTGTCCACAGCACAAGCTGCACCTGTGTAATGATCATGCTCTTTAATCAGCTTCTTGATATGCCACACCTGTCAGGTGGATAGATTATCCTGGCAAAGGAGAAATGCGCCGTAAAAGGGATGTAAACAAATTTGTGCACAAAACAAAAAAAAAAAAGCTTTTTTGGGCATATGGAACAATTCTGGGATCTTTTATTTCAGCTCATGAAACCAACACTTTAAATGTTGTGTTTATATTTTTGTTCAGTGTAATATATAATATCTGGGTGGAGGTTTTCCTTTTGATTTAAATATTCTGGTACAGTACAGTGTCTACTTGTTGCCTTTTTAGATTCAATTGTGTATTTTATTGTTTGTTACGGATACAAGCATCCTGTGTATATCCTGTGTGTGTTTCTTTTCTCTCCTTCTCCCCTCACAGGTGTAAATCATCACTCCCCAATCAGAAGACACACCTCCTCCTGTTTCCTACCCAATCACAGTTCCTTTCCCTTGGTTTAAAAACCCTGTCAGTTGTTTGCCCTAGAGCTCAATCTCTCTGTAAATGCCATGTCTGTAGGTCTCTCTGTTTCACTCTCTCTTTGTGTAGTAACCTCTCTTTTGTTTGAGCACCTCCATAGCACTTTGTCCTCACCTGTGAGTATTGTTTTTGGTTATGGTGTTTGTTTGCTGGTGGGAAAAGGGGAAACCAAGACAAGTCGCCCATGGGCATACACTACCCGTAGGTAGACTTTAAATACGCTAGTTAGAACTGGGTGGACCACCCACTGTATTTTGGTTAGCTGTTGTTAAAGTAGGCTAGTCTAGCTCAGGGGTGTTTTGAATACTTTGAATTGTTTCTTTCCTTGGGTCCAGCTCAGCCCCTTTTCCTGCTCCCCCCCATTACCGTGTGTTTTCAAATAAACTTTGAGTTTGACGGTAGATTTCAGTTGTCCTGGTTATTTCGTTCACACTTTTACTTTGTCACTATTATAATTTGCCTGAGTTATGTTACGGGTCTCATTACCATCCCCCCTAGACTGTCGGGCCAAAAGTGATTCGTACCATAAGTGGGGGCTCATCCGGGATTTGTCTTTACTGACACCCATGCCGCTCATGCAGATTGTTTTAGTGGTATAGTTCAGTGTTGAACGTTATGGCTGAGGTAGCATTAGTGTTTGCTATTTTCGTTGGCTGAAGTAGGTTAAGATGGCTACTTTTGAGTTGAAGTCCTTTTTGGATAACCCTTCGTGGGAGGTTTTTGATAAATGTCGTAGAGTTGATTTAATGACCTTGGCTGACCATTATTCAATATCGATTCCACAGAGTTTAGTTAAGGCGGAGGTTAAACAGCTAGTGTTCAATGTATTGTTGGAAGAGCAGGTGCTTGTGTTACCACTGCCTGAGCCTACTACCCCTGTAGGGGATGTTGCTGCTCCTGTAAGCCCATTGGTGTCTGATAATGAGGGTGAGGCTAAAACACCAGCCACATTGTCCCGTTTTGATCCACTCTCCCCACAGTCAAACGGTGATGCCAGGAGGGATTTCAGTTTAGCACAGTTCCAACTGGAGGCGGAAGAGAGAGCCCAAATTAGGCGAGAGACTCTCCAGTTGGAGATGTGTAAAATTGAGGCAGAAAAAGAACGAGAACAGCGGCAGTTAGATTTGGAGATGTGTAAAATTGAGGCAGATAAAGAATAGCGGCAGATGACGTTTAAAATGCGCCAGATGGAACTGGAGGCAGAGACAGCGAGGCTAGCCTCCGGTCCTGCTGTCACTGTTAGTGAGTCGTCCTCACCTGCTGTGTCCTCAAACACGTTTGACATTAGTAGGCAGATTGCCTTAGTACCTTTGTTCAGAGAGTCGGAGGTTGACTCCTATTTTTGTGTATTTGAGCGTATAGCCGTAGCATTGAAATGGCCTGAAGACATATGGTGCCTATTGCTTCAGTGTAAATTAACTGGTAAAGCACAAGAGGTTTTGTCAGCGCTACCTCTGGAGGACAGTTTGAATTATGAAGTGGTCAAAGCTACTGTTCTTCGTGCCTATAAGCTTGCGCCTGAGGCATACCGACAGAGATTTAGGTCTCATAGAAAGTCTTCTAGTAAGACTTATGTGGAATTTGCTAGAGACAAGGGAAATCTGTTTGATAAATGGCATGCTGCTAGTAAGGTAACTTATTACAACTCTCTCCGGGAGTTAATCTTGTTGGAAGAGTTTAAAAATTGCTTAGCCGGACGCATTGTAGTTTACCTAAACGAACAGAAAGTATCCTCCCTGGCAGAAGCGTCTGTGTTGGCAGACAAGTTTGTGTTGACGCACAAGAGTGTGTTTTCGGCTCAAACTGAGAGTAGAGCCACAGAGTTGCCTACTTTTAGCCCTAGTTGGCCAGCAATAGTATATCAAGCACGCCAGAAGAATGAGCGTCCCTGTTTCTATTGTCATAAAGTGGGACATATGATTAATGATTGCTTCCTGCTTAAAACGCAAACAAGGGATGCCTCTTCATGCCAAGCCCCCAACAGGTGTTGGTCTAATTCGTACAGTTGTGAGGTCTGCAACAAAACAGGTGCCTCAGGGTAACTGTAGTTTGAAAGTCTCAGTCCCCGACCGCAATTATGAACCATTCATTTGAGGGGTTTGTGTCCCTAATGAATGACGAAGCAGCGTCCGGTTAAAATCCTTAGAGATACTGGTGGGCGCAGTCGTTTATATTGTCTGATGTGTTGCCCTTATCTGACGATACATACTGTGGTTGCAGTGTGTTAGTGCAGGGTATTGAAATGGGTTTTCTCCCAGTGCCATTGCACTTTGTGAAAGTACACTCTGAGTTAATCAGTGGAATATTCAGAGTGGGGGTACGTCCTATGTTGCCAGTGAAAGGTGTGACCTTTATAATGGGTAACGATATTGCCGTAGGAAAGGTAGTACCCGTATTGGAAGTATTGGATAAAAGTGACCACTCTCTCGAATGAGCTGGCACAAAATTATCCACGTGTTCCCCACTTGTGCTGTCACTCGTGCTCAGGCACGACAAGAGGGTGATGAGAGAGATTTGTCGAACACTGTTCTGTTCAAAGAGGTTGATCAAGAGGATGGATTGTTTGATACTCCTGAGAAGCTGATCACCTCTGACAAACAGCCCAGGAAAGAATCAAAGAACGTTGAACTTATTGCTGATGCAATACAGTTACCAGTCACTCGTGAGCAGCTGATTGCTAACCAAAAGGTTGACAATATGCTTGCTAAATGTTTTTCTAGTGTTGTCTCATTGGAACATGTGAAGAAGAACGTGGCTTACTTCATTGATGGTAATCTCCTCATGCGTAAATCGAAATCCCATGTTGATGCGTGTGGAGATTGGAATGCTGTTTATCAAATAGTGATTCCTACAGCCTTTTGACAAAATGTGTTATCCCTTGCTCATGATCACCAGTGGTCTGGTCATTTAGGAATCACAAAGACTTATGATCGGATCCTTCGACATTTCTTTTGGCCGGGTTTAAAACAAGATGTGGCTCAGTTCTGTCGGACATGCCACACATGTCAGATAACAGGAAAACCAAATCAGGTTATTCCTCCCGCTCCTCTTTGTCCCATACCTGTCATAGGTGAACCATTCGAGCATGTGGTGGTTGATTGTGTCGGACCCGTTACCGAAGACAAAATCGGGTAACCAGTTTTTGTTAAGATTATGTGTATGGCTACAAGATACCGAGGCCATTCCTCTGCAAAGGATTACAGCCCCGGTAATGAGTAAAGCCTTAATGAAATTTGGGTTACCTAAGGTGGTACAAAGTGATCAAGGTACCAATTTCCTATCCAAGCTCTTCAAGCAGGTGTTAAAATCCTTGTCAATTACACACCGTGTGTCAAGCACCTATCACCCAGAGTCTCAGGGTGCACTTGAAAGATGGCATCAGACACTGAAGTCTATGCTACGTAAATATTGTTTGGAATCTGAGAAAGATTGGGATGAGGGAGTTCCTCGAGTTTTGTTTTCTGCTCATGAAACTGTGCAGGAGTCCCTAGGTTTCAGCCCGGCTGAACTAGTGTTTGGTCACACAGTGAGAGGACAAATGAAACACCTTAAAGAACAGTTCTTGTCCCAAGAGTTGTGTACAGGAGATGAGAATGTGTTGGACTACGTTAGTCGCTTTCGTGAGCGCCTACACCAAGCTTGTGCTCTCGCAAAGGAAGCTCTGTCTTCCTCACAGAGGAGCATGAAGAGACACTATGATAAAGAAGCTGTTTCTCATCCACTACAGCCAGGTGACCAAGTACTGGTGTTATTACCTGTTCCAGGATCTTCACTGTCATCTCGTTTCTCTGGTCCTTATTTAATTGAAAAGAAAATAAGTGAAACTGACTATATGCTTCAAACTCCTGATAGACAACGCCAATCTCATGTGTAATGATGATTTTTGTATGTTTTGTAAGGTTGACTTTGTTGTTGATCTAGTGAGTATTCATTGTACTGTGGTCGCAATCCCTAGGGCTGCTCTTTTAAGGGTGGGAGTGTTACGGATACAAGCATCCTGTGTGTATCCTGTGTGTTTCTTCTCTCCTTCTCCCCTCACAGGTGGAAATCATCACTCCACAATCAGAAGACACACCTCCTCCTGTTTCCTACCCAATCACAGTTCCTTTCCCTTGGTTTAAAAACCCTGTCAGTTGTTTGCTCTAGAGCTCAATCTCTCTGTAAATGCCATGTCTGTAGGTCTCTGTTTCACTCTCTCTTTGTGTATTAACCTCTCTTTTGTTTGAGCACCTCCATAGCACTTTGTCCTCACCTGTGAGTATTGTTTTTGGTTATGGTGTTTGTTTGCTGGTGGGAAAAGGGGAAACCAAGACAAGTCACCCATGGGCATACACTAACCGTAGGTAGACTTTGTTAAATACACTAGTTAGAACTGGGCGGACCACCCACTATATTTTGGTTAGTTAGTTAGCTGTTGTTAAAGTAGGCTAGTCTAGCTCAGGGGTGTTTTGAATACCTATTGTTTCTTTCCTTGGGTCCATGTTTGTATCACAGGAATTTGGTAAATAAAGAATATATACATTTAGTTATTGGCACAAAGATCCCTTTTAGAAACATACAAAAGTGAAATCATTTCATCTTGTGCATTGATAACCAAATACAGGAATTTTTCAATGGTTACTTAAGAAAATCATTGTCGGGCAACTTTGTGCTTGGTTGAAAAATCTACTGCCCGGCTTCCTCCACGACACCGTACTCGTCACTGGAGCTTCTTCCACACTTGCCCCTGAGGGTACTGGTGTGTCTGCACTGACGACTCCAACATCTCACAGGAGTAGCCTGGATCCTGATGGAACAATAGCCAACAGAAACCATGGGCATGACTTAAAGAGCCACAGAATTTAAATGAATGATCACAACACCAGATCATTTTGATAAAAACAATACCTTGGGAGGCATGTAGTGGGCGTTCTGAATCACAACGGGACTTCTGAAGTGCTGATGGAGGTGGTCCACAAATTCACACATCCTGAGAAAGAGAACAGGTTTTATTTCACCACCTGACCACAGCTCAAATAATTACAGTTATAACCAAATGAAATAATTATGGGGTCATTGTTATATTCTATATTATGTCATTGTAGCTTGAATGGTTTAGAATGATGGGCTGGGATGTCCATGTTCACGCACCGGTTGTCAAGACTGGCAGACACAGAGATGTAGTCAAAGAGAATCAGGTGCTGAACCAGCTCACACAGTCCAACACCTCCAGCATGAGGACACACAGGCACTGGGGAAATAGATTAAAAGATAAACACACAGCACGGGCACAGAGACACACACAGCTGGGCTCGTACTCATCAAGCATCTGCTGATCTTGGATCAAGCCCCCCCCCGTCCATACAATCTTACCTACAAGGCAAAACTGATCCTAGATGAGCACTCCTATTCCGAGATGCTTTATGAATATGACCGCTGATGTCTTACCCTTGAACTTGTGAGCCATAAGCAGCACAGCTAGGTTCTCATTGACACTGCCCAGTCTACAGCTGTCAATTTGGACAAACTGCAACGCTGACGCCTGGAGGAACTGCTTGAACATCACTCTATTATGGCACTGGAGGAGCCACAAGAACAACATTCATTACATATCAGTTAAACTGACTAAATACTGACAGCGCTAGTGTTAAACACTGAACACGATGAGTCAGTAACATTGACACACAGGGAGTCCTAACCTGTTCTCCTGTGGCCACTCCAATGCCAAGCGGCGCCAAGGCCTGCAATGGCAGAACAGAGACGTTAAACTTAAGCAGAAACAAGCGTCGAGGCTTGGAGAATAACCTTTCATTCTGAATCCATGACTGTTTCTCAATTTGTGCTTCCGCAATTTCTCACATCCCATCTCCTTGACTCCTCAAAACACATTGGAGAAAAGGTCCAAGGGGAGGGACCTTCTCTAATACAGTTGAAAAGGAGGCGGGGAAATAGGATGTGAGGAATCACAAAGCAATTAAGAACCCAGGCCTCAGATCCTTCCCTCATCACCTTGGAGATGGCAGCATGTCCCAGGATATCGTCAGGGGAGGTGGGCTCTTCGATCCACAGGGGTTTGTACTCAGCCAGCCTGGTCACCCAGGTTATGGCCTCGCCTACGTCCCACCTTTGGTTGGCATCAATCATCTGAAACAGAGAAGACAATTGGCTGCAGAATGAATTGAGCCAATCCTGTGCATGAGGTTTACTGAATCCAACGGCATTACAGATTTACCAGTGTGTTGTGGGGTCCAATCATCTGCCGTATGAGACTGCACCGGCGAATGTCATCCTTTAGGTCAGCCCCCACCTTCACTTTGAACTTGGTCCATCCATCCTTTAGTGCATCGGTGCACAGCTATAGGAAGATGGAAATACACAGACTGACATACAGTGGGGTCCGAAGTGATTGACACCCATACCCCCAAGACATGCTAACCTCTCACAATTACTACTAACAGGGGAGGTTAGCATGTCTTTGGTGGTATGATCTTGGACCCTCTAACATTTTCACTTATCATTATACGTAATCATAGTAGCATCCACATTAATGTAGAAGTGTTTATAAATATTCTATTCTTATTTAAAATAAGTGACACCTTTACCATTAATTTTTATTGGGCACAAAATAATAATAATAATTAAAAAAAACTAACTGTATATGCTTCATGTAGTCATTGCATGCTAGGACTATGAGACCAAATATTACACTTTTGACTCCTTTATTCATAAGTCTTCAGGGGTGTCAATTTTGACCCCTATCTTTGAGAACAAAAAAGTATCACTTGTTAAACTCAGAAATTGTATTGGTATAGAAAACAATCCCTTTTTTGCATTAATTATAGCCCAGTATTTTAGTAATTTAATACAGTAATTGCTCATCTTTATTAAGGGTGTCAATAATTTAGGACCACACTGTATATAAGGTTTCCCTATGGGGCCTGGTAAAACGTAGTGCCCTACATAGGGAATAAGGTGCCATTTGGTACTTGGACCAATGCACAGCATATGTATGAGAGGAGACCTGTTTCAGCAGCTGGTCGGAGTATCCTAGCCAGGCACAGGAGGTGGTATAGGCAGGATAACCCTCCTTCAGCATCTGGTCCACTGAGAGGTCATACATTCACATCGATACACTTCATTAATAAAATTCATATTCCAATAGAGGAAGGTACATTTTTATAATTGCAGTACTGAGTATATTATGGGATTGTAAGCACTTCACGGAGGAGCAATTACAGCCACTAAACTCCACTTATCAAAGCCGTTAACGTCGCTGAGGCCCTTTGTGTGCTTACCTCTCTGCTGCTTCCCCGTCTGAGCTTTCACAAGTATATCTGAGAGAGCGAAAGAGAGAGCGAGAACACGCAGATCAAAGATAATAGGTAATGTTGTTTGTAGACTACCTTGTGAACCTGTTAAACCAGAGTGCCGATGGCCAATAGAGGAACATATTATGGACAGTGTTCAGCAAGACGTACCAAGGGCCTCCTCTTCAGTAAGGGCATCAGTGATATATCTGAAGTCAATGCATGAGATGAGCTTTTTGGGGTCCTGAGGCAAGAACACAAGCGTGTACAGGCACACGTACATACACTACTTCATCCTAAAAACGTGTCTGATTACAGCACATTCCAAGATGTACACATTACATTGTGTCATTCCAAACTTTATCCGCATGGTCATATTTCAATGTCGCACAAAACTGAATATGACGTGGCGGATAAAGTTCGGCACGACAATTTCATTTGTACACATCTAAAGACCTGCATCACTATACTGACAGCTTCTCCGTTTCTATAAAGACTTATTTGGAGGTTTTGTTCGAGCCCACATACTACAGAACGAGGATGTCAATCGCTGGTTTGGGTAAGTTTCTGTCTTGACATTTCTAGAACATGCCATTTACATCCAAAATACAGATATGATTGTCAAAAAAAGAAAAAAACTTTAAGTTTGATGCTTTACTCAAGAGTAAAGCTAAAAAAACTCTCCATATCAGCAACTTACCATTTCAACAAGCAGCTTCCACAGTGGCTGTTGGCAAAAGGACAACAGTCATTTTAGCAGTATCTCGACATATGAAGTGTCTTGCTATATTGCTTGGCATGCCTGGTCCACTAACATCCATAGCGTCGCTGTCTGATGAAACCCTCATCTCCAAAATCAACAACAAAATTAACAACAACAAAAAACACACACACAAAAAAAAATATATATATATATATATATAGAATACATTTTATTGGTCCTATGACATGTTCAGAGTACATTGAGGGGTTACTGCTTTCAATTCATTTGAAAAAATAAATAAAATCAGTTACAAGGTTCAGACCGCAACGATTGCTGAGGCAATGTGGGCCATGGTCAAAACTAGTGCACCATATAGGGGACAGGACTCCAATGTCTCACCTTGCCCTCGGACCGTGCCCAGAGGTCCCATACTGCATTCAGGACAGCCGCAGTGGCCAACTGAATGACTCCTTTCTCTGGTCCAATCTGGTACAAGACCGGGGTAAAATAGCTGCTTACACACATCTTTCAGTGAAGGTTAGTTACTCAGTGTGGATTGATTAGGGTAGTTTGTGTTGGAGTGGCTGTGTACACTCACCCATCGCATCTGTCCATCGCTGGTGAGGAGACGGTAAAATCCACGGAAGTCACTCACAATCTCCTCTAGAGATTTCCCCACAACTAGGGCAGACAGGGCTTCCACAGCGCACACAACTGCACAGTTTAAAAAAAGGGACAAATGTTAGTCATTTGAAAAAAGTACACAGTATTATCCTCAGACTGGCAGATTCGGGTTCACATGAGGACAACTAGCATGTAATGCATAATCATTTAGAGATCTGGGAGTACCTATGTTCTGGTTGCACCTATGCATACAAAGCCAGACTGTGTTGTGTTTACACATACTACCACAAGATGTAGCTGTGGATAACATGTATTTAGACTACTAAACAAAGCCCACTAACTAGAACACTCAATAACACATTGAAATGGTGAAGGTTGGATCAAGAATCTTACCAATTTCTGTGCCTCTCCCCACAGTAAAAGTCAAGCCATATCCTTGCATTCCTTGATCAGTTTCGATGACAACATAGGCGACAGAGTAGTCCGGGTCGGTGTGCTGAAAGAAGCAAAATGTGTATTTTCCTATATGATCCTTAGGCCTACCATAGGTAGGGGAAAATGAAAGTGCTGCAGAAATCAATTTTGTCTGCAACTTCTGCAAGAACGCATTCATTGCATTGATGCACCTACCATTGCGTCTGAACCATGTTGCTCCAAAGATGTTGGAAATCTGACATCGCGGACAGTCAACTTTATAATTTTCTTAGTCATTTTGCTCAATTTTTTTTAGACAGGGAAGTAGCCCGCTACTGTACTATCGCTTGCTCAACATGGAATCCCGCCCACTGCGATTGGTTGAAATGCCTTTCCGCGTAGGAAAAGTGTGATTCTCACATGACTTTATGCAATCATAGTGGCTACAACCGGTTTGGCGTTGATTGCAATCTTCCTGGGTACCGGCTGCCTCTTGGGCTTGAGCCGGGTGCTCCGTTCTGTCCGACAGGCAAAAGTGACGCGCGTGGGGTAATGAGTAGGATTCGGTGTTTTCACATGCAAGTTATTGGTTTTGATAGAAACGCAGCATTGTTGACAATATGAGTGCAGAGCAGATTACCGTTCACTTTTGAGCAGGGCTGGCCTCCCCAATACGCCTGGTCACGTGACGGGCCACAGCCTCGATAAATCCGGGGCAGTTTCATAGATCTCCCTCAATGCAACTGTCAAAAAATGAATTCATGCCAATAATATTAACATTGTGACAGCTCGTGCCTCGACAAGTGTCATCAACTCCCTGTTTGTCTGTATAAAACTATTGCATCTAACGAATTCAACAAAGAATAGCACACATTCAAATCCGACATGTTTAATTTTCCAACTGTACAAATTCCACAAATAAGCATCCATAATTATTTCTCCACCAACCTCATAACTTGCATTCTCGTCTTAGCGGTCTTAAAAAAACGTGATATCAACTGTCTGTCTGTATGAAACTGATGAATCTAACGAGTTCAACAAATAGCACACATTAAAATCTGAAATGTTTAATTTTTGTAATGTTTAATTACAAATTCCACAGATTAGTATCTAAATCATATTTATCTTTCCACCAACTTTATGACTTGCATTCTAGTCTTTGCTGTCCTTTTTTTATTTATTTATAAAATTAGGATTTCACAACTTTGTACAAAGCCCTTCTTTAAAAACCTCAGCTGACCATGTGTGTTCTGCCCATCTATGCAAGTATGCATAATCAAATGCATCACTGAATTGATGAGTTTAAAGAAAAACAAAGGAGTAAAATGACAACTGTTGATGTGACATGACACATTAAAAAGACCTTTGAGCTTCCTCCTGTTGCAGTCTTAAAATAACTGACTGCTCACTGGTTATGGCTACGTAATAAAAACGAAAATGTAAATAAAAACTCATTCTCTTTGTATCTAGGCTGAAACAGTAGACTGAATTAAATCCATTCACAAAATAAAATCACATGTAGACAACATAAAACAGTTCAGGTGCTTTGGCAATATATTCCCATAAAGGCAAATTTGTTACTTAAAAAAAAAAAAAAATTTAGATCTGAAAATGAAACACGTGAGGATGAGTCAAGTATACAATCCAAAAGATAACGTTTGTTGAAGGACTTCTCCATGTATGTGAAAGAGAAGGCCAAGTCCTCTATAACATAGGTGTGTAGAACCAATTTCTGGCATGTCATGGCCAAATCAGGTGGTTGTATCAACAAATTCAAATCTGGAACTAAGAGGGTGAATATTTAGTTTGTTTTTGTGTAGTGCTATGATATGTGCAGAGACGAGACACATTGGCATGTAGCTTAGTGAGCTGTGGGCTTAGCAAGGAGAGCTGAATATTCTCCCATCTCACAGTGATATATTGCTCTGGGGTGAAGTTTCCCCTAGGTACAGATCTAAGATCAGCTTCCCTTTCCATAACAATTAGTAGGGGAAATGCTAAATTGAACCAAGATCAGTGTTTAGGGGCAACTTCATCTTACAACTACATATGCAGAAAATACTCTGTAGTGATCTTTAAAGAGGCGATTTAACTTGGAATAGCAATGGTCTGTCAGGGACACATAACATGATGGCCTTAGTGTTGTAAAAATGTCCAACTGAAGGACTCGAAGGGAAGGCTTCACATGAACCTAGAACCATGTCCATGATATGAATTATTCTTACAGTTACATAGAATAAAATCAACAAATAAAATAGAAAATGAGCAGACTAGATGGACCCACGCAGCTGTCCCTGATCCGCGTCACTCAAGTCAATCGTTCAGAAAAACACAGGAGGAGAAAAAACATTTTCCAGTTGAACTGATGAAATGTACTGAACACAGAACTGAATTATCCTAACTGAAATATTCCCACAGTACTTGACAATATTTTCATCGCTTACAGCACATCCTTCTCTCTCATCCACCATTTTGAAGAGCTCTTATTCCAAGGGCACCTACCCATCTCTCTCATGTGGCATTTTCACAGTTCAACAAAGATTTTAGAAACAACGCAACAGAATGATTGGTCACTTCGAAAAAGAACATGATCATTATAACCATGTGGGAAATTGAGGAATTAAAAAAACAAAGGAACAAAAGGAGTAAAGTCATACAAACTAAGACCTGTAGTACCTGAAATAAAAAAGACAAAATGATCAGTAAAAATTAGTGTAAAAAAAAAAAAAGCATATTTATTTTTATCATCAGGGATAGCAGTGGTTTGTGCAACTCGATAACCAAGCTTCCAGTTGCCTTTTCTGAAGCACATTATTCATAGCATTTAATCTCCATGCGTCAGTATCAAAGTCTGTTCCTCCTGGGTGGAGGGATACTTTGCACGGTGAAGGGGTCCAGGGCTGCGCTGCGGCCAGGCCTGACTATAGGTTATCCCCGGGCTGGTACTGTGGCTCCGTGGCTGTGAAGTAGTCCTCCAGGAAGGACTGGATGTACTCGAAGGTGGGCCTCTCATCGGGGTCCTTCTTCCAGCACAGCTTCATCATCTCGTGGAGGGAGTCGGGACAACCCTGGGGGCAGGGCATACGGTACCCCCGCTCCACCTGCTCCAGGACCTCCCTGTTCACCATGCCTGGGTGGAGAGAGAGAAATGGAAAGAAAGAGATAGAGCGGGGGGGGGGGGGGTCAGTTTGTTTAGTGCCCATCACATTAACTGTACAGTCAACCTTATCAGTTAGGCCACGCAATAAAATCAAGATTATCCACAACAAAACTGATCTAATTCCATTGAGATGTCGCTCCAAACGCTTTACTTGACTATATTACACCTCCCCCCTCCCTCCCCCTCAAAAAGCATAAATAAAAAGGAGGCCTGAATCAGGGGTTGGAATCGGTTCAGGGAACAGATCCTAAAACAATGACATTTTTCAAGGAATAGAACTTGTAATGAATGTGTTCTATACTTTTCCGGAACAGAAGCATTATTTTAAAAGCATGGGAACCGGTTGATATCGTTATATTATGTTACGGCATTCCTTTCCAGTCCCACAAAAAAAAAACACAACAAAGCACCTATGAAAAGCCCTCTGTCACTTAGAAACTTATTCCGCTCTCTGCGTGCCAGCTCGAAAACCTTTGCCAGTGCGTGTAGGCTGCCTGCCCCTCCCCTTCCAAGGCATAGTCTACTGTAGCCTGCTGATGTTACAAGCGGGATTCAGAAATTAGGAAATTAGGGAGAGAGATAGTTAATTAGAAAATAATGGATAAACTTTTTTAATGCGAGTTAAGGATGCTATACAGCACCTTCGGAAGGTTTTTCAGACCCCTTGACTTTTTCCACATTTTGTAACAAACTATTCTAAATTAGATTAAAATGCCCCCCGATCAATCTACAGACAACACCCCATAATGACAAAGCAAAAACAGGTTGAGACACTTTTGCTAATACATTTTTGGAATAAAGTGGAAATATCACATTTACATAAGTATGCAGACCCTTTACTCCGCACTTTGTTGATGAACCTTTGCGGGGATTACAGCCTTGAGTCTTCTTGCTACAAGCTACAAGCTTGGCACAGCTGTATTTGGGGAGTTTCTCCCATTCTTCTCTGCAGATCCTCTCAAGCTCTGTCAGGTTGGATGGGGAGCGTTGCTACACAGCTATTTTCAGGTCTATCCAGAGATGTTTGTTCGGGTTCAAGTCCGGGCTCTTGCTGGGTCACTCAAGGACATAGAGACTTGTCAACACTTCTGCGTTGTCTTGGCTGTGTGCTTAGGGTCGTTGTCCTGTTGGAATGTGAACCGTCACCCCATTCTCAGGTCCTGGAGCAGGTTTTCACCAAGGATCGCTCTATACCTTGCTTCGTTCATCTATGCCTCGATCCTGACTAGTCTCCCAATCCCTCCCGCTGAAAAACATCCCCACTGCATGATGCTGCCACCATCATGCTTCACCATAGGGATGGTGACAGGTGTCCTCCAGACGTAACGCTTGGCATTCAGGCCAAAGAGTGTCATCTTGGTTTCATCACACCAGAGAATCTTGTTTCTTATGGTCTGAAAGTCTTTTGGTGACTTTTGGCAAATTCCAAGTGGGCTGTCATGTGCGTTTTACTGAGGAGTGGCTTCCCTTCTGACCACTCTACCATAAAGGCCTGTTTGGTGGAGTGCTGCAGAGATGGTTGTCCTTCTGGAAAGTTCTCCCATCTCCATAGAGCAAGTCTAGAGCTCTGTCAGAGGGACCATTGGGTATTTGGTTATTTCCCTTACCAAGGCCCTTCTCCCCCGATTGCTCAATTTGACCAGGTGGCCAGCTCTAGGAAGAGTCTTGGTGGTTCCAATCTTCTTCCATTTAAGAATGATGGAAGCCACTGTGCTCTTGGGGAACTTCTGATCTGCGCCTCAACACACCCCTGTCTCGGACTTTTACTGGCAATTCCTTCGACCTCATGGATTTGTATTTGCTCTGACATGCAAAAATAATCTAAAAACCTAATTTCGCTTTGTCATTATGGGGTATTTAACAAAAAAATAATATTTGTTTTAGCTTACGGCTGTAACGTAACGAAATGTGGAAAAAGTCGAGGGGTCTGAATACTTTCCGAAGGCACTGTAGTTATTTATTAACTACAAAAAGGGAAGACATGTTTTCATTTAAATTCTGGTGCCGCTCTGCACACACACGCTTCTTAGATAGCTTGCTAGCTCTGGTCCAACGTTAAGGCAACTCTCTGAAGTTCAAAGACACTCAAAGTTCCTTCATACTGTAGAAGCCGCTCCTCCGTAGGTATAATTCTGTGGGCCTAATTCAGATAACAAATGTCATAACAACAAGATGCCCAGCGCTTCAAGTCAAGCCTCTTCCTCCGCCGTCTCTCCCCACCTGCAAATGTTCAGTTGCATCTCGCGCCCTACAATGGTCTGTACAATGCATGTAAATAGTTTGCACACTCCATAGCAACCTGCTCTACCTGCACTGATTGGTGAAGCAATTTAATATCGAGCTAAATGTAATAAAAATGTTCATTTCAAGAGGTTTAAAAAGTAACAGAAAGGGTTAGAATTTCATTTTGCTGGTCGGGAAAAAAATTATAATAATAGTACTGTTCAGAACAAAACGATTGGAAAATAATTTTGGTTCTAAAGCCTGGCTTGAAGGTTAGTGTTTGTGTGTGTCAGTGTTTCAGAGCACCCGCCAGCCTCCCTCTCTCTCCCCAGAGCTCGATCAGTCTGGGACAGATGGTTCTAAACAAGAGTAGTGTTCAATCTCCGGATCAGATCCCGCCAGATGGTCTCCTCTAATCTCAGCCAGCTTGTGTGTGTGTGTGTTTACCCCACAGAGACAAAAACAGCAATCAGACAGTGTCACCCCTGGCCCACTTCCTATGACAGTATTAACTAGTCTAGGCTATAAGACTTGTGACGGATCACCTTTAACCAAATTAGTCACTTCCTTGTTTACATTGCGCTGGCAACTAATTTATGACTACTCCTCCTGGTCACACAAGAAATCTGCTTCCCAGCTTCAGGCATCATACAATTGAAGTATCTTAACCAGATGGACAGCCTCACAGACTGCCATTGTTGCTATGGGACTGCATCCCAAAATGGCACTCTTAATTCCTACATAGTGCCCATTCCCTATGTGCTCTAGTCAAAGGAAATGCACTGTATAGGGAAATGGGTCCCATGTGGGACGCAAACATTGTTTTTCATTTTGTCTGTGCTCTCACCTGGGTAGGGCACCCTGCCCTTGGTCACCAGTTCGGTGAGTAAGATGCCGAACGACCAGCCATCTGACTTGATGGTGAAGCGGCCGTACAGAGCAGCTTCAGGAGCCGTCCACTTGATGGGGAACTTGGCCCCTAAAAACCAGGAGGGGAAGGGATAAAAGAAGAGCGGGAAGGGACAAAGACAGAGGGAGAAGAGGGGGAAATACAGAGAGAAAGAAGAGAGACAGAACATTAACTTCCACTAGGGGTCATCAGAGACCTTTACAGCTCCGTACCATAACCACTGAGAGGTGACCGATATTACAGTTCACACTCAAGTCTGCCATAACAATTACACTATTGACCTCCCGTAACAAAATGAAGCATAGCTGAATTTTTTAACGGTTGAAGTGTGATCTGATTGCAAGGTAATTGATCGAGAAAGAATCATACATCATAAATATATCACAGCGGGGTGAAAAATCAAAAGTCCCATTCCAAAAGGTTTGAGGTTTTAGAGTGTTGTTGAGTAGAAAAAGGAGTGTTAGTTCTCTGCTGAAACCATTGGGCTTAAATGGTTAAGCAGCAGGAAGCTTGAGAAAGAGTTTACTCACCTCAACTAATCCGATTGGATATGACCATCTGCTTTTCGCCATTAGCCTAATTTACCATGGTAGGAAATAGGGCTGAGTATTTTCCCGGTATTTTACAAATGTTCCATTCCGAGAATAAATCACCTTTCTCCCAGGAAACCCGGTATTTCCCACTAAAACCTGAAGTGTCAATCTAAAGCATTATAAAGGATATAAATATGTCTGGATTTGATTAGAGCTTTGATCAGCATGAACATCCAATCCTGATGCGGCATATATTCAATGCATTTTATGAGCCCTTACAATAATGACATTTAATGAGCCAATCACACCGGCAGCTGATGAAACTGAGGAGTATTTCTGTCTGTAATAAAGCCCCTTTGTGAGGAAAAATACATTCTGATTGGGGAGCTAGGTTCAACCAGTGGGTTGGCCTATGCCTTCCCAGGGCTGGGTGGGCCTGAGAGGGCATAAATCCTTACATTGGGGCCTAAATATATTTTAAATTAATTTAAATTGACTGATTTTATTATATGAACTGTAACGCAGTGAAATTGTTGCATGGTGTGTTTATAATTTTGTTCGGTATATATATATATATATATATATATATATATTTTTTTTTTCTGGAAAAATACTTGTCTGAACTTAAACGACTTAAACTAGGTAGAAAGTGTGTAGAAATTATAATTATTTAAATGTAATTTAATCTCTGAACAATCTTTCTTTAATCACATCATTTTCAGCATTCTTCAACAAAGAAATGTTTATTATTGACAATGAAAGAGGTGGGAATGTTGTTCCCTTCTCATATAATAATAAATATTGATATATTTTTCCAGAGTTATTTGATTAAAAAAAGACCATTGGGCGTCTATTACCAGAATGCTAACAAAATTAGCCCACTTGGAGTTTGCCAAAAAGCACCTAAAGACTCTCAGACCAGATGAAACCAAGATTGAACTCTTTGGCCTGAATGCCAAATCTGAAGGAAACCTGGCACCATCCCTATGGTGAAGCATGGTGGTGGCAGCATGTGATATCGTTTTTTTTTATTTTTAATAAATTAGCAAATATTTCTAAAAAACAGTTTTTGCTTTGTCATTATGGGGTATTGTGTATAGTTGGATGATTTAATACATGTTTTAGAATAAGGCTAGAACGCCAACAAATTGTGAAAAATGTCAAGGAGTCTGAATACTTTCCGAGGGCGCTGTAGGTAGGAGCTACCTAATGTCATTTTTTGTGAGTTTCAAATCAAATCAAACCTTATTTGTCACATGGGCCGAATACAAGTTGTAGATCTTGGGGGGGGGGGGGTCAACGTACAAGTCCGGTGACCATTTGATTAATTGTTAAGCAGTCTTTTGGCTTGGGGGTAGAAGCTGCTGAGGAGCCTTTTAGTCCTAGACTTCGCGCTCCGGGTACCTCTTGCCGTGCAGTAGCAGAGAAAACAGTCTATGACTTGGGTGACTAGAGTCTGACAATTTTATGGGCTTTCCTCTGAGACTGCCTACTATATAGGTCCTGGATTGCAGGAAGCTTGGCCCCAATGATGTACTGGGCCGTATGCACTACTCTGTAGTGGCTTATGCTGAGATGCTGAGCAGTTGCCACTTGTGTCAGATGCTGAGCAGTTGCCATACCAGGCGGTGATGCAACCAGTCAGGATGCTTTCGATGGTGCAGCTATAGAACATTTTGAGGATCTGGGGACCCATGCCAAACCTTTGTCTCCTGAGGGGGAAAAGGTTTTGTTGTGCCATCTTCACGACTGTCTTGGTGTGTTTGGACCATGAAAGTCTGTTGGTGATGTGGACACCAAGGAACTTGAAACTCTTGACCCGCTCCACAACAGTTCCGTTGATATTCATGGGCGCCTGTTTGGCCCGCCTTTTCCTGTAGTCCACGATCAGCTCCTTTGTCTTGCTCACATTGAGGTTGTTGTCATGGCACCACACTGCCAGTTCTCTGACCTCCTCCCTATAGGCTGTCTCATCGTTGTCGGTGATCAGGCCTACCACTGTTGTGTCAGCAGCAAACTTAATGTGTTGGAGTCATGTTTGGCCATGCAGTTGTGGGTGAACAGGGAGTACAGGAGGGGACTAAGTACAGAACCCTGAGGGGCCCCAGTGTTGAGGATCAGTGTGGCAGACATGTTGTTGCCTACCCTCACCACCTGGGGGTGGTCCGCCAGGAAGTCCAGGAACCAGTTGCAGGGGAAGGTGTTTAATCCCAGGGACGAGAGACATTGTGCAAATGAACAAAGTTTTAATGCATGCCGTACTGGCTCTCCAGCAGCATGTCTACAAGCTATGTCTGTGTGGAGTCACTAGGGCAACGGGCCTGACTGCTCTGCTCGGAGAAGAGGGGGGAGGAGGAGACCACAAAGAACAGAGAGTAAAAAAATGCAAGGAAATCAAGATAGCAGAGGCAGCTGTACAAATAACTCATTCAGAAGGCTTTGACTTCTCAAACGCTAGCACAACACGATGACCCATCACTTTAATAATTCAGCCACTTACTTAGATAGCAAGTTAAACTTAGGGGTCACATTAACACAGAATTATGCGGTTTTCACACAGGTAAAAAAATAATAAAATGAAACGCATAAGAAATATCTTGCTGTGTTTTGTGAACACGGATCTAAAATACTTCTTATTGTAATTTCTTGCTCGGCACCAGACAAAAGTTGTGCGCAAGTTGCACTTCTAAACTCGGATGAGAATTCACTAACGGGCATTCGATGAGCAGGCCGCGCTCTGACTGATGTGCAGCTACTTAACTCTGGCGCTTTTCAAGATGAACTTGAAGCAAAACATTAGGAAATGTAGCTGGCTAAAGTCTTTCTACGACAGGCCTAAACATTACAAACATCACGGCCATGCATCGTATTTGCTTTTTCATTGTTAGCTCATTTAGTTGTGTGGCTGCCAGCCAAATTAGCGTTGCACTTGTGTTGTCAATCTGACGAAAATGAAGCTATTTTCTGTGTTGCACTAATGTATTTTCCGTGAAGGAAAACTATAGTTGCGCGTCCCTGACCACTCTATTGAGGCCAAAAAAATGAAATACTTTCAATATAAAACACGACCCCTGTCAATACACAGTTGGACTCACCTGCTCCCTCTTTCTCCCGTTGTGCTATTTACAAACAAACACGTGACTGGATCAGCTGTTCTGGGGAACTAGGTAAGTTTCATAACGTAAAATAATGTGACAGGTGAAATAAGAACGCTTTGCACAAGTTGACTACAGGTATTTACTTTAAAAATAGCTACAAATATTACAATCTATTGAAAAACTTAAAATTGTTTATTAGTATTGATGGTATTAACCTCTTGAAACTCTGGGGGCGCAATTTCATTTTTGGATGAAAAATGTTCCCGTTTTAAACAAGATATTTTGTCACAAAAAGATGCTCGACTATGCATATAATTGATAGCTTTGGAAAGAAAACACTCAGAATTTTCCAGAACTGCAAAGATATTGTCTGTGGGTGCCCTGGAACGGGAGCTACAGGCAAAACCAAGATGAAACGGCAACCAGGAAATGAGCAGGATTTTTGAGGCTCTGTTTTCCATTGTCTCCTTATATGGCTGTGAATGCGAGAGGAATGAGCCTGCCCCATCTATCGTTTCCCCAAGGTGTCTGCAGCATTGTGACGTATTTGTAGGCATATCATTGGAAGATTGACCATAAGAGACTACATTTTCCAGGTGTCCGCCCGGTGTCCTGCGCCGAAATTGGTGCGTCATTTTCAGCTGCTGGTATTTTTCCATGCGATTCTGAGGGGAAAGCAGGCTTCCACGAACTGCATATCAATGAAGAGATATGTGAAAAAACACCTTGAGGATTGATTCTAAACAACGTTTGCCATGTTTCGGTCGATATTATGGAGTTAATTCGGAAAAAGTTTGACGTTTTGGTGACTGAATTTTCGGTTCGTTTCGGTAGCCAAATGTGATGTACAAAACGGAGCGATTTCTCCTACACAAAGATTCTTTCAGGAAAAACTGAACATTTGCTATGTAACTGAGAGTCTCCTCATTGAAAACATCCGAAGCTCTTCAAAGGTAAATAATTTTATTTATTTGGTTATCTGGTTTTTGTGAAAATGTTGCGTGCTAAATGCTAAGCTAGCTTGCAATACTCTTACACAAATGATTGATTTGCTATGGTTCAAAAGCATATTTTGAAAATCTGAGATGACAGTGTTGTTAAGAAAAGGTTAAGCTTGAGAGCAGGCGCATTATTTTCATTTTATTTGCGATTTTCAGAAATCGTTAACGTTGCGTTATGCTAATGAGCCTGAGGCTTTATTCACGATCCCGGATCTGGGATGGGGAGTATCAAGAGGTAGAACCACCCTGTGGCTATTTCCAAATACCCCGGTATACAGTATCCCGCTCAAGCCTACGCTGTGCTCTACTAACCTTGCCTAGCTGTGTACTCGTTGTCCTCTATCAGCCTGGCCAGACCGAAGTCGGCGATCTTGCACACCAAGTTGTCCGCGACCAGGATGTTAGCGGCACGGAGGTCCCTGTGAATGTAGTTCATCCTCTCGATGAAAGCCATACCGTCAGCGATCTGAGGAAAACAAGACAAATAGTTTAACACTCCATTTCCTCACTGATGCCCACGTTAATATTTGATGTGACCCACTCAGAGCTGAACAGCCTTTCTTAGGTTAAGTCCTAAATGACACCTAATCCCTATATAGTGCACTACTTTTGACCAGAGCCCTATGGGCCCTGGGTAAAAGTATTGCACTAAATAGGGAATAGGGTGCCATCTGGGACCCATAGATACACACAAGAGGGAGGAATCTTGTGATGGAGAAAGGAAGAAATAGTTTTTTCATGTACTACTGGTAGTCAAAAAGAGGCCAACCGTATCCTTAGGTGGAGAAACTGATGGGCGAGAAACTTGTAATCATACATGGTGGTTTACTGAGAGGCTGACTTTTGACTTACCTGTGCGGCCATATCCACCAGCAAGGGAAGCTTGAGGAATTTACCATCTCCCTCCTTCAGGAAATCCAGCAAACTTCCTACAATTACAAAATCAGCAACACATGACAGTTACTGTACCAGAGAGAGAGTGCTGTAAATGTTGCCAACGGTGCGGCAACAAAACACCACAGAAATAGTGAATTAAGGCTTTTTAAATACGACATCTTAAATATTCCCAAGGTATTGATGAAGCTAGCAGTGTGTGTCTATGTTTGGTACATGGCTCTTAATGACATTTAGGATGTGTCCCAAATGACACCCTATTCCCTATATAGTGCACTACTTTTGACCACAGCCCTATGAGGCCCTGGTGACTGGTACACTATATAAACTAGTACACTATATAAGGAATAGGGTGTCATTTGGGACACACACATTTCCTCAGTGTGAGAGGAAACCAAGATTAGAGTCACAGGGGACATCAATGGGATAAACACACACTCCCTTGTGAGTTAGGCTAGTCTACACACACACACACCAATGCAATATAATTTAGAACACACACACACACACACACACACACACACACACACACACACACACACACACACACACACACACACACACACACACACACACACACACACCACTGAGTCCACTTAGGGATAAGTCATTAGTGTTCAATCACTAATTAAAAAGAAACAGTGAGACGCATTGCAGTCAAGAAAGATGAAAGCTCGCCACAAAACTGCTGCAGTTTTCAATTAAACATCTCTGCTCCGGGCCTCCAAAACCCACATGGGATTTCCAAGGACTTTCAACCGGTAGGGTACGTTAATTAAAACGGCCATAACACTTAAAAAATTAAATATTTAAGGAAATTGTCCGGGATACTTCTAATAGGGTGACGTGTGCATTGTGGCGTAATATCTAAAACTTCTGCGCCCTAAGATCTTTCGGAGACATGCAACAACTAACGTCCAAATCTCATGCTTTCCCTTCTTTGTATTAAATTCCATGTCAGGTTCTCCAACTCCATCACATATGTATAACAAGCGCCAGCTGAGCCAGTCAGCCAATCACCTTGCCCCAGGCGTGTGTGTGAGTGTGTAAGGACCCTTCTGGAGAGAGGCTCTAGCTATACCTTTTTTAATTACACATCTGATCAGCCGTAGATCTACATCTCAACACCATGCTGCCAGTCACACACACACACGTCACTACATCTGTGTGTGTCATGAACATGTGTACCTGCTACCTAGCCATGTCTGTTGGCTTGTTCCACATCGTTGCCGACGTGAAGCATTTTGGGTAAAATGTGACTGACTGCCTGATCCACAAATAATAAGGAGTAGTTATTTATGATGCAAGGTCATTTGCAGATCAGTCAGTTGGCAGTCGCCTGCAATGTCGAACAAGCCCTCTGACTACTGCCCCTATGCAGATGGGTTATGCGACGCATGCGTACGTGCCTTTATGCATGCGTGTGTAATAATCATGGGCGCGTTTAGTCATGTACTTTGTAACTACGTAGATGGATTTCCATGTCACATGTGTGTGTGTACAATAATATGTGTGTGAGTGTGATTTATACGCGTCCGCTATACGTGCGTACGACGATGTGTACCTTTGGCCATGTACTCAGTGACGATGTAGATGGGTTCCTCAGACACCACGGCGTAGAGGGGCACCAGCTTGTCGTGCCTCAGCTTCTTCATGATCTGGGCCTCCTGGAGGAAGGCCTCGGGGGACATGGTGCCTGGCTTCAGGGTCTTAATTGCCACCTTGGTGGTGCCGTTCCACGTGCCTGAATAGAATTACAAAAGTCATGTTTGAGTCATATTGTACCAGAAAGACAATAGTGTAAACAGGAGTAAACAAATGGTTGTTTCCAGCACAGTACACATTATGTATGTGTACCAAATGGCATCCTATTCCCTACACAGCCTGGTCAAAAGAAGTGCACTACATATGGAGTAGGGCGCCATTTGGGATGCAAACCTCTGACATATTATAGTATGGCTACTGTTTATAGAGTTACACAGTGTCATAGGTACAATGTGACAAACGGGGTGTATTTGGGTACATAGAGGAAAGCACACATGAAGTTATGAGCTGAAGCTGAAAGGACTTGAGTCCCCGAAGAAGCGGATGCCACTATGACAGAGCGAGTCTTCACTTTTACGCAGATATGGGATATACAAACATACAGTTGAAATGGGAAGTTTACATACAACTTAGCCAAATACATTTAAACTGAGTTTTTCACAATTCCTGACATTTACCTCTAGTAAACATTCCCTGACTTAGGTCAGTTAGGATCACCACTTTATTTTAAGAATGTGAAATGTCAGAATGTCAGTAGAGTGAATGATTTATTTCAGCTTTTATTTCTTTCATCACATTCCCAGTGGGTCAGAAGTTTACGTACACTCAATTAGTATTTGGTAGCATTGCCTTTAAATTTTTTAAATTGGGTCAAACGTTTCTGGTAGCCTTCCACAAGCTTCCCACAATAAGTTGGGTGAATTTTGACTCATTCCTCCTGACAGAGCTCGTGTAACTGAGTCAGGTTTGTAGACATCCTTGCTCACGCCTTTTCAGTTCTACCCACAAATATTCTATAGGATTGAGGTCAGGGCTTTGTGATGGCCACTCCAATACCTTGACTTCGATGTCCTTAAGCCATTTTGCAACAACTTTGGAAGTATGCTTGGGGTCACTGTCCATTTGGAAGATCCATTTGCTACCAAGCTTTAACTTCCTGACTGATGTGTTGAGATGTTGCTTCAATATATCCACATAATTTTCCGTCCCCATGATGCCATCTATTTAGTGAAGTGCACTAGTCCCTTCCTGCAGCAAAGCACCCCCACAACATGATGCTGCCACCCCCGTGTTTAATGGTTGGGATGGTGTTCTTTGGCTTGCAAGCCTCCCCCTTTTTCCTCCAGACATAACGATGGTCATTATGGACAAACAGTTCTAATTTTGTTCATCAGACCAGAGGACATTTCTCCAAAAAGTATGATCTTTGTCTCCATGTGCAGTTGCAAACCGTAGTCTGGCTTTTTTTATGGCCGTTTTGGAGCAGAGGCTTCCTCCTTGCTGAGGGGCCCTTCAGATTATGTCGATATAGGACTCGTTTTACTATGGATATAGATACTTTGGTACCTCTTTCCTCTAGCATCCTCACAAGGTCCTTTGCTGTTGTTCTGGGATTGATTTGCACTTTTCGCACCAAAGTATGTTCATCTTTAGGAGACAGAACACGTCTCCTTCCTGAGCGGTATGACAGCTGCATGGTCTTATGGTGTTTATACTTGCGTACTATTGTTTGTATAGATGAACGTGGTACCTTCAGGCATTTGGAAATTGCTCCCAAGGATGAACCAGACTTGTGGAGGTCTACAATTTCTTTCCGAGGCCTTGGCTGATTTTTAAAAATGTTCCCATGATGTCAAGCAAAGAGGCACTGAGTTTGAAGGTAGGCCTTGAAATACATCCACAGGTACACCTCCAATTGACTCAAAATATGTCAATTAGCCTATCAGAAGCTTCTAAAGCCATGACATCATTTTCTGGAATTTTCCAATCTGTTTAAAGGCACAGTCAATTTAGTGTATGTAAACTTCTGACCCAATGGAATTGTGATACAGTGAATTATAAGTCAAATAATCTGTCTGTAAAGAATTGTTGAAAAAAATGACTTGTCATGCAAAGTAGATGTCCTAACCAACTTGTTTTTTGTCCTATACTGTCCGAACAGTATATATCCTAGACACCCACCTGAGTGACCCACCCACTAAGAATTAGTCCTTATCCGTTTTATAGGCCTGCTGCAAGTAGCCTATGCAGTCATGATAGAAAGGTGGATGCGGTCTGAGATCCACTAAAGCAGCACCGCCCCCACAAGAGTCTGACCCAGCCTGGCAGGGTAGGTCCAATAGCTAAAGACCCAGATGGGATTTTCTCAAAGCTGCTAATAAGAACCTTGATGACCTCGCACCTAGCCGGTGGGAATTCCGGTGGAGTACCCCACCCAGGTCGTGGCTGTGCTGGAAACACTGGCTGGAGTAACCCATGGGGAGGGAGTTGCACTCGGACAATCAGAGTGGGGGCATATTATTGTGGCCCTGGCGGCACAGAATAATAAAATGGTCTGAATGCACAGAGTTGCTTCGGAAGATGGGTCACAATGGGGGACACTTGTGTGGGTGTTGGGGGGAAAGGGGATGTGTGAGCTCTATCAGCTTGCACTAGATATTGGTTAATTAAATCTTCCCATTCATGCTCAATTTGACATGCCTTCTTAAACAGCCAAACTGTATATGCATTCACACATAAAGTATTCTCTTGAGTTGGGAAGGGGACAAACAAGGCGAATGTGTTCGAAATTACGTTGGCTGAGAATCTGGATCTGTACTGTAGGTGTCACCTTGTGCTCTTTTTAAAGGATGAGCCCCTATCTCTTAAAGACCCTAGGATCCATGTGTACAGGGGGGCGAAATATACTACATTTTGGAACATTGCAGCGGGGACTTGCTTATAATCAGCCACAAGAACATTAGTGAGGTCGGGAACTGATGTTGAGCAATTAGACCTGGCGCACAGTCGGCGTTCCAATTCATCCCAACAGTGTTCGATGGGGTTGAGGTCAGGGCTCTGTGCCTGACAGTCATGTTCTTCCACACCTATCTAGACAAAGATTTCCCTTCACTAAGGGGCCTAGCCTGAACCATGAAAAACAGCCCCAGATCATTAATCCTCCTTCACTAAACTTCACAGTTAGCACTGTGCATTCGGCAGGTAGCGTTCTCCTGGCATCCGCCAAACACAGATTTGTCTGTCGGACTGCCAGATGATGAAGCATGATTCATCACTCCAGAGAACATGTTTCCACTGCTCCAGAGTCAAATGGCAGTGAGCTTTACACCACTCCGGCCGACGCTTGGCATTGTGCATGGTGATCTTAGCCTTGAGCAGCCGCCTGCTATTCCATGGAAACCCATTTTATGGAGCTTCCGACAAACAGTTGTTGTGCTGACATTGCTTCCAGAGGCAGTTTGGAACTCAGTAGGGAGTTTCACAACTGAGGACAGACAATTCTTACACACGACACGCTTCAGCACTCTCTGGTCTGTTCTGTGAACTTGTGTGGCCTACCGCTTTGCGGCTGAGCCTTACTCACCTTGAAGTTTTCACCACAAAATAACAGCATTTACAGTTGACCGGAGCAGCTCTAGCAGGGCAGAATTTTGAAGAACTTGTTGGAAAGGTGTAATCCTATGACGGTACCATGTTAAAGTCCCCGAGCTCTTCTGTAAGGCCATTCTACTACCAATGTTTGTCTATGGAGATTGCACCGCGGTGTGCTCGTTTTTATACATTTGTCAGCAATGGGTGTAGCTGAAATAGCCGAATCCACTAATTTGAAGGGGTGTCCAGATTATTTTAACTGGAAATAACTGCAAATCACTGGAAATCACACTGCAAACTATCACCCTCACACATTTTAGGAAATTACTAATATTATCAATATATTGGAACTAGTGGATATATGGAGGCTTAAATATCCTGACCGAGTGAGATATGCATGGCGGAGGCTCAATAAAGCTAGTCGTCTTTACAACAGATGGTGTCAAGCACTCATCCACTTCTTTTCGGTCTCTCACAAATGTTCTTCTTTGTGATCCGAACTCCTCAAACTTTGAGTTGTCTGTTCATAACACTTTTTTTCAATCTTCCTTTGTCCAGTGTCTGTGTTATTTTGAACATCTTATTCTTCTATTTTTATTGGCCAGTCTGAGATATGGCTTTTTCTTTGCAACTCTGCCTAGAAGGCCAGCATCCCGGAGACGCCTCTTCACTGTTGACGTTGAGGCTGGTGTTTTGTGGGTACTATTTAATAAAGCTGCCAGTCGAGGACTTGTGAGGCGTCTGTTTCTAAAACTAGACACTCTAATGTACTTGTCCTCTTGCTCAATTGTGCACCGGGGCCTCCCACTTCTCCTTCTATTCTGGTTAGAGCCCGTTTGTGCTGTTCTATGAAAGGAGTAGTACACAGCATTGAACAAGATCTGAAGTTTCTTGACAATTTCTTACATGCAATAGCCTTCGTTTCTCAGAACAAAAGTTTCAGAAGAAAGTTAATTGTTTCTGGGCATTTTGAGCCTGTAATCGAACCCACAAATGCTGATGTTCCAGATACTCAACTAGTCTAAAGGACAGTTTTATTGCTTCTTTAAAATCAGAACAACAGTTTTCAGCTGTGCTAACATAATCGCAAAAGGGATTTCTAATGATCAATTAGCCTTTTAAAATTATAAACTTGGATTAGCAAACACAACGTGCCATTGGAACACAGGACTGATGGTTGCTGATAATAGGCCTCTGTACGCCTATATAGGTATTCCATAAAAATAAACAAATCTGCCATTTCCAGATACAATAGTCATTTACAACAGGTTTTTATATGGACAATACATTGGAGATAATATAAGATAAGTACTGGAAACAATAGAACACTATAACAACAAAAATCAGGGAAACCAGGCCTGGTATTCATAGCTAACTTTGAAAAGGCCTTTGATAAAGTACGCCGAAATGTATATATAAATGCCTGGACTATGTTAATTTAGGAGAATCTCTTATAAAATGGGTTAAAGTTATGTACAGTAACCCCAGATGTAAGATAGTAAATAATGGCTACTTCTCAGAAAGTAATAAATTGTCAAGAGGAGTAAAACAAGGTTGTCCACTATCGGCATATCTATTTATTATGGCCATCGAAATGTTAGCTATTAAAGTCAGATCCGACAAAAATATTGAGGGGCTAGAAATCCAGGGCTTAAAAACAAAGGCGTCATTGTACGCTGATTTGGATCCCTGCACAGCCTGACAGGAGCTAGATCATTTTTCTAACGTCTCTGGATTAATACTGAATAATGATGTGCACCCTGATTAATTATTCAGTCATATCCCAGTTTACCTATTGACCCTGCCTACACCCCCAATTATTTTTTTTTAATTATATGAGCAAACAATATTCACTTTATTTGGAATAGAAGCGAGACAAAATTAAACAGGCCTTTTTATATCATGAATATTAATTCAGAGGGCAGAAATTATTAAATATTAAAGCATCGGAACTGTCACTAAAGGCTTCAATCACACAAAAACTATACTTAAATCTGAACTGGTTCTCTAAGAATGTTTAAGAATGTCCTTTTCCCCTTTACTAAAATAAATATTTATATGCATTTTAACCTTTATTTAACTAGGCAAGTCAGTTAAGAACAAATTGTTATTTACAATGACAGCCTAGGAACAGTTGGTTGGTTGCAATTTCAGTTTAATCCATTATAAAAGACAGAACAAATACTATGGTTTAACTCAAATATACTAATTGATGAAAAAACATTATTTATGAAAATAAATAAATATGATCTTTGTGAATTATATCATAAATAGGACTGGTGGAGTTATGTCACGCAATTAACAAAAATACATGGAAATGTCTGCTCTTCCCAAAATTACAACCAACTGATTGCAGCATTACTGCAAAAATGGATGACACAAGTGGATATGTGAGAAGGTAAGGAACTTATCGGTTAGCTTGGCATTAAAGACCAAAGTTGGCTATAGAAAATTGTGATAAATAAAATAAAGTATCCCAGGTTCATTTTAGGACCAAACAATTGACAGATGCGCCATACTGGTTGAAAAATAGTTGGGAGGAGATTTTTGATACACCAATTCCGTTCACATGGTTTATGAATTGATACACAAAACGACGCCGGGTTCAAAACATAGAGTTTTTCCAATTTAAATTATTAAACAAAATTCTTGCAACCAATAGAATGCCCTATATAGATGGGGGATTCCACCCTCACAGCTCTGCAGATTTTGCTGCGAAGAGACAATCATTTGGTCACTTCTTTTGCTACTGCCCATGTGTAGCTTATTTTTGGTTGCAGGTTCGGGAATGGTTGAAAAATTGAAACAATTACTCTGAGCTAACTCTACAAATAGCACTGCTGGGTGATTTTAAAAGTCATAGTAATATAATAATATGTCATACTGTATATTGCCTGTCTGTCTTGCCCATCCAAACCATTTGGAGTGTCAAGTATGTGTGTGGGTCTCTGTCTGTCTGTCTGTATGTGTGTGGGTACAGTCTTACCCATCCAGACCTCTCCGAAGCAGCCCTGGCCCAGTTTGAGCTCCAGGCGGAGGGAGTCCCGGGGGATCTCCCAGGCATCCTTGGCCAGGCCCTGAGTCTGGGGCTTCACCGTGGGGCACACCGTGGTCAGCCGGTGGCACAGCCCGTCTGCATGCTCTGAGTGGGGAGACAAGACACACACATATACACACACACAGATGCACGCACGCACGCACACACCCACACACATAAATACCATGGTCAATATTTTTATGAGTCACAGGAGTTACTAATATACAAGGAATACCGAACGTAGCTTAAAAAGGGGACATTTCACACATTACTTCAAGTGTTTCCGTACCCCATGCGATACGGCTAAATTCAGCCTGTAATTACACAGCTAAAATATGAATGAGAAGAGGATGGTTTAACACGGCTTGGACCTGCTGGTTTCAAAATGCACCAGAGAAAAGTAGATTATGTCCCACACTATTCCCTATAGACAGTGGGGCAAAAAAGTATTTAGTCAGCCACCAATTGTGCAAGTTCTCCCACTTAAAAGATGAGAGAGGCCTGTAATTTTCATCATAGGTGCACTTCAACTATGACAGACAAAATGAGAAAAAAAATCCAGAAAATCGCATTGTAGGATTTTTAATGAATTTATTTGCAAATGATGGTGGGAAATAAGTATTTGGTCACCTATAAACAAGCAAGATTTCTGGCTCTCACAGACCTGTAACTTCTTCTTTAAGAGACTCCTCTGTCCTCCACTCGTTACCTGTATTAATGGCACCTGTTTAAACTTGTTATCAGTATAAAAGACACCTGTCCACAACATCAAACAGTCCCACTCCAAACTTCTCTATGGCCAAGACCAAAGAGCTCTCAAAGGACACCAGAAACAAAATTGTAGACCTGCATCAGGCTGGGAAGACTGAATCTGCAATAGGTAAGCTGCTTGGTTTGAAGAAATCAACTGTGGGAGCAATTAATAGGAAATGGAAGACATACAACAACACTGATAATCTCCCTCGATCTGGGGCTCCACGCAAGATCTCACCCCGTGGGGTCAAAATGATCACAAGAACGGTGAGCAAAAATTTCAGAACCACACGGGGGGACCTCGTGAATGACCTGCAGAGAGCTGGGACCAAAGTAACAAAGCCTACCATCAGTAACAGATTACGTCGCCAGGGACTCAAATCCTGCAGTGCCAGACGTGTCCCCCTGCTTAAGCCAGTACATGTCCAGGCCCGTCTGAAGTTTGCTAGAGAGCATTTGGATGATCCAGAAGAAGATTGGGAGAATGTCATATGGTCAGATGAAACCAAAATATAACTTTTTGGTAAAAACTCAACTCGTCGTGTTTGGAGGACAAAGAATGCTGAGTTGCATCCAAAGAACACCATACCTACTGTGAAGCATGGGGGTGGAAACATTATGCTTTGGGGCTGTTTTTCTACAAAGGGACCAGGACGACTGATCCATGTAAAGTCAAGAATGAATGGAGCCATGTATCGTGAGATTTTGAGTGTAAACCTCCTTCCATCAGCAAGGGCATTGAAGATGAAACGTGGCTGGGTCTTTCAGCATGACAATGATCCCAAACACACCGCCCGGGCAAAGAAGGATTGGCTTCGTAAGAAGCATTTCAAGGTCCTGGAGTGGCCTAGCCAGTCTCCAGATCTCAACCCCATAGAAAATCTTTGGAGGCAGTTGAAAGTCCGTGTTGCCCAGCAACAGCCCCAAAACATCACTGCTCTAGAGGAGATCTACATGGAGGAATGGGCCAAAATACCAGCAACAGTGTGTGAAAACCTTGTGAAGACTTACAGAAAACATTTGACCTCTGTCATTGCCAACAAAGGGTATATAACAAAGTATTGAGGTACACTTTTGTTATTGACCAAATACTTATTTTCCACCATAATTTGCAAATAAATTCATTAAAAATCCTACAATGTGATTTTCTGGATTTCTTTCTCTCATTTTGTCTGTCATAGTTAAAGTGTACCTATGATGAAAATTACAGGCCTCATCTTTTTAAGTGGGATAACTTGCACAATTGGTGGCTGACTAAATACTTTTTGCCCCACTGTAGTGCATTACATTTCGCCTGGTCCCATAGGGCTAAGGTCAAAAGTAGTACACTATGTAGGGAACAGTGTTCCATTTGGGACATAATCTACTCTTCTCTGGTGCATTTTGAAACCAAGCCGTAAAGTGGGCTCTCCCAGAGCGCTTTAACCTCTCTCCTTTAGCAGCAAGAGAAGCACTTGAGGAAGGTATCCATTAAATATTCAATCTGAGTACCATTCCTCTAGCTAGAAAAATCACCTGGACAATTACAGGTAAGCCAGGTATTACCGAAGCACAGACAAGGGAGAGAGAGAGACTGTGGTAAAAGAGAGTGAATTTTAGATCAGGAATGGCTCTGCTCTTGGAGAAGGGAGGGAAGCTGTGAATGAGAAAGTTACTGGGGAGCTACACTCGGTTGTTGGGAAAACAGATGTTTTTTAGGTAACACACTGGATGCGTGACCTTTTGCCGGCGTGAACAGAACGCAAGCCACTTTATTAAGTGTTCTTGTGTGTGAGCTGCACATCATACTCTTCAAAATAGAACCAGTGTAATTTTACGATGAGCAGTGCAAGCCTCACGCGGAGCCGTGCTGCTTCCACCCAGGTTTCATTGAAATGAATAGGAGTGTCTCACGCTCAGCAAGGTTACATTTGGAGGGTTGCAGGTCTGTAAGAAAGTGTTAGAGAAGAGAGGTGAGTGAGTGGCTTAGAGAGAGAGAGAGAGAGAGATCCTATGAAAAAGAGCTACAAGACCTACCTGTGTAGTGTTTGACCAGTTTCTGCAGTGTGTCAAACTGGGCGCGTGTGGTGATGTAGTAACCCCCGTTGTCAAGTTTGCGGATCTTGTAGTGTTTCACATTGTCGCCTTTGGCATCGTCCCAGTCTCGTATGGACAGGGAGTAGGCACCTGGAGGAGACAATGACCAGATTCTTCGTCCATCCAACCAACAGTATTAAGATCTAGGCTTTATCTATTCATGTAAATGAGAGTGTCACTGGCTATGTCTTAAATGACTCCCTATTCTCCATATAGTGCACTACTTAGGGCACCATATGAGCTCAAGTGCTGATTTAAGAACAGTTTCACCTTTTAGATCACAATGAATCAGATTATTCTGGGCGGGGAGAATCTGATCCTGGATCAGCACACCCATATTCTGAGGCACTTTATGAATATGAACCCTCAAAAGTAATGCACTACATGGGGAACAGGGTGTTACTTGAGATGCACTACATGCACGTTTTCCACGTTAATCATCGTCACCTTTAGTGGTTTCACTTTCTCGCACCAGGAAGGTGCCTCGGTTGTTGCCTGGATTCAACAGCAGCCGCTCGGCATCTTTACGGCCCATTTTACCAAAGTACCACCTGAGGAAGAACACAGACTTAGAATGAATTGAGCCTTTGTAAAAATGAGCCTTTCCCAAATCTGTCCTTGAGAAACCCCATCCATTCCAGGTAATTACTGCGCTCCAGAACTAGCACATCATTCTATTCTTATGAGGACACACATTAACATGAATACCAGCTTATGTTATTATTAACTTTATTTGACTCAATACTCGTAAGGATCATTTCCGTGTTTGGTAAAGTCAAACTTGAAATACACAATGAGAGGAAATACAGAATTATTTGAGTCCGCCAGGGGTCATCGAACAAACAGGATTACATTCTATTTCCTTGCTAAATGATCATAAACCTCTAGGCTTATATCCAACAAGAGATGGTAGATGAAACCCCCTGGGGACACATGGATCAAGTGTCTCAGGCGTAGGAGTGCTGATTTAGAACCCGTTTTGAATTTGAGACCGTTTTCTACAGCAGGAAAATAATCCTGCAGCAACAAGTCATGCGAATTATCATGTGGATTAAATTCACGGGCATTTTTTGGTAGGGGTTGATACATTATGAAAATTAAGTCTGAAATGTCAAAGTGGAAACTTCAGAAGCCTTTTTAAACCTAAAATACACTACAAATTGAAAATTGCAGGAAAGTTGTCTTGATCTAATTAAGATCCTACATCTGTAGATCGCTATGAATAAGATTACATGGACAGGAGGAACCTGATCAGCACTCCTATTCTGAGACGCTTGATACATATGGCCTCAGGAGAGCAGAAGAGGCTATGAGCTATTCTAGTTTGGGGGCGGCAGGTAGCCTAGTGGTTAGAGCATTGGGTCAGTAGCCGAAAGGTTGCTGGATCGAATCGCCGAGCTGACAAGGTAAAAATCTGTCATTCTGCCCCTGAACAAGTCAGTTAACCCACTGTACCCCAGGAGGCTGTCATTGCAAATAACTGTCTAGCCTGGTTAAATAAAATAAAAAATAAAATGTGAATGGGCTTCCAGTGAGAGGCATGTGATGCATGATCATGATGCTGTGGTTAGGATAGTGCTGTTGTGTCAGTGGAAGGTCCTAATCAGGTTAGGTTAGGTGAGAGGATAAACAAGGGCCTTACTCTTCAGCCTGGATGGAGTCAGCTGGAGCCACATAGTTACTGGGAATGTATCCTTTCTTCCCTGTGTTGATGGAGCGCGCCTCCCACCAGTCCCCTTCTCTGTAGGGGGAAAAACACAGAGTGAAGGAGAGAATCATCCAGATCTAGTGTCACTACTATGTCTGCACACTCCAGCACACACGGTTCCTAGTAACGGAAGTCTGGTTATGTCTTGTACATGCTGTCTTTTATGCATGTGTTCTATAGCTATATTATGGTAGGCAGCAATGCATTATATTTGAATTGAACAAAGTCAACAAAGGCTACATTCTATAGCAGAGAGGTATTTATGGCCTAAGGCACATCTGTGTTAAAGGGGTTTCATTAAATAAATGAAAGACTCCAGCGATCTGGGTGTAAAAAAAACAGGATCAGAGGGTGAAAACAAAACTCTAATCCATGTTTTTTAATTTTATTTATATTTAACCTTTATTTAACATGTAGGAAGAAAGTTGTATAGAACAGGTGCAAAGAGGGCGCCTGCATCCCAAATGGCATCCTATTCCCTATATAGTGGCCTACTTTTGTCCAGGGCCCACATGAACTCACGTGTTATTGATGATCTGGAAGCGGTCCCCTTTTTTGAACGTCAGGTCGTCTGAAGTTCTGGCTTCATAGTCGTACAAGGCCACGAAGAATGTAACCCCACCTGAACACACACACACACACACACACACAGACAGAAAACATTCAATAAAACATTCAAAAAGCACAAGTGAAATTCATGGACAGTATATACATTTGTTGACTCATTTTGGTGGAGAACCAGTACAGATGGTGAAAAAGTCAGAACATGATGGCATTCTGACAGCTACTAACAGCCTACTAAAGACACAAAGACTTTCTATAAATACCTGGCGACCTTTGTGCCAAGATTGGTACTGTCAACATTCAGTGACATTGACAGAAACAAACTCTGCTGCAAAGATAAACAGGACCATGGGGAGGTCAGTCAGAGAACGTAGATCTGTAGCGGCTCGTTCTGTTTCCATAGTGGTGGTACGTGACTGGTATGTGTAGTGTGACACTGTTGTGAGAGGAGGGGAGCAATAGATCCGTGGTCTCCAGCCTGCGCGCTCCCTGTCAATTTTCTCCCTGACGTTAATTCTACTCTATGGAATTGTCCAACGTATAAAAATATGAACAAAACTGCCACGTGTCAGGAAAGCAACAGACACGCCATTGGCCCTGGATCCGACCTGGGTTGAAATACTATTGGAAATGATTTGAAAATACTTAAGCTGGGCATAATTGAGGTTTCCTGGTGCAATGGAATCAATATAATTGTTGAAAACTGCACATCTGGCACTCTAGTATTTAATCCCAGGTCTGCAATGGATATATTGGGAAGGGTAAAGGGAAAGACTGTCATTCATGTCAAGTATTAATTTGTCAGGGGGGGTGGATACTAAATTGGTTGCTCTGATGGGAGTGGATTTCATCATCCGGCAAGGTTGTTGTTTATTTAGCGTCGTAGGGGAAATGCTTACGTCAGCTCGGTGCCAATCTAACAATTACAAAGCATGAATAATAGCATAGCACAGGTCATCTAATCTCACAGCTGTAATGTCAATACAGAACACAATGTAAGCCATTCTGCTTGCTGGACAGAGATTAGATAGGTAGGCAGATTGTGTGGATAACCATCTACGGCTATGTCCCAAACGGCACCCTGCTCCCTATATATTGTTAGTGCACTACTTTTGACCAGGGCCCATAAGGGTGCCATTTCGGACATAGCCTATGACACACCTCACAGGGAGCACATGTTCATCTAAACCAACGCTGAACAACACAAAGCTGCCAACACTAATCCCATTAACTGGTAGAGGAACTCCATAACGTGCCATGGAGCCCCGCCACCACCCCGAGACCAGATAACACAACAGGGAGGGGGGGATTACAAACCTAATCCCACCTATACAGGAGTGCTCAATCTCGTCTCCCTGCTCACTGGGACCGTAGACCTATAAAAAGATGTCTCTTTCAATCGTTGCTGATTTTTTTTTTTTGCCAATGGCACCTGTGTACAACGTGACTGAAGGACATCTAGAGGGAGATGACGATAGACCGTTGGATTTGAATTGGCTGGAACACAATGGCAGGTGTTTTTTTCGAGCGACTCCGGATATTGAGTTGTCAGGTCACCAACTATTTCTGTTGTAAAATAAGTATATGGGCCCTTGTGAAGGAATCATAGCAGTCTCATATGGCACATATATATGAGTGCTTATATAGCATTGTTGTTATGATAGAAAGGCATACGGGTACGAAAAGAAACCCACACTCGAAAGATACATGCACACAAACGCTACCCGCCTTAAGGTCTCAAGTTCGGATTCTGTAAATAGTAGGGCAAGTCTAAAATGTCAATGGTTAATTCGCTTGAAAATTTGAGGTGGGCTATGCTTGAAGATCTACATCTAGGATTATGTGGATAGTAGGCGAGTTTCACCTGATACGGCACCGGGGAATGCACCGGGGAGAGCACCGGAGAAGGAGGTGGATGCCCCTCCGAAGGGGGTCATGATGGAGGCTCCTCCGAAGGGGGTGATAGCGTGGGGGTTGAAGCCTGTGGCGGGTCCAGAGGAAGGTGGCTGGTTCTGCTGCAGCTGGGTGGGGTCGGGCCCGTAGGGGCCCACGTGGGGGGCGATGACGTCCGAGGCCGAAGCATTGTCCGGCCGGTACTTCATGGTGGGACCCTTGTCTTCTTTACTCTTGATGCAGCCCATGGTCACGTCTGGAGGGAAACACACACACACACTTCGTTAGAGCATAGTTTCAGGACAGTATTCACTGTGTCACCCTCGGCATAGACGTGATAGGCTGCGTGTGCAGGGGTGGCACTTCATCAGTCGAAACAACGATGAAAGCGAAGAGGTTAAAAAATTATTAAGGATTACAACATATGGACTGGTTAGGAGGATGCCTTTAACACTGAGATGACTACCTCTGTAGTCATCCTGCAACCTAGACGACTCTACGTCTATTAAAATGTTTTGTCATAAACCATTTGTTTGTCATTTTATGGCTTAAGCCACAAGCCCATGATGCTCTATTAATCTGGGGACAAAAATCCTAAATCTGATCTAAAAATGATTTGGTTGTAGAGCATCACTCTTCCTAATGCATGTTACATGGTCATAATCAAACACATAACACACATACGACTGTGAGACAGCACTAGTCTAGTGTAGCCAACGCAAAACATACATGCAAAGAGATTTTATAAAGGGGTTTAGGGCTGTTGTGTTGTATACCTGTAGGATTTAAGGAGATGTTTATTACATATGAATTCCAAATTGACAGCATCTGAAATGCAGCGCTGATGAGGCAAAATGGTGAGAATTCTGAGAAAAGGATTTAAAAGCATGTTTTCCCCCCCAGAATAAACATTTGCTACTTCTTTTGTGGGTCAAACATCACAAGAAGTGTTGCAAAACATGGCCACCAGCCATTAAAAACTCCATATACATTTAGGTATTGCCCCAATTCTCCATCCTTCTTCTGAAGTGTGCACTTGCACACTCCCTGTGATGGATTTAAAAGCATAGGAATGGTGTAACGATTGGCACAAGGGAGTTTCCACCATTGCTACATCCATGCAATAACGTGTGCGAGCACATAATTCAAGAGATGGTTGGCGAATCGGCACGTCGCCTTAACCACCAGTAACCCTTACGTGAAACCACATGTCCAAAAAGCTACAACACATCTACACTGGCGTCTTCCCCATCTGCATTGTTGTCATTCTTCCATCCAACAGAATCGGCCAGTGTTATGTCAAGGCATTCCTTTGTGAAGAGAAGGCCTAGTAAATACGGTTGCCATCAGACACGCTCCTATAGCAGGCTCCAGTCAGGGGGATGTTTTGACTGATCTCGGAAACAGCTGCTCTAGTCAGAGGGTTACAGCCAGGATTTACTATCGTTTTCTCTACCCTGAGGTGGGTAGCTGTCTTTCAAATCGGGAGCTTTCTGGCAAACAAGCTATGATTAATTCCTTATTTTGAAGGAGGACTTTTATTTACTCTTGAGAGCTGACTAAATCAGTGTGACTGTGAACTGGCTATCTGAGCGACCTGTCAGTTAGCAACAGGGACATACAGTGCAAAATTCGAGTAATCCTGGTTAGAGGTGCCCCAGATGTCCATATTGTTTCCCTCCTAATTACAGGAAAATACTGTGATTTTTGGGAAAGTTGCCGGAATTTTGTACGCCTACGATTGCAAAACACTGGCCTAGAAGACAGAGACAGACAGAAAGGGGCGGCAGGGTAGCCTAGTGGTTAGTGCGTTGGACTAGTAACCGGAAGGTTGTAAGTTCAAACCCCCAAGCTGACAAGGTACAAATCTGTCATTCTGCCCCTGAACAGGCAGTTAACCCACTGTTCCTAGGCTGTCATTGAAAATAAGAATTTGTACTTAATTAACTGGTTGGTTACATAAAGGTAAAATAAAATAAATGAAAAGGGAATGGCAGAAGTCCAGTTTGTCAGTAGCAGAACTGCCAAGTACACTGAATAAATTGCATGCTATGGTTCGAATTACATGTCGGTAGTTTTCTATAAAACTGATTTAAGAGTATGGCTGGGAATTGCCAAGGACCTCACTTTACGATATTATCACGATACTTGGTTGCCAATACGATATGTATTCCCATGATTCGATACTGCAATTTTATTGTGATTCAATGTTTCAAACATATTGCTCACTCTATGTCTGCTGTAGAGGGACAAGAAGGAGCAATGAGAAAATGTGTTTTTAATCTCATGTTGGCTCACTATTTAAAAAGAAGATGATAAAGCTATAGGATGAAAAATATCTGCGTATTGGCGCAGGTATATCGGGCGAACACTACCTAGCAAAGTAATTATGGTAAATTAATGTTTACAAATTGATACGGAGTCAAAGTATCTGATCAAACTATACTAAGTGAACGCAGATTTGTAAAAATAAATAAAAATAATAATAATTATACGCCTTGGTCCATATGAATCTAATCACAGATGTTCAGCTCGGAGGCCAAGGAATTCTGTCAGCCACGAAACTACAGAACCAGCCCTCCCTTTAAAAAAGGAGTCTAACACACCCTCCCTTTTAACTGCTGGGCTCGTGGTGGGTAGAAATGGTTGGGTTGGTTGACTGTGGTTTGAACTTTACCATCAGAAAGAAGTGGTCTGGAGACAGGTCACTTAACTTGCCACGCCACAGTTCCAGGCCTTTACATCCCAGTCAAAAGGCTCCAGCCTGCATCAATGCCATTACAACATCTGTATAAAAAAAACTCAAGAGACCATCTGGTGCAACATTCTTCTAACGGAGACACAGTCAACCATTCGCCAACTTCGCCCCCCTTACGTCACAGTGAGTCAAACAGAGTCATATAGTGAATGAGCTCTAGCTCGCTGAGAAAACAGACTGGATTAGTCTGGGTGACACTCACACGTAAAGCTGGAAAGGCCGTGCGCATTCAGCCTGCACCTGACTGCGTAGACACACATACACACCTGTTCCTCTGGCCCATTTGTATCAACAGACAGCAGAGGAGGGGAACGTGATCTTACGCTCCAAGCGTTCACGCCCGAGCCGTTTTAAAAAGCCCCTTCCCTAACCCATGGCCCAAGTGAAACTCTTCTCCCATCCTAAGTAAATGGGCACAGCAGCAGGTTCACATAGCCATGAAGATGCCCAGTGCAGTATTACAAGTGATTGTTCTTCATCTCATGTCATGCTTTTGCCCATACGCTAATCCCCATAGCCCCCCTCCGATACACAAATGTAGATAATCGGAGCAGAATAACATTGCCTGGCAAAGAGAGCGGTAGAGATTTGCTCTGAATGTAGAGATACATTTTTTTTAAAGACCGTATTTATGTGTGCATGTGCGTGTGCCAAAGATACACAGAGAGTGGGCTGGGATTTTGTGCCAAGCCCTCTCACATGGGGGACTGTCAGCGCAGGGAAGAATCTGTTGAGAGAGAGAGAATCCCCTGGCCAACTGAATGAAGGATTATGAGGAGGGAGGCTTTGCGCTGGCTGTGAGGATGATGAGAGAAACATAACAACCCGCTTCCATATATGTACAGACCTGGTATGGTGGACGTAGGCTGAAAGAGGGTGGGGAGGGAACTATCTGAAGAACAGATGAGGGCACGAGGGCTTAAATGGTAGGCCCAACTACTTCCCTGGCTCTTTATTGTTCTCCGACTACTTCCACTATAGCACTCTCTTCATTTACCACAGTTAATTATTCTCCTTGTGCCACCTGTCTGTGTCGATGCTTCCTGTGATCCAATAGCATTAAGTCCTCAAGAAGGATAATGTCCTCAGGCTACCAGTGATCTGATGGTTTCTGTCCCGGTGGAGCTTAACGACACTCTTGGCTGTGATGGCGTGATCCATAGTGGCTGGGCAGGCTTTGGCTGACAGCCTTCATCAGCTCACAGCTAACCCGCTATCAGTACAGGCCACAGTTAAAGCAACCCACACACATAATGACATGATGGATTTAGCCCACATCATGCTTGGTCGTCTTCAACACCAAGCACAATCTCTTCAGAGTGGGGGGAGAAGTAAAACAAGGCGAGATGAGATGGGAATGCGCTGCAATGTCATCTACTCTTCATTGATCATAGTGTAGAGACTATGCTGATGATAATGGTTATCTCAGTCAAAAACACAAAGAAAAGCCCATTGGGAGTCTATTGCAAAGTAATTGGGCATCTATTACCAAGTAATTGCGAATTTCCATGGAGGCCACTAGCCTAAATATTATTAGGGCCCTATGATTTCCGCGATGCGGAAAATGCGGACGGAATCGCAGAATTTGGTTATAAACATGGATTCAACTTTAAAACGTGTAATAATGCAGCATATTACATGATTTGGCTGAAATATATACATATTTTTTTAAATCAAAGGCGGGCCTAATTATTGTAGTAACAAATTATTCATAATTGTAAAATTACAGATGAGTAGACTTAGAGAAACAATTTCTTTTTCGGTCGTGTGTGGGACCCTTACGTCACCTCATAACTTGGCTGTCTCTTTGAGAAACATGTCGAAGAGGCCGTCTGGGAGGGCCAAGTCGTCAAAATACTAAAAATAATAATTTTGTAAGTCGCTCTGGATAAGAGCGTCTGCTAAATGACTTAAATGTAAATGTTAAAAATGGTCCCGAACCCCTAAATTCAGAGAAGCGCAATACCCAAACGCCTATTATCAGTCACGCAATAAATTCTGTCAACATACTATTGATTGGACCCGTAAAAATATGTATGATGATGACCACTTAAAGTCTAAAGCCCATGTGAAGAACAAGGAAAAACACCATGTTAGCCTCTTCAAACGACCATTACTAGTGCATGCGCATCAGCAGATTCAAGACGAGGATTTATTCAGGACTTTGTGGATGTGTGCGCCAAGTCTGACATCCCATTAGGAAAGCTAAAAAAGCTACGGCCGTTTCTAGCGAAGCATTGCAAACAGGGAGGAGCGGTGCCCGGAAATAAGAGCAGCCTCCGTCATACGCACCTGCCCGGTGTGTTCGACCAACACGTGACTGCCGTTCTACAGAAGATCCGTGGGAATAAGTTTCCGGTGGCTGTTGACGAGACAACAGGTGCAAGGGATTCCAGCATTCTAAACATCGTCATTGGTGAGTTAACTTAACAGCCTATTAATATACCGTTGCAATAGCCTACATTTACATTCTGCAATGTGAATTGAACACTGCCTCTCCATCTAGCTAACTATCGCTGTATCTATATTGTGTTTACACTTGACATTTTAATAACACTTGCTTTGTCACAATATTATTTTAGGTTAAAACACAAGGTGTTGAAAACCAGTACTTTCTGGTGGATGTAATTTTCATGGACAGATGCATCTACTCAAAGTTTTCCCAAGCTATACTAGCCTCCCTCCACAGCAATGATCTGAACCTGAATGACGCCTGGGCAGTGGACACAGATAATGCCTCCTACTGCCAGAAGGCATACAAGGAGGTTCTGAAAGGAGTGATGCCCAAGTGTACATGTAACCTGTCTCTGCCATGTCATTTAATCTGGTGGGTGAGACCTGGCAGCACTTAAAATACTTCTCTGAAGTTGCATCACTTGTGACATGGATGAGATCTGTCTTCTTCAGGAACCCTGCCAGAAAGAGATGGGTGAGCTTCCTCATTATGAAGGGGTTTGTGCAGAACAAGGCTCCTCCTGAAGCAGTGAGCTCCAGATGGAATAGCTGGTTTGGGGCAGTGAAGTACCACGCAGAGCATGTTCATCTGTGCAGAGTTTTTGTTGGCAGAAAAGTCATCATCCCAGGCCGTCGCAAACATCCTCGGCCAGCTGGAAACAGAGGAGAATTTGCTGCATTGTTGCCTAGATTCTTGCCTTACTTTTTTCCATTTATAATGAAACACTTACTAGAACTCTGTATTGAAGCACTTGCCTTGATAAAAAAAAATAGTGCAATGTGTTGCATCATTACAACTGTACTGTTCTATCTTATTAAATGGTTCATTGTTTAATTCATTCACATTATTAGACACTCCTTCTGATGCTAAAATTTGCAAAAATTGTAAAACACAGAATTCAGAAAAATGAAAACGGAAAAAAATGCATTTGGGAAAACAATTAAACGGAACTCCGAAAAAAGTTAAGCGGATTTCATAGGGCCCTATATTATAACAAACGCAAACTAAAATAAACAAATTGCAGACAGGCAATCCAGCGCATAAAGTTATATATATGTGTATGAGCTACTGTCATTTACAAGCGAATGTGAACGAGAGACATTGTGTGAATGAACAAAGTTTTGACCAATGCCGTACTGGCTCTCCAGCAGCATGTCTACACACTGTGTCTGTGTGGAGTCTGGAGTCACTAGGGCAACGGGCCTGCCTGCTCTGCTCGGAGAAGAGGGGGGAGGAGGAGACCAAAGAACAGAGAGGAGAAACAACGCAAGGAAATCAAGATAGCAGTGGCAGCTGTACAAATAACTCAACCAAAAGGCTTTGACTTCTCAAGCGCTAGCACAATATGATGCCCCATCACTTTTAATAATTCTTACTCAGATGGCAAGTTAAACTTAGGGCTCATGTTAACACAGAATTATGCGTTTTTCATGCAGGACAAAAATATAAAACTCATAAGAAATATCTTGCTATGTTTGTAAACACGGATCGAAAAAGCTTCTTATTGTAATTTCTGCTCGGCATTGAACTAATTTTGTGCTTCAGTTGCACTTTAAACTTGGATGAGTATTCACTAACAGGCATTCTATCCGAAGACAGAGCTCTGGCTGATGTTTAGCTACTTTTCTCAGTATAGCCAGCCTATTTTTCTCTGGTAAAATGCAAGATTAACTTTAAGCAAAACATTAGGAAATGTAGCTGGCTACATTCTTCCTATGATAGGCCTTAACATTATAAATATGACGGCCATGCATCGTCGCTATTTTTTGACGAATGTGTTGCACTAATGTAATTTATGTGAAGGAAAACTATAGTTGCAAGTCCCTGATCAGTTTATTGACGGAAAAAAACACACAATACTTTCAAAATAAAACTTAACCCCTGTCGATACACAGCTAGAATCACCTGCTCCTGCTTTCTCCCATTGTGCTATTTACAAAACAAACACATGACTGGATCAACTGTTCTGGGGAACTACATAAGCTTCATAATGTGACAGGTGAAAGAAGAATGAAATCTGCTTAATCTTCTAACATATTGCACAAGTTGACAGCAGGTATTTACTTTAAAAAATTCGAAGAAATAGTTTCAACAGTATTGACAAAATCATCCCGTAGCTATTTCATAATACCCGGGTATACGATATACAGTTGAAGTCGGAAGTTTACATACACCTTAGCCAAACACATTTAAACTCAGTTTTTTCACAATTCCTGACATTTAATCCTAGTAACAATTCCCTGTCTTGGGTCAGTTAGGATCACCACTTTATTTGAAGAATGTGAAATGTCAGAATAATATTAGAGAGAATGATTTGTTTCTGCTCTTATTTCTTTCATCACATTCCCAGTGGGTCAGAAGTTTACATACACTCAATTAGTATTTGGTAGCATTGCTTATAAATTGCTTAACTTGGGTCAAACGTTTCTGGTAGCCTTCCACAAGCTTCCCACAATAAGTTGGGTGAATTTTGACCCACTTTTCGCACCAAAGTATGTCCATCTCTAGGAGACAGAACGAGTCTCCTTCCTGAGCGGTATGACAGCTGCGTGGTCCCATGGTGTTTATACTTGTGTACTATTGTTTGTACAGATGAACGTGGTACCTTCAGGCGTTTGGAAATTGCTCCCAAGGATGAACCAGACTTGTGGAGGTCTACAATTTTTTTTCTGAGGTCTTGGCTGATTTCATTTGATTTTGCCAAGATGTCAAGCAAAGAGGCACTGAGTGTGAAGGAAGGCCTTGAAATACATCATTTGTGTTAATAGGAGGTGTACCTGTGGATGTCTATTAGCCTATCAGAAGCTTCTAAAAGCATGACATCATTTTCTGGAATTTTCAAAGTTGTTTAAAGGCACAGTCAACTTAGTGTATTGAAACTTCTGACCAACTGGAATTGTGATACAGTGAACTGTTGGAGAAATCTATTGTGTCACAAAGTAGATTTCCTAACCAACTTGCCAAAACTATGGTTTGTTAACAAGAAATGTGTGGAGTGGTTGGAAAAACGAGTTAATGACTCCAACCTAAGTGTGTGTAAACTTCCAACTTCAACTGTATATGGTATACAACATAGACAGGGCTCTAACTCCTCTAGCTCTACAATGAAATAGGGTGCAGGCCAGGCAGCAGGCTGTTAGCCAGCATAGTAGAGTCTGCCACTAGCACAGTCAGTGTAGTCAGCTCAGCTATCACCATTGAGACCGTGTCTGTGCCTCGACCTAGGTTGGGCAAAACTAAACATGACGGTGTTCGCCTTAGCAATCTCACGAGGATAAAGACCACCTCCATTCCTGTCATTATTGAAAGAGATCATGATACCTCACATCTCAAAATAGGGCTACTTAATGTTAGATCCCTTACTTCAAAGGCAATTATAGTCAATGAACTAATCACTGATCATAATCTTGATGTGATTGGCCTGAATGAAATATGGCTTAAGCCTGATGAATTTACTGTGTTAAATGAGGCCTCACCTCCTGGCTACACTAGTGACCATATCCCCCGTGTATCCCGCAAAGGCGGAGGTGTTGCTAACATTTACGATAGCAAATTTCAATTTACAAAAAAAAATGACGTTTTCGTCTTTTGAGCTTCTAGTCATGAAATCTATGCAGCCTACTCAATCACTTTTTATAGCTACTGTTTACAGGCCTCCTGGTCCATATACAGCGTTCCTCACGGAGTTCCCTGAATTCCTATCGGACCTTGTAGTCATAGCAGATAATATTCTAATCTTTGGTGACTTTCATATTCACATGGAAAAGTCCACAGACCCACTCCAAAAGGCTTTCGGAGCCATCATCGACTCAGTGGGTTTTGTCCAACATGTCTCTGGACCCACTCACTGTCACAGTCATATGCTGCACCTAGTTTTGTCCCATGGAATAAATGTTGTGGATCTTAATGTTTTTCCTCATAATCCTGGACTATCGGACCACCATTTTATTATGTTTGCAATTGCAACAAATAATCTGCTCAGACCTCAACCAAGGAACATCAAAAGTCATGCTATAAATTCACAGACAACACAAAGATTCCTTGATGTCCTTCCAGATTCCCTCTGTCTACCCAAGGATGCCAGAGGACAAAAAATCAGTTAACCACCTAACTGAGGAACTCAATTAAAACTTGCGCAATACCCTAGATGCAGTTGCACCCCTAAAAACTAAAATCATTTCTCATAAGAAACTAGCTCCCTGGTACATAGAAAATACCCGAGCTCTGAAGCAAGCTTCCAGAAAATTGGAACGGAAATGGCGCCACAGAAAACTGAAAGTCTTCCGACTAGCTTGGAAAGACAGTACCGTGCCGTACCAAAGAGCCCTTAATGCTGCTCGATCATCCAATTTTTCTAACTTAATTTAGGAAAATAAGAACAATCCGAAATTCCTTTTTGATACTGTCGCAAAGCTAACTAAAAAGCAGCATTCCCCAAGAGAGGATGACTTTCACTTTAGCAGTGATAAATTCATGAACTTCTTTGAGGAAAAGATTATGATTATTAGAAAGCAAATTTCGGACTCCTCTTTAAATCTGCGTATTCCTTCAAAGCTCAGTTGTCCTGAGTCTGCACAACTCTGCCAGGACCTAGGATCAAGAGAGACACTCAAGTGTTTTAGTACTATATCTCTTGACACAATGATGAAAATAATCATGGCCTCTAAACTTTCAAGCTGCATACTGGACCCTATTCCAACTAAACTACTGAAAGAGCTGCTTCCTGTGCTCGGCACTCCTAAGTTGAACATAATAAACTGCTCTCTATCCACCGGATGTGTACCAAACTCACTAAAAGTGGCAATAATAAAGCCTCTCTTGAAAAAGCCAAACCTTGACCCAGAAATATAAAAAAAACTATCGGCCTATATCGAATCTTCCATTCCTCTCAAAAATTTTTGAAAAGGCTGTTGCGCAGCAACTCACAGCCTTCCTGAAGACAAACAATGTATACGAAATGCTTCAGTCTGGTTTTAGACCCCATCATAGCACCGAGACGGCACTTGTGAAGGTGGTAAATGACATCTTAATGGCATCGGACCGAGGCTCTGCATCTGTCCTCGTGCTCCTAGACCTTAGTGCTGCTTTTGATACCATCGATCACCACATACTTTTGGAGAGATTGGAAACCCAAATTGGTCAACACGGACAAGTTCTGGCCTGGTTTAGATCTTATCTGTCGGAAAGATATCAGTTTGTCTCTGTGAATGGTTTGTCCTCTGACAAATCAACTGTAAATTTCGGTGTTCCTCAAGGTTCCGTTTTAGGACCACTATTGTTTTCACTATATATTTTACCTCTTGGGGATGTTATTCGAAAACATAATGTTAACTTTCATTACTATGCGGATGACACACAGCTGTACATTTCAATGAAACATGGTGAAGCCCCAAAATTGCCCTTGCTAGATGCATGTGTTTCAGACATAAGGAAGTGTATGGCTGCAAACTTTCTACTTTTAAACTCGGACAAAACAGAGATGCTTGTTCTAGGTCCCAGGAAACAAAGAGATCTTCTGTTGAATCTGACAATTAATCTTAATGGTCGTCTCAAATAAAACTGAAGGACCTCGGCGTTACTCTGGACCCTGATCTCTCTTTTGAAGAACATATCAAGACCATTTCAAGGACAGCTTTTTTCCATCTACGTAACATTGCAAAAATCAGGAACTTTCTGTCCAAAAATGATGCAGAAAAATTAATCCATGCTTTTGTCACTTCTAGGTTAGACTGCTGCAATGCTCTACTTTCCGGCTACCCGGAAAAAGCACTAAATAAACTTCAGTTAGTGCTAAATACGGCTGCTAGAATCCTGACAAGAACCCAAAAATGTGATCATATTACTCCAGTGCTAGCCTCTCTACACTGGCTTCCTGTCAAAGCAAGGGCTGATTTCAAGGTTTTACTGCTAACCTACAAAGCATTACATGGGCTTGCTCCTACCTATCCCTCTGATTTGGTCCTGCCGTACATACCTACACGTACGCTACGGTCACAAGACGCAGGCCTCCTAATTGTCCCTAGAATTTCTAAGCAAACAGCTGGAGGCATGGCTTTGTCCTATAGAGCTCCATTTTTATGGAACGGTCTGCCTACCCATGTGAGAGACACAAACTCGGTCTCAACCTTTAAGTCTTTACTGAAGACTCATCTCTTCAGTGGGTCATATGATTGAGTGTAGTCTGGCCCATGAGTGGGAAGGTGAACGGAAAGGCTCTGGAGCAACGAACCGCCCTTGCTGTCTCTGCCTGGCCGGTTCCCCTCTTTCCACTGGGATTCTCTGCCTCTAACCCTATTACAGGGGCTGAGTCACTGGCTTACTGGGGCTCTCTCATGCCGTCCCTGGAAGGGGTGCGTCACCTGAGTGGGTTGATTCACTGATGTGGTCTTCCTGTCTGGGTTGGCGCCCCCCCCCCCCTTGGGTTGTACCGTGGCGGAGATCTTTGTGGGCTATACTCAGCCTTGTCTCAGGATGGTAAGTTGGTGGTTGAAGATATCCCTCTAGTGGTGTGGGGGCTGCGATTTGGTAAAGTGGGTGGGGTTATATCCTTCCTGTTTGGCCTTGTCTGGGGGTGTCCTCGGATGGGGCCACAGTGTCTCCTGACCCCTCCTGTCTCAGCCTCCAGTATTTATGCTGCAGTAGTTTGTGTCGGGGGGCTAGGGTCAGTTTGTTATATCTGGAGTACTTCTCCTGTCCTATTCGGTGTCCTGTGTGAATCTAAGTGTGCATTCTCTAATTCTCTCCTTCTCTCTTTCTTTCTCTCTCTCGGAGGACCTGAGCCCTAGGACCATGCCCCAGGACAACCTGACATGATGACTCCTTGATGTCCCCAGTCCACCTGGCCGTGCTGCTGCTCCAGTTTCAACTGTTCTGCCTTATTATTATTCGACCATGCTGGTCATTTATGAACATTTGAACATCTTGGCCATGTTCTGTTATAATCTCCACCCGGCACAGCCAGAAGAGGACTGGCCACCCCACATAGCCTGGTTCCTCTCTAGGTTTCTTCCTAGGTTTTGGCCTTTCTAGGGAGTTTTTCCTAGCCACCGTGCTTCTACACCTGCATTGCTTGCTGTTTGGGGTTTTAGGCTGGGTTTCTGTACAGCACTTTGAGATATCAGCTGATGTACGAAGGGCTATATAAATAAATTTGATTTGATTTGTATACCACCCAAGCCTACCTACACGTTACATGCCTTTAAGGTTATTGGTCTAGAGTTGAACGATCTCGGCCTACACCTCCAGGAAAAAGGTTCCTTTAAGTCTGACCAGACCACTGTGTCCACTCTCTTTCTCCCTCAATTTCTTTGAAGCCCCCCAACTCCAGCACGCAGGTTTGACTGAGATTAGACTGGGTTTGACTGAGATTACATAAATAGTGGAGATGCAACATGGATATTGTTACAGATTGTACTATAACTATTCTTTAAAGGTTATAACATTGTTTGGAGAATGAGACAGTTCTAAGCAAGGTTGAAGGAATCCGCACGCTGAGAAATAGTACCCATAGTAGCCATCCCCAGATCCCTATGAACAAAGAGCGAGTTCACAATGTAACCTAAGGGGCATTAGTCATGTAATCAAATGATTTCCCATGAATCCAAAGTCACAAACGAGCCTTAAGTCTTAGTAACCATCAATTCCAAGGATCTAAAATGCATAGAGACTCATTATTCATGCATTACAGAGCCAAAAATACTAAACAAAACTGCCAATATGTTTGTTGATTTGGAGCTAAATTTAGTAACATGTTCTAATTACTGACAGCATCCTGTTGCCCTGAGCATATAACCTATAACAGAATAACAGCACACATACATGAAAGGATTTCCAGTGGTGTCATTCTGTGTAGCAAGTAGTCCACCACAAAATATTACTGTAACTGGGCAAGGTAGAGTTGAAAAAGGAAAAGTTCTGTTATTACAACCCTCAAACATTTCCTCGGTCTGATCTGAAGGAGAGACAGAATAAATGCAGACCAAATATGTGTTGTCTTATCAGGGAAAAGCTCACAGTGCATTAGCTGATGTTGAAATAGAATAGAAACGTGTTCTTCCAAAACTAGGTCGAAGTTGCCTCATCCTCCCCTCTGTCTAAATCAAAAGCATTGTGTTCTGAGACAGCGAAAGATTTAGGAATAGCTTGCTTAAGAAGACAGCAAATATCACTATGTAGCAAGCTGAGGAAAACACAAACACATTTTGGCGTCAAAAGTGTAGACCTGATTTGCATAGGGTTCTTGTGGCTCAGATTACACCTTAGTACGTTTGGAATGCATTGGCTGGTGTAGGGCGAAGTTGCCCCAAGACGGTGATCTTGGGTCCGTTTTTCATTGTCCTCACTAAGGATTGGGGGAGGGGAAGTTGATCCTAGATCTATACCTGGGGGAAACTTCACCCTGGAATTGCTTTAGCTGAAAGGTACGCCCCTCATACGTTCCACAGAGAGGGACCTGGTGTTCCACCGCCACCTGAGGCTCCTTGACCCCCTGACTTCCTCACCCCTGGTGTGCTCACTAGTGTTTCGCCCCGGGCTAAAAAAAATATTGTCGCAAGCCACCCAGATAGCATATGAACACGTCATAAGCCATGGCAAAATGCTTAGAATTCAAGTAAATTAGCTTTAAAATAGCAACATTTTCTCTCTGCCTCATGGAAAAGAATGTGTAGAAAAGAATGAGATTAGCTATAAAACTGCACATTTATCCCTCTGCCCCATGGCAAAATGTGTAGGGGCCTCGCAGAACTGCGCAACACCACTGGTTGATTCTTGAGGAGGGGTGAGTGTTGAAGAGGAGGGGTGGAACTTGACTTGGTGAGATCTGAGGAGAAGGAATGACGAAGTTCCTTTATTGTCACGATCGTCATATGAAGTGGACCAAAGCGCAGTGTGGTGTAAATGCATCATTTAATAGATGACAACAAACACAAAGTAAACTGTACAAAACCAAATAAACAAATAACGACGTGAAGCTATCCTAAGAACTATGCTGACACAAGCAACTAACATAGACACATACAAAGCAAACTATGGTCAGGGTGTGACACATATATGTATTCCATACCAGTGATTGGTGCTACAGTTCTCCAGTGAACAGCCCGCTGTCCTGAGTGCACCGTGTTTCTTGCACAGGCAGGTTTGGCTGCCACAGTGGCACAGAGTTAAATAACCTTTAGAACGGTGTTGTACCCAGACAGATAATATATTTAACAGAGGAAAATGCAAATGCTCATAACAAAACGTTATTGAAAGTATGTTTGGTCGAAAAACTATGAAATAATAACACTGATAAGATTAAAAGGGCTAAAGTGGTCCCTTCTGCGTGATCCCAAAGGTCAGCCCAGATTGGAGGGTCAAGGCTGGAGATGATAGCTCGGAGCTATTATTTAAAGCTGTACAGATTTAAATCAGTTGGATGGATACCAATAGATTTGAGTCCCTCCACAAAAGTTTTAAATGGTAGAGGATTAAAAATAGTCGCACTAAATCCACATTAAAACTGGAGAATCAGCTTTCGTCATCAAAAGGGATTTGATGCGTTTACTCTAAATCTCAGATCACAGAAAATTCTGTAGAGCTATCAACAACAACAACAAAAAACGCATTACAACAGAATAAGAAAACATCTTCAGCAATTCTGCTGAACACGGCAGGACATAATTATAGTATGTTGAACCCGTTCCAAAGTGAATCTGGGGCTTTCCCATCGAGACCTGATATGTATTAAAATGGGCTTTCTCGTCCTACACAGTTACAAACAACAACTGCAATCAGAATATAAAGTAACAGAACAGCCTACCAGTTGTAGCCTATCCTTCTCCTTTAACTTTTAATTCCATCTTTTTAACTCCATCTTCCTCCACTGATGAGATATCTCCTAACTTGACTGTGGCCTGTATGACTGTAGCCTATTGCTGCTTTGATGACTTATGATTGGCCAACAACAAGCACTCTCGTGAACTGAAAAGTGCAGCAGCAGAAACTATAACATGTCTCTCTCTACTGCAGCAGTCGCATTCGGATCTGTATGGGTCCATCCGGACAAGTCGGTTAAAATGACATATATCCAAGACCCGTGACAATCATATCAGATGCGACCCAGACCCATGACATTATTCAGAATTCTGGATCCAGACCCGCTCGGGTCCCGGATTGGGTCTCTGGTATTCGGGTACAGGTGGATCCGTGAAGACCTCTACTGTACAGCCGTGGCCAAAAGTTTTGAGAATGACACAAATATTAATTTCAACAAAGTTTGCTGCTTCTGTGTCTTTAGATATTTTTGTCAGATACTTCTATGGAATACTGAAGTAGAATTACGAGCATTTCATAAGTGTCAAAGGCTTTTATTGACAATTACATGAAGTTGATGAAAAAGAGTCAATATTTGCAGTGTTGACCCTTCTTTTTCAAGACCTCTGCAATCCACCCTGGCATGGTGTCAATTAACTTCTGGGCCACATTCTGACTGATAGCAACCCATTCTTGCATAATCAATGCTTGGACTTTGTCAGAATTTGTTGGTTTTTGTTTGTCCACCCGCCTCATGAAGATTGACCACAAGTTCTCAATGGGATTAAAGGTCTGGACAGTTTCCTGGCCATTGACCCAAAATATTGATGTTTTGTTCCCTGATCCACTTCGTTATCACTTTTGCCTTATGGTAAGGTGCCCACCATGCTGGAAAAGGCATTGTTTGTCACCAAACTGTTCCTGGATGGTTGGGAGAAGTTGCTCTCGGAGGATGTGTTGGCAAAATTGTGAGTGAGCCCACTCCCTTGGCTGAGAAGCAACCCCACACATGAATGGTCTCAGGATGCTTTACTGTTGACATGACACAGGACTGATGGTAGCGCTCACCTTGTCTTCTCCGGACAAGCTTTTTTTCTGGATGCCCAACAATCGGAAAGGGGATTCATCAGAGAAAATGACTTTACCCCAGTCCTCAGCAGTCCAATCCCTGTACCTTTTGCAGAATATCAGTCTGTCCCTGATGTTTTTCCTGGAAAGAAGTGGCTTCTTTGCTGCCCTTCTTGACACCAGGCCATCCTCCAAAAATCTTTGCCTCACTGTGCATGCTGATGCACTCATACCTGCCTGCTGCCATTCCTGAGCAAGCTCTGTACTGGTGTTGCCCCGATCCCGCAGCTGAATCAACTTTAGAAGATGGTCCTGGCACTTGCTGGACTTTCTTGGGCGTCCTGAAGCCTTCTTCACAACAATTGAACCACTCTCCTTGAAGTTCTTGATGATCCGATAAATGGTTGATTTTGGTGCAATCTTACTGGCAGCAATATCCTTGCCTTTGAAGCCCTTTTTGTGCAAAGCAATGATGACGGCATGTGTTTCCTTGCAGGTAACCATGGTTGACAGAGGAAGAACAATGATTCCAAGCACCACCCTCCTTTTGAAGCTTCCAGTCTGTTATTCAAACTTTAATCAGCATGACAAAGTGATCTCCAGCCTTGTCCTCGTCAACACTCTCTCGTCAACACACCTGTGTTAATGAAAGAATCACTGACATGAAGTCAGCTGGTCCTTTGTGGCAGGGCTGAAATGCAGTGGAATATTTTTTGGGGGGATTCTGTTCATTTACATGGCAAAGAGGGACTTGCACTCTTCATAACATTCTGGAGTATATGCAAATTGCCATCATACAAACTGAGGCAGCAGACTTTGTAAAAATTAATATTTGTGTCATTCTCAAAACTTTTGGCCATGACTGTAGACTGCAGTGGAATGAAGGTTCTGTGTATATCGTATCCTCCACCCCCAGCCCATTCTTTCCTGACAGTGGGAAAGAACTGGACATTCCACACAAGCTAAATGAAAATGTCCTGGGCTGATAACATGGAGGTGAGCGGAGACATTTTCATTCACCATTAAACAGCCTGGAGTTCTGGCTCTGCGTTGACATTTCCCATAGGTACATATCTAGGTTCAGTACATACTGTATCTAGAGTGCAAATATGTGAAACTGACCAAAGATCACCATCTAGGGGCAACTTCACCCTTCACCGGGAGTTCTGCATCAGACTTCCGCTCGATAAGTTGAATCCTAACACAAATGTTCTTACTAAATGTTTATACTTTTTTTTAAATTTAACCTTTATTTAACTAGGCAAGTCAGTTAAGAACAAATTCTTATTTTCAATGACAGCCTAGGAATAGTGGGTTAACTGCCTGTTCAGGGGCAGAACGACAGATTTGTACCTTGTCAGCTCGGGTGTTTGAACTTGCAACCTCCCGGTTACTAGTCCAACACTCTAACCACTAGGTTACCCTGCCACCCCAACAATACATGGCTAATTGAAAACTCAGTTAGGATTCTCCCCATCATGATGAAAATGGCATGATTGCATAGCAAGTAGAGCTGTTTGAGGACTAGACCGATAGCAAGAACAAACCCCAGATCTGGGACTAACTCCATTGATGACATTGTTTTACATTACAGTTCCATGGGGAGTTGGCAAGAGAGCAGAAACAGACTGGCACCCAGACTAGAACTCATAGGGACATGAATCCCCCTGTGCTGACTGCTCTGAAATGGAGGGAGTGTTGGGATGGTCAGTGAGAAATGGACAGATCACTCTGGCCCAGACTTCCTTCCGCCGGGCCTTTCTGCTCCAGGCCACCTGCTGTGGCTTTCACTGAGAGGACCGCAGGCAGGCAGAAACACGCGCACGCACAAAAACGCATGCTCAAAGTCTACACACAAGCGCACGTGCACACACAAATTAGTGTGCGCACTAAGGAAACTCACTGATGAATACACACATTCAGTACAGCCAAGAGGCCATCTCAATGACACCTCTATGTGCTCTTCCTACCAAGGACAGAGAGTGAGAGCGAGGGAGAAGGAATAGGAAACAAACAAACAGACAAACTGGTTAGTTGATGGATATCAGTCAACCTTGTTGTTCTGGGTCATGGCTACTGTTACTGAACAAGGTAACTTAGACATAAAGCTGATGCCTGACAATAATGAATGGTGCAGGTGAAATTACAGAATGTACACTAAACATCAGTCAGTGACAAATAGGAACATTGATTGACACTAGGGCTGTGGTGGTTATGACATTTTGTCAGCCAGTGATTGTCATGCAAATAAACTGCCGGTCTCGCGGTAATTGACCGTTAATTAACAAACACATTTAGCATCTCCTGGCTTCCACGCATAGCTTACAAGCCACTGATGCAGACCTTTGGAACATCCACATTTTAAAAATTCTAATAAATCCATTTAATATAGCCTACACATTCGCAATAAGTCCATTCTTTATTTTAGACAGGTCTAAAGAAACATGACATGAAGAAAATGTAGTCTATTTCAGAAGAACATACTCTTGTTAATGAGTTGTCCTTATGTTAGACCCTGATATGGCTATGCAATATGGCTGTTGATGTTTAATACATTCTAAGGCTACATGATGGGACTTTAACGATGATATGAAAAAAGTTGCAATCTGCACACTCTTCATCAGCCTCGCACAACTTGACAAGCACTTGATAATATTCTTATCAGGACTTGAATTTCCCGGCGGCATCCCACTTGTGTGGCTGTAATGCCCCCTAAAAAAAAAATCATGCCTTTTGAGGCCAAAGTGGCCGTTGTGCCCTTGGGCTCAATATAATAGGCTAATTATAATTCCCTGCTCCCAGCTGCCGTGCTCCGAAGCACCTCTCACTCACATGGCTCTCTCAGATGTCGCCAATGCCCGTCACATGATCGGGTTCTTCTCGCAGGAATTTCAGCTAAGAAGTAGGCTACAAGTGAATGAAGACAGAAACATCGGGGACGCAACCGCTCGAGTCCCCCTTATCGAATTCCTAGGTGCATATTGAAGATAGAACTGCCCACATTTAGCCTACTTTTCGTCAGCCAACATGATGAGTAGGCCTAACGAACAGCAAAAGCACTAGCCTATGTCAATCTACTATCCACCATAGTTCATACGTTGACCTATTCTATTGTTTAACTTGTCCTCCTGTGCGAGAAATAAATATTTGAAACATACTCTGCTACAGTTGTGGGATGCAATAGATTCCAAATTAATACAAAAACCCAGCATAAAAAAAATCAATTTAAAAGAAATGAGGCTGATCATTTAGCTTAAAAATGTTGATAAAATGTTAGGCAATTTTTTCACATTATAAGCGCAGCAATGAGCACATGGCAGTAGGCTATAAGCGCGAATGTTCCAAAATGCAATCAATTAGCGGGAAAATCATCTTTCCCAAACATGAAACTCAAGTGCAGCTATGTATGCCAGTTAGGCTCTACACTGGTTATAAAGCAGGTTAATGTGCTTAATTTTAAGTTAATTTGAAGTTAATTGGCAAACATATACTGTGACGTTGGATTCAGACCCCTTGACTTTTTCCACATCTTGTTAGGTTACAACCTTATTCTAAACTGTATTACATTATTTTTCCCTCAATCTACACACATTACCCCATAACGACAAAGCAAAAACAAGTTCAGAAATGTTTGCTTCTTTTTTTTTTTTTCAGACCCTTTACTCAGTACATTGTTGAAGCACTTTTCTTTGGCAGCAATTACAACCAAATCTTCTTGGGTATGACGCTATAAGCTTGTCGCACCTGTATTTGGTGAGTTTCTCCCATTCTTCCCTGCAGATCCTCTCAAGCTCTGTCAGGTTGGATGGGGAGTGTTGCTGCACAGCTATTTTCAGTTCTCTCCAGAGATGTTCAATCAGGTTCAAATCAAGGCTCTGGCTAGGCCACTCAAGGACATTCAGAGTCTTGTCCCGAAGCCACTCCTGCGTCGTCTTGGCTGTGTGCATAGGGTCGTTATGCTGTTGGAAGGGGAACTTTCGCCCCAGTCTGAGGTCCTGAGCGCTCTGGAGCAGGTTTTCATCAAGGATCTCTCTGTACTACTCCATTCATCTTTGCCTCAATTCTGACTAGTCTCTCAGTCCCTGCCCCTGAAAAACATCCCCACAGCATGATGCTGCCACCACCGTACTTCACTGTAGGGATAGTGCAAGGTTTCCTGCAGATGTGACGCTTGGCATTAAGGCCAAAGAGTTAAATCTTCGTTTCATCAGACCAGAGAACCTTGTCTGTAGGTGTCTTTTGGCAAACTCCAAGTGGGCTGTCATGTGCCTTTTACTGAGGAGTGGCCACCATCTGGCCACTTTACCATAAAGGCCTAATTGGTGGAGTGCTGCAGAGATGGTTGTCTTTCTGGAAGGTTCTCCCATCTCCAGAGGAACTCTGGAGCTCTGTCAGAGTGACTACCGGGTTCTTGGTCACCTCCCTGACCAAGGCCCTTCTCTCCTGACTGCTCAGTTTGGCTGGGCGTCTAGCTCTAGGAAGAGTCTTGGTGATTCCAAACTTCTTCCATTTAAGAATGATTGAGGCCACTGTGTTCTTGGGGACCTTCAATGCTGCAGAAATGTTTTGGTACCCTTCCCCAGATCTGTGCCTCGGCACAATCCTGTCTCGGACCTCTACGGCCAATTCCTTCAACCTCATGGCTTGGTTTTTGCTCTGACGTGCACTGTTAACTGTGGGACCTTATATAGACAGAGGTGTGCCTTTGAAAATCATGTCCAATCAATTGAATTTACCACAGGTTGATCTCATCAAGTTGTAGAAACATCAAGGATCCATGGAAACAGCATGCACCTGAACTCAATTTCAAGTCTCACAGCAAAGGGTCTGAATACTTACAGTTCCAGCTAAAAGTTTGGACACACCTACTCATTCCAGTGTTTCTTTATTTTTAATATTTTCTACATTGTAGAATAATTGTGAAGACATCAAAACTATGAAATAACGCATACGGAATCATGTAGTAACCAAAAAAGTGTTATATTTGTCCACGTAGACACCCTTTGCCTTGATGACAGCTTTACACACTCTAGGCATTCACTCAACAAGGTTCCTCTGCAGCAGTAGTTAAGTTAATTAGAGTTACCAGTTAACTGCCTTGTTCAGGGGCAGAACAACAGATTTTTACCTTGTCAGCTCAGGGATTTGATCTAGCAACCTTTCGGTTACTGGCCCAATGCTCTAAACACTAGGCTACCTGTCGCCCCAATCAGGCCTTCATGGTCGAATTGCTGTAAAGAAACCACTACTAAAGGACACCAATAAGAGGAAGAGACTTGCTTGGGCCAAGAAACACGAGCAATGGACATTAGACCGGTGGAAATCTGTCCTTAGATTTTTGGTTCCAACCGCTGTGTCTTTGTGAGACGCAGAGTAGGTGAATGGATGATCTCTGCTTGTGTGTTTCCCACCTTGAAGCACGGAGGAGGTGTGGTGGTGTTTTGCTGGTGACAGTGTAGGTGATTTAGTTAGAACTACAATTTGTTTTTCAACAGGACAATGACCCAACACACCTCCAGGCTGTGTAAGGGCTATTTGACTAAGAAGGAGTGTGATGGAGTGCTGCCTCAGATGACCTGGCCTTCACAATCAACCGACCTCAACCCAATTGAGATGGTTTGGGATGAGTTGGACTGGAGAGTGAAGGATAAGCAGCCAACAAGTGTTCAGCATATGTGGAAACTCCTTCAAGACTGTTGGAAAAGCATTCCAGGTGAAGCTGGTTGAGAGAATGCCAAGAGTGTGCAAAGCTGTCATCAAGGCAAAGGGTGGCTACTTTGAAGAATCTAAAATGTATATTTTTTATTTGTTTAACACTTTTTTGGTTACTACATAATTCCATGTGTGTTATTTCCTAGTTATGATAACTTCACTATTATTCTACAATGTAGAACATTTTTAAAATAAAGAAAAACCCTTGAATGAGTAGGTGTCCAAACTTTTGACTGGTACTGTATATAAATAAGGTATTTCTGTTTTATATGTCTAAAAACCCGTTTTCACTTTGTCATTATGGGGTATTTTGTGTAGATTGCTGAGGATATTTTTAGTTATTTAATCCATTTTAGAATAAGGCTGTAATATAACTAAATTTGGAAAAGTCAACGGGTCTGAATACTTTCCGAAGGCGACTATGACTTGAAAATGGCGACAAAAAATGAATGCACAAGCTGGGCATCATTAATAAGTAATAATACATCATTCACAAGTGATAGGCTAATATTGTCACCCATCAGACGATTCTTAACCTCTCTAGGGTAACTGACCAACATCCAGTGAGATTGCAGAGCGCCAAATTCAAATACAGAAATATTCATTATAAAAATTCAGAAAAGACAACTATTTTAAATAGGTTTAAAGATTAACTTCTTGTGAATCCAACCACAGTGTCAGATTTCAAAAATGCTTTACGACGGAAGCATACCTTACAATTATTTGAGAACATAGCCCAGCAGACAAATCATTACAAACAGTAACCAGCCAAGTAGAAGAGTTACACAAGTCAGAAATAGAGATAAAATTAATCACTTACCTTTGATGATCTTCATATGTTTGCACTCAGAAGACATTCATTTACTCAATAAATGTTCCGTTTGTTCAATAAAGTCTCTCTTTATATCCGAAAACCTCCGGTTTGTTCGCACGTTTTCTTCAGTATTCCACAGGCTCAAACGCAGTCACAACAGGCAGACAAAAAAATCAAAATGATATCCGTAAAGTTCATAGAAACATGTCAAACGATGTTTATATTCAAACCTCAGGTTGTTTTTAGCCTAAATATTCGATAATATTTCAACCGGACAATAACGTCGTCAATATAAAAGGTAAACAAGAAAGGCACTCTCTCGGTCGTGCGCATGAATAAGCTCTGTGTTGCGGCAGGGTCCACTCATTCAGACTGCTCTTACTCCCTAATTTTTCAGAATACAAGCCTGGAACAATTTCTAAAGACTGTTGACATCTAGTGGAAGGTATAGGAACTGCAATTTGAGTCCTATCAATGGATACTGTAATGGCATTGAATAGAAAACGACCAAAAAAAGAAATCCTACTTTCTGAATGGATTTCTCAGGTTTTCACCTGCCAAATCAGTTCTGTTATACTCAAACATTATTTTAACAGTTTTGGAAACTTTAGAGTGTTTTCTATCCAAATCTACTAATTATATGCATATCCTATCTTCTGGGCCTAAGTAGATGGCAGTTTAATTTGGGCATGCTTTTCATCCAAAATTCCAAATGCTGCCCCCTACACTAGAGAAGTTAATTTAATGTTGTATTTACATATACTAAATAATATGTGTATCAGTTTTGATTTAAAATGGACCATTATCTTGCACCTGCCTCAGAACAAGGGCATTAGAACAAAATACATGTTATCTATGCACTTATATAGAGAATGGAGAACACTTTTCCCATGGTTAATTTTCATACCTGCCAGGTAAGCTATACTCCTGCTGTAAAGCAAAGCAATGTTCTTAATATTAGGAATGTTCATAATATAGTAGGCCTAGGATGTCAGTGTGATTAGAGGGACAATAGAATACTGAGTACCAGGCAGTTAGCAAGTTTGGTAGGCTACTAATGACCATCCACAGCATCAACACATGGGGAAGCCTAATTACCCTGACTAAGCGGTCGTGAAATTTGACTAGCACCATGACTCGTGACTGCACGGTCACTGTAACAGCCCTAATTGACACAATAGCTTTGTTTCTATTAACTTGTCCAAGGATTTCTTGTTGCCATTTAGAATGCTTAGAAAATAGATGCCACAATTGCCTGCTAGTGTGCATTTCCATTAAACTGTTGTGTCGATAAAAAGAGCTGGATGTCACACCAAAAAAAACATAGTGTTGAATAAAAATGTAGTGGTTGAAGTGTTTTCATTACCCATTTAGGCAAATTTCACATTAATAAATTGCCGACTGTATGTAAGCTATCGCACCGATCATGTCTCAGGTAGCCTGCGAAAGCAAGCACCTATAGAATGCATAATTGACTATTATTTGCGATATTCAAATAATTCTCAAGTGCCAACGTATCGCCACAGTCCGTGCAATGGTGAAACTTGCACTCCTGTAGATAAGAAATAATTGGATGGTGAAACGTATTCAGACACTCTTCAGTCAGGACAATCCCTGTCCTGCAAATATACATGTTTTTTTGTTACATTTTATTTTGCGAGCAGTGGTCATTCAGAATAAAATGTGGAGTGTAGCTTATATTTCAGTGATTACATCACGTGTCCCGCTTACCTTCAAAAGTATTCGGCAATCATAATTTATTCGAAAAACAGCGTTCCCATCATCATTTGTCGCAATAAAGAAAGTTAGACAAAAATAGATTATCCAACGCTGTCGAAATGTATCCTATATCTGCCTTTTCCATTACATGTCGCAATGATTTATATGGCGACAATGCTTTTATCAAATAAACCTGGGTCAACGGAAACGTGTCCACTGTAACGCAAGGAGAAACATCTCTTATGTTTGAATGAATGAAGGAGGAGCGTGATGGGGGAAGTTTCCACGGCAACCAGGGGTATGGGAGTAGCCCCGCCTTCTGGACGGACAGCTGTTAGCAGCTGACACCATGGCTGTAGACAGGGAGGGTCCTTAGCGCTTACCATGCTTTAAATCACCAACAGATGCTGCGTCTTCCTCCGCATTCCTCCAATGCCAAGGCTTAAACTGGCCATTGGAAACTGCAGACTTACAATATCAAACAATAAATATTTTTAAAGTAAGGAAGTTGGAACATCACTTTACATTGGTGACTTATTCTATCAGCATAATTACAGAATTCGGCCTTAATGTAGTCTCTTACATGTCATGCAAGACAAGGCCAAACATGAATTTGAAATAAAGAGGTAGTATACATGTTGCCATGATTATTAAGGATGCAGTATAGTGTGTGTTATGATGTTCTAAAACCACGTAGCCTACTATTAGAAGTAGAACATCTCTCCACCTTTGGAGCTGTGCCAGGCTGCCAGCATCACAGAATACCTGGCTGCATCTGCCAATACAGTAGTCAATCTTGAGTGTGTAGGAACTATTTTAGGAGCAGGTGACCACACACCTTCCATTTTTTTACAGTAACAGCCAGAGAAAGACTATTTAAACTATCAACACCTACTTCTCAGGATTTGCACTGACTGCCAATGTGTGCTGTGGTGACTTCAGTGACATCACCACCATTACTAACCCTTCCTTAAAACACTGTAGCTGTGTTCGAATATCCATGCTAACATACTGTATACTACATAGTTAATGAGTATATACTATTAATTCATTTTAGTATATTGTAAACAAACGGTATCCTTTCAGTTGAGCGTACTCTGTCTACCGGAAGTTGATGCTGTTGCTATGCAACCTCTTGCTAGCTTGTTAGCAAAACAAATTACTAGCTCGACTTCGGGTGTGTTCATAAACTCAACCTGGAGTGCCACAGTGCGCTCTGGGCATTTGTAAATTCAGGTAGTTGTCAGATTGTCTGTTCGTAAATTCAGAGCTTTCCGCTCTCTGAATGCACAGTGGTTTTGTCAGAGCGTTCTGACCTCACAACCGCAATCAAGCCCCCAAGCTAACTGGTTAGCTACTTCCAGACACAAATGAGAGAACACCTCACTGACCATTTTACTTGCCCTAGTAGAGCTAGTTAGGCTGTTTTTATGTTATCCAGAGGGTTGGTTACTCGAACTGTGCTGCTGGCAAAAATTTAATTACGCTTTTTTTTGCTGACGTTTACTGACACAGGTCATATTCAATGGGTGTTGTGCATTCGTAAATTCATCAGTTATTCTGCGCTCTGCCACAGCCAGATGAGAGTGCTCTGAAATCAGACTAGATAGCCAGAACGAATTTACAAACACACCCAAACCTCTAAACCACTTACTAATCTATGACTGATGTGAATAATCAAGTCAATAAACTTTGGGTAGTTAAATAGAATAAAGTAAATATACTGGCAAGGTTGATGTATTAGTAGCCAACTAAAGTTACAGTAGGTAGCTAACACACCCAGGTACATATTGCTGTAATGATATGCTATGCTGTTCATAAGGACAGCGTAGCTAACAAATTGTCAGCCAACCTAATGTGTGAAGTAATTTATTTGAAAAGTCATTACTTTATTACATTGCTCAACCTTTTGTTAACATTTGTCAACAAATTTGTATCCACTCTCGTCGGAATGCGGCTGCATATTTCTCCTCCATTTTCTTCAAATCCGAAAACGTGAAATACTGTCCCATTGCTTGTATACTTCGTATTTTGACAATGTAGTACGACATCCGGGAACTTTTGGCATACTAACTATATCCATACTATGTCTAATAAGCATACCACATGCTCAATTTGTGTCACAAATAGTATGGTTAGTATGAGTATTCGAACACAGCTTGTGTTCAGTCACACCAATGTACACAACTGTAGCTTGACGTCACTTACTGACTGCATGGTATTGAAGTAGAGATGGTAAGATTAAGCTACATCCTACGCTACTTCCTTCAGCAATAAGCTCCCTGATGTAAAGAGAAGTTCCCCCAATATCCTTGGTTCCACACTCAACAATTATCAATTATTATTATTATTATGTTATATGTAGCTACGACAGACAGACACTACCATTGGCCTGGCATCGCCAAGGGTTCAGGGTTATATTCAATAGAGTAAAACGTAGCAAATGAAAAATACAGTAGCTTATTGAAGTTCAGGTATTCCGTCCCTATTTCAGTCAAATTTCTTTCATTGGTGTCTAATATACATACGGCTCAGCGCTCCCATCTCCCAGCTGGAACAGTTTACTAAAAGCTCATAGAAGGCAAGCCCACTCGGTGTTATTCACGTGCTATTCACAACTCTTCAATACTTCTGTCCCAGATCCAGCTGACGTTCTCGCTGTAAGGCACTGGCGTGGGTGTGAAATGTCCTCATTCCCACTGACAGTGACAGTCTCTAGAGAATCAGACCCATGTCTCTCAAGTCATGACCTACTGTATGTGACTGATGTTCTCGTCCTTCTATCACAGTGGCTTCTCAATCAGTTTGGTTGTAAATCTTTTGCAAGGCATTTGTTATTACTGTGCGGTTACCATGTTGTGCCTTAGGTAACCTATATACTGGGTCATTTCTGTACTATAACATTAAATGCAACCAATATCACAGAGCAACACATAGTGAATGCTAGTGGACGTTAAGCTAATGTTGGTTCCTCCAAGAGGGTGCATCAGTGTCTTCATGAATAGGTTCTAGCCTATGGGGTCACATTTGGGGCTTTGGGTAATGTCTAAGTTGCTCTGAATCCTGAGGACGACAGTAGACATAACAATGCTTAAAGGCCTTGGACCTTTCAGACATTGTATTTTATCCCTGCAACGATAGTCAGTCAGTAGTTCTCTCCATTGAACTGACATCGCTCCAAACATCTGTTGGTGTATTTGGACGTTTTACAAGCTCAAGCATATGCCTCAGATATTTTTAACATTGGGTGGTGTGGAGTTGTTATTATTTTAAGAGGTAGTACTCTATTCCCTTCTACCAATTGAACCTCCGTATTTGCATTCTGGCATGACTAGTGTAGGCCTATGCCGAAATTGAATTTGAGGTAATTCATTTTTCACTCTCATTACTAGAAATCGTGTAGGAATGGACTACGTGTAGCCTGCAGATGCACATCTTCAATTTACCAATCACATTCCGTACAGTTGCTTTAACTTAATTACCTGTTAGCAATCTTCAGGACAATCAAGACTAGGATTTGTTACATTTGAACATGGCCATGCGGTGATAAGAGTCCAGACAATGCTACATTGTTGCTTCTTCAGCTAACTGTTCCATGTGTTCGGTATTGGAGCAGTCGTGTCGAAATATCGGACACTGTCGTCTGGACTAACAGTGATTGCCTTCGAGAAACGATTGTCGGGGGTTTGAGAAAGGGGTGCAGGCTTTACGGAAACTCAAGCCATTGCCTACAAATACAACTTAAATTACAGGCTCAGACCAGAGATAGCCTAATTGTGAACTACACTTAGGCCTGTTAAGTGTATCTCCAAAAACGAATTGGAACTTATCACACTAAGATTGTCATGTTACTTTAATAATAGGCTATTGACCGCTATTCGTAGGGGTCAGAAAAATGATGTGCAGACAATGCCCTGAAAAATCAACCATAGAGGGCTAGTAGGCCTACCATGACTATTGGATCGTCAACTTGTTTTTTTTTATCATGATAAACAATCTTACCTTTTAGAAATCCACGCTCTTGTGCCACATGCGCCTGTGTTTGTATTTCCAATGTATTTCTGGGTTCGACGCAAAATCAGCTAGTATTCCAACATGGAAATCACAGTCGCCCCCATCCCGACTCCCTGCAACAAATCATCAGCCTTTCTCAATCGTTTTTGTGCTCGGTGAATGAAAAAAAAAGGAATTTAAATCAAAGCAAGACGAATGTTGAAGAAAATAAATTATTAAAAGGGGCTGACAGACATAAATTCAATGCATAAAACCCCAGCGGAATCTGTCCAGCGACATGATGACAAAAGAAGTCGGCAAAAGTAACCCAGTTCCTGTAGATACACTTCCTACCTCTAAACTTACGCCAGCCCGCATCCACCCCCACTACAACATGGCCGACCTGACTCCAGGGAATGACGCCGTAGCTGGAGATACCAACCCTACAGACCGGTGTCGAGATGGTAAGATGTTTATCACAGGATGACCCCCCCCCCCCGGATCAAATATATATATATATATTGAAAGGGAGAAGTCATTGTTTGAACCAGAAATGCGTCTGTGTACCGTGTGTGTGGTTTCATGTGATTTGTTTATGAAAGATGAATACAATTATATCTCTCCAAAACTGGTGCTATATCGCCTCCTACTGGCAGTAGCCTAATATCGGATTATCCCTCGTTTGAACTGCCCTTTTCTACTATTTGAGTGGGGAAGAGGTTAGTTACATATTTTGCTCCAAGGACCAATATTCTCAAAATCCACCGGGCTCCCCATTGATTCTCCCTGTCTGCTCCTGTTGAGCCATTTAGGCCTAATACATTATTTTATTTTTAAATCCATGTGAACAACGGGACTACAAAAGTAGCAGACTTTAAATACAGTGACCTACTCCTGTAATTACAGTGTAACTGGTATTGTAATGAATCACTGCTACAATGAATTACAATGTACTTACAGCAGTAACCCTACCATTTTTTTAACGAGGCAAGTCAGTTAAGAACAAATTCTTATTTTCAATGACGGCCTGGCACAGCCAGAAGAGTACTGGCCACCCCACATAGCCTGGTTCCTCTCTAGGTTTCGGCCTTTCTAGGGAGTTTTTCCTAGCCACCGTGCTTCTACACCTGCATTGCTTGCTGTTTGGGGTTTTAGGCTGGGTACAGCGCTTTGAGATATCAGCTGATGTACGAAGGGCTATATACCTTTCGGTTACTAGTCCAACGCTCTAACCACTAGGCTACCCTGCCACCCCATAAACCCTAAGTAAGCCTACACCTTAGCCAAATACTGGGTACAGCTGGGTACAGCACTTTGAGATATCAGCTGATGTACGAAGGGCTATATACCTTTCGGTTACTAGTCCAACGCTCTAACCACTAGGCTACCCTGCCACCCCATAAACCCTAAGTAAGCCTACACCTTAGCCAAATACATTTAAACTCGGTTTTTCACCATTCCTGACATTTAATCCTAGTAAAAATTCCCTGTCTTAGGTCAGTCAGGTCACCACTTTATTTTAAGAATGTGAAATGTCAGAATAATAGTAGAGAATTATTTATTTCAGCTTTATTTCTTTCATGATATTCCCAGTGGGTCAGAAGTTTACATACACTCAATTAGTATTTGGTAGCATTGCCTTTAAATTGTTTAACTTGGGTCAAATGTTTCGGGCCTTCCACAAACTTCCCACAATAAGTTGGGTGAATTTTGTCCCATTCCTCCTGACAGAGCTGATGTAACTGAGTCAGGTTTCTTGGACTCCTTGCTCGCACAAGCTTTTTCAGTTCTGCCCAAAAATGTTCTATATGTTTGAGGTCAGGGCTTTGTGATGGCCACTCCAATACCTTGACTTTATTGTCCTTAAGTCATTTTGCCACTACTTTGGAAATATGCTTAGGGTCATTGTCCATTTTGAAAACTCATTTGTGAACAAGCTTTAACTGATGTCTTGAGGTGTTGCTTCAATATGTCCACATAATTTTCCTGTCACATGATGCCATCTATTTTGTGAGGTGCACCAGTCCCTCCTGCAGCAAAGCACCCCCACAACATGATGCTGCCAGCCCTGTGCTTCATGGTTGGGATGGTGTTCTTTGGCTTCGTCAGCCTCCCCCTTTTTCCTCCAAACATAACGATGGTCATTATGGCCAAACAGTTCTATTTTTGTTTCATCAGACCAGAGGACATTCTCCAAAAAGTACGATCTTTGTCCCCATGTGCAGTTGCAAACCGTAGCCTGGCTATTTTATGGCGGCTTCTTCCTTGCTGAGCGGCCTTTCAGGTTATGTCAATATAGACTCGTTTATACTGTGAATATAGATACTTCTGTACCTGTTTCCTCCAGCATCTTCACAAGGTCCTTTGCTGTTGTTCTGGGATTGATTTGCACTCATCTCTAGGAGACAGAACGCGCCTCCTTCCTGAGTGATATGACGGCTGCGTAGTCCCATGGTGTTTATACTTGCGTACTATTGTTTGTACAGATGAATGTGGTACCTTCAGGCGTTTGGAAATTGCTCCCAAGGATGAACCAGACCTGTGGAGGTCTACAGTTTTTTTCTGAGGTATTGGCTGATTTCTTTTGATTTTCCCATGATGTCAAGCAAAGAGGCACTGAGTTTGAAGGTAAGCCTTGAAATACATCCACAGGTATGCCTCCAATTGACTCAAATTATGTCTATTTAGCCTATCAGAAGTTTCTAAATCCCTGACAACATTTACTGGAATTGTCCAAGCTGTATAAAGGCACAATCAACTTAGTGTATGTAAACTTCTGACCCACTGGAATTGTGATACAGCGAGTTATAAGTGAAATAATCTGTCTGTAAACAATTGTTGGAAAAATTACTTGTGTCATGCACTAGATGTCCTAACGGACTTGCCAAAACTATAGTTTGTTAACAAGAAATTTGTGGAGTGGTTGTAAAATTAGTTTTAATGACTCCAACCTAAGTGTATGTAAACTTCCGACTTCAACTGTGGCCTACACTTTAAGTACAATGTAACAATGGTTAATTGTAATAATTGTTGCACTTATTATAGGAATATAACCCTATATAATTGTCCCCTTGATAAATATAAATGCTTCAGTCCTCAACAAAAAGGATACTCAGAGGGAATGTGTTATTCTCAATGCTCACTTTACCTCTGTATCAACAGACCGTAACATTGAGGCTATTGACAACTCGCTGGCAAACCTCTGTCCCCCCAGTCACAGCATTGGCCAGATCAAAAAATGTTTGAAGCGAAGTGTTCATTTTGGCACTCTTTTTTTTTAGGTTTAGTCTAGTCTTAGTAATTCTGATTCAAATATAATGAAGTCACATTTTGTCATTTCAATAATGATTTAGTCTAGTTATTGTCAAAATGATGAGAACAGTGGGTCATTTTAGTCACACTTGTTTTGCATCATTAATCTATAGTCAACATAAATCACTGACTTCCATGTGCACAAACATACATAGCCCTGTCCTACAAGTTCCCTGTGATCAAATCCGAGTCACCAATGGTCAAGTCACAAGTCAAGTTACGAGTCCCTATGACTGTAGTCCATGTCCCAGTTCTCATGTCCTGGTCCAATTGCCCAAGTCACTGGACTTACAATAAGTCAAAATAAGTTATTTACCCAGCCAGCTTTTGTGTAGTGCCAAGAGGAATTTAGTCAATAAATAGTTTGCTATCACTTTTACTTTCTTTCTGCGCCATCAAATGTTTGCATGTAGGCTACTGGTAATGTCACCAGAGCCACGTTCAGTTGCAAAACGTTCTCAAACATTGCAGATAGAAATTTCATGAACAGAGCTGACATTATTGCCTATTCAACATGTCAGTGAGGCATGTTTCTTCTATATAGTATATTTCTATCAGAACGTACCAAAACGTTGCTTCCTGCTGAACATGCCCCAGGTTGTTAGCTATAGCTAGGTAATGAGGGATCATGACTGAAAAATGTACAGCCTAAACAAATGGTTAACGGTCCTGTTTGCAAGTAGCCTAGTTTTAGAACAGCCTGCGATATGCTTTATGAATGTAAAATGGTTTTACTAATAAACAATGCTGCTATTGTTTTTAATTTCGTAAAGAAGTTTGTATTTCTTAACTAGGTGAAGGGTAGCTAACTAGGAGGCTGGTTGTGACTGGTTAGTTATGGGGAGGTAAGAGAGTCGTTTAGTTATAGTTTCTTCTGGGTCTTATTAGTCAGTTATAGTCTCTTCAATTGCCACAGAAAAATAGGTGTTAGACAAATATTTTAGTCACTCTTTTTGTTGACGAAATTAACACTGCTGAAGCGTCTGAATGGGCAGAAGTCTGCAGACCCCAAAGATATTCCTCCCTGGTTCCCGAAAACCTGCCATGAGGAGCTTGCACCAGTACTGTGACATATCGTCAATTTATGAATTGGAAATGCTATATAATCTGTGCTGTGCCTAAGAAGAGCAACCCCACCTACCCCCAGAGTACAGGCAAATCTCTCTCCTCATGGGAAATATCTTTGAGGGGTTGCTACATGACATACTGGAGAAGAAGACTGCTTGTGTCATCAAGTCTTCACAACATGACTTTGTGAACAGGTCAACAGTGCTCTCATTCAGCTCCTACAGGAGTGGCACAATGCCTCAAACTAAGTGCCAAAGCGGGATGTTCATGTAACCTTTATAGACTTTTTCAGAGCATTTGACACCATAGACCATGGCCAGCTCCTCCTCACTCTAGCAGAGCATGGAGTGTCCCGCTCACTATCAACAGCAAGCAGACAGTGAGATCGAGAACATGACTTTCTAACTCACAGCCAGTCCAGCTGTGGTTCCCCAAGGTGGAGTGCCCCCCCCCCCCCCCATCGTTTGTGCTATGCATGAACACCCTAAACTCCATCCCCCCAAGCAGCGTCCAACCTGTCCTGTATGCTAATGACTTCACACCCACAGAGTTACTTCCTGGCAAGCTACCAGGCCAAACAGAAGTAGCCGTCAATGTAGTGGCTGAGTGGGTAAAAACCAACTGCCTGTACTGTATGTGAACGAAAAAGAAAACCAAAATGTAAATGTAAATGTAAGGATATGGTTATCAGCTTGAGGGCTACTGACAAGGCCTCTCCACCAGCGGTTGCTGTAAATGGCCACCCATTTGAGTGTGTGGAGACCGTGCACCCGCTTGGTGTCAGCTGACTTGTCCATGGAAGAGCACGTCAGTCATATCCTAAAAAAAGTTTAAACATAGGAACTAAGTGTAGCAAGACGAGCTGGCAAGACGAGCCGGCCTCCCTACTGCAGGCATACCTGACCTTTGTTGGACAAATCATGGAGTATGACTCGCCAGTGTGGGCGGCCTTCCAAAGTGTCTCTCTGAGGACTTAGAGGGCGTTCAGAGACGATGCTGTTGCATCATTGCTACAACTCGCTCCCATCTTTGGAGAGCAGATGAGATGAAGCCACAGTCGAGACTTTTAAAGTGCCCCTGTATGACCACCAATCCACTGCACGAGTTCCTAACCCCTACACAGAGGCAGTATGATCTGAGGATTCCAAGGCAACATTCTATTGCAAGAGTGTTAAAAGCCACACTACAAAACAATCAGACATCTTTCTTGGCAAGAACCCCTTGAGCTAGGCAAATGGCACTCTCTAAAGACACTCACTAAAGACATTGATATGCATATTTATTGATTTGGTGGTATGCTAATTTGTTGTTTATGAGTAATAATTTATTGATGATTCGCTGTCCATATAGTTAGGCTGATCATATCCATTTTATGAATGTTTCTGCATATGTACCAATATGTTCAAGTAAACCTAAACCTAAGCCTAAATAATAATAACATTTAAAAAAAAATGTTGACCAACTCTTTAAATGTTTTGCATGTCATGTCTGTATTTCCGGTCTGTCGACCCTAATAACCATTAGCCTAACTGTTAACTGCTCTCTCGACCATCTGCTAAATGACTAAAATGAATTATGAAATTAACTGTAAGTGGGATGTTCCGCTTTATGAGACGCACCATTAGAGGGCCATTACTGTTAATAGTGGTGGAGTAACATTTCTGTAAAGTACATTATTTTATGTCACAATGTCAGATATTTGAGGGGCTTGCAACAAGTCTGGGTTTGTCATAACATATGGCAATGAACAATTCATTTAAATGTTGCTTTCAAATTTATTCCTCGTTTATGTTTTTGCTTTGACATTAATGTAAACGTTTTGTCATTGGTGAGTGTCCTGTTTTGATACCTATTTTTTTAAATATATTTCATTAAAACCAATCAAACCACTATCTATAGTCCATCTGTGGAAAATGTTTTGAAGCTTTATTTGAAACATTTCTTAATCCAAATCTAATTAAAGCCCACTGCTGTAAGAAACACATGCATAATTTGCACACACACACACACACACACACACACAAAAAAAACCCCTAGTGAGATAGATATTTGCCCACTGCCAAATAAAAGGTTGTACCTATATAAATTAGTCATTAGTATTGTCAACAGAAAGTGGTTTTTATTACAGGTGAGTCCAAAGTGCTTTTTCTGTCACCCCTGGCTGCTCACTCAATATGATAAGAGATGCCCTATGGCCTGGTTTAATTGATCCTAATCCTGGATGTGTGTCGTAAAATCATTAACAGATTGAGACTGAGCAGATAGAATGTTTGTGTACCCATTCGGTCAAACAGTGGACATGGTGATCTAGCGGGGGGTATTGTGAAGGGCCAATGATGAGTTATGTAGCCAATATCGCACTACACACAAAGGACAGAAGGAGTTTGTATGAGGTGTGGATGTTATGAAGGGCTGTATAAACTCGGATCCTATCAGAAGGCCTGAGTAAATCTGAGTCACTCTGTGAAACTCTATGAGTCGGGTACACATCAAATAAAGCCTGGAAAGAGGATATATTTTTGTGAGGGGTATGCCATTGTAAAAACACAACCCTGTGTTTGCTGTAAACAAAAGAGAGAAAATGTCATCAAACTCATCTGAAGCTGACATCATCCAAATGTTTTATCCAAAGTTTTCTAGATTGTGGTCAGGTCTTGTTCTTAGTTGCAGTAAAAGCTTATGTGGTTGCAACAGCCAGCTGCAGCCTCAATTAGCCCTTTCAGCTGGGAATGGTTCTAATGGTCATTAGCTTCACTTAACGATTTGGTGGATATTCCGAACAAATTTTCACATTTACATTTTGGTCATTTAGCAGGATCTCTTATCCAGAGCAACTTACAGTAAACCTTTGTCAACAAACTGGGGAAGGGTTGGTTTCAGAGTGGCCACATATTATGACAGGAAGTAGCTGAAGCACTCTGTGTAAACACTTTATGGCATGACTCAGAAATTATGGGATATAAATAACCTTATCAATCTTCCTGACAGACATCACATCCTGCACTTTGGAAATGATGATGGGTTGGTTATTGATTGTGTTCTTGTTATTAGATTTCACCGGGCACAAAATGGGACAATATTTCGGCGATTGATATCTTTTTGATAAAAAAGGTATTCTCAGTAGTCATGGCTATGGTAGGTTTACAGTCGCCATGTAATCATGAACTTTATCCATAGTATTAGCTTGTGATAGATTTGTTTGTGACTTATGTTATTCTTGTACATGACTCCTATATCATTTGAATCTGTCATGTGTAAATGTTTCTTTAATATATATCTTATCTGACTTGCCACAAGTAAAGTTCCTTCTGAGAAAATATTTAGCTATATTTCTGTTCCCTTCCTGTGGTTCAAAATAGTCTATGTGCATGGAATTATTATGAATACTTATACTTAATTGTTAACACATTGAATTCATAGGGCAACGTGTCTGCAATAGTCATGAATATGATCTAACTGAAAATATATAGTCGTCTATATCGTCAGTATTTGATCCTGTTTGCAAAATTGGATGTTTCATGATCTTCCATTCTCATCCTGATGCACTTACTCCATATCACCACTTGGATGCAGTGCTCGCTCAGCACATGGAGCGACCACTTTATATAAGGAGCGTTTTTCTGGGCAATTCTTCGTATCATCCCCGCATTGAAAAAGACAAAAAAGTACATGAGTTTGGGGAAATGTTCGTCACATGACGTCAGAGCTGGGCGTCTGAATAATTCACGAAAGATTCCACACATGATCCAGACACGCGCGTGAAATAGACTTACAGGAAATGGTCATTCATGAATGATGGTCAACTGTCAAAGACACTTGAAAATACATGTGCCAATGGAAGAGTAGTTTAACAGGTTGACAAACGAAAATTTATATATATATTTTTAAGTTTATATATTTGTCATTTCAGGGGTTAATTTGGAATTGTGTATAAAACAAGGTATGTTGCTACTCCATGATCATTTCCACTGATTCCTATGTCCCATTATAAAATTCCATTCAACCCCTATCTATAATATCGGAAAAACTGCATACAACATGATCATTTGTCATAGAATGTCATTTTTTGTGTATCTGTGGAAAAGATCCCTATTACAAGAAAGTAAACCTTGTATCATTGAGACATAATTTGAGGCAGTTGTACAGACTACATTTTCAAAGACATGTCATATGCTTCTATGGCTTATTGAGCAACTCTATCCTTCCATCGTGTGCATAACAGATAATAGCCAATGGTACACTACATGACAAAATGTATGAGGACACCTTCTCGTCCAACATCTCATTCTAAAATCATGGGAATTTATATGGAGTTGGGTCCCCCCCTTTTGTTGCTATAATAGCCTCCACTCTTCTGGGAAGGCTTTCCCCTAGATGTTGGAACATTGCTGCAGGGACTTGCTTCCATTCAGCCACAAGATCATTAGTGAGGTCGGGCACTGATTTTGGGCAATTAGGCCTGGCTCGCAGTCGGCATTCCAATTCATCCCAATTCATCCCAAAGGTGTTTGATGGGGTTGAGGTCAGGGATCTGTGCAGGCCAGTCAAGTTCTTCGACACTGATGTCGACAAACCATTTTTGTATGCACCTCGATTTGTGCAAGGGGGCATTGTCATGCTGAAACAGGAAAGGGCCTTCCCCAAACAGTTGCCACAAAGTTGGAAGCACAGAATCATCTAGACTGTCATTGTATGCTGTAGCATTAAGATTTCCCTTCAATAGAACTAAAGGGACTAGCCCGAACCATGAAAAACAGCCCCAGACCATTATTCCTCCTCCACCAAACTTTACAGTTGGCACTATGCATTGGGGCAGGTAGCGTTTTCCTGGCATCCGCCAAACCCAGATTTGTCCGGCGGACCGCCAGATGGTGAATTGTGATTCATTACTACAAAGAGCACGTTTCCACTGCTCCAGAGACCAATGGCAGCAGGCTTTACACCATTGCAGCCGACGCTTGACATTGCGCATGGTGATCTTAAGCTTGTGGGCTGCTGCTCGGCCATGGAAACCCATATCATGAAGCTCCCGAGGAACAGTTCTTGTGCTGACATTTCTTCCAGAGGCAGTTTGGAACTTGGCAGAGAGTGTTGCACCCGAGGACAGACGATTTTTACTCGCTACCTGCTCAGGCCCAGGGTTTCAGCACCTGAGTACTGGACAACTCCCGCTCTATTACCTTTCGTGCAGCTAAGGGCGATGGGGCACAAAGCAAGCACTTGACCTTGATCATTTTCACAATACATGGCCATAATTGAATGATTGGTCAAGTTGGTTTTAAGTTTGACGGGGGCGATTTTTCTGTAGTCATTTGGTTAAGGTGTTGAAATTAACCACGCACAATGACCTCACTTAGCGTACGGCTTATATATGTCACGCTGACAAATATTTGCGTTCATGCATTGTCCCACAATTACGTGGTTGAACTAAACATGCATATGCACTTCATGACTCGGGCCATCTCATTGACGGGGAAGGAAAAGTACTACAGTGTTACATTCCGAGAGGATGGGGGCGATGACGTAGATAGTATCCCCTAGTGTGACCAGTGAAAAGGCATGCTGTTGGATTCAGGAATTTAAAAAAAGCCGATGCAAGCAGGTCTTCAGAACAAAAAGTTTCCTCTGTGAAGACAAACGTGTGGGCTCTTTCTCCTGGGGTTGTGTGCATACAGAGATCCGATAATCGCGTTTTATGTGTGAGCGCACGGAGGGTTGGACACATTAAAGGAGCATCAGGAGGCGGCAGAGACGCTTTACAGACGAAGCAAGAAAGGAGAGAAAGGGAGAGAGAGAGATTATCTCACTCTCCCAGTCGCAGTCGCAACCGGATCACATCCAGCTTGTCTCTCCACACGGTAATAGGTACGTGATGCTTTCTGAACTTTTACACACACAAACGAGAATACAGCAACAGGCTATAGTACTTTAGAAGGTTTGGATGTAATGTTTGGAGGTCATATTTGGCACTTTAGAATGTTTGGGGCAACACACTTGAGGTACATTGAGGCACTGTTGCACTCGCAAGCACTAAGTGATGAATAGATGGGGAGTTTAGATCATTTTTGTAAGCGTATTGTTCTACAAAATATAAGAAAACCCTATCCATTCTAAAAAAAAATATGTGCATTCATTTCGTTTTTCCTCGCTCTGACTTTGGAAATGGTAGATAACTTTCGCACGTCTAACGTTGTAATAATTTCTTTTTCAGCAGGACAATGTCTAGTAAAGCGACTTTAGCCTTACTCATCTATGGAATCATAATGCACTACAGCATCCACTGCTCACCCCTCGGGCTAAGTTATCCTAACCTTAGGTAGGTACCTGAACACTTCTCCTTCAACTGAACATCTCTGCGTGTAAAATGAACATTGGAAAACGCATTGTTTCTGCTGCTGAGGACAGTAGTTATGTATTAGATCGAGTCTACTGCAACCGCATAGGTCTAGACCTATGCCATTAATTGCTATACAATTTTTTTTCGTTCAATCAATGTGTGGAGAAATAAAGAAAATAGATGATACCTAAATTAATACACCGTTTATTTTGAGTTTTAATATGCTGCAATGTTTTGCTATGAGGGGCTTTAGAGCGCCTGGAATCATAGCAGTGGAATATAGCATATTACCAGCTACTGGTAGATCAAGCGTCTGATACAGAACTCTATCTCTGCGTTTAGACGCGTCCCGTGGGAATGGCAGTGAGGGGTAATTTGCTGAGGCGTGAGGCAAACGTGGGTGCCACTAATTCATAGAATAACAAGATCGATTTCTTTTGTATTCTCTTAACTAAGCAGACACAATCTACATTATTTTATTTTTTGAATCACAACTATACATTTTAATTTGGTTTTTGAGATCTGGTTATGGTGTTATTTAATTCACAATTAAAAGGATTTTAAATTAAACATGTTTTTTCCCCTAATTTCCGATGTCGATGAGTTTGCTTGCCTTTTGGGAAATATAGCCTATGGTTCCACTAATGTTTTTTGTAAGGTGTTGTAGCTTACTTAGGAATGGTCAATAGCAATTACAATTATTACACATTTAAGCAGATACATTATGGCTATTGCAGGCCTATCAAATATGTTTTAATTACTCTAATTTCTTAACATGGAATATAGTCTATACCATCTAAAAATGCGATTAATTTATTTCGGTGTTTATTTTCAGAATTGGTTTTATCATGATTATACATGATTAATCCTATATCAAAAAGCATATAATATTCAAATGCATTTCCGATTTCAGACTTGAAAATGAGGTTTATGACGAGGATGGAAATTCGTTACCGGACTTGGCTTTTGACGGTGATCAAATTGCTATAAGAAGTCCCCCGTCTGTGGCGGACGACGTGTACACTTTATACTACCCACCGGAGAAAAGGTGACTATCATTATCACTATACTCAACCTATTATTTTTTAATGTCGTTGACATTCATGCTAAACATTTCATTATCGGGCTCGTATTTATGTTCATCTATGTTATATGTTTTATGTTAGTAAATGTACTGTACCATCAATAATCACATTTTGTTATTTAATCTTTAGATGGAAATACATAAGGAAAAAAATAGCCTTTAAAATAACAAGCTTCCCATATTTTCATTGCAGCAAGATAGACTATGGTTGGTAGCCTGGTATTCAAACGATGATAATCGGAAAGCTCTATGGGCTATAGAATCAAGTTAGAAGCCTATAAGCGAACTAAAACAGAACGAGACACTTTTAATATGAACCGGCCATTTCCAAAGTCATGAAATTCATCAGAATAGCATTGTCCACTATTTCAGCTCACATTTTGGAAAGCAGCCCATATGACGCGTTGGATTTGGTAGGCTAAATACAGTATGTTACCACTTACGTGTGATCATTTATTGTTTGGCGTTTTATCATCCCAGAACGGAAAGGCATGCAGACGGAATGTTTAATAAAGCCTACAGGAAAGCGCTGGGTCAGTTATCAGCAAGAAAATATCTCCATTCTCTGATGGCAAAACGTGTAGGGTAAGGACATCTTCTTAGTTCTCGTCTCTTATTTTGTGATCTTAGTTATTTTTGGTGTTCGTTTTTCTTCTAACTCAGATTTTCCGAATACTCACTATTCATTCTATGTTTCGTCAAATTGTCCGGTGTGTCTATGTGTGTGTTCTTCCGACTTGAATTTGACGCCTTCAGGCACAGAGTGGGTTGACTTGATAAAATCTCCGACAGCGCAAATCCGGGTGCGGCATGATTTAGATCAAATCGGTGGATCTCAGTGCTGATATTGTCTCTTTAAGTAGCAAAGCCCAGGATCCACGTGGATGAATACATTTCATTTTCATTATTAATACTTGATGGTGGTAGGGGGTTAGTCCCAAGGGTTGAAGATAAATGTAGGCTTCAATTATTCCCTACATCCTCGACCAGCCAGCCTATCCATGATGATATCGAAATAAAAATCAATTTGGGATGATTGATTAAAAGTTGAAGAGATGAGAAAATATAAACATGAAGAGCTGTGCAGTGCAGTCTATGGGCTACATTCCGAGGCAGGGTAGGCGTCTCCTAACAGTGAAAACTATCCTGCTCTCCCCCTTTCTTAGTGGAGGGAGCACCATGGAAGACGACTCAGAGCCTCTGTCAAAGCGACACTCGGATGGGATCTTCACAGACAGCTACAGCCGCTACCGAAAGCAAATGGCAGTCAAGAAATACCTGGCGGCAGTCCTTGGGAAAAGGTATAGACAGAGATATAGAAGCAAAGGACGCCGGCTAGCGTATTTGTAGCGTTGCTAAACCAAACTACCATGTGTGTACAGCCCAGATCAAGTCATTTTGAGAAAACTGAACAATCGGTGGATCGCTCTTGTGTTCTTTAAACATGTATTTATGTATGAAGTAAAGCCATTAAAATTAATATTTTGATAATAATATTGTTTTTCTTTTGTACTTGAGCACTTGAGAACGCGCAGATCTACTTTGTGGACCAATCCTTTTGTTCAACCTAAATATAGCCTATATTTATTTATTTTTAGACCTACGTAGACAAGAAGATGAAATTATGTGCACCTGATCAATATGCTCTTTACCCTGTCTTTTAAAGATTTAAATCTAGATATGAATGCGACGGAAATAAATAGTTTAAAAGACAGTCAATGTATTGAATGTTACTCTGTGGCAACTGAAATTAAGAGCTCAGTGTCTTTATTTACAACAGCCCTGAAGACTTAGGTTTTCACCATATTCTACAAGACATAGACTTTGATGCCCTACCGGATGGGGATGAGTTTGAGGCTATTTTGGGAGACTGGCTGAAACAGTTCTCTCCCGAATTTCCGGTGAGTTCCAGGCTCTTTCCCCAGGCCTTGTCTTGAGGGATGTCTATTGTCCCTCCCACTTTTTCTCACCTTACCCTGTGACCTTACCCTCCAGATATACGAAATACAACCCAGTCTTCTTCTTTTCTCATTTGGGCTCCTGTCTCTCTTGAGATGCTGTACAACTGTACCTATATTCACACCTATACTGCATGCAGTATATGTATGAACGTGAATATAGATGCATAGATATTTTTTACACATTGAATGTGTATGGATATACTGTAAATGCTTTAAAATTCCCCATAAATATCCTATGAAAGGCAGTAGGATAATATTGTGACTGCTAAACAGTATTATAAATCAATTGTTTATTTAAGGCCAAAACAGACATGACCCAACAGCCTCTAGAATCCTTATATATGGCAGTAATTCAAGTACTAAAGTGTTAGAATGACCCCTATGACCCTCATAAGATGAGGACCAGAGTGCGTTTGAGCTTTTTCCTTTCCTTCCTCTTCTTCTTCTTCTTCTTTTTCTTCTTCAGTGTTAAAGAAAGTGAGCTTACACTTTTGAACTTTGTGCAAAGTATCTATCTTGTGTTCCTCTGTAATGGTATACATGTGTTTGAAAAGCTCTTGAAAACCTGGAATGCTGGTAAAGGTTTTCCATTTGTCTCTTCTCACCACATAAGAAGCATCATGAACGTAGAATGGTCATCGGACTCAAAAAGAAAGTCCAATAAGAAAACGAAGACCATTTCCACTGACATTATACTTTTTATGTGGCTTCACTTAATTTCAATGTGTTTTTTGTTATTTTTCATGAGGAACATTTCAGAGGCAATTTGAAGACGCATTATTGCACCTTCCTCGTCTACTGTGCTTTCCCCTATCTTGTCATGTGAACCAATGTAAAGCTAGATTGCATGATTAAAGTAATTGCACTAGCCACCAAATCTGTGCAAACTACTGCAATTGGATGGTTTTCTTTGCTCACTGATTGACGTATATACATATGTGTTTTTTTTCTGGATGTTGTTTTGTTTTTGTTCTCTCCCCAACATTACTGCACAAAGTGTTTGATTGAACGTCTCACCCCTGTCTTCTGTATAGGAAAGCTCAGATGAATGTACTGCAGGGGAGAAGCTTTCAGAAAGAGTCACTGTCATGTTTTCTTTTTAGTCTCTTCTCAATGGGGCTTGAGACAAGATTCTGTTACATTCCAATGTATTATATGCCAAAAACAATGCTTGAATGATTGTTGTTTTGAATAATCCTTACCTATCCTGGCAGCCCAAGCACAGCACAGTCAAACTTCTACCTAATCAACAGTTAGACAAAGCCTTAAACGTACTTCACCGTGCCTGTACTATTCTGAACACCACCAATTCCAAACTAGCTTCTCAGTTTACTTGCCTCTTTTTTCTTGATGTAAGTGATCACAAGATGAGAAGCAGATAAAACCTGTTCGGTGCTAGATAGACCCAAGTACGAGAGGGGGAGTGGGAGGAAGAGAGAGAGAGGAATGAGGATAGTGGGTGCGAGAGAGGAGAACAAAGAGAAAGAGGGACACAGAGAAAGAAGGAGAGTCCATGACCAATCGATTCGAGAGAAAACAGGGTGATTTTTGGCAGTGAAAGGAATTTACCAGACAAAGGTTTCCACACCTCATTAGAAGAACTTGGCCTATCATCTCACTTGTACCCATCAGTGACAGATAGACAGAACAAGCCACACTTCTTCTCACTAGAGGCATGATTGGGTTCGCTACTTCTGTTATTAGCCATCCCATTTTTCGACACCCTGAAAAACAGTTAATAAGATAATGATAAATGTAGCTTCTGAATCCGTACAGTATACTTCCATTTCCTGGCCCCAAGACATCATATTCACACTTCCCTAAATTGCAAGGAGATCTAACTCCAGTAGTGGACCAGGCAGATTCTACAGACACTGTAGGTTAGGTTTGAGATTTGTGACACTTAGCAGTAGGGCAAAGTTCTTCGATCTGTGCCTGTGTGTATGAAATCAATCTTTCTTTAATTCTGCATTCCCCTCCAGGCTTTGTGACGCAGAATGCAGCTTGCGGCTGTGGTGCCTTGCTTCGACTTTAAAATCGCCACGAATCACAGATGGCTATTTAGTAGCCCTACAATGCTGCACATCATCAGCTTACATTTCACCATTTGGTTGTTGTTTTTGTGTTGCGCAGACATTTGATTGGATCTTTAGTGCCATTAGGTGTAGTCTCCGAGCACTCTTGCTCACAATCATTTCTTTTGACAATTTTTTTTTTGAGCACTTAGACTTAGAGATTTGTGGTAGATAGTTGCAAGCATCATGATTACCCTCTTTCCATAATGTGTATCATTTTGAAAGCGCCAACAGCCTTACTAAACGTGAAGATTAAACTTAGAATATATATATCTATTTATTGTGTAGTAAATTGATATTAGAGAGTACTATTATAATGAGAAAAAAAATGGCGATCCACAAGGGTTAAGTCTATAAATGTTTAAAAAAAACAGTGTTGTAAGATTTGTATGAATAAATTTTTGTAAACAACACAATTTCGTCTAATCTTTTAAACCCATAACATTATAAGTAGTTCATCCTCAGCTCATAGGTGAGGATGCTAGAACAGTACCACTGTAAAGTACCATTGTTAAACAACAATACACAATAATTGTTAGCTCATTTTAGTCCTGCTCCACATATTATAGTGCATCCATCCAATACGTGTACTTTCTCACTAGCCCATCACACCAAAATGCCTAAAGAGAAATCACAGAAAGGAGGACAGATTGGAGAGAAGACGAGGACAAAGGACAAGAGAATACCATTTTTCAGTTATCTAGGCACCTAAAGGGTATCACATAATTAAATAGGGGTACTCTAAATCATCATCTGAAGCAATCAACAAACAAAAACAACAACAAATGGATATTAAAGGAAACAAGTGTCCATAACTACAGTCTTCTAAAAATACAGTCAATTTTGAACTGCTAAAAGCACAGTATAAACCTCAAATGTCTAAATGTCTTACCAAACAAATAACCTCAATAAATACCGCAAATAGTCTTATAAGTCTACAATGAATGAACATCAAGATTCTAAGAATTACACTACCCATAGGAATCATGGATCTGAGGGTGAAAACCCAGACTGCTGTCTCTGCCCTTCAAAGAATTCAAGAACACTAAATTGCTCTTTGGCGTGAATACTGTGAATCCCTGATTCTTCGCTTGGCCCGGGTGTCGATACCCCCAGACCCTCTTGGGACGGCACCAGTGGAGAGACAGATGTGGGAGGAATCTCCCGACCAGTTCCACCCGCCTGCGCTCCTGCTGCACCCAACATCCGACTAGACAATCACAGATGAAGAACTAGGGCCACGATGGTGTCTAGAACAAGCCTACAGTATATACCAGACCGTCAATTCTCAATGACACATTCTTTAACCTGATAGGAAAGGTAAAGTGACAAGGCCGCTACCTAACTTTCAAACTCTCCAACCAAGGTGCATAAATTGAGGAGCAAAATGAAGTGAGGAATGAAGTGAGAAAATGCGGAAAATCAAATAAATAAACTCAACATGCAAAACACTAGACCAAAAGGTTGCATACAATACACACACATGTATATGCAAACACATGGTATACTACATAGCCAATCCAACAAGTTGTCTATAGCTACCGAGGTGGCTCTCCATCCAAAAGCAGTCAGTATTACTGTGCACAACACTAATCAATCATTTTATGTTGCCTTAGTGTAAGGTTAGAGATGGGTCAGACATATTTACTTATCTGTAAATTTGTATTTTAAACACTTGACCCACCACACACACATTAAACCTAGGCAGGCAGGCTCTTAACAGGCTGCTTGTGGGTTTGAGCTTTGTCATGGGTCCAGTCCCACAATAGCTACAAGAACACCCAGCTCCTCAGTCCCCATGGTAACAAAGACAACAGAAGATAGACCATCATGCCCATATTAGAAGTGCAAGTGACTGTGCAATGGACACCACATCATTTGTGTGGAAGGAACACAATTTGTAAGAAATATCATAGGAATCGAGTGCTGTAATAAAGCACATACTATGTCGCTCTGACTTTGTTTTGGTTTCACTGAGTGACTTTTTTAGTTTTGTTTCTACACGTGTGTTCTTGGTGAGATGTATCTACAGTATACGGTTGACTGATCGCTCAGCGGAGTGGCTTCACGGTGCCCGCGTGTGTTCCACTGTGGTGCCCTTATTGAAAAAAGACACGATTTCACCGTGTAAAATTTCAACATGTTTTGCATGTGTCATATTTGATTTCACATGAGATGACATGTGAAAACGTGTCTTTGGAAAAGCTCCACGTGCTGATATTTCACATGTGGATTTTCCCTTTTGATCCACATAACCTTTCACACGTGTATTCAAATGATCACACGTGCATCATTCTCACGTGCGATGTCACAGGTGATGCCTGGGAAACAAACATGGGTTGTTCGGAAGTCCCTGGAAGGTCACAAAATGCACACAGAGTTTTCAACTTACATATTAAACACATTTTGACATACATGATTACATTGTGTATATTTATTTATACAGTAATTATTATTCAACCTCTTGGTTCACGGGCAATCCAATCTTCCTGCCATGCCACCACGTCTGTGTCAATGACTGATTTCACCTGTATTCATACACTTTGGAGTTGATAGTAAGATCTCAGCTTTGTATAATACACTCAAGAACAAATATTATATTTATCATGGTGATTCAGGAGTAACATGAAAACAGAATAATATGCCCCACTAACATTAGACAACTATATAGAAGACCCCCAAAACTGTTTAAATAAGTAAACTAAATCAATGATGCATGAATAGTCAGACTGAGTAAATTACAGTGCAGATGGCACTCTTTTGCTAAGTGCAGAGATATATTATAGGTAATGAGTGTGTAGGGGACTTCTGAGAAGGCTGCAGAGTTTGTGGTGCAGCAGAAAGCTCAGAATACACTAAATGTAATCATGTTGTCACTGATTCATTATTTTGACACTATTTTAGCTGAACAGCATACTACTTACCTTAAAACCCTCATGCCATTCCATTACTTCCTTTACAAAAAATGTCACGTGAAATTAAATTTTTACGTGTAAAATAGCTGTTTTCACATGTTGAGCTGAAAGGTTCACATGTGAAAACAAAAGAGCCACATGTGAGGTCAATTGTTCCCCATTTAGAGTTCATATGCCACCTTCAAAACTTTGGGGTCACTTAGAAACATCCTTGTTTTTTAAAGAATAGCACATTTTTTGTCCATTAAAATAACATAAAATTGATCAGAAACACAGTGTAGACATTGTTAATATTGTAAATGACTATCGTAGCTGGAAACGGCAGATTTTTAATGGAATATCTACATAGGCGTACAGAGGCCCATTATCAACAACCATCACTCCTGTGGTCCAATGGGACGTTGTTTTAGCAAACTGGCCCTAACCAGAATAGGAAGACGTGTGGGAGGCCCCAGTGCACAACTGAGCAAGATGACAAGTACATTAGAGTGTCTAGTTTGAGAAACAGAGCCCTCACAAGTCCTCTACTGGCAGCATCATTAAACCCACAAAACGCCAGTCTCAACGTCAACAGTGAAGAAGCTTCTCCGGGATGCCGGCCTTCTGGGCAGAGTTCCTTTTGCCCATCTTAATCTTTTATTTTTATTGGCCAGTCTGAGATATGGCTTTTCCTATTCAACTCTGCCTAGAAGGTCAGCATCCTAGAGTCACCTCTTCGCTGTTGACTTTGTGTCACGTTCTGACCTTAGTTCCTTTGTTATGGCTTTGTTTTTGTTTGGTCAGGGCGTGAGTTGGGGTGGGTAGTCTATGTTCTTTTTTCTATGTTGTGTTTATGTGTTTGGCCTGGTATGGTTCTCAATCAAAGGCAGGTGTCGTTCGTAGTCTCTGATTGAGAATCATACTTAGGTAGCCTGTTTTCCCCATTTTAGTTGTGGGTGATTTTTTTCTGTTTTGTGTCTTCACCAGACAGGACTGTTTCGTTGTCGTTTTGATCTTTCTCTTTGTTGTTTTGTTATTCAGTGTTCAGTTGTTTTAAAAAAAAATATGAACACTTACCACACTGCGCTTTGGTCCTCCTCTCCTTCCACCGAAGACAACCGTTACACGTTGAGACTGGTGTTTTGTGGGTACTATTTAATGAAGCTGCCAGTTGAGGATTTGTGAGGCCTCTGTTTCTCAAACTAGATTCGCTAATGTACTTGTCCTCTTGCTCAGATGTGCACCAGGGCCTCCCACTCCTCTTTATATTCTGGTCAGAGACCGTTTGTGCTGTTCTGTGAAGGGAGTAGTACACAGCGTTGTACGAGATCTTCAGTTTCTTGACAATTTCTCGCATGGAATAGCCTTAATTTCTCAGAACAAGAATAGACTGACGAGTTTCAGAAGAAAGGTCTTTGTTTTTGGCCATTTGAGCCTGTAATCGAACCCACAAATGTTGATGCTCCAGATACTCAACTCGTCTAAAGAAGGCCTGCTTCTTAAACAGAACAACAGTTTTCAGCTGCGCTGACATAATTGCAAAAGGGTTTTCTAATGATCAATTAGTCTTTTAAAATGATAAACTTGGATTAGCTAACACAACGTGCCATTGGAACACAGGAGTGATGGTTGCTGATAATGGGCCTCCGTACGCCTATGTAGATATTCCATTAAAAATCAGCTGTTTCCAGGTACAATAGTCATTTACAACGTTAACCATGTCTAAACTGTATTTCTGATCAATTTGATGTTATTTTAATGGGCAGAAAATGTGCCTTTCTTTCAAAAACAAGGACATTTCAAGTGACCCCAAACTTTTGAAAGGTAGTGTATGTTAACACCACCTTTTCACATGTGAGGAGAATAACATGTTTTCACCTCATGTGAATTGCAGATTTAGATGTGAAATTAGCAACAACAACAATAATAACTCACATTTGGAATTTAATTTTCATATGTCAAAAACAGTCATATGTTAAAATTGAATTTGCGATTTCTTATGTCAAAAACGTTCAAATGTTGTCACGTGTAGTTTCATGGTATCACATTTTGAAATTTGTCACATTTATTTCACGAGCTCATGTTTTCACGTGCTCAAATGTTTTCACGTGAAGTTTCATGTTATCACATAAAATCACATGTGAAAATCATGTTTTTTCCATAAGGGTGGTGATACTAATCAGAGGTGGATCCAGGCTAGGTCGCTGTCTGTCTCTGTGCCCTCTGGTCTGCCAAGAGGGGGTGGAGGTGTGAGGTGGCGCACCAGCCTGGCTGTGCCTCCCGGAGGCACCTGGAATACCACCACAAAACCCCCCAGCGGGACGCAAGCGGAACCTTTTAATGCCTGTCATGCCGGATTAGAGCTAATGACCTCAAACTGATCCCCCCCCCCCACATCTCATGTGGCCACCGCAGGGGCAGCCAGGGACAGCCAGGGACCTTTCACAGACATAACAGACTCTGCCTCCGACCCACCAACCCAACCCTGCTCCTCCTGCCATTTCTCCCCCACTATGGTTCAATAAACATTTCATCGGAAGTCAATGGGACACTGAGGAGGCTCGTCTTCCTCCTCCTCCCCTACATGCGTAATAACCCCCCCCCAGTCTCTTCCTCCCTCCTCCCTCCCAGATAGACACAAAGCCAGGGGCTTTGATTGTGCGGCCGTAGCCCCGGGCCTCAGCAGAGCACAGAGAAAGGATGATCAATGGGAGTGATCTGATTTCTCCAGCCCTCTGTCAGACCCCCTCTTAACCCTGCTAACCCAATCAGCCCACGTTGCCAGGCAACGGGCCCTGGGAGGATGCGCTGGGGATGCGGTGGAGCTGGGTGGGGCCGCGTTGGCCTTCCTGGACAGCCAACGATCCTACTGGGTATATTTCACACAATTCGCTTTAGTCGGTGGACTCGGAACTGGCTGCGCTCTGCTTTACCAGCTCTGATGGCAGCATGGAGGGACTAATGATGAATGGGTCCCCAGAGAGAGAAATAGGGACAGAGCTCAGTTTCATATCTTAACAGCACACGCACGCACGCACGCACACACGCACGCACACACACACACACACACACACACACACACACACACACACACACACACACACACACACACACACACACACACACACACACACACACACACACACACACACACACACACACACAAACACAGAGCCTCAGAGTGTCATATCCTAGTAATACAATCACACAAAGCCACACACAATCTCACACAACTAGAGTATACAATCAACTAGAGCCACACCCTGCTTCGTAAGATGAGACAATAGCATCAAACCACACATGCTCAGAGAGAAGCACTGTTGCCTTCCTATACCGCCAGCCTGATGTGTAGCCAAAGTGTTTTATATTATCTTTGTTGTTTACTGAAAGGTCCATGAGGATAAGAATGTGGAGATCAGACTTTTATTATGACATTTGAATATTTTTACAACAATACAACAGCTGTTCAATTTGAAAAATGTTTAAATAAATGTATTCACATATGCCCCAATTTTACAGACTTTTTCTTCAACCTGGTAGACTGTACAGTAATAGGGTTAAATGGTTAAATAGTTATATCAAAGATTTTTTATAACTAACCCAAGATGCATTGTTTCCAATGGGAGCAAATTAAGCATAGAGGGCAGAACAAGCAAGGAGGGGGGCACAGCCAAGCGCAAGCTAGCAATGTCCTATTGGCTCATTCTAGCATGTATTTGCAGATTTCAGTTAGGAAACACCTACTCTGAAGTGAACGTGTGAAATAACTCACTTTGCCTTTGCACTCCTTCTTTTAGACAGGGTTAGGTCTCCAAAACTTAGTGCACTCTGTTCTTAACAGATTCTAGTTTTGGGAACAGAAAACTGTGTTGATATTGAATGTTTCATTGATGAGAACATTTGCAGAATGTTTCATCTAGCTCCATCTTCTCCCACTTCCTGCCACTGGACTTCCGCTCATCACCATATTTGGTGGTGAGAATGAATTGTAAATAGATGCTTCAAATGTACACATACTGTAAGACATCTGGCACCGTCTTTTATGTGGTTATTTGGTGAAAGGCATACAGTGCCTTCGGAAAGTGTTTAGACCCCTTGACTTTTTCCACATTTTGTTATGTTACAGCCTTATTCTAAAATCGATGAACTTGTTTTTTTCCCCTCATCAATCTACACACAATACTCCATAATGACAAAGCTAAATTAGTTTTTAGAAATTGTTACTAATATATAAAAAAATAAAAACAGAAATATTACATTTACATAAGCATTCAGACCCTTTACTCAGTACTTTGTTGAAGCACATTTGGCAGCAATTACAGCCTCAAGTCTTCTTGGGTATGACGCTACAAGCTTGGCACACCTGTATTTGGGGAGTTTCTAACATTATTCTCTGGAGATCCTCTCAAGCTCTGTCAGGTTGGATGGGGAGCGTAGCTGCACAGATATTTTCAGGTCTCTCTAGAGATGTTTGATCGGGTTCAAGTCGGGGCTCTGGCTGGACCACTCAAGGACATTCAGAGACTTGTCCCGAAGCCACTCCTGTGTTGTCTTGGCTGTGTGCTTAGGGCCGTTGTCCTGTTGGAAGGTGAACCTTCGCCCCAGTCTGAGGTCATGGGCACTCTGGAGCAGGTTGTCATCAAGGATCTCTCTGTACTTTGCTCCGTTCATCTTTGCCTCAATCCTGACTAGTCTCCCAATCCCTGCCGCTGAAAAACATCCCCACAGCATGATGCTGCCACCACCATGCTTCACAGTAGGGATGGTTCCAGGTTTTCTCCAGAAGTGACGCTTGGCATTCAGGCCAAAGAGTTTAATCTTGGTTTCATCAAACCACAGAATCTTGTTTCTCATGGTTTGAGAGTCTTTATGTGCTTTTTGGCAAACTCCAAGTGGGCTGTCATGTGCCTTTTACTGAGGAATTGCTTCCATCTGGTCAGTCTACCATAAAGGCCTGATTGGGGGAGTGCTTCAGAGATGATTGTTCTTCTGGAAGGTTCTCCCATCTCCACAGAGGAAATCTAGACCTCTGTCAGCGTGACCATCGGGTTCTTGGTCACCTCCCTGAGGTTGATTGCTGATTGCTGATTGCTCAGTTTGGCCGGGTGGCCAGCTCTAGGAAGAGTCTTGGTGGTTCCAAACTTCTTCCATTTAAGATTGATGGAGGCCACTGTGTTCTTGGGGAACTTCAATGCTGCAGAAATGTTTTGGTACCCTTCCCCAGATCTGTGCCTTGACACAAGAACAAGAACAATCCTGTCTCGGACCTCTACGGACAATTCCTTCGACCACATGGCTTGGTTTTTGCTCTGACATGCACTGTCAACTGTGGGACCTTATTTAGACAGGTGTGTGCCTTTCCAAATCAAGTCCAATCAATACAATTTAGCACAAGTGGACTCCAATCAAGTTGTAAAAACATCTCAAGGATGATCAATGGAAACAGGATGCATCTGAGCTCAATTTCGAGTCTCATAGCAAATGGTCTGAATACTTCTGTAAATAAGGTATTTCTGTTTTGTTTTTGAATACATTTGCAAAAATGTCTAAAAATCTGCTTTCACTTTGTCATTATGGGGTATTGTGTGTAGATGTGCTGAGGATTAAAAAAAAATCTATTTTAGAATATGTCTGTAATGTAAGAAAATGTGTAAAAAGTCAAGGGGTCTGAATACTTTCCGAATGCACTGTATTTCTCTCTTATTCCCAGCCTCCATGTCTCCCTCCTATCTGCCTATCTACCACTCCCTCTCCCTTGCTCTTTATTATTCAATACTCCTACTTCCAGCTCTATAAATAACTATATTTATCTGACTCGCTGATCGATCTCTAATCAATATACGGGCGTGGCCAGAAAACCTGCCTCCAATTACTGAATCCCGTCACAGATAGAGATAGAAAGTAAGAAGGAGATAGAGAAACCACAGCCAGAGCTAGAGATTGAGATAAGAGCGAGTGAGATGGGGGGGAGGGGGGCTTGAGATCAACAAAGTTCTTTCCCTGCTCTCTACCATACATTCTGCATAGCCCCTCAAACCCCCTCCTCCTGCTCCACATATCTCTGCCCCACCCCAGGAACCCCATGGCTCTCTAGGGGCCAGCTGAGTGACAGCTTTCTGGAGGGGAATCCACATGCCGCAGCCCTTTCATCAGCACCTCCCTCTGGGCCCTGTCTGTCTGACTACTCAACAATGCAGTGTGGATTGAAGCTTGTTGGGGAACTAAGAGCCTCTGTTTTATGAGGGTCTGTGTTTGTGATGTGTGGGGGTTGTGTGTGTGTAGGGAGGGTGTTTGTGAGTGTGTATGTGTGTGTGTGTGTGGGGGGGGGGTGTATGCGTGTATGAGTGTGGTGTGCATGTTTCTGTGTGTGCTTCCTTGCATGTGTGTGTCCTTGGATTCTGTTTGGCTGCTGAGATTCTAGTCATTCCCAGAGTCACAGTAGGCCTTGTTAGTTGTTCTATGTGAGAAGTGGGTGAGATGTCTTGCCAGGGGTCTGCATGGTGAAGCTTGAGGTGAAGGAGAGGTGTTGGTGTATGCATTATTTTCAAAAAGTTCTCTGTGAAAAGGGTTCAATGACGAGCCTTGCCTCTGAATTATTGAATTATCACTTTCACATTCATATCTCTATCCGTCTCCAACAAATATCCCGCTTTCCTTCTCTCACTCTGTTCCTGGTTTGGGACTGAACTATGTGCTCATTACCCAGCTGTCAGCTGCCCCCACATGTCACATCCTCACACACATTAGCAATAGCATACTGTATGATTCACACACTTATCTCCAAGTATTTTCCAGACACACGCACACACAAAAACATGTGGACACGCGCACACACACTCAAACACATGCACACACGCACACACACACACACACACACACACACACACACACACACACACACACACACACACACACACACACACACACACACACACACACACACACACACACACACACACACACACACACACACACACACACACACACACACACACACACACACACACACACACACACACACACACACACACACACACACACACACACACACACACACACACACACAGACACACACAAATCCATTTGCCACCAAGAAGTGGAGAGAAGCTCTTCACCTGTACAAGCTGACATTTCGGTCGGTGAGGTCAGAGACACACTTATATCAAGTCATCCACAGTCGTTTTGTGTGTGGGCAACATTCGCAGTTCAACAGTACATAATATTGGAGGTAGCATTTTACTGAAATATACAAATGGCAAAAAGAGGAAAACACTTTCCGCTATACAGTTGTGTTGAAGGAAGCTTTGCTTTTTTAACAAGAGCTCTGTGTGACTTTATTCAATCAACAACAAAAAAATTCTAGTCTAGTCATTGTTCATGTCTACCATCACATCAATCCAGGACGTTTTGGAGTTGACTGATAGGAACCCCAGTCAAGAAAGCAACCATGTGTTACAGATGCAATTGATGTGGGTACACCTGTCTTTGCTCAATATGTTCTAAAGGGAAGTACAGATCAGGTGTAAATAAATCAGAGGAATTGAGTTCTCAATCTCTTGGCAAAATTCAGTGATCTTTTATAAACCAGTGTCAGAGAGTGATGTGAGTGAGATACTTCTCTCCCCCCCAAAGCAATTCTTCATAAATGCTGTGATTTCTCATCTCTGAAGTATACCTAAAAATTAGCTGCCGCAATTGTTGCAAAACCTATTACTAGCCTGTTCAACCTCTCCTTCGTGGTGTCTGAGATACCTTAAGATTGGAAAGCTGCGGCAGTCAACCCCCTCGTCAAAAGGGGAGACACTCTAGACCCAAACTGTTACAGACCTATATCCATCCTGCCCTGCCCTGAAAGTCTTTGAAAGCCAAGTTAACAAACAGATCACAGACCATTTTGAATCCCACTGTACCTTCTCCGCTATGTACAGTGCGTTGCGAAAGTATTCGGCCCCCTTGAACTTTACGACCTTTTGCCACATTTCAGGCTTCAAACATAAAGATATAAAACTGTATTTTTTTGTGAAGAATCAACAACAAGTGGGACACAATCATGAAGTGGAACGACATTTATTGGATATTTCAAACTTTTTTAACAAATCAAAAACTGAAACATTTGGCGTGCAAAATTATTCAGCCCCCTTAAGTTAATACTTTGTAGTGCCACCTTTTGCTGCAATTACAGCTGTAAGTCGCTTGGGGTATGTCTCTATCAGTTTTGCACATCGAGAGACTGACATTTTTCTCAGCTCGAGCTCAGTGAGGTTGGATGGAGAGCATTTGTGAACAGCAGTTTTCAGTTCTTTCCACAGATTCTCGATTGGATTCAGGTCTGGACTTTGACTTGGCCATTCTAACACCTGGATATGTTTATTTTTGAACCATTCCATTGTAGATTTTGCTTTATGTTTTGGATCATTGTCTTGTTGGAAGACAAATCTCCGTCCCAGTCTCAGGTTTTTTGCAGACTCCATCAGGTTTTCTTCCAGAATGGTCCTGTATTTGGCTCAATCCATCTTCCCATCAATTTTAACCATCTTCCCTGTCCCTGCTGAAGAAAAGCAGGCCCAAACCATGATGCTGCCACCACCATGTTTGACAGTGGGTATGGTGTGTTCAGGGTGATGAGCTGGGTTGCTTTTAAGCCAAACATAACGTTTTGCATTGTTGCCAAAAAGTTCCATTTTGGTTTCATCTGACCAGAGCACCTTCTTCCACATGTTTGGTGTGTCTCCCAGGTGGCTCGTGGCAAACTTTAAACAACACTTTTTATGGATATCTTTAAGAAATGGCTTTCTTCTTGCCACTCTTCCATAAAGGCCAGATTTGTGCAATATACGACTGATTGTTGTCCTATGGACAGAGTCTCCCACCTCAGCTGTAGATCTCTGCAGTTCATCCAGAGTGATCATGGGCCTCTTGGCTGCATCTCTGATCAGTCTTCTCCTTGTATGAGCTGAAAGTTTAGAGGGACGGCCAGGTCTTGGTAGATTTGCAGTGGTCTGATACTCCTTCCATTTCAATATTATCGCTTGCACAGTGCTCCTTGGGATGTTTAAAGCTTGGGAAATCTTTTTGTATCCAAATCCGGCTTTAAACTTCTTCACAACAGTATCTCGGACCTGCCTGCTGTGTTCCTTGTTCTTCATGATGCTCTCTGCGCTTTTAACGGACCTCTGAGACTATCACAGTGCAGGTGCATTTATACGGAGACTTGATTACACACAGGTGGATTGTATTTATCATCATTAGTCATTTAGGTCAACATTAGATCATTCAGAGATCCTCACTGAACTTCTGGAGAGAGTTTGCTGCACTGAAAGTAAAGGGGCTGAATAATTTTGCACGCCCAATTTTTCAGTTTTTGATTTGTTAAAAAAGTTTGAAATATCCAATAAATGTCGTTCCACTTCATGATTGTGTCCCACTTGTTGTTGATTCTTCACAAAAAACATACAGTTTTATATCTTTATGTTTGAAGCCTGAAATGTGGCAAAAGGTCGCAAAGTTCAAGGGGGCCAAATACTTTCGCAAGGCACTGTAATCTGGTCATGGGTGCACCTCAGCCACGCTCAATGTCCTAAACGATATCATATCCTCAAATGACTGCCTCGCCTGGTTCACCAACTACTTCTCAGAGTTCAGTGTGTTAAATCGGAGGGCCTAATTTATTGAAAATTAAATACAGAAATATCTTATTTACATAAGTATTCACACCCATGAGCCAATACATATTAGAATCACCTTTGGCAGCATTTACAGCTGTGAGTTTTCTGGGTAAGTCTCTAAGACCTTTGCACACCCTGGATTGTACACTATTTTCCCATTATTCTTTTCATAATTCTTCACGCTCTGTCACATTGCTACACCACCATTTTCAAGTCTTGCCATAGATTTTCAAGCAGATTTAGTCAAAACAGTACCTCGGCCACTCAGGACCATTCACTGTCTTCTAGGTAAGCGACTCCAGTGTTGATTTGTGTTGTAGGTTGTTGTCCTGCTGAAAGATGAATTAATAGCAGACTGCACCAGGTTTTTCCTCTAGGCTTTTGCCTGTGTTTAGCTCCATTCCGTTTCTTTTTAACCCTGAAAAACTCCCCAGTCCTTAACAATTACAAGCATACCCATAACATGATGCAGCCACCACATTGCTTCAAAATATAGTACCTTGTTGCAAACGGGATGCATGTTTTGTAAGGTTTTTATTCTGTACAGGCTTCCTTTTTTCACTCTATCAATTAATATTGTGGAGTAGCCACAATACTGTTGATCAATCCTCAGTTTCCTCCAATCACAGCCATTAAACTCTGTAACTGTTTCCTCTCCGGCAACTGAGTTAGGAAAGACGCCTGTATCTTTGTATTGACTGGGTGCATTGATACACTATCCAAATTTAAATGAATAATTTCACCATGCTCAAAGCAATATTCAATGAGCTGTTTATTTATTTATTTTTTACCCATCTTCCTATAGGTGTCCATCTTTGCAAGCCATTGGAAAACCTTCCTGGTCTTTGTGGTTGTATCTGTGTTTTGAAATTCACTGCTAGACTGAGAGCCCTACAGATAATTGTATGTGTGGGGTACAGAGGTGAGGTATTCATTCAAAAATCATGTTAAACACTATATAGTGAGTCAGACTGTCAGTGGTTTAAGTCAATGGAAACAGTGCCAGAGCATATACACTGTGTACAACACATTAGGAATACCTGCTCTTTCCATCACATTGACTGACCAGGTGAATCCAGGTGAAGGCTATGATCCCTTATAGATATTGATGTCACCTGTTAAATCCACTTCAATCAGTGTAGATGAAGAATAGAGGCAGGTTAAAGAAGGATTTTTAAGCTTTGAGACAATTGAGACATGGACATGAAAAAGATTTGTGCCTTTGGACGGGGTATGGTAGTAGGTGTTTGAATGTGTCAAGAACTGCAACACTGCTGGGTTTTTCACGCTCAACAGTTTCCCGTGTTATCAAGAATGGTCCACCACACAAAGGACATCCAGCCAACTTGACACAACTGTGGAAGCATTGTCAACATGGGCCAGCATTCCTGTGGAATGCTTGCAAAACCTTGTAGTCCATGCCCCGACTAATTGAGGCTGTTCTGAGGGGGAAAGGGGGCGCAACTCAAAATGTAAAAAAAAACCCTGAATGTTTGGTACACTCACTGTATATCTCCATTTAAGACACTCTCCCATTGTGAGCACAGAGAGATTTGAGTTGAGGTGCCTCATGGTCATCAGATCTGATAACCCCCCTACCCTAGGGAGGGCACTGTGAATTAAACCCCTCGTCTCCGTGGGGACAGGAGAGTCGCCACGACGATGGCACTGGCGACTGCGAGGATATCTCATCTGGTGTCAGTCATCTGAGATGCTTTCCAAATGCCACTCTATTCCATATACTGTATAGTGCTCTACTTTCGTCTAGGGCCCGTAGAGCACTATAAAGGGAATAGGGTGCCATTTGGGAAACAGCCGGTTGCCCGCCAGCTAGAGCAGACTAGGGCTTTAACACCTCACCTTCAATTTATCTGTCTTCACACCCCTCCCTCACTCTGAGAGAGAATTAAAGAGCGAGAGAAGCTCTTTCATCTGTAGGTGGGTATTCTCAGGGCAGGACATCTTTTTTTCAACATTTTGCAGAACACATTACCTCACTCTCTCTGAAAGAAAAGTAATTGTTAGGCTAGATAGAACCACTGCAGAACCACCCTATGGTGGTGCTGTGTATTTTTTTGTGAATGGCTGTTTGCAAAGGATTCATATTGTTTGCTGAGATGATGAGGCAAGGTAAGAGTGTACAATACTTCATTATTAGTTTTAGACTGACATCACAGGGAACTCTCTGGGTTGTCTCTGAAAATGCGTGAGAGATAGATGAGATTTGTGAAAATATGACCACAACAGAGTGTGGGTCATTGTGTCTTTTTTAATTATCCAGCCCTGATTCCTCACTATTTCTTTGTCCTATAAAATACATGGGAATGAAATGTTTCACATCTACGCCCAGATCCTGAGTGAGGGGACCAACCATATATTCTCTGGTGAAATGTGGCTTTTCACTCATTACAATCTAATGAGATTTTATACAATGAATTCAAGCGGATGTGGGAGGACAGGCAGACGTTTGATTGGTACTGTATGTGAGAGCTGTGTGTTGGCACTCTAGTATCACAAGAGGATTTTAGAGCAAAATCCACAAACAAAATCCTATTGGCTTGTATGGTGCAGATTCAAAGAAGCAATGGAGTGGTCTATTTTGCTTCAGTTGCAATTTATGTGGGAAGGTCACTGTCCATTGCTATGTGGTGCTAAACTGTCCACTTCAATGGTGCTGAATCTACGCTCGTAGCCTGTTTTTGTATTGAATCTCCATCTGATCCTTTTACACTGGTGACTAAGTCACCGCAGCATGGATTTGAAGCATGCATCCCTCCACCTTGTCTAGCCTTCCTGGACTGAAAGCCTATGAGTTCAACCCACAGAACTATTCTATTCTATGTATTCTATTTCTATGGGTCAGGCAGGAGGCCACATTACCAGGCTGAGAGAGTGGGAGGAAAGGACTTGGCTGGCTATCTGAGTGGACTGACCCCTGGTGTTGTCCTTGCTCTAGTTTTTCAGCGGTCAGTGAGTACTAATTCATTCACCTGCCAGAGCCAGAGAATGAATGGACATGTCAGCACAGAGTACAAGATGTATGTCACATTTCATAATAGTGTCCTGGTTAAACCTGATTCACCTTCTGAGATATAGTAACAATCTCTGTATCAAAGAATGAAATGATGCTAATTTGCATTTTTCACTTTACTTGATGGTAGAACAGCCTAAGCAACCACATAACATATTATTTTCAAGACATATTTTTTGTGATTGGCTGTTTGCAAAAGCGGTATCTTGAGATAACCATCTCTGTCATCAGCTAACCTCGGGAAGCTCTCGCCAGTTTGTACAACGCGATTCAACCAGAGCATACCGGACCTATTTTTCTCTCCATATCCCCGGATTCCTATCACAAGCTCTGAAACTTCTCACCTTCCGACCTTCGCAGCTAATGTCCCCTGAATGCTAGCTGTCTAGAGCACAATGGACTGTTGGCTAACGAGGCCCATCGAATACATTCCGAAGCCACTAGCTAGCAGTCAGCTATCCTTTGCTAGCGGTCATCAGCTACTTTTATCCCGGACAACTCTTGCCAGTCTGTACAGCTCGACTCAAACCAGAGCTAGTCGGACTTATTCTTCTCGATATCTCCGGATTCCTACCGCAAGCTCTTGAATCTATTATTTATTTATTTTTGACATTTTTATTATGATATTAAAAAAAATCCATCTTGAATTATAGCAGCTAACTACCCCTGAACGCACAGCCGCTAATCTGCGGCCTGCTAGCTATCTAAAGCACATTGGACTGCTGGCTTAAGAGGCCATTCGGACATATTTATTCAGCCACTATACACATTTTGCCAATTGGCCTGGTTTACCACACGGAGCCCTGCTGATCCGTCCGCTGATGTAACTGCACTAGGAGGCCACAACAGACTTCCCTCTGTCATGTCATCCCTCTAAGGCCTTTCTGTTAGCCTGCTAGCCCCTTGCCGCTAGCTGCCTGAAGCTACGCACTGGACTTGTATGATCACCCGGCTACGCATGCCTTTCCCTAACATCACCATGCCTTGTCGATTGCTGTTCTGGTTTGTAACTATTGTTTTATTTCACTGTAAAGCCTCTAGCACTGCTCAACACGCCTCTGCTAACAATTTAGTTCCACCCCCCACACACACAGTGACATCACTTGGTTTAAATGCTATTTCTAGAGACAATATCTCTTTCATTATCACTATATGCACAGGTTGACCCCCACTGTATTCACATTCTACTATACTTTGTCTGTACATTATGCCTTGAATATATTTTACCGTGCCCAGAAATCTGCTCCTTTTACTCTCTGTTCTGAACGTACTAGATGTCTAGTTCTGTTAGCCTTTAGCCATACCCTTATCCTACTCCTCCTCTGTTCCTCTGGTGATGTAGAGGTTAATCCAGGCCCCGCAGTATCTACCTCCACTCCCACCCCCCAGGCTCTCTCATTTGTTGACTTCTGCAACCATAAAAGCCTTGGTTTCATGCATGTTAACATTAGAAGCCTCCTCCCTAAGTTTGTTTTATTCACTGCCCTAGCACACTCCACCAATCCGGATGTCCTAGCCGTGTCTGAATCCTGGCTTAGGAAGACCACCAAAAACCTTGAAATTTCCATTCCTAACTATAACATTTTCCAACAAGATAGAACTGCCAAAGGGGGCGGTGTTGCAATTTACTGCAAAGATAGCCTGCAGTGTTCTGTCTTACTATCCAGGTCTGTACCCAAACAATTTGAGCTTCTACTTCTAAAAATGAACCTTTCCAGAAACAAGTCTCTCACCGTTGCCGCTTGCTATAGACCACCCTCTGCCCCCAGCTGTGCCCTCGACACCATACGTGATTTGATTGCCCCCTATCTATCTTCTGAGCTCGTGCTGCTAGGTGACCTAAACTGGGACATGCTTAACACCCCGGCCATCCTACAATCTAAGCTTGATGCCATCAATCTCACACAATTTATCAATTAACCTACCAGATATAACCCCAAATCCGTAAACAAGGGCACCCTCATAGATATCATCCGAACTAACTCACCCTCCAAATACACCGCTGCTGTTTTCAACCAAGATCTCAGCGATCACTTCCTCATTGCCTAAATTCGTAATGGGTCTGCGAGCAAACGACCACCCCTCATCACTGTAAAGCGCTCCCCAAAACACTTCTGCGAGCAGGCCTTTCGAATCGAGCTGGCCGGGGGTATCCTGGAACGCCATTGACCTCATCCAGACAGTAGATGATGCCTGGTTATTCTTTAAAAGTGCCTTCCTCACCATCTTAAATAAGCATGCCCCATTCAAAAAATGTAGAACCAGGAATAGATATAGCCCTTGGTTCACTCCAGACCCGTCTGCCTTTGACCAGCACAAAAACATCCTGTGGCGTTGCATTAGCATCGAATAGCCCCTGTGATATGCAACTTTTCAAGGAAGTTAGGAACCAATATACACAGGCAGTTAGGAAAGCTAAGGCTAGCTTTTTTAAACAGAAATTTGCATCCTGCAGCTCTAACTCCAAAAAGTTCTGGGACACTGTAAAGTCCATGGAGAACAAGAGCACCTCATCCTGAGGCTAGGAAACACTAGTACAACCGACAAATCCACTATAATTGAGAATTTCAATAACCATTTCTCTACGGCTGGCCATGCTTTCCACCTGGCTAACTCTACCCCGGTCAACTGCCCGGCACCCTCCACAGCAACCCACCCAAGCCTCCACCATTTCTCCTTCACCCATATCCAGATAGCTGATGTTCTGAAAGAGCTGCAAAATCTTGACCCCTACAAATCAGCCGGGCTAGAAAATCTGGACCCTCTCTTTCTTAAATTATCTGCCAAAATTGTTGCAACCCCTATTACTAGCCTGTTCAACCTCTCTTTCGTATCGTCTGAGATTCCCAAAGATTGGAAAGCTGCCGCGGTCATCCCCCTCTTCAATGGGGGAGACACTATAGACCCAAACTGCTACAGACATATATCTATCCTACCCTGCATCTCTAAGGTCTTCGAAAGCCAAGTTAACAAACAGATTACTGACCATTTTGAATCACATCATACCTTCTCCGCTATGCAATCTGGTTTCCGAGCTGTTCATGGGTGCACCTCAGCCACGCTCAAGGTCCTTAACGATATCATAGCCGCCATCAATAAGAGACATTACTGTGCAGCTGTATTCAACGACCTGGCCAAGGCTTTCGACTCTGTCAATCACCACATTCTTATTGGCAAACTCAATAGCCTTGGTTTCTCAAATGATTGCCTCGTCTGGTTCAACAACTACTTCTCTGATAGAGCTCAGTGTGTCAAATTGGAGGGCCTGTTGTCCGGACCTCTGGCAGTCTCTATGGGGGTGCCACAGGGTTCAATTCTCGGGCCGACTCTCTTCTCTGTATACATCAATGATGTCACTGTTGCTGCTGGTGATTCTCTAATCCACCTCTACGCAGACGACACCATTCTGTATACTTCTGGCCCTTCTTTGGACACTGTGTTAACTAACCTCCAGACGAGCTTCAATGCCATACAACTCTCCTTCCGTGGCCTCCAACTGCTCTTAAACACAAATAAAACTAAATGCATGCTATTCAACCAATCATTGCCCTCACCTGCCCGCCCATCCAGCATCACTACTCTGGATGGTTCTGACTTAGAATACCTGGATAACTACAAATACCTAGGTGTCTGGCGAGACTGTAAACTCTCCTTCCAGACTCACATTAAGCATCTCCAATCAAAAATTAAATCTAGAATCGGCTTCCTATTTCGCAACAAAGTTTCCTTCATTCATGCTGCCAAACATTCCCTCGAAAAACTGACCATCCTACCGATCCTTGACGTCGACGATGTCATCTATAAAACAGCCTCCAACACTCTACTCAGTAAACTGGATGTAGTCTATCCTATATCATCAGTTTTGTCACCATGGCCTATTTCTTGCCTTATCTCCCTTATTTGTCCTTATTTGTACTCACTGTATATAGACTTTTTTTTCTACTGTATTATTGACTGTATGTTTTGTTCATTCCATGTGTAATCTGTGTTGTTGTATGTGTCGAACTGCTATGCTTTATCTTGGCCAGGTTGCAGTTGCAAATGAGAACTTGTTCTCAACTAGCTTACCAGGTTAAATAGGTGAAATAAAAATGAGGGAAAAAATAGAAGGTTGAAATTAGGGTCAATTTCATTTGAGTGTTTGCACAAAGTGGTATATTCATGTCAGTGAATAGTTGTGAGTAATTTGCGGAGCATGGAGTCACCTGGCATAACCTTTAATCCCCTTCTAGGTGACAGGATGCAGGCTGTGGGAGAGCTCCGTGGTGGGGCCCTGATTAGAGCGTAGACGCACCACGGGGTGTTGTGTTCAGGTTCCACCGTCAGAGACATCAAACAGCCAGACATTACTTCAGGTACGTAACAACCAGGTGGGGGACGGGAGTGACTCAAAACCTCCTCCCACTGTCTGGCCCACAATGACCTCTGACTGTAGGTATGGAGGTATGGCCCGCTCCCCTGCCTCTCCATGAATAAGGGAGAGAGAAAGAGAGAGAAAGAGAAACAAGAGAGAGAAACAAATCGAGTGATACAGAGAGAGAAAAAGAGAGAAAAAAATACAGAGGGGTGAAAAAATGAATGAAAGTGTAAATTAATTAAAACTGAACACCTGCACTGGTGAAAAACCATTGACACATTTTTACACTCCTCAGAGCCACTTGCATAATTAATGAACCACTTCGAGCCAAAATAGATTTTATATACAGTACCAGTCAAACGTTTGGACACACCTACTCATTCCAGAGTTTTTCTTAATTTTTACTATAATAGTGAAGACATCAAAACTATGAAATAACACATATGGAATCATGTAGACCTCAGGTCTTCCTGTATGGGCTATCTTTGTGATGTCCTCTCTCTATACAAACCATACAGTGCAAGAGTCAAGTCAGTCAATTGACTATGAACAAATATTCCTATAATGATCTGACCCTAAACCCAGAAGAGGCATGATGACCCACTGCTGTAATTTCAATGTGTCTACATGGGACTGTTCTGAGAACAGCGTAAGTTGGTGTAGTCAGATGTTGGCTGGTTGAGGGAGAGATAAGACAAGGCAAGATATCTAAATCATGTTGTACACGTTAGTGACAAAGAATGGTGTCTAAACATGAAAAGATAAAGATTGATAGACTAAAAAGAGAGAGAGAGAAGAGATATGGGATGGGCATCATTTCACCCACAGCTAGAAAATGAGAACAAATGCTGAGTGTGTATGAGACAAAGGGGTAGAGAGAGGGGGAGAGAAAGGGTGACAGAGTAAGGTTACATCCCAAAAGACACCCTATTCCCTACACAGTGCGTTACTTTTGACCAGGGCCCTATAGACCCATTATCAAAAGCAGGGCCCTGTGTAGGGAATATGGTGCCATTTGGGATCCAGATCAAGAGAGAAGAGAGGTGTGTGAGAGAGCCCTTGCACCAGGAGGAAACTCATTATTCATTCACACATGTAAATATCAGCAGATTGTGTTCAGCAGGCGGGGTCGAGGAAACTCATTTACAGACGGTGGAGGAAACGCTGTCTCTTTGTCTGTCCGCCACCCCATAAGGCCACACAATAATGTGTGTGTGTGTGTGTGTGCAAGTGTGCGTGTGCATCTATGTGTGTGTGTGTATGTGTGTCATCTTCCAACCAACAGAGAGTGAGATGCCAGAGCTGTCAGTCAACTGAGGGACTGTAAGATGGCCTCTCAGTGGAACATCTGCTCATGCGGTTGAGCTGTGAAGTTGTCGAGGCTGTAGCTAGCCTAGCGGTCATGTGTGTGTCAAACCACCACCCAGTTGAAGAGCATGCAGCACCGTTATACAATACAAGATGCTAAGGGGCATAGCAAGGCGCTAAGATAATTCAAATGTAAGTAGCGTGCGGTAATGGTTGAGAGTAGCAGTGTTCATAAAGCGTCTGATCTAAGATCAGTGTCTCATGGACAGGGAGGATCTGATCCTAGATCAACACTCTTAAGCTAAGAAATCAGTGTGACTTATTTGGGGGTTCTATTGTTCTTATTTACAATGTGTGTAGTTCAGTCTTTGAAATGTTCTTGTCTATTAATGTTCTGTATTATGTCGTGTTGACTAATGTTAGCTAGGGGTTAGCGTCAGGGTTAGGGGTTAAGGGTTAAGGTTAAGGTTAGGAGTTAGGTTAAAGTGCTAAGGTTAGGGTTACGCGACGGATTAGCTAAAAGCGCTAAGGTTAGGGTTAGACTAACATGCTAAATAGTTGAAAAGCTGCTAATTAGCTACAATGCTAAAGTTGTCCATGATGAGACTCAAACACGCAACCTTTGGGTTGCTATACGTTCGTGTTATACTACCATTATATTAGTCAACTTTGCATTGCATTGACGGAACTAGAAGCACAAGCATTTCGCTACACTCGCATTAACATCTGCTAACCATGTGTATGTGACAAATAAAATTTGATTTGATTTGATTTGATTTTTGTGTGGACCCCAGGAAGTGTACCTGCTGCTTTAGCTAACAGGGATAAAATACGAAACAAATACTACATCTTCCACAGACAGCACATTTGTCAGGCTTCCACAGGATGAGTGAGAGAGAGAGAGAGAGAGAGAGAGAGAGAGAGGAGGTGAGAGGTAACGAAATGGGTCATCCTGTAGAGGCATTAGAACACAAATGTAATTCCTCGTCATCCCTGCGATGTGAGATGATGTCAGGCAATGTTTACTCTGACGCCCGCCCCTTCCAGACCAGGCCATTCTCCTGGTAGAGACACTATTGATTGATTCTCTATAATGGAGTAAAGATGATCTCATTTATAGCCCAACACTCAAAGTAAACTTGACCTCATGTATCTGATCCATCCTGCCTTCCGCTGTGGACTTGAAATCCTCTGTCAGAGATTCATATGAATCCATTTGTTATGCCGTCATGGGGGAAAGGGAAAGGCATCATTGAAAATTATTATAAAAAATAAAATAAAAATCATTATAAAAAAATGAGATACAGTATATCATCATGTATGGCCAGGTGTAATATTGGTGTAACATTGTGTAATAATGGTGTATTATTTAATAACCATTAAAATAGATGGCAGTCGAGCATATACCCAAGCAGGAGCAGTGCACAGGGTCTTTGAGCTTTGCTAGTAATGTGTGTTCACTCTTTGTAAATGGTTTATCTTTGTGTATCACATTGTAATCCCCATTGTGACTACATCTTTGATTATGACAGGTAAAAGCTGCAGGAGCAGCGAATATGCTCTGGGGCTTCAAATCAAAAACCAGAGCAACAACTGCCAGGTATACCTCTGTATGCAGATACGATGATAGCTACAAGACCTGCATGATGATAGAACAACATCATATCTTATACATGTATATCATATCAACAATGACCATGAAAAGCAATTTCACCTGTTTAGAAAAAACTGAATAATGCCCATAGCCATTGCACCAGCATAGCCAATAGGACATATGTCAATGTTGGGCTTGTCCAATTAGGTGCTACCTTGGGGGTTCCTCTGATCACATTGGGCCAGCTGAGGCCCTGTAGTCAATCTGACAGGGGTGAGGGGCGAAATGAGGGGCGAGATGGGAGCTCAGACATGCATCCTGCCCGGGGATCCGCTCTCGCCCTTTCTCCCACTCCTCATTATCCTCTCCCTGGGTCGAAGGGAGTTGTCTGGTGGGGGGATGGGGAGCGTGGGGGTGTTGGGGGTGTGGGGCTAACCCAACACCCCCTCCCAGGGGGACAACAAACAGATGGGACCTCTCTACCTCCATACAAACCACTGCCAATGAAGATCCCCCCCCCCGCCTGCACCTCCCAACTGTTTCTAAATGACAACACTGTTTACGCAACAAGGAGAGAGGAGAGTCATGGGAGAGCTGGGGGACGGAAGGGTAGAGAGAGGTGCTGCTGGAGTGAGTCAATGGATACACACAGACACAAAGGACAGAGGAACAGATGATGTAGATTTATCCCTACGGCCCAGCTTATTCCATTGTACGTCATTGAGCATAGACGTTAGTATGTTAAGTTACGATTGGTATGATTACATAAGACAGAAGGTTACTTAAGGCAAAAAAGAAAGAAGGGTGGTTGGTTGGGGTGGTAGTATAACACGAACGTATAGCAACCCAAAGGTTGCGTGTTTGAGTCTCATCATGGAGAACTTTAGCATTTTAGCAGCTTTTCAACTACTTAGCATGTTAGTCTAACCCTAACCTTAACGCTTTTAGCTAATCCATCGCGTAACCCTAACCATAGTCCTTTAACCTAACTCCTAACCTTAACCTTAACCCTTAACCCCTAACCCTGACGCTAACCCCTAACTAACGTTAGTCAACTAGCTAACATTAGCATTATCATCCTAGCTAACATTAGCCACAACATGTTGGAATAACATATCGTACATTTTGCGAATTCGTAGCATATCATACGAATTTGAATTCACGTTCATATACAAAATGGATGATGGACATCCACAAATGCATACATACCACGCAAAACGTAACATATCATACTAAATGGAGTGTATCGGATTTACATACAGAATTATGCAACATGTTCTAAAACCAGGTTGCAGCAAGACAGTGTTGTGGGAAAGCAACAGTTGGCCCAAGTTCAAGCACAAGCAATAGATGACGAACCCCCTATTGGATCATGATGATCTGGTGCTTGGCATCCAAAAACGATGAAACCGTGATATTACTTTGGTCAATGTACACTGAATTCATACAACAATGTATAAGCTCTATTGTTGCTTTATATTACATTTGTATTAGAATCAGGGTTCAGCCTTATTATGTTACTGGCATAGAATAACATTGAGAACACATTCAAGTGAATTATAGGATATCTATGGTTACAGTTATATCAACCATTGTCTGTTGATCGACAACTACTGTTAGATCGTAATGTACAAGTCTGTGTTGGACACAAATGTAAACTGTCATACGAATTAGCAGTGGTGTTAACTGAGTCTTCCTCCCCAATGGATTATCTTGATGAGGAAATTATTCATTAACATTGTCATTTACCACTGACGAGCCATCCCATCTGCCCACTCACCTGTCAGAGGGCCAGGAATCATGGGAAATGTAGTCAACCACCGGCTAGGTAATTAGAGAGCTACCACCTGCACCTCTTCTTCCTCTCCCCCTCCTCTCCTCCCCTCCTCCAAGCCCAGACAAGCCTCGTTAGAGCTCACCTAGATGGTCTGGGTGTGGGGAAAAAAACGCTAAATAAATATACTATGGAAATCTGACACTAATTAGCATTTTTGGCCAAAACCCCTCGGAGGTCCATAGAGACAATGTCTATTGATTCACTGACTACATTTTAATTGTGTTCGTTAGATCTGGAAAACAAAAACAGATCAAAACACCTCAGCAATTGCATTTTAATGAACAGCCATTAACGATGCTAAATTGCTAGACTGGTAAACCCTATCCTAAGTTGGCTTGGAGGAGACAAAAAGAGGATGCAAGGATAGATCCACTAGAGTCAATGGCCAGTGTTAGCCAATGTCCTGTCAATAAGACTTCATTACGGTTACGCAAACGAGAAGACATCTCCAATCAATGTTGTTGTTTTTTTTTCGATTTAGAGGATGCTTCCAGTAGAGACAGAGTGGACCTTGGGGAACCAGGAGGATAAGGAAGAGATGGTCTCCAGGGTGGGGTATGGTCTGTGGGCAGCTGTCAGGGAGGATGTGGGGGGTCTAGTAAGGGGATGTGATTAGATGTGGCTGCTCAGAGGATTCCCTGGAGAACACTATCTATTTGGCACTGCATGGTGATTCAGACTGGTGATCCACAAAGAGACCAGTGATCCTCATCGACAACATGCATCTCTATCTTCTCTAGCATTGCAATTTAAATTTAAAGTGATCACTCTGTCACAGGCCTAGAGATGCATGCACCACACACGTGAGGTTATCTACCATAACATTTTAGCATTTTAGCTAATTCTTTCCTCCCTATTATTGTCAATTAAGCACCTACTTAATATAGTAATCAATTCTAGACACATTTAGAGGTTTGTTGTCATGTCAAAATGTTACACTAACTTGAGTAAAATGGATGTGGAATATACAGTGCATTCGGAAAGTATTGAGACCCCTCGACTTTTTCCACATTTCGTTATGTTACAGCCTTATTCTAAAAAAATGTAGTTTTATTATTTCCTCATCAATCTACACACAATACCGCATAATGACAAAGCAAAAACAGGTTTGTAGAAATTTGTACAAAAAAATTCAACAACTAAAAAATAACTGAAATTTTACAGTTACATAAGCATTCAGACCATTTACTCAGTACTTTGTTGAAGAACCTTTGGCAGTGATTACAGCCTCAAGACTTCTTGGGTATGACGCTACAAGCTTGGCACATCTGTATTCGGGAAGTTTCTCCCATTTCTCTCTGCAGATCCTCTCATGCTGTCAGGTTGGATGGGGAGTGTCACTGCACTGCTATTTTCAGGTCTCTACAGAGATGTTAGATCGGGTTCAAGTCCGTGTTCTGGCTGGGCCACTCAAGGACATACAGAGACTTGTCCCAAAGCCACTCCTGTGTTGTCTTGGCTGTGTGCTTAGGGTTGTTGTCCTGCTGGAAGGTGAACATTCGCCCCAGTCTGAGGTCCTGAGTGCTCAGGAGCAAGTTATCAATGATCTCTCTGTGCTTTGCTCTGTTCATCTTTCCACAACCCTGACTAGTCTCCCAGTCCCTACCCAGTGAAAAACATCCCCACAGCATGATGCTGCCACCACCATGCTTTACTGTAGGGATGGTGCCAGGTTTCCTCCAGATGTGATGCATGGCATTCAGGCCAAAGAGTTCAATCTTGGTTTCATCAGACCAGAGAATCTTGTTTCTCATTGTCTGAGAGTCTTTGTGACTTTTGTCAAACTCCAAGCTGGCGGCCATGTGCCTTTTACTGAGGAGTGGCTTCCGTCTGGTCCCTCTACCATAAAGGCCTGATTGGTGGAGTGCTGCAAAAATGGTTGTCCATCTAGAAGGTTCTCCCATCTCCGCAGAAGAACTCTGGGGCTCTTTCAGAGTGACCATCGGGTTCTTTGTCACCTCCCTGAGGCCCTTCTCACCCGATTGTTCAGTTTGGCCAGCGTGGACAGCTCTAGGAAGAATCTCGGAGCTCTACGAACAATTCCTTCAACCACACGGCTTGGTTTTTGCTCTGACATGCACTGTCACCTGTGGGACCTTATCTAGGCAGGAGTGTCTTTCCAAATCATGTCCAATCAACTGAATTTATCACAGGTGGACTCATCTCAAAGACGATCAATGGAAACAAGATGCACCTGAGCAAATTTTTTTATACATTTGCAAACGTATATATAAAAAAGATTTCACTTTGTCATTATGGGTGTAGATTGATGAGCAAAACAATGAATTTAATACATTTTAGAATAAGGCTGTAACGTAACACAATGCTGAAAAAATCAAGCTGTCTGAATACTTTCCGAATGTACTGTATGTAAAGAAGTCTAGACAATCTTCTTGAAGGTAAGTAATAAGAAGGGAATGAAACTATGGTGTAGTCAGTGGGAGGTATTTCCGACAGATTCTATAAATAGATTAAATAAAACTCAGATAAACTCACATCTCACATCCCACACTGCTGATCCACCTCCTCGGGTACGACATAGAAACAAGATAATTTCAACACTGAGTTATTCTCTGTGACTTTCTTAGCATGAGAAAAGTTGAGCATTTATTTGAGAGAGAAAAACGGACCATAAACAAAACAAATTGGCTGCAGGCCGAGTGAGTGAGTAATCTCTGTGGTAATTTACACCCGATTATTTTGATGATGAGAGGGCACTTTGGGGTTGCCAGATTTGTCATCAATATAGTGCAGGTAGCACTTTTTGGGTTGCCAGATTTATAGATAAGTTGTCGATACAGTGCAGTTAGGTGAATTTATAGAGTGTTTGTTTGCGTTTCCGCCAATAAGCTATCTCTAATGGAACAGATCCAGACGTGAGTACACTGAGATAAGAAACAGAAGCTGGTATATCTCCTTGGAGACTGGAGGGGATCCAATAATTATAAAACTCAGCCACTCTCTATACTAAGTCATGTCATCAGAGGATAATACAAACTGAATCCCACTGACAACCCCCCCAGATTCATCATGTGAAACTTCATTTTAGTTGGGGTCATTAGGAAAGACACTCTCATCCAGAAAGACTTAAAGTAGCAATTAGTGTTACGTGCCTTGCTCAAGGTCACATTGACAGATATATTTTTTTTACCTAGATTCGAACCGACAACCTTTTGGTAACTGGCCCAATGCTCTTAACTGCTAGGCTACACGCTGCCCGGTCAAAGCTGGCTTCTAACATTCAAAACCAGCTCCCAACAAACACAATTTGCAAGATACTGAAATTCCACATGTGAAATATATGTGAAGCCATGTGTTTTTGGAACAGTTCACATGATGATATTTCACATGAAGTTTCTCATGTGGATTTTAACAAAAAAATATAATAATAATTGTATTATTTATTTATATAGGAATGAAAGCAAAGCCCATTGAAACCATGGTCTCATTATCAAGTGTCACGCCCTGGTCGAAGTATATTGTGTTTATCTGCATTTAGTTGGTCAGGCCAGGGTGTGACATGGGTTTATTGTGGTGTGTTTTGTCTTGGGGTTTTTGTTAGGTATTGGGTTTGTGGCTTAGTGGGGGTATCTAGCAAAGTCTATGGCTGTCTGGAGTGGTTCTCAATCAGAGGCAGGTGTTTATCGTTGTCCCTGATTGGGAACCATATTTAGGCAACCATATTCTTTGAGTGTTTCGTGGGTGATTGTTCCTGTCTCTGTGTTTGTTGTCACCAGATAGGCTGGATAGGTTTTCACGGTCCGTTTGTTGTTTTTGTATTGTTTGTTTTTTTCTTCGTCATTAAACATGTATCAAAGATACCACGCTGCATTTTGGTCCGACTCTCCTTCACCAGACGAAAGCCGTTACATCAAGGGTGCCCTGAACACAGTAATACAATAATAAATTACAATTAGGAAAGAAAACAGCGATCAATGTAAAATAAAATCTAAATACAGCACAGCATTTATGAAAAACTGTCATGCCCTGACCTTAGAGATCCTGTTTATGTCTTTATTTTGGTTTGGTCAGGGTGTGAGTTTGGGTGGGTATTCTATATTCTATTATTTGTATTCTAGCATTTTGGAAGCTGTTTTTTTCTGGATCAAACGCGTCAAATAAATTGATATATATGGACGGAATTAATCGAACAAAAGGACCAATTGTGATGTTTATGGGACATATTGGAGTGCCAACAAAAGAAGCTCGTCAAAGGTAAGGAATGTTTTATATTTTATTTCTACGTTTCGTGTAGCGCCTGTAGGGTTGAGAATATGCTACCCTCTTTGTTTACTATTGTGCTATCATCAGATAATAGCTTCTTATGCATTCGAAGAAAAGACTTTTAAAAATCTGACATGTTGGCTGGATTCACAACAAGTGTAGCTTTAATTGAGTATCTTACGTGTGATTTAATGAAAGTTTGAATTTTATATCAATTTATTTTAGCTGCATTTCCCAAGTGGGACCCGAGCGTCCCCTATCCTAGAGAGGTTAAATGTTCACTCCCTGTACTTGCTTCTCATTTCCCAGCGTCGGGACCTTACAGAATGCTGACACCACAACAGGGAGTTTTTTGGATTTTTGTAAGTTATTTTTGTAAATTGTTCCAGCAGGGAGGTGCATTAAAAATAAAATTGGATTTACCTAATTCGGTGGAGACCCGAGGAACCTCATCTTTATATACTTCAACAACAAAGTTAGGTAAATCGGAAGCTTGGGTTGTCGAGCATTGTAAACCAAAAGGGAATAGTGAAGTGATCTATGTGATGACTACTAAAACTGTCCCCTGTGATAAAGTGAAGGGCGCTATGCTAGACGGCATCCATAGGTTTAAGAGTAGTTGCTCTGCATTCTGGTATATGGTGTCACCATAGTCAAGAATTGGCAGGAAAGTTGACTATATAATCTGCTTACTGCTGAAAAAGCAAGATCTACAGTATTTCAAAAAAAATAAACCCACTTTAAATCAAATCAAATTTATTTATATAGCCCTTCGTACATCAGCTGATATCTCAAAGTGCTGTACAGAAACCCAGCCTAAAGCCCCAAACAGCAAGCAATGCAGGTGTAGAAGCACGGTGGCTAGGAAAAAATCCCTAGAAAGGCCAAAACCTAGGAAGAAACCTAGAGAGGAACCAGGCTATGTGGGGTGGCCAGTCCTCTTCTGGCTGTGCCGGGTGGAGATTATAACAGAACATGGCCAAGATGTTCAAATGTTCATAAATGACCAGCATGGTCGAATAATAATAAGGCAGAACAGTTGAAACTGGAGCAGCAGCACGGCCAGGTGGACTGGGGATATCAAGGAGTCATCATGTCAGGTAGTCCTGGGGCATGGTCCTAGGGCTCAGGTCCTCTGAGAGAGAGAAAGAAAGAAAGAAAGAGAGAATTAGAGAACGCACACTTAGATTTACACAGGACACCGAATAGGACAGGAGAAGTACTCCAGATATAACAAACTGACCCGAGCCTCCCGACACATAAACTACTGCAGCATAAATACTGGAGGCTGAGACAGGAGGAGTCAGGAGACACTGTGGCCCCATCTGAGGACACCCCCAGACAGGGCCAAACAGGAAGGATATAACCCCACCCACTTTACCAAAGCACAGCCCCCACACCACTAGAGGGATATCTTCAACCACCAACTTACCGTCCTGAGACAAGGCTGAGTATAGCCCACAAAGATCTCCGCCACGGCACAACCCAATGGGGGGTGCCAACCCAGACAGGATGACCACATCAGTGAATCAACCCACTCAGGTGACGCACCCCTTCCAGGGATGGCATGAGAGAGCCCCAGTAAGCTAGTGATTCAGCCCCTGTAATAGGGTTAGAGGCAGAGAATCCCAGTGGAAAGAGGGGAACCGGCCTGGCAGAGACAGCAAGGGCGGTTCGTTGCTCCAGAGCCTTTCCGTTCACCTTCCCACTCCTGGGCCAGACTACACTCAATCATATGACCCACTGAAGAGATGAGTCTTCAGTAAAAACTGAAAGGTTGAGACCGAGTTTGCGTCTCTCACATTGGTAGGCAGACCGTTCCATAAAAATGGAGCTCTATAGGAGAAAGCCCTGCCTCCAGCTGTTTGCTTAGAAATTCTAGGGACAATTAGGAGGCCTGCGTCTTGTGACCGTAGCGTACGTGTAGGTATGTACGGTAGGACCAAATCAGAGAGATAGGTAGGAGCAAGCCCATGTAATGCTTTGTAGGTTAGCAGTAAAACCTTGAAATCAGCCCTTGCTTTGACAGGAAGCCAGTGTAGAGAGGCTAGCACTGGAGTAATATGATCACATTTTTGGGTTCTAGTCAGGATTCTAGCAGCCGTATTTAGCACTAACTGAAGTTTATTTAGTGCTTTATCCGGGTAGCCGGAAAGTAGAGCATTGTAGTAGTCTAACCTAGAAGTGACAAAAGCATGGATAAATTTTTCTGCATCATTTTTGGACAGAAAGTTTCTGATTTTTGCAATGTTACGTAGATGGAAAAAAGCTGTCCTTGAAATGGTCTTGATATGTTCTTCAAAAGAGAGATCAGGGTCCAGAGTAACGCCGAGGTCCTTCACAGTTTTATTTGAGACGACTGTACAACCATTAAGATTAATTGTCAGATTCAACAGAAGATCTCTTTGTTTCTTGGGACCTAGAACAAGCATCTCTGTTTTGTCCGAGTTTAAAAGTAGAAAGTTTGCAGCCATGCACTTCCTTATGTCTGAAACACATGCTTCTAGCAAGGGCAATTTTGGGGCTTCACCATGTTTCATTGAAATGTACAGCTGTGTGTCATCCGCATAGCAGTGAAAGTTAACATTTATGTTTTCGAATAACATCCCCAAGAGGTAAAATATATAGTGAAAACAATAGTGGTCCTAAAACAGTACCTTGAGGAACACCAAAATTTACAGTTGATTTATCAGAGGACAAACCATTCACAGAGACAAACTGATATCTTTCTGACAGATAAGATCTAAACAGGCCAGAACTTGTCCATGTAGACCAATTTGGGTTTCCAATCTCTCCAAAAGAATGTGGTGATCGATGGTATCAAAAGCAGCACTAAGGTCTAGGAGCACGAGGACAGATGCAGAGCCTCGATCCGATGCCATTAAGATGTAATTTACCACCTTCACAAGTGCCGTCTCAGTGCTATGATAGGGTCTAAAACCAGACTGAAGCATTTCATATACATTGTTTGTCTTCAGGAAGGCAGTGAGTTGCTGCTCAACAGCCTTTTCTAAAATTTTTGAGAGGAATGGAAGATTCGATATAGGCCGATAGTTTTTTTTATATTTTCTGGGTCAAGGTTTGGCTTTTTCAAGAGAGGCTTTATTACTGCCACTTTTAGTGAGTTTGGTACACATCCGGTGGATAGAAAACAGTTTATTATGTTCAACATAGGAGGGCCAAGCACAGGAAGCAGCTCTTTCAGTAGTTTAGTTGGAATAGGGTCCAGTATGCAGCTTGAAGGTTTAGAGGCCATGATTATTTTCATCATTGTGTCAAGAGATATAGTACTAAAACACTTGAGCGTCTCTCTTGATCCTAGGTCCTGGCAGAGTTGTGCAGACTCAGGACAACTGAGCTTTGAAGGAATACGCAGATTTAAAGAAGAGTCCGAAATTTGCTTTCTAATAATCATAATCTTTTCCTCAAAGAAGTTCATGAATTTATCACTGCTAAAGTGAAATTCATCCTCGCTCGGGGAATGCTGCTTTTTAGTTAGCTTTGCGACAGTATCAAAAAGGAATTTCGGATTGTTCTTATTTTCCTAAATTAAGTTAGAAAAATAGGATGATCGAGCAGCAGTAAGGGCTCTTCGGTACTGTCTTTCCAAGCTAGTCGGAAGATTTCCAGTTTGGTGTGGCGCCATTTCCGTTCCAATTTTCTGGAAGCTTGCTTCAGAGCTCGGGTATTTTCTGTGTACCAGGGAGCTAGTTTCTTATGAGAAATGTTTTTAGTTTTTAGGGGTGCAACTGCATCTAGGGTATTGTGCAAGGTTAAAATCAGTTCCTCAGTTAGGTGGTTAACTGATTTTTGTCCACTGGCGTCCTTGGGTAGACAGAGGGAATCTGGAAGGACATCAAGGAATCTTTGTGTTGTCTGTGAATTTATAGCACGACTTTTGATGTTCCTTGGTTGAGGTCTGAGCAGATTATTTTTTGCAATTACAAACATAATAAAATGGTGATCTGATAGTCCAGGATTATGAGGAAAAACATTAAGATCCACAACATTTATTCCATGGGACAAAACTAGGTCCAGCGTATGACTGTGACAGTGAGTGGGTCCAGAGACATGTTGGACAAAACCCACTGAGTCGATGATGGCTCCGAACGCCTTTTGGAGTGGGTCTGTGGACTTTTCCATGTGAATATTAAAGTCACCAAAGATTAGAATATTATCTGCTATGACTACAAGGTCCGATAGGAATTCAGGGAACTCAGTGAGGAACGCTGTATATGGCCCAGGAGGCCTGTAAACAGTAGCTATAAAAAGTGATTGAGTAGGCTGCATAGATTTCATGACTAGAAGCTCAAAAGACGAAAACGACATTTTTGTTTTTGTAAATTGAAATTTGCTATCGTAAATGTTAGCAACACCTCCGCCTTTGCGGGATGCACGGGGGATATGGTCACTAGTGTAGCCAGGAGGTGAGGCCTCATTTAACACGGTAAATTCATCAGGCTTAAGCCATGTTTCAGTCAGGCCAATCACATCAAGATTATGATCAGTGATTCGTTCATTGACTATAATTGCCTTTGAAGTAAGGGATCTAACATTAAGTAGCCCTATTTTGAGATGTGAGGTATCATGATCTCTTTCAATAATGACAGGAATGGAGGCGGTCTTTATCCTAGTGAGATTGCTAAGGCGAACACCGCCATGTTTAGTTTTGCCCAACCTAGGTCAAGGCACAGACACGGTCTCAATGGTGATAGCTGAGCTGACTACACTGACTGTGCTAGTGGCAGACTCCACTATGCTGGCAGGCTGGCTAACAGCCTGCTGCCTGGCCTTCACCCTATTTCATTGTGGAGCTAGAGGAGTTAGAGTCCTGTCTATGTTGGTAGATAAGATGAGAGCACCCCTCCAGCTAGGATGGAGTCCGTCACTCCTCAGCAGGTCAGGCTTGGTCCTGTTTGTGGGTGAGTCCCAGAAAGAGGGCCAATTATCTACAAATTCTATCTTTTGGGAGGGACAGAAAACAGTTTTCAACCAGCGATTGAGTTGTGAGACTGCTGTAGAGCTCATCACTCCCCCTAACTGGGAGGGGGCCAGAGACAATTACTCGATGCCGACACATCTTTCTAGCTGATTTACACGCAGAAGCTATGTTGCGCTTGGTGATCTCTGACCGTTTCATCCTAACATCGTTGGTGCCGACGTGGATAACAATATCTCTATACTCTCTACACTCGCCAGTTCTAGCTTTAGCCAGCACCATTTAAATCTTAGCTTTTTAACTGGCTCATCAGTATGTTTTCAAAGTGAAATCCTTGTCACTCCAAATGCCTAGATATTTATAGGCGGGAACCCAATCGATGGGAGAAGCATGAATAAATATGTAGTACATCTGAAACTAAAATGAAACCAATCAGGGCTTTTTGTTAGGCAACAAAGTCAGACTGCAGTTCTCACAATGCCTGATCTACAGTTGGGTCAATGGCATACATAACAGTATTGTATGTTGTGGTGTACAGCAGGTCAGCCCCCAGGGGGAGACTCGTCGAGGCCTAATGACACACGGAGTATATATCACGAGGCGATGGCTCCATCTGCTGGACGTGTCAGGTCTTGACAGGCTCTCCGCCCAGGTTCTTCAGCTGGCCCACACCGAGGCCATTCCACTACGGGCGGCGGTATCCAAGGGAATCGCCTGGGAGCTGTTCCACCTCTTTAGCCGGGTGGGCATCCCGAACGAGATCTTGACAGACCAAGGTACGGAGTTTATGTCCTGACTCATGAAAGATTTGTGTGCCCTCCTGCAGATCCAGACCTCCGTTTTTCACCCGCAGACGGATGGGCTTGTCGAGCGCTTTAATAAAACGCTCAAACAGATGCTGCGGAAGGTCATCGAGAAGGACGGGAAGAACTGGGACCAGCTACTACCCCACCTAATGTTCTCAGTCTGAGAATCCTCCACTGGATTTTCCCTGTTCGAACTCCTCTACGGGAGGAGGCCATGTTGCCTACTGGACCTCGCAAAGGAGGTGTGGTAAGCCCAACCGACCCCATTACGAAGCGTGGTAGAGCGCGTGGAGAAAATGAGGGAGCAGATAACAGCCATATGGCCCAGGTCTACAATCGGAGAGCCCAGCCCCGAGAATTCCAGGTGGGAGACAGAGTGCTGGTCTTAGTCCCCACGGCCGAAAGTAAGTTCCTGGCAACATGGCACGGACCATACGAGCTGGTTGAGAAGATGGGACCTATCAATTACCACGTACGGCAACCAGGGAGATGGAAACCTCAACAGATTTACTATGTCACCTGTTGAAGAAGTGGCACAAGAGGACAGCCTTGGCCATGTTATGGTCTGGACCCAGGGCGCCAATGGGACCAATGGTGGTTCCGAGCAATGAGGACCTCGACCCGGACCAGAAGCAAGAGCTCAGGGAGCTTGTCGATCGGAACACGGAGGTGTTCTCTGAGAAGCCGGGCCGCACGGCCCTCATTGAACACCACATCCATACCCGGCCCGGCGAAACAGTAAGAAAAAGGCCATATCGGATTCCGGAGGCCCGAAGGAAGGCCGTGAAGCAGGAAGTGGAGGCTATGCTGATGGGGTCGTTGAAGAGTCCCACAGTGCATGGTGCAGCCCCATCGTGTTGGTGCCCAAACCGGACGGTAGCCTCCGCTTCTGTAACGATTTCCGTGGGGTGATCAACATCAGCTTGTTCAACGCATATCCCATGCCGAGGGTGGATGAGCTCATTGACCGATTGGGAAAGGCCCGGTACATCAGCACCCTTGACCTGAGAAAAGGATATTGGCAGGTACCGTTGGCAGCCTCCTCCCAGGAGAAGGAGTTTTCGACATCAGACAGGTTGTCTCAGTACCGGGTGCTTCCGTTCAGTCTCCACGGAGCCCCACCCACATTCCAACAGCTGATGAACAAACTACTTAGACCACACCAGCAATACGCATCAGCCTATTGGGATGACAACATCATCCACAGCCAAGGTTTGGAACAGCCCTTGACGCGCCTCCAGGCGGTGCTGGACGCGCTCAGACAAGCTGGGTTGACCGCGAACCCCAAGAAGTGCAAACTAGGTTTCGAGGAGGTGGAGTACCTGGGGTATTTGATTGGACAGGGGAACATCAAGCCCCAGGAGAGGAAGGTTCACACGGTCCATGACTGGCCCGTTCCAAGCACCAAGACACAGGTCAAGTCTTTCCTGGGATTGGCAGGATACTATAGCCGATTTATCCCCAATTTTGCGGCTATAGCTTCCCCCTCACCGATCTAAACAGGGCCCGACTCCCGAATACAGTGAAATGGACGAACGAGACAGAAGCGGCATTCAGCCATCTGAAGGAAGCACTGTGCTCCCATCTGATTCTCGTAACGCCCAATTTCCGGGTACCGATGGTGGTCAGACGGATGCGTGTGATACGGGACTAGGCGCCGCTCTGGCCCTGATACACGATGGGGAGGAGCAGCCCATCATGTACATCAGCAGAAAGCTGGTTCCTAGAGAGAAAAAGTACTCCATTGTTGAGAAAGAGTGTCTAGCGGTGAAGTGGGCGCTAAACACTCTCAAGTATTACCTGTTGGGTATACACTTCACCCTGGTCATGGACAATGCTACCCTGGTCTGGATGGCGAGGGGAAAGGACACAAACGATCGGGTTACTAGGTGGTTCTTGTCCCTTCAACACTTCTCCTTTTCTGTTGTGCACAGGTCGGGGGCGTAGCATGAAATGCAGATGCCCTATCAAGAAGGGAGACGTACGTGGCACTGACGACCGTCCCCTCCCTGGGGTGTGGCGTACAGCAGTTCAGCCACCAGGGGGAGACTCGTCGAGGACAGGCGGAGTATACATCACGAGGCAATGGCTTCATCTGCTAGCAATGTCAGGTCTCGACGTGCTCTCCGCTCAGGTTCTTCAGCTGGCCCACACCCGAGGCCAATCCACTACGGGCGGCGGTATCCAAGGGAATCGTCCGGGAGCTGTTCCACCTCTTTAGCCGGGTGGGCATCCCAAACTAAATCTTGACAGACCAAGGTACAGAGTTTATGTCCCGACTCATAAAAGAGTTGTGCCCTCATGCAGATCAAGCAGATCCGGACCTCCGTTTTTCACCCGCAGACAGATGGGCTCGTCGAGCACTTTAATAAAATGTTCAAACAGATGCTGTGGAAGGTCATCGAGCAGGATGGGAAGAACTAGGACCAGCTACTACCCCACCTAATGTTCTTCTGGATGTGCAAGGTCTCGACGGGCTCTCCGCCCAGGACTATTTGGGGCTGATTCGGGAGTTAGTGAGTAATCAAGGACTGATTGCTCACCAGCTGTACAAGCCCCATAAAGCTGCCAGAAGGGCAGCACACAGGAGAGGACTGGGGGAAGTAAGGTGACTTCTGTGTAGTTGGAGAAGCTGCCCAGGCCAAGACGAGGGAGTGTGAGTTTGTGTGCCCGACAGGACAGGCGAGATCCAGACCCCAGAAGACAGTATCCCAGAAAGGGTCTCATGGGGAGACCTATCCTATCCTTTTCTTTTGATTTATTATTTAATAAACACCCTTGAAACCCGAGCTAATCATACTCTGTCCGCGTCTGATCTGTGTAAATGTCATAACCCAACCCCCTGGTCTGCCACAATGTATACAGATGAATATTACACATTAGATAGACCAATATTATTTCTAGAAATAGTAATAGCCAGGACACTAGACTTAACACCATCAGAAATAACACATTGTGTCCTGTCTGACAGATACTTCTCAATCCTCTTGCAAGAAGCCTGATCCAGGCCTATTTCAGTCAACCTTTGAATGAGAATGTGATGGTCAACATTGTCGAAGGCCTTGTAAAGGTTTATAAATAAGGCAGCACAATGATACTTATTATCTTAAGCAATGTTAACACATCATCTAGAACAAGCGTAGCCGCTGAAACAGTGTTATATCCAGGTCTAAAACTGGATTAGTGCACATAAAAAATAGTGAGAAGTAAAAAATGCTCTTAGCTGTGAGTTGGCCACCGATTCTTAAATGCAAGATCATTTGGAAATTGGACAGTAGTTATCAAAGCAGAAGGATATATTCCTTTATGTAGGGGAGGACATGTGCCACTTTCCATATCTTAGGGATAACGGCAGAAACAACTGTCATGTTAAAAATATAGGTAAATGATTCTTCAATAAGTGGGGTAGAGCGGTCAAGAAAGAAGGGATCAACTGAATCAGCCCCCATGGATTTCTTTTTACATCAATCTTCAGCAAAGCACTTAGTACATCATAGACATCAAATGGTGTATGACTCAAGTATGAGTCTGTCAGTGCATCATTCTCAAGAATCTGTTTGGAGTTAACTGAAAGAGATTAAATGAGATTAATGAATGAGATTAATTTTCAGAGACTATCCTTTCAAACAGGCGGGGAGCAAACAAGCACCACAAATGTATTTTCTTTTTTCTGGTAAGGGTTCAGAGGCTGTCAAAACCTGCTGGGGCTACGAGGGGGGGAGTTTTGTTTCAAAGATTTGACCACATCCAGAAGTTGGCTGGATTACTACGACTCTCGATACAGAATTTAAGAAATATGTTGATTTTGCTTTTCTAACCAGAGATAGACATATATTTCTCAAATGTCTGAAGGACTGCGAATCAGACGTAGAATCAGTCAGTCTAAACTGACTTAGCCCAAGCTTCCTGTAATTTCTCTGCGTGAACCAAGGATTATATCTGTCTTTTATCCTTAACCTTTTGCATGGTGCACGATTCTCTGCAATTAAGGGCCTGATCCGAGTCAGTGATAGTTGACACAACCCACCAGTCACTCAACCCCAGCTCAGACAAAACATTTTGCTCATTCAATTCGTAAACGTATCTTTGTAATAATGTGTAAGACATTTTTCCTATCTTAACATCTCTTATGCAGGCAATGGGACAATGGTCACTGAACTCATGAGTAAATATCCCATTGGCTGTAAACATCTAAGGGGCATTTGTTAGAATAATATCTAAAATAGTAGATTTTTCATGGTCTAAAGTTGGGGCGAGTTGGTTTAGTTATCAACTGAGTTAGATTTAGCTCAGTAAAATATATTTATTTTAGCCTATCAGATACTGGCTTCAACCCATCCAGATTAAGATCACCCACCATTAATAATTCAGATTAAGTTAAACAGCAGGTCAGACTATTTGCTCAGAGCACATGAGAGGCTGAGGGAGAGCGATAAATTCCCACTAAGTTCAAATGGGCATTATTTCCGAGGCCCACATTTAGGAGTAGACAATAAAAATGCTTAGGGACAAAGGTGGTAATGTAACATTCTGGGTGTAGTGGGTGAGAAGTCAGGCGCAGGAAGCAGAGTTCAGGGTAGTGCTAATTTAATGCACAAAACGGCGAACATAAGCCAACCCCATGAAAAACACAGGGCGTACAACTAAACAAACGCCCCAAACACGAGGACTTAAACTGTCCAGCAAAGCCCACGAAATGGGAAACACGTAACCCACAGACGTGCACACAAGTTACACAAAACAATCCCGCACAAAGAGCAGGCGGGGCGGCTGGCTAATAAAACCCAACTAATCAGCAAATACACAACAGGTGTAACCAATAAACAGACAAGGAGGGGGAGGAAAGAATCAGTGGCAGCTAGTAGGCGGGTGACGACGACCGCCGAGGCCACCCGGACGGGAAGGGGAGCCACCTTCGGTAGGAGTCGTGACAGGCAATAGATACAGACACATTTTAAGTTGCTCTTTATGAACAGTATATGACGAAACCCCCTCCTCTACTAACTCTGTCTGATCTAAAAACAGTCTGAGACACATCAGAGTCCAGAATAGACTTCTTTAATCAAGATTTAGTTGCAACCAGAATGTCTGCGTTGGTTTGAGAAGTCAGAGTTACAATAAAATCCATTTTCCAAATCAAACTTCTGGCATTTACATGAATCAGCCCAAGGCCCCAGCTGCGGGATTTTAGATCAAACGGCATCTCTGATACGAACATGCCATGTTAGAAAATACCATGGCTTAAATTGGAATAGATACAAGATTGCCTAGAACTGAACCATTAGGCATACGCCTTGAACGAGGATGTGGATTAAGACAAGAGTCAATGAGGGTTACCTGTTGCGGTAAAGGACTAATATCCCATCATTTTTGTAGTATATCTACAATATTAGCACTCAGCTTTTCACATAAGGTCCGATTTGTAGTTTCATGGTTCCATGGTTTCATGAAATTCTGCATCCCCACGTTGTCACATTTATTTCACATGAGATCATGTTTTCACATGTTCGGTTTCATGGAATCACATGTTGCTTTTACTTATTGTCACATGTTATCACATTAACTTCGCATAACATCACAAGTGGTCATATGTCATCCCGTGAGATCATGTGATCACAAACATGTGAAATGTATGTGGTTTTTCTGTAAGGGAGTGGTTGCTATGTATGGATGGATGGATCTTAATTTGAGCAGTTTCTCACAGCAGGAAAATGTTCCTGCCGCAACAGGAAATTTAAATTATTGTGTGGAATATATATTAATCAACATTTTTGTTGGGGTCATACATTATTTGTTAGGACATTTTTAAGTGGAAATTACAAACTTTAGAAGCCTTTCTAAACATTAAATAGACTACAAGTTTGTATTTCCTGCATTTTCTGCAACAAAAGGGTGATCAAATTATGATCATACACCTGTATATTGAAGGGCTGGAAAGACATAGATTAAATCAGATTCATTGTACTTAACTTTTCACAGTCAAAGCTAGCCTTTGTTCCCAGGCGTTGCTTACGAAGGTGAGGTAAAAGCCTACGACAGAGGCTTAAGCTCTCCTAACGAATGAAGTTCGTAAGATACAAAGATAGTATATAGTGTATGCTATGTGTGGATGGATATTGATCTAATATGAATCCAGTTTTGAGAAATTGGCTGAGAGAATAGAAATAACAGAATGGAACGCCACAGAATCCATCTCTCTGACAAAGACTAAATATAGACTTCAGTTCCACTGTCACAGGTAGATTTATTACCCGGCTGCATGTTTTCTGCTTTCTAAATGCCGGGCTGCCATGCGGGCGTGGTGGCGTTACGGGATCCTCTTCTGACTGACAAGTCAACAGACTGTTGCTAGGCAACCACTAATCAAACCCCCTCGGCATGCTTCAGCGTATTTTTTTCTATTGAGCGTTGAACTCAAATTAGTTTTGTTTAACTTTCTTTAAAGCAGCAAGTAGTTGCACTGCTGAGACCCAAGTCAAATTTTGAGGGACTTTGAAATGTAATTATACACAGCTAGCGAGTGTGATAATGCCGCTCTGGATAAGAGCGTCTGCTAAATGACTTAAATGTAAATAATGCCTAAATATGAAATATAAGCTCAGATATTCCAACTTGCCAGGTTGGAGTTGGCACCAAATGTCTTTATGTGGTGCAAAAGGTCACCTTTTTCATCAAGGGCACCGTTAATGAGCTAACATTAATAATTAATGACTGAGTTTGGTGTGGGGGATGGGGAGAGATGCATAATAGTACAATTCATCTACATTAGACTCATACCTTTGAGTTGGTTGTTCAAGCTAGACAATGGCATATGGTGTGTTTAATTCAGTTTTCTTGTATACAAGCCACAGTTCTGTAAAAGGCCAAATGAATGAACTGAATTGAACTGAACAATACATTGGACTCATGGATTCTCAATTTCTTACTGTTGCTGAAGAATACATTTATTGTGGGCATACAGTGCTGTTTACAGCATGGATAGAGAGTGCTAAGGGTGAGGGGTGTGAAACAACAAAATCAGATTTTATGACTTTGAGGCTGTGCCAGCTGGAGACCACTCTGCAGTACTGCCTCCAGAATAATGTTCATGAGGAAAAACGCTAACCTCTGAACAGAGCACAGGCCACTTTACGGAAAATGAGTCAGATTCTTTTTCCTGTTTTGTGTCAAAGGGATTTCGACCAAGATGGAGAGAGAGGAGAATTAAAAATTAAAAAAATATATTTTTTTCTACTCTAGACTACCTCGTTCCTAGTTATATTTATACTGTACACTCAAATAAGGAAATGCCCTAGTTTGGGTACAGCATCCGGACTGTGAGAGATGGAGGAACTCCAATGTCTTCTCTTCCCACCCAGGAAGAGAGGAAGAGGACGTTGTGTAACAGAGGCTTCACAAAAAGAGACAGCCTGGGAGGTGTTCTGTGCCGCGATGTGACTACCTTAAATAAGAGGTGGGGTGAAGTGGGGCCGACATGGAAGGGAGCTGATCCGAGACACCTTTCAATGTCCATGTCTCCCCTGACAGAACATTCAAAGCGCATGTCAGGAAGCATCAATCCCACACCATAATATAACTTAACCTGGAGGTAGCTAGGAGGCTGCTCATCTCGACAGGGAAGAGGGAGATGTTACGAGAGAGAAAAAGAGAGTGAAAGAAAGTGAAAGATCAACAACAAGTGTAAGGTATAGGTGAATGAGTGTTAGGTGGAAGAACCTATTCAACACACAATCTAACATTTCTTTAACAACAGATATAGCATAATTAGAATAGACATAACACATCAGATCTCTCCCTTCCAGGGTATAATTAAAGCCTGGGCGTTTGTCCGTAGCCTCTGGGCAGAGTTCAAAGAGGGAAAGCCAATGCCTTGATAATGTGTTCATCTGACTGTTACATTAGTTTTGATCTCTGCACCTGTAGCTCAGTGCACAGTGATTGAGTAGGATTCCAATTACATTTTACACCATTTAAATCAGGAATTTGGGAGTTTTTTGAGAACTCTGGTTTAGGGTCGATAGCATGCAGTCACAGCTCACTGCAATCCCATACTCTGTCCTTTCCTCAACACTCTCAACTGTAGCTCTGGCTGAGTCACAAAATGCTCCCTAAAGTGTACTACTTTTTACTAGAACCTACTGAACAAAAATATAAAATCAAAATGCAACAATTACAGTTGATATAAGAAAATCATTCAATTGAGATAAATTCATTAGGCCCTAATCTATGGATTTCACATGACAGGGAATACAGATGTGCATCAGTTGTCACACCCTGATCTGTTTCACCTGTCTTTGTGCTTGTCTCCACCCCCTTCCAGGTGTCGCCCATCTTCCCCATTGTCCCCTGTGTATTTATATCTGTGTCTGTGTTCTCTGTTTGTCTGTTGCCAGTTTGTCTTCTTTGTCAAGTCATCCAGTGTTTTTGTATCAGCGCCTGCTTTCGCCCAGTCTCTCTTTTCTCATTCTCCTGGTTTTTGACCCTTGCCTGTCCTGACCCTGTACCCGCCCACCTGACCACTCTGCCTGCACCTGAGCCTGCCTGCTGTTCTGTACCTTTACCCCACCTCTGGATTACTGAACTCTGCCTGACCTGACCCTGAGCCTGCCTGCCATCATGTACCTTTGCCCCTTTTGCTGCAGAAAACATTGTTACTTCGACACAGTCTGCATCTGGGTCTTACACCCTGATCTTTTTCACCTGTCTTTATGATTGTCTCCACCCCCTTCCAGGTGTCACCTATCTTCCCCATTATCCCCTGTGTATTAATATCTGTGTTCTCTGTTTGTCTGTTGCCAGTTTGTCTTCTTTGTCAAGTCAACCAGCGTTTTTGTGTCAGCGCCTGATATCTGTTGGTCACAGATGCCTAACTCGCATAGAGTTGGTCAGGCTGTTGATCATGACCTGTTGAATGTTGGTACCACTCCTCTTCAATGGCTGTGTGAAGTTGATGGATATTGGCGCAAACTGGAACAGTGTCGTACACGTCGATTCAGAGCATCCCCAACATAGTCAAATGGTGAGTATGCAGGCCATGGAAGAACTGGGAGATTTTCAGCTTCCAGGAATTGTGTTTGTTGTCCGTAGCTTATAACTGCTCATACCATAACCTCACTGCTACCAGCAAACCGCTTTTCCACACAACGCCAAATACGCTGTCTATTGAATCCGGGATTCATCCGTGAAGAGCACACCTCTCCAGCGTGCCAGTGATCATTGAAGGTGAACATTTGCCCACCGAAGTTGGTTATGACACTGAACTGCAGTTTGGTCAAGACCCTGGTGAGCGCGACGAGCACGCAGATGAGCTTCCCTGAGACAGTTCCTGACAGTTTGTGCAGACATTCTTAGGTTGTGCAAACACACAGTTTCATCAGCTGTCTGGGTGGCTAGTCTCAGGTGAAGAAGCCAGATGTGGAGGTCCTGGGCTGGCGTAGTTACACATGGTCTCCAGTTGTGAGACCGGTTGGACTCAAATTCTAAAACTACAATGGAATACGGCATATGGTAGAGAAATGAACCTTTAATTCTTTTGCAACATTTCTGGGGGAGATTCCTGCAGTCAGTATGCCAATTGCACGCTCCCTCAAAACTGAGACTGTGGCATTGTGTTATGTGAAGAAACTGCACATTTTAGAGTGACCTTTTATTGTTGCCAACACAAGGTGCACCTGTGTAATAATCATGCTGTTTAATCAGCTTCTTGATATCCCACACCTGTCAGGTGGATGGATTATCTTGGCAAAGGAGAAATGTTCACTAACAGGGATGTAAACAAATTTGTGCACACCATTTGAGAGAAAAAGCCTTTTTGTGCGTATGATAAATGTTGTGCATCTTTTATTTCAGCTCATGAGACAAACACTTTACATGTTGCGTTTATATATTTGTTCAGTGTATATAAGGAATAGGGTGCAATTTGGGACGTAGCCAGTATATGTAAGGTTGGTAGCTGTCCGAATATGTAACGGATCAGGAAATAAAAAGCAGTTTCAGGATGAATGAATGAATGGCATGAATAAATCACACAGGTTTACAAAGTAGAAAAACCAAGACACTCAAAAGACAATGAATGAAATTCTTGGTTGAAGAAATGATAATCAACATCATTAAATTAAAAAGGTTTGGAATGGTTTTATTTGTCAAGCGCTGCTTGTTTGTGGTTAAGGTGTTAACTCTCAGGATGTGTGTGTGTGTGTGTGTGTGTGTGTGTGTGCTTCGAGCCCTACCCTAGCCACATCACACATCGCCGCTGATGTGCGTGTTTACACCTCCACCCACGCACTACCTCGTGGGGAATTAGCACGGCAAAAAATAAAAAACTGTCAAAGCAACGCAGTGTCTGCAATTAAACAGAAAACACAAAGCTAAAGATTTTGGGTAAATGAAAAGTAGCAATACTTCTTCTCTTGAGAGTGCAAAGTTGAAGTGGAAACATCTGATGAATGATTAATAGGCAAATGGCTATCAATATTCTAGGAGCTGAGGTCTGTTTAATTCTTGATCAGATCTGCGGTTATACTTCCTGACTGTGCATGGGCTGGTTGCATACATAGTCTAACATGTTCTTGGCTCATGTAAGAAAGGCTTTAATGAGGAAACCACAGAGCTTTGATTTCTATAATTCAGTCACCTAAGGATATATGGGGATGCAGAAGGTTCCATGTTGGATCAAATTCAATGACTAGCAGCAGTATTTTAATACATGCAGTAGCATTCTTATCTATTCTGGCTCAAAACTACACAGATGCCTATTTACATCTTGTTAAATTGTGAAACCTCTTGTACAGTGTTCTGACAGGTATGGAAGATAGAAATGACAGTCTAAATAGATAGAGAGATCTAACTTTATGTGTTCGTACTTGAGCATGACTGAGGGCCTATCTTAGCCCATTTCATCATGTCTATTTACCGTGTCTGATCCACCATATACGAAACATTGAACCAGAGCAAAATGAATTAATAGGGCATCTATTCAAATGTTAGAAATTCGCATTTCTAATCATTGTCAAGAGGAAAGTCTAAGCACATTGTTGTGACAGTCTCTCCATACATTTTCTCTTCCTCCAAATGGTAACTTTTCTTTGACCCCAAGCAATTGCTTAGCTTACAGTTCTGGACATGTCTACTGTTGCCTACTTTTACTGTTCCATTGAGTGATTAGTTATTAAGAGCACATAGAATAATAGAAATGCCAGAAAGCTGGGTGGAATTGCTCACTGTTTTGATTGACTGTAGGGGTGAACAGTCTTTTGTGCCCGAAAAAAAAAAAAAACGTAAAAGCATAATGGCAGAGAGTATTCATCTCAAGGCTAAACACTCCATGTTTGACCACAGTGACGGAAGTACAGATGTATGATCGTAATTCGATCCCTCTTTTGTTGCTGAGAATTTTCATGCAAGGCAGGAAATGCTAACTTTTTGTGAAGCTGAGTTTTACAAAGCTTCTAAAGTTCGTCATTTCTACTTTGACATTTCAAACTTGCGCTGAAGAAAAATTGATCAGCCCCAACAAAAATGTCCATTAATTATAATCCACATGACAATTCACATTTCCTGTTGCTGCAGGACTATTTTCCTGCGGTAGCAAACTAGCTCAAATTAAGATCCTACATCTGTAACAGTACAGTCTCACTGTGTAACACTAACATCACGTTTTATAAGTAGCCTATAGATACAGTACATTTTCAGTGTTGTCCCGGCCAGGTTTCCTGTCAGGATTTACAGAAGATACTACAAGCCACAAGAGAATAAACAGCCAGGTCTTCCAATAAGAATCAGGCCAGGATTCAATTCCAACCAAGGAAGACATTGTAGCATGGTGACATTTACAGGTAATTTCCGATTAAGCGGACATCTGCAGTGTTTACTTTTAATGTTTTCTCTGCGTCTGCGATAACAAATGGGGCATAGCCAAAAATGGGTGATCTTACTGAATCTAGGCGTTATTGTGTTTGAAAGATTAGTGGAATCTGTGTGGGTAGCTGGACAGGTAGGATGACTGACAGTGAAGGTGAACAGGTGGCCACGTGTCAGGTGACAGAGAAATGGATGAGACTGGGGCAGGAATTCCTTTAACCATAAAGTGGTATATTTACTGAGTAGTCTGTGGTGGATTCATGGACGTAGAAAACTTCTGGATCAGACGGAGTTAAGGAAGAGAAAGCAGGGGTGGTCTCATGGCTTGGGGGTAGATGCTGTTAAGGAGCCTTTCGGTCCTAGACTTGGCACTACGGTACCGCTTGCCATGCGGTAGCAGCAAGAACAGTCTATGACTTGGGTGACTGGAGTCTTTGACAATTTTTGGGGCCCTTCTCTGACACCACCAAGTATATAGGTCCTGGATGTCAGGAAGCTTGGCCCCAGTGATGTACTGGACCGTACGCACTACCCTCTGCAGTGCCGAGCAATAGCCATACCAGGCAGAGATGCTGCTGTAGAAATTTTTGAGGACCTGGGGACCCATGCCAAATCGTTTTAGTCTCGTGAGGGGGAAAAGGTGTTGTACTGCCCTCTTCACAAATGTCTTGGTGTATTTGGACCATGATAGTTTATTGGTGATGTGGACACCAAGGAACTTGAAACTCTCGACCCGGTCCACTTCAACCCCGTCAATGTTAATGGGGGCCTGTTCGGCCCTCCTTTTCCTATAGTCCACAATCAGCTCCTTTGTCTTGAGGGAGAGGTTGTTGTCCTGGCAGCACACTGCCAGGTCTCTGACCTGCTCTCTATAGACTGTCTCATCGTTGTCTGTGATCAAGCCTACCACTGTTGTGTCGTCAGAAAACTTAATGATGGTGTTGGAGTCGTGCTTGGCCACACAATCGTGGGTTAATAGGGAGTACAGAAGGGGACTAATTGTTGAGGATCAGTGTGGCAAATGTGTTGTTAGCTACCCTTACCACCTGGGGGGCGGCCCGTCAGGAAGACCAGGATCCAGTTGCAGAGGGAGCTGTTTAGTCCCAGGGTCCTTAGCTTAGTGATAAGCTTTGTAAGGGAATACCCCCCTGAAATGGACAAAAATGAATGGGAAACAATTGGCATAGTACAAACCATGTACACGATGGACAATACCACCCAAATCGGCGTTGATTCATGCAAAATGTTTTGCAAATGCCATATGGCAATTGCCAGTTGTAACACTTCAAAAATCCAACAGGTGGGGTGTGCGCTCCACCGTGGTTTTTCATATAGGAAATGGACCCCAAGTCAACATCCAAAAGCCAAATTTTGAAAAAATGATTTTTTTGTCAAAAACTTATTACCCCTTAAAAAAGTGCTTTCTGGACCGTTTTTCGAAATTCTTTCGCTTTTTTTGTCAATTATACATGTGTAAGAACTGTATGAATATACTTTTGTCCAATTTTATTATCATCATTTTTATTTATTTTTTTACTTGCTCATTATTGCATATGTTTTCTCCATTTGCAATATGATTTCATAGGAAGTCAAAAGTCAATAATTGCAAAATTTCATAAACTTCACACACCCCTAAAAAAGTTCTTTCTGGACCGTTTTTCGAAATTCTTTAGAATTTTGTGTCAATTACACACGTAAAAGAACTGTATCAACATACTTTAGTCATATTTTATTATCATAATTTTTTAAATATTTTTTTTTACTTGTGCATAAGGCATATGTTTTGTGGGGGCCAAATGTCATAAGAAATTTGACATGCTCAAAAATCCCGCAGAAATGCAAAATTGACTGGCCTGATGAACTCGGGATGGCCGGGAAGTGATTGTTGTTCCTTTCAATCACTCGTGGTGTTGATTTCAGAATGTCCATTTGTTTATGTTTTCTCACTTTTGCAAAGTCACTGTGCATTTGCAATATGGTTAACTGGGCATTCACCATCACGAATTTGTCATGCTATAAAAATCATGCAGGAATGCCAAATTGACTGGCCCGGTGAACTCGGGATGGCTGGGCAGTGATTCTGGTACCTCTCCATTGCTCATTTGGGTTGATTTCAGAATGTCACTTTTGGTGATGGTACCTCACTGTTAAAACATATTGCAAATGTTTTCTCACTTTTGCAAAGTCACTGAAAATCGTGCAGGAATGCCAAATTGACTGTCCCGATGAACTCGGGATGGCTGGGCAGTGATTCTGGTACCTCTCCATCGCTCGTTAGGGTTGATTTCAGAATGTCCATTTGTTTATGTTTTCTCACTCTTGCAAAGTCACTGTGCATTTGCAATATGGTTAACTGGGCATTCACCATCACGAATTTGTCATGCTATAAAAATCATGCAGGAATGCCAAATTGACTGGCCCGGTGAACTCGGGATGGCTGGGCAGTGATTCTGGTACCTCTCCATCGCTCGTTAGGGTTGATTTCAGAATGTCCATTTGTTTATGTTTTCTCACTCTTGCAAAGTCACTGTGCATTTGCAATATGGTTAACTGGGCATTCACCATCACGAATTTGTCATGCCATAAAAATCGTGCAGGAATGCCAAATTGACTGGCCCGATGATCTCGGGATGGCTGGGCAGTGATTCTGGTACCTCTCCATCGCTCGTTTGGGTTGATTTCAGAATGTCACTTTTGGTGAAGGTACCTCACTGTTGAAACATATTGCAAATGTTTTCTCACTTTCGCAAAGTCACTGTGCATTTGCAATATGGTTAACTGGGCATTCACCATCACGAATTTGTCATGCTATAAAAATCGTGCAGGAATGCCAAATTGACTGGCCCGATGAACTCGGAATGGCTGGGCAGTGATTCTGGTACCTCTCCATCGCTCGTTACGGTTGATTTCAGAATGCCATTTTGGTGATGGTCCCTCTCCGCTTAAACATATTGCAAATTAACAAAAGTCAACTAGCAAGTCAGTGTCCATCAGTCAATTAGATGTCATTCTGACACCAAACTGATACCAATTGACACCAAACCCACTTTTTCCAACTCATTTAGAAGCCGACTATCACATATGTCAGAGCAGGCCCATAATTCACAGCGCCTTTAGTTTAAAACATAATAAAAACGTAAAACACATAGTTACGTTCTAGCTACGGGTCCAGTTCGGACATTATGTGTAGTCCTATGTGAGGCGACCCCGAATCCCGAGTTTCGGCTCGATAGGTCCTTCGGTGCCCGAGTAAAACCCTAATTGGTGCTAAAAATCCACTTTTTTCAATTACTTGCTACGGGGTCCTTGAATGAGCTATCTGACAGAAACGTTGGGGTCCGTCTCTATGGGCCGAGCCGGTTTCAATGCACCTAGTCTTGTGTCTCTGAGACTTTTCTAAATGTCGCCATTTTTGTAATGGTCAAAATGAATTGAAGTCATTGCAAATGTACGAGGCTGTTTCTCGGTCCGAGAACCTTCTAGAGCCACCTAACTCACCACGCACTATCGACCTGAGGTCTAGAACAGGATTCTAAAGTTTCGGAACTCTAGGTCTGACGGTTCTTTAAAAGTTCCAACAAGGTTAACTAATGCAGGGAGTGTTTGTCTCTACGCAGCCCAATGGGTCCCTACTTCCAAGCTGTGTGTGTGTGTGATTTAGTTTTCCTTTGAAATTTTATGGGAAAAATGACTGATTTACAGTTCATGGGGGTTACCTAGTCACACATATGAAGTTTTGGAGAGATGTGACTTTTCTAACCCTTCAAAACAGACAGTGTGACCCAATTAAAGGCACTTCCGGTTGGCACAGGAAGCTATAAGTAAACACATGTCTTGATTGACATTGACACTTACAGAATCCTGAGTTTTAAGTCTTTAAGTTGAGAATTGAGTGATCTACACAGGGTTGAATGCAGAGTCATTTTCACCTTTGCTGGTGATGTACATCCAAATACATTTTGGGTGAATTTAACCACTTCCGGTTGCTCCAGGAAGCTTAGAATCGACACAGGTAGACCTCATAGTGGTGTGATGGACTGTCATAGAAGACAGGTTCATAAGGCATTCATAACCCACATAGGCTTCAGGTTGAATTTAGAGGTGAAGGCAATGTATTCCTATGGGGAGAGAAGTCAATGCAAACTGTTTGATGTAAACACCTTCTTTTAACTGTGAAGGGTTAATGCCACACGGTCAAGGTTAGGCTTGCACAGATTGGGAGGACGTTAGGAACAGTCCTGTGTTTGAATTGTCCTTCTAAACCTAACGGTTCCACCGCTGTCACCCAAAATCAAATGACGTTCTGGTGCAGGCTTCATTTTGGGCCTAATATTCTCATGGTCGCTGCGCTCAGACCGAGCGAGCTACGGTCAAGCGGGGCGCCTCGTTGGACTCGGCACAGTCTGGACACTGGTTATGCCATTTTTTGTGTTGATTTCAGAATGACATTTTGGTGATGGTCCCTCTCCGCTTAAACATATTGCAAATTAACAAAAGTCAACTAGCAAGTCAGTGTCCATCAGTCAATTAGATGTCATTCTGACACCAAACTGATATCAATTGACACCAAACCCACTTTTTCCAACTCATTTAGAAGCCAACTATCACATATGTCAGAGCAGGCCCATAATTCACAGCGCCTTTAATTTAACCTCTTGATGCTATGGGGGCGCTATTTCATTTTTGGATGAAAAACGTTTCCGTTTTAAACAAGATATTTTGTCACAAAAAGATGCTCGACTATAGATATAATTGATAGCTTTCGAAAGAAAACACTCTGACGTGTCCAGAACTGCAAAGATATTTTCTGTGCGTGCCCTAGAACGTGAGCTTCAGGCAAAACCAAGATGAGACGGCATCCAGAAAATGAGCAGGATTTTTGAGGCTCTGTTTTCCATTGTCTCCTTATATGGCTGTGAATGCGAGAGGAGTAAGTCTGCCCTTTCTGTCGTTTCCCCAAGGTGTCTGCAGCATTGTGACGTATTTGTAGGCATATCATTGGAAGATTGACCATAAGAGACCACATTTACCAGGTGTCCGCCCGGTGTCCTGCGCCGAAATTGGTGCGCAAAAGTCAGCTGCAAGTATTTTTCCATGGAATTTAGAGAAGAATGCAAGCTTCCACGAACGATATATCAATGAAGAGATATGTGAAAAAACACCTTGAGGATTGATTCCAAACAACGTTTGCCATGTTTCGGTCGATATTATGGAGTTAATTCGGAAAAAGTTTTACGTTGTAGGTGACTGAATTTTCGGTTTGTTTCGGTAGCCAAATGCGATGTACAAAACGGAACGATTTCTCCTACACACAGACGCTTTCAGGAAAAACTGCGCATTTGGTATGTAACTGAGAGTCTCCTCATTGAAAACATCCGAAGCTCTTCAAAGGTAAATTATTTTATTTATTTGCTTATCTGGTTTTTGTGAAAATGTTGCGTGCTAAATGCTACTCAAAATGCTAAGCTAGCTTAGCATACTCTTACACAAATTAGTCAATTTCTATGGTTCAAAAGCATATTTTGAAAATCTGAGATGACAGTGTTGTTAAGAAAAGGCTAAGCTTGAGAGCAGGCGCATTATTTTCATTTTATTTGCGATTTTCAGAAATCGTTAACGTTGCGTTATGCTAATGAGCCTGAGACTTTAGTCACGATCCCGGATCCGGGATGGGGAGTTTCAACAGGTTAAAACATAATAAAACGTAAAACACATAGTTACGTTCTAGCTGCGGGTCCAGTTCGGACATTATGTGTTTGGGCGAGACCTGGTCACTGCTGAAACTGACCACAAACCCCTCCTTGCCATATTCAGTAAACCTCTCCTCAACGCGCCCAAGAGGCTTCAAAGCATGCTCCTGACTCTGCAAAACTACAGCCTGAAGGTCGTCTACAAGCCAGGACCAGAGATGTACATCAGCGACACACTGAGCAGGGCAACAACACAATGTACAGGCAGAGGCACTTGTCTATAAGTGGCAGAGGCACTTGCCATCTGTTCGCTACAGCAGGAACAACAAGATGTTCAACAGATCAATCAGGCAGACTACTTAAACGTCACAGATCACTGCCTAGCCCAGATAAGGCAACACACTGACAAGGACGAACACCTACAGTCACTGAAGTCCATGGCTCTCGCAGGTTGGCCATACCTGAAAGAGGAGGCACCTTTCACAGTGAGAGAATACTGGACCTTTCGAGATGAGATCAGCGTGCAAAATGACGTCTTGTTCAGAGGTCAGAAGGTCATTATTCCCAAATCACTACGTCCAGAGATGTATGCTTACCCGCATACACTCCAGTCACGTTGGAGTTGACGCATGCTACCGCCAGGCTCGTGAAACATTATACTGGCCAAACATGCAAGCAGAAATTAAAGACTTTGTCAGCAACTGTACCACATGCAACGAGTACGCTCATGAACAGCAAAAGGAAACCATGATGTCACACGAACTGCCCACAAGGGCCTGGCAAATCGTCAGCATGGACTTAGTCCTTTTGTCTGTGGCTGAATATCTTCAAATTGTTGATCACTACTCTGACTTTTGGGAAATTGAACTGCTCCTTGACTTGTCTGCAGAGACGTTCATAAAGCGCTGCAAGGCGCAGTTTGCAAGGCAAGGTCAGCCTGACAAGGTAATCACGGACAATGGCCCACAATTCACTGCACAGTTCAAGCGTTTCGCCTCAGAATGGGAGTTTGACCACGTGACCTCCTCTCCAAGACACCCAAAAGCAAATGGCAAGGCAGAATCAGCTGTCAAGATTGCAAAAAAACTGTTAAGCAGGGCCTTGCGCGACAGCAACGACCCATGGAAAGCGATCTTATAGTGGAGGAACACACCCACCGAAAACATGGACAGCAGCCCAGCACAACGCCTTCTGTCCAGACGTCTGAAGACTACCATCCCCGTAGCTAACAAGCTACTTGAGCCCTGCGTCATGGTTGGCGTCACGGACAAACTGCATCACAGAAAGCAGCTCGCTAAGTGCTTCTACGACCGGACTGCTCAAGACCGACCAGAGCTGGAGGTGGGTGAAACGATAAGGATGAAACCACCGGGAGACCACACAGGACTTTGGAGGCTGGGCACATGCCTACAGAGAGTTGCACCACGTTCTTACCTGGTGGATGTTGGTGGCTCCCTTTATCGTCGCAATCGGGTGGATCTGCGCGTAGCAGAGCAGACAAACCAGAACACGCCATACACTCACCTAGATGAGCTGGATCACAGTCCAGGCCTAAGGGTAAGGGGCGCAGAATTGAGACATGGGCCAACTGAAGGTGAGGCTTCTACCCCACCAAGCTCTCCAGCTCGTGCCCCTAATCCTACCCCTGTCAGAGCCAATACTTACTCACGGGTGGGTCGGCTGTGCAAGCCACTGGACAGGCTTAGGGAATATTAAAATATAAATTAACTTGCCCTTGGTTAATTAAAATATATATTTTTTCTTAAATAATAAAATTAAATCAAAAAAAGGAAGATGATGACAACTGAAGTAAAAAGAACATGTAATGCCTTTTCTATTGTTATGACCTGACTCTTAAGAACTTAAATGTTATGCCTTTATGTTTGCACTTTCTATTTAAAAGGATGATGTTACGGAGTCTAGTTGATAGGTAATCGACTAGCCGGACTGTTCCCCGGACCCCAGTTGTACGATGCACTAACAAGGCTATTGAACCTGACATTGGTGTCTGTCTTTATTCATTTATCCTACATATGTCATAAGGTGAATTCACCAATTTGTAAGTCGCTCTGGATAAGAGCGTCTGCCAAATGACTTAAATGTAAAAATGTAAATGATGTGTAGTCCTATGTGAGGCGACCCCGAATCCCGAGTTTCGGCTCGATAGGTCCTTCGGTGCCCGAGTAAAACCCTAATTGGTGCTGAAAATCCACTTTTTTTCCATGACTTGCTACGGGGTCCTTGAATGAGCTATCTGACAGAAACGTTGGGGTCCGTCTCTATGGGCCGAGCCGGTTTCAATGCACCTAGTCTTGTGTATCTGAGACTTTTCTAAATGTCGCCATTTTTGTAATGGTCAAAATGAATTGAAGTCATTGCAAATGTACGAGGCTGTTTCTCGGTCCGAGAACCTTCTAGAGCCACCTAACTCACCACGCACTATCGACCTAAGGTCTAGAACAGGTTTCTAAAGTTTCGGAACTCTAGGTCTGACGGTTCTTTTTTAGCTCGAACAAAGCTAACTATTGGAGGCACTGTCAGTCTCTACGCCCCCCAATACGTCCCTCCATCCAAGTTGTGTATCTGTGTGATTTAGTTTTCCTTTGAATTTTTATGGGAAAAATGACTGATTTACAGTTCATGGGGGTTGCCTAATCACACTTATGAAGTTTTGGACAGATCAGATTTTTTTAACCCTTCCAAACAGCCCCTGAGACACCAAATATGGCACTTCCGGTTGGCACAGGAAGCTATAAGTCAACACATATCCTCATTGGGGTATTCTATTACAGAATCCTGAGTTTTAAGTCTTTACCATAAAGACTGACTGATTTACACAGGGTTGAATGCAGAGTCATTTTCACCTTTGCTGGTGATGTACATCCAAATACCTTTTGGGTGAATTTAACCACTTCTGGTTGCTCCAGGAAGCTTAGAATCGACACAGGTAGACCTCATAGTGGTCTGATGGACTGTCATAGAAGACAGGTTCATAAGGAATTCATAACCCACATAGGCTTCAGGTTGAATTTAGAGGTGAAGGCAATGTATTCCTGTGGGGAGAGAAGTCAATGCAAACTGTTTGATGTAAACACCTTCTTTTAACTGTGAAGGGTTAATGCCACATGGTCAAGGTTAGGCTTGCACAGATCGGGAGGACCTTAGGAACATTCCTGTGTTTGAATTGTCCTTCTAAACCTAACGGTTCCGCCGCTGTCACCCAAAATCAAATGACGTTGTGGTGCAGGCTTCATTTTGGGCCTACCTTTCTAATGGTCGCTGCGCTTAGACCGAGCGAGCTACGGTCAAGCGGGATATCTTGTTGAACTCGGCACGGCCTTGGGATTATGTTTATGCCATTGCCTGCTCTCTGTGTCTTTAAACACCGCGCTTTGTCACTCCATCCTTGCTGTGTGTGAGAGCTTTTCTTTGACATCTGTTGGGAGAAATGACTGATTTTACAGTTCAGGAGGGTTGCCTAATCACACATATGAAGTTTTGAAAAGATCTGACCTTTTTAACCCTTGGATACAGCCACTATGACACCATTTAAGGCACTTCCTGTTGGCACAGGAAGCTATAAATAAACTCATATCCTCATTGGGGTATGCCTTTACAGAATCCTGAGTTTTAAGTCTTTACGTTAAGAACTGAGTTATTTACAGAGGGTTTAGTGAGTGTGTGTTATTTCAGAAAATCATAGAAAATCACAGAAATGTCGCAGAGCTCCGCAGCACACTTTAAAAATATTCATATGAACACCCTGCAATTGGATCTGTAACTGTTGAAAAAAACCACCTATATTTGAACATCACAAATCTGTCATTGTACGATTTCCCTTAAATGACGATAGCTAAATGGCTGATATTTTTGTTATTGACACCGGAGGCTCCTTGACTTTGACGTGAAGTGAAAAAATAATTTCTCTATTTTCATTTTGGACCTTTAATCCCAGAAAAATGGCCATAACTGAAAAACCGTTGAGGCCTAGACGCCATCTTGTTCGGGGCCAACTGCCCATTATGCCAAACCTATGCTCACCAAGTTTCGGCTTCAAAATATTTTCAGTTTTCGAGATAAGGCCCATCGTGATTCGTGATGTTTTGTCAAATTGCAGTATGATTGCTTATTTCCCTCTTGTGGGATTTTCCGGGATAGCGGAAAAATGACCAAAATTTGATTATTTGATAAAACGAAAACCGAATGTCCGACAAAGTTCATTTGATGACTTCCCGGTAGGTCTGGCCCTGCCGCTCGGCCCGACGCCGTCCCCGAATTTAACAAATGTTTTCGGACGTTTAGTAAGGGACGGTACATTTGCAATATGGACTTTCTCACTAACCATACAGAAAATGTCAAAATGTTCCCTTAAGGTATGTGAGCACTATGGTGTTGAATGCTGAGCTGTAGTCAACAAACCACATTCTCACATAGGTGTTCCTTTTGTCCAGGTGGGAAAGGGCAGTGTGAATTGCGATTGAGATGTGTCATCTGTGGATCTGTTTTGGCGGTATGCAAATTGGAGAGGGTCTAGGGTTTCCGGCATGATGGTGTTGATGTGAGCCATGACCAGCCTTTCAAAGCACTTCATGGCTACCTACGTGAGAGCTACAGGGCAGTAATCATTTAGGCAGGTTACCTTCACTTTCTTGGACACAGGGACTATGGTGGTCTGGTTGAAACATGTAGGTATTACAGACTCGGTGAGGGAAAGGTTGAAAATGTCAAAGCCAGTGTAGTAGGATTCAATCTTAGTCCTATATTGATGGTTTGTCTGGGCATAGCGGGATATTTTTTAAGCATCCGGAATAGTGTCACGCTCTTTGAAAGCAGCAGCTCTAGCCTTTAGCTCGGTGTGGGTGTTGCCTGTAATTCCTGGCTTCTGGTTGGGAAATGTACGTACGGTGACTGTAGGGACAATGTCATTGATGCACTTATTGATGAAGCCGGTGACTGAGGTGGTATACTCCTCAATACCCTTGGATGAATCCCGGAACATATTCCAGTCTGTGCTAGCAAAACAGTCCTGTAGCGTAGCATCTGTGTCATCTAACGACTTCCTTATTGAGCAAGTTACTGGTACTTCCTGCTTGTAAACAGGAATCAGAATTATGGTCAGATTTGCCAAATGGAGGGGGAGGGGGAGCTTTGTGTGAAGTAAAGATGGTCGAGAGTTTTTTTTCCTCTGGTTGCACATGTTACATGTTGGTAGAAATGAGGTAAAATTGATATAAGTTTGCCTGAATTAAATTCCCTGGCCACTAGGAGCATCACTTCTGGATGAGCATTTTCTTGTTTGCTTATGGCGTTATACAGTTCGTTGAGTGCGGTCTTAGTGCCAGCATCGGTTTGTGGTGGTAAATATAAGGCTACGAATAATATAGATGAGAACTCTCTTGGTAGATAGTGTGATCTACAGCTTATCATGAGGTATTCTACCTCTGGCAAGCAATACCTTGAGACTTCTTTAATATTAGACATCGCGCACCAGCAGTTATTGACAAATAGACACACACCCGCCCCTTGTCTTACAAGATCTAATTGCTCTGTCCTGCCGACGCACGGAGAAGCCAGACAGCTCTATCTTATCCGTGTCGTCGTTCAGCCACCTCTCAGTGAAACATAAGATATTACAGATTGTATTGTCCCTTTGGAAGGATAGTCTTAAATCTAAAATCGTCCAGTTTTTTTTCCAATGATTGCACGTTGGCGAATAATACAGAGGGAAGTGGTGGTTTATCTACTTGTCAATGAATTCTTATAAGGCACCCCACCCTTCTCCCCCTGTTCCTCCATCTTTTCTTCATGCTGGTGACAGGGATTTGGGCCTTGTCTTGACACAGCAGTATATCCTTTAAGTCGGACACATTAAAGAAAAAATCTTCGTCCAGTTCGAGGTGAGTAATTTCTGTTCTCATGTCCAGAAGTGAGGGTAGCAGCGTCATTATTTACAAAATCAGTTACAAACAGTGAGAAAAAACTAACAAAATGGCACAGTTGGTTCGGAGCCCGTAAAACGGCAGCCATCCCCTGGCGTCATTGTATATGACTATCCAACACAACACTGGAACTCTTCCAAGTCAAGGTAAACTTTTGGTTTATTTAATTTGTTGCCACCATGGCCCGCCGGGGTAACTGCTTACTGACTATACACTGTAACGTTACTGCATGACTATAGCAGGGTTACTAAAAAATTAGTTCTATTAGCTATGTTTACTCGGATGTTACTTTAGCTAATATGGGGACAACAATTAGGCTGTTTGTAGAGATTATGACATGGTTTGGCTTGGAAAGTTTTTTTTTGCCTGGTCACATACTGCTGATGTGTTGTTCATTGAAGTCCACAAACTAAGGGAAAAGGTGAGAGGAGGAGAGTGCATAGAGGTGAGAAGGAATACAATGTGGCTACTATGAAAGTGAACCGTGTTGATGCAAGATTAGGGGTGTATTCATTCTGCTGCTTCTGTTGAAAAACATTTCTTAAAGGAAAGCACACTGTCTGTCATATCAAATGTTTCTCTTGACCTAGGTGCGCCTTTGTTGTAAACTTTCATTCATAGGCTAGGTTCTAGCAACCTCATGATGGGTATAGGGAACATTTTAGTATCATGTAGTAGCCTAAGTCTATCAATGTTACATTGAACTGGGTGAATGGAATATGAATGACAGTCATCCAACATGCTGTAATAGAAATAAGGCCATGCTCTTGAAAACATTTTTTGTCCTCCCTCATCGTAAACTGCACTGACCGCCACTAATATACAGCTGGGACATTACTGGTGATGAGCTTCCCATGTCCGACTCGTCCTCTCTGTCCCAACTGATGTCATAACTTGTACAGTCCTACAGAACATGTATTAAACTGGAGCATTGATACATTGCCGGAAGCAAGCCATCTAGACCAAAAGTGCTTCTCATTCAATCAAATCCTTAATGTTCCATGTTACATCACACCTCTATGGCTACTTTAATAATGCCACTTCCAAGCATCAAAACAGCACACTCTACTGGAGAGAGATCTGATCCTAAATTGGTTTATGACTGACTCATGTGGACAATCAATGGATTCTCGCACGCACCAGTCCACTCTTGCATGGATAGGGATGTGCTCACACATGCAAATAGCGGGATTATGACATTTGAGATTACTTGTCGATTTGACTGAAGAGAGAGCACTTCAGAGCCAGATAACAGAGTGGGGGAATAGCATACAGATGTAGGTCCTTAAATTGATCACCCTGTTGCAGAAGAACTTTCCTGCAATGCAGGACATTTGAAAATTATAGTGTATTTGAGGTTTGATAAGGCTTCTGAAGTTTGTCATTTCCATTTGAACATTTCCATAAATTATAATCCACAGAATAATTCACATTTCCTGTTGTTGGTGGATTTTTTTGCTGGATGATTATTTTCCTGGTTGAGCAAAATTATGATCCTACATCTGTAGCAAATGATGAGTAGGAGAGAACAGAGCAATCATAGAGTTGCCTGAGCTGAATAACAACAGAGCCAAAAGTGTGTGTGTGTGTGTGTGTGTGCGTGTATAATATTGATGCATATAATTGAGCAGGATAAAATGGATTCCAATCAAATCAAATTGTTTTTGTAAAATGCGTCAAATACAACCCCTTAACCAACAATGCAGTTTTAAGAAATAGAGTTAAGGAAAAATGTACTAAATAAACTAAAGTAAAGAAAAAAGAAGAGAGAAAGTAACATTGTAAAATAACAATAATGAGTCTATATACAGAGGGTATTGGTAACTAGTCAATGTGCAGGGGTACAGGTTAGTCGAGGTAATTTGTCATTTTGGTGGTAGAAGCTGTTAAGGAGCTCTTTGGACCTAGACCTGGCGCTCTGGTACCACTTGCCGTGCTGTAGCAGAAAGAACAGTCAATGACTTGGGTGACTGGAGTCTTTGACAATTTTTTGGGCCTTCCTCTGACACCGCCTAGTATATAGGTCCTGGATGCCAGGACGCTTGAACCCAGTGATGTACTGGGCCATACGCACTACCCTCTGTAGTACCCTACAGTCAGATGCTAAAGGCTCTAGCCTTTAGCTCGGTGCGGATGTTGCCTGTAATCCATGGCTTCTGGTTGGGATATGTATGGTCACTGTGGGGAAGATGTTGTCAATGCATGAAGAGCTTCCATCTATGTGTGTGTGTGTACTCTCCCTGTGATTCTCCAGCGCTCGGCTAAACCATGTAAAGCATCACTGTCATTCCAGAGTAGCAGGCTAGGAGCTTATGTTTGTAATTTAGGATGCTTATTACAGTGCCTTGCGAAAGTATTCGGCCCCCTTGAACTTTGCGACCTTTTGCCACATTTCAGGCTTCAAACATAAAGATATAAATCAACAACAAGTGGGACACAATCATGAAGTGGAACGACATTTATTGGATATTTCAAACATTTTTAACAAATCAAAAACCTGAAAAATTGGGCGTGCAAAATTATTCAGCCCCTTTACTTTCAGTGCAGCAAACTCTCTCCAGAAGTTCAGTGAGGATCTCTGAATGATCCAATGTTGACCTAAATGACTAATGATGATAAATACAATCCACCTGTGTGCAATCAAGTCTCCGTATAAATGCACCTGCACTGTGATAGTCTCAGAGGTCCGTTAAAAGCGCAGAGAGCATCATGAAGAACAAGGAACACACCAGGCAGGTCCTAGATACTGTTGTGAAGAAGTTTAAAGCCGGATTTGGATACAAAAAGATTTCCAAAGCTTTAAATATCCCAAGGAGCACTGTGCAAGCGATAATATTGAAATGGAAGGAGTATCAGACCACTGCAAATCTACCAAGACCTGGCTGTCCCTCTAAACTTTCAGCTCATACAAGGAGAAGACTGATCAGAGATGCAGCCAAGAGGCCCATGATCACTCTGGATGAACTGCAGAGATCTACAGCTGAGGTGGGAGACTCTGTCCATGTGACAACAATCAGTCGTATATTGCACAAATCTGGCCTTTATGGAAGAGTGGCAAGAAGAAAGCCATTTCTTAAAGATATCCATAAAAAGTGTTGTTTAAAGTTTGCCACAAGCCACCTGGGAGACACACCAAACATGTGGAAGAAGGTGCTCTGGTCAGATGAAACCAAAATTGAACTTTTTGGCAACAATGCACAACGTTATGTTTGGCGTAAAAGCAACACAGCTCATCACCCTGAACACACCATCGCCACTGTCAAACATGGTGGTGGCAGCATCATGGTTTGGGCCTGCTTTTCTTCAGCAGGGACAGGGAAGATGGTTAAAATTGATTGGAAGATGGATGGAGCCAAATACAGGACCATTCTGGAAGAAAACCTGATGGAGTCTGCAAAAGACCTGAGACTGGGACGGAGATTTGTCTTCCAACAAGACAATGATCCAAAACATAAAGCAAAATCTACAATGGAATGGTTCAAAAATAAACATATCCAGGTGTTAGAATGGCCAAGTCAAAGTCCAGACCTGAATCCAATCGAGAATCTGTGGAAAGAACTGAAAACTGCTGTTCACAAATGCTCTCACTGAGCTCGAGCTGTTTTGCAAGGAGAAATGGGACAAAATTTCAGTCTCTCGATGTGCAAAACTGATAGAGACATACCCCAAGCGACTTACAGCTGTAATCGCAGCAAAAGGTGGCACTACAAAGTATTAACTTAAGAGGCCGAATACTTTCGCAAGGCACTGTATTTATAACTCGGAAGAGAGTTTTCCAATATTTTATATTTATCCACAGCAGGCTGCATCCAACACCTAGACAGAGAGGAAATAATACATTGGTACAAAGAGCATCACACCCGAGTGATTAAAGTTTAACAGCGAGGATGAGTGCAATTAAAAACACAGCGCTGAGTCACGTCCCACATGGGTTGTCCCCTAGACATAGGAACAAGTCAAAACAAACAACAGCAAAACTCCACTAACCTCGTTGCGGTCCAAGTGCTTCCTTGTTTGTATTACAGAAGTTCAAAGTAAACAGTCAACTAACACTTGACCTCAATAACATTGCAACATTTCTTTTACTATTTTCATGGTGGCCATCATCCCTGTTGTTGTTTTTTTGCCAGAATTTTCCCTAGCCTGTTATAGCCAGATCTGTTTGTGAATTGGCTACCAAGCTAACAATGTCCATATTCGGTATTATATTTTTTATACTGACGAGGCTGATTGATTCCTGTGTTCTCAGTTAGGCCTGTGGTTGGCTAGCAGGGCTTCTTCCTTTAACCTGTTCTTCCTTTAACCTGTCCTCACCCTCAACTTCTACTCCGCCATTCTGCCCAGGGAGAGGATTGGCAATTAATAGCAGGTCCTGTCTTCCCCTTATGGGAAAAAACACATGATCTCACGTGGAAAATCACGATCAAACATTTCTACATATTTTGTACATCTGAAATCATGTGCAAATGATTACGATATTTCACGTGTGAAATCATGTGGAACCATGTGGTTTTGGAACACTGCTCATGCGATGATATTTCCTATATTGTTCCACATGAGAGCAAACAACACAATTATCACAACACACACGGTGTAAGTTGTAATATGGCATTTTTTATGACTTTACCCACGCACTGCTACTGAATTTCACCTCATGTGAATTGCAGATTCACATGTGGAATTTGCAGTTATCATTTTCACGTGAAAAAAATTCACATGTAAAAATCGAATTTGCAGTTTTACTTGTAAAAAAAGTTTAAATGTTGCCACGTAGTTTCATTGTATCAAGCTAAAATTTTGCATCCTCATGTTGTCACATGACATCATGTTTTCACTTGTGCTGAAATGTAGTTTCATGTTATCACATGTTCCTTTCTGACATGGTTATTACAGTAACTTCACATAAGATTACGTGATTAAATATGAAATTCATGTGGTCTTTCTGTAAGAGTCTGCAACACCACGCAATAACGCATTAGCTCACAGTACACTGTGTCTACACACAGCTTGAGGTAGATTCTCGAGGCTACTGTATGAAATAATAATGATGTTTTACAAAATGTGAGGAATGTAATTTGATTTTATAGGAGGAATACATTTTAAAGGCCCAGTGCAGTCAAAAACATGATTTCTCTGCATTTTATAAACAGATGTCGGATCTTTATATGACCCACAGGAAGAAAAATATCCTGCAGCAGCAGGAGTTGAATAAATATTTCAAATGTATAGTAGCCGCCAGGGGGCAGTTGGAAGCGGTGTTTGTAGGCTATATAATGCAGTACTGTACCTAGGGGGCTATGGTTTGGGAAAGGCTCGGCAAACCAGCTAACTTCATACCAATGAGCATTCTCGCGGCTTGCTAGATCATTGTGAATTGTCGTAGCGTTTGCGCCCAGTGTCGGGCAATTGTGTTGACACTTTGTGTGAATGGAAACTAATGTTTGTGTAGCATACTGTTATTATTTAACCAATCCAAAGGCTGCTGCTTACCTGCCTCCAAAGGCACCAACCTTAGTAGGTAACACTCTTCCAGGAGGTTACTGCCGTTTGGGATACAGTTCGAACGCAGCATCACCTGATAAAGCATTCACATTCCACTGAGCGAGAGACGTTTGTAGCCAGTGACAAAAATGTTTCTATTTTATCAATTTTAAATGCATGCTCTAACACAACAGATTCTGAAAAAAGTTGAGGGGTGTGAATACTGTACTCTCTGAATGCACTGTAGCTAAATAAGCTATTTTGCTGACAGTTTAACAATTATTAATAGCCAGAGTAGTGCTGTTTCACTGTGAAGCTAATATTGCGTTAGCGCTGCTGTTTTTTTCTTATAAGTAGGCTTGCAATTGTGATTAATTCATACAACTATCACACCTGTGCATATCATTAAATGACACCGATGTTCAACATAACATGGTTTTATATTCGTTGATAACTAATATTGAAACGTGATATGATGAAATCTACAGTAACTAGATTAGAAGGCCTCGGCTACTTCATCCTAATGTAAGCTAAATACATTGGTTACAAACCAAATACTGGCATGTGATAAAGGATAACATGCCCAATATACAGTGCCTTGTGAAAGTATTCGGCCCCCTTGAACTTTGCGACCTTTTGCCACATTTCAGGCTTCAAACATAAAGATATAAAACTGTATTTTTTTGTGAAAAATCAACAACAAGTGGGACACAATCATGAAGTGGAACGACGTTTATTGGATATTTCAAACTTTTTTAACAAATCAAAAACTGAAAAATTGGGCGTGCAAAATTATTCAGCCCCCTTAAGTTAATACTTTGTAGCGCCACTTTTTGCTGCGATTACAGCTGTAAGTCGCTTGGGGTATGTCTCTATCAGTTTTGCACATCGAGAGACTGAAATTTTGTCCCATTCCTCCTTGCAAAACAGCTCGAGCTAAAGTGAGGTTGGATGGAGAGCATTTGTGAACAGCAGTTTTCAGATCTTTCCACAGATTCTCGATTGGATTCAGGTCTGGACTTTGACTTGGCCATTCTAACACCTGGATGTGTTTATTTTTGAACCATTCCATTGTAGATTTTGCTTTATGTTTTGGATCATTGTCTTGTTGGAAGACAAATCTCCGTCCCAGTCTCAGGTCTTTTGCAGACTCCATCAGGTTTTCTTCCAGAATGGTCCTGTATTTGGCTCCATCCATCTTCCCATCAATTTTAACCATCTTCCCTGTCCCTGCTGAGGAAAAGCAGGCCCAAACCATGATGCTGCCACCACCATGTTTGACAGTGGGGATGGTGTGTTGCTTTTACGCCAAACATAACGTTTTGCATTGTTGCCAAAAAGTTCAATTTTGGTTTCATCTGACCAGAGCACCTTCTTCCACATGTTTGGTGTGTCTCCCAGGTGGCTTGTGGCAAACTTTAAATGACACTTTTTATGGATATCTTTAAGAAATGGCTTTCTTCTTGCCACTCTTCCATAAAGGCCTGATTTGTGCAATATACGACTGATTGTTGTCCTATGGACAGAGTCTCCCACCTCAGCTGTAGATCTCTGCAGTTCATCCAGAGTGATCATGGGCCTCTTGGCTGCATCTCTGATCAGTCTTCTCCTTGTATGAGCTGAAAGTTTAGAGGGACGGCCAGGTCTTGGTAGATTTGCAGTGGTCTGATACTCCTTCCATTTCAATATTATCACTTGCACAGTGCTCCTTGGGATGTTTAAAGCTTGGGAAATCTTTTTGTATCCAAATCCGGCTTTAAACTTCTTCACAACCGTATCTCGGACCTGCCTGGTGTGTTCCTTGTTCTTCATGATGCTCTCTGCGCTTTTAACGGACCTCTGAGACTATCACAGTGCAGGTGCATTTATATGGAGACTTGATTACACACAGGTGGATTGTATTTATCATCATTAGTCATTTAGGTCAACATTGGATCATTCAGAGATCCTCACTGAACTTCTGGAGAGAGTTTGCTGCACTGAAAGTAAAGGGGCTGAATAATTTTGCACGCCCAATTTTTCAGTTTTTGATTTGTTATAAAAGTTTGAAATATCCAATAAATGTCGTTCCACTTCATGATTGTGTCCCACTTGTTGTTGATTCTTCACAAAAAAATACAGTTTTATATCTTTATGTTTGAAGCCTGAAATGTGGCAAAAGGTCGCAAAGTTCAAGGGGGCCAAATACTTTCGCAAGGCACTGTAATTATATCAATGCATATCAGACAGGAATATATATTCAATTAAATGAATACAGCGTTGTATTATTATGGATGCCTTTCTCTCTCCTTGCAGGGGGTTCGACAGATGAATTAGTCGCCAGATGCCCAAGCCTCAAAATTTGAGGCGTCAAAACTTGTCATTTAGAAAAAATATATATAATTAAATCCTGTATCCATGCATGAATCCTTATAACACAGTCCTTGTACAAAAAAAAGCAATTCCCAAGTGAGGGACAACTCAAGGAGATGAACCTCCGACATTCATAGGCTTATTCAGTACATGAGGGCAAATTGTGTCATGACAGCCACAGGTTTTGTTTATACACAGGACAGGAGTTTACAGGTTTTTGTTCTAGCCCTACACTAACACCTACTTCAACTAATTGTGGTTTAAATTGAAGACTTGCTCACAGTGCAATCTCCTGGGAGAGAAATTACATCTGTATTTTAGAATGGGCTTCATAAATGACAATGTCCTGATACATCTGCATGATAAACAATACCATGGGGGAATCTATTTCTATTCAACATGGTGATGTTGCACACTCCTGAATAATATATTTGGATATGGTGATAATCCCGGTGGCCGGCAGGTTCACAACAAGTTCTTTACATTTGCAGGGTGTCAGGGTGGGATGTCCTTCAACCTGGAACAAGCAGAGACAAGTGGGGAGAAATTAAAGTCACTGCTCAAATTTCCGTGCTGGTTCAAGTTGCTGAAGACACAAATATCTTGATTCATTTGTAATCATTTTGTTAACAGTTTTGCATATATTTAGGCCTGGTGACGTTGTTTACAGAAAGACTAGAATAACTTAGCCTCTAATTTTAACGAGTAACACCAACCCCAATGGTGCAACACAATAAGGAAAGGGAAAATGACATTGAAAGTTAGCTACCCTTAGCTGGGTAAACAGACACTGCATGCAGCTAGCTAGAAAAAAACTAATCAACAGAATGCACAAATAATTAGGCTGGCTATCAAGCTATCAGGTATGAAGGGAAGACTCAGATGCAGACCACGTCGAATAAACAATGGTTTAACGTTCCAACCGAGGCAAGCAGTAGACAGGTCAAGGCAGGCAGAGGTCAGTAATCCAGAGGGGGGCAGAGGTACAGGTCGGCAGGCAGGCTCAGGGTCAGGGACTGGCAGAGTGGTCAGGCAGGCGGGCTCAGAGTCAGGACAGGCAAGGGTAAAAAAACATGAGGGCAAGAAAAGAGAGCCTAGGAAAGCAGGAGCTGAGACACAAAAATGCTGGTTGACTCACACAAACAAGACGAACTGGCAACAGACAAACAGAGAACACAGGTAAAAATACACAGGGAATAATGGGGGAGATGGGCGACATCTGTAGACAATCACAAGGACAGGTGAAACAGATCATTGTGTGACTCACGCCTAGATTGAACAGAACACAACTGGCTGCATTTCATCCAATGTTTTTCATCAGATGTTATTAGCATGTCTTACCAAAAGAAGTCGGGCATTATGTCGTAGCCTATTGGAGACCAACATCTATCTACCTTATATTATTGAGCTATATAAAGCTATGGTTATTGATGTGTATGGCTGCATTTCAGATACATTTTTGTACATTTGAATGTTGCCGTAATAACACCTAGGCCTAGCGTTTGAGCGTGCGAGAGAGAACGTCATTTTAATAGCAAGCCCTGATACCAATGACTTGACTACCCCCGTATGGAGAGAAAAATAACTGCTCATTTTCAGTCACAAGGCTCATTTGAATTTCCTAATGCATCAGGAAAACTCGCTGTGACAAAAGAGTGATCAAGTTAATGTATATATGTATATTTCCACACTATGAGATTGGAATAACACTGTGAAATTGTGAAAATGCTGATAATGTCCTTTTTGAAAAGGCTGCTTGAAATTTCATCCTGTTTTGGTGGGATGGAGTTTTGGCTTGACTGTTGACATAACCAGGCAGTACATTTCTTAATAGACCAATAATAAACAGAGTTCCAAACCTCTCTACCAATAACAATAAGCTAGTTTTCAGTTTTCCCTCTCCCACTCAGACCACTCCCAGAAAGTTCTAGCAACATTTTTGCTTGATAAATTGCTCTTTGCTAAGAAGCTATTTTGGTTTTGTAACGGCGTTCTTTTGTTGTTGAAGGAGAGTCGGACCGAAATGCAGCGTGTAAGTTACTCATGTTTATTAAAGAAGACAAACGAACGAACTAAACACGAATAACTACATAAATACAAAACAACAAACAGAACGAAACCTAATACAGCCTGACTGGTGCAAACTACACAGAGAGAGGAACAATCACCCACGAAATGCAAAGCGAAAAACAGGCTACCTAAATACGGTTCCCAATCAGCGACAACGAGAAGCACCTGACTCTGATTGAGAACCGCCTCAGGCAGCCAACCTAATTAACACACACACACACCCCTAATCAACTACAATCCCAAACACTACAAACCCCAATACAAAAATACAATACATAATAACCCCATGTCACACCCTGGTCTGACTAACTAATAAACTAAAACACACAATACTAAGACCAAGGCGTGACAGGTTTCTTTTTGACCACTTGAATTGAAAACAATCCCAGCAAAGTACTTAATTGTTACCTAGAAATGATTTGATATTGAGATATAAATGGCTGCATTGTACCTTTCAACAGTGGTGTAGGTCTGACTAGTTGTAGGCTCTTCTGCAGGTACTTGAGGATAAGTGAGGAAAGTCATGGTGCTAGTTTGGTTGCTTCATACAGTATGTAAGGACCGGTCTCCATATTAGGACAGCCTCTGCAGGCTGTTTGTTTAAATATTTTTCCTGAAGTCTTAAGAGTTCTTGAGTAAAATGAGCAGCATTGCTTTGTCGATAGAGGCTGAGCAGTTATGAGGTAACTGGACAACCAATAGACAGATCAACAGGACACTGGTGTTCCACCACGGCTTAGGATAAATTACACATCAACACACCATAGGTAGGCCATGATAAAGTCATATATGATGGGGAGAGAGAGATTCATCATCTCCCACTCGACTCTGTTACTTCTATCCGTAGTCTATTGAGTTGACATTTTTAAAACTTATCAGTTAACTCTACTTAGCTGACATACCACTCTCCTTCGCTTTGCACATATCAGATCAATATCACCTTACTCTTATGCATTCACATCTAAACAGCTAAATGGAGTTTCATAGATAGGCTGTAGTCCTTTGGGATACTCGCTCTGTATACCAATGAACCTCTTTTGGGTGCAGGCGCTTGACTAAACTCTCCATGAACTATTAACCATGACCCCTAACTGTCCTTGGCACAAGATGTAACCAGGCCTTTTTGGGAATGATCATTCCAGGGAAATTAACACATTTTCTATTTGCTGATTTTTGTACGCACCTTTTAAACACAATGATCAATCTGAATCATTATTACTACCTCTGAGCTCACTGAGAATGTCCTACTGTTTTACATGACGACATAAACAGCATGAAAGAAAGAGATGGAATAATTAAATCATTACCACGTGCTGAAAAACAAGCACATCTAATCCCACTGAGCCGCCAAGGTGAGAATCAATACCTGACAATGTGAAGGTGGAACTTCAAATGGATTCATAGAATCAGCAAGGCTACCTTTATTTAACAAGGCTACAGAGCGATGTGATTTGGTAGAGAGGGGAAGAACAACACCCGAAACAACAAGACAAAACACAAGCCCTGTGGCGGTTGCGTTGTTCCACAAAAACAAAGTATGTGATTTTGTTGCAAATGTTTCATGTTATACCTTGAGTGTGCGGAGAGAGAGAAGAAACCCAAGGGGTTTTCTGTTCAAAACAACTTCCCCGGTGTCAGTCCTGTTACCTAAAACAACAACAACACTGATAGGGTGCTAGGTCATTTTCATGTTTCCTGTTGCTTGGCCTATCCCCACCTACATGTAAATCATTTACACAACAGTGAAAGTGAGACGACTTTTAATATGGAAATGTGTCATGCTAATTTGATTCAGTGCTCTGTTAATGCCATTTAACCTTTCTGAGGACCTGTGGTATGTGGTGGTTTTTACCTAAACGTAGTTGAATTTACTGACTGTAAATCGCTCTGGATAACAGTCTCTGCTAAAATACTTAAATGTGAAATGTATTCACGACTAGAAATCTACCCCTTCAGCAGAACCAGTGACATGGCTGTGTTTTATGGTTGCGCAATGAATGGTTATTGCATAAACTCACGCAAATATTTACCAAAGGCAATATAAAATGATACCATATGTGTCGAGATATCAGAGATTAATTTCCTGTTAGGAAGAAATGCTTAGCTTGTGTGTACTGGACAGGCACTATAAACATACAATTAGTTTTCTGACCATAAACATGAATCATAGACATTTGGATTAGAATGCATTATTAATGTATTGACTGGAACCTCGCAAATAACGTGACCGAGAATCGCAATTTACTACAAGTGAATCGAGTGCATTGTTTTAAATTGAACATTATTGCAAATTAAAGAGCATGGTAAATTATTTATGTCTCAATCTATTGGTATTCACATCTCTGTTATAAGGTATGTTCAAATCATTCAGTGTAGATTGAAATACATTAACACAAATTGTTGTAGCATGGAGAATTCTGAACCCTGATAATATCCAGGTCTAATTCCTCTGTGCTACATTGATCCATTTTAATTCTGAAAATTGAGCAGGGGCATAGATTATGGTTGTATAATTTATATAATAATGCTATTAAAAGCCTAAAGTATAAGGATATTCCCTAGTTGCAGGGAGATGGATGTTAATGTCTCAACTGTGATCCGATTTTCAACCTTTTGGGGGTTATTATGCCCTTAAGGAAAAACCACATGATTTTGCATGATAGAATTTCCACGTTTTGCACATGTAACATTTTATTTTACAAACCAAAATAATTTGTGAGAATGTCTCCGGAATATCACACAGTAGCAGTGTTATTCAACTTACATATTTTATATACATGATGGCATTGTGTATGTTTTTTATACTGTAGTTGTTATTCATGGGATTTGAACTCACAACGTCTTAGAACACTCACAGCGTCTTAGTTCATTTCGATCTTCCTGCTACAACACCATGCCTTGTCAATAAGGAATAACAATTAAAACAGAAAAATATTCCCAACCAACGTCAGACAACTATACAGAAAACCATCAAATTGCTGAAATAACTAAGTGAAATCAATAATGAGAGAATAGTCAGATTAAGTGATAACTAAAATAACAGCGCAGCTTGCAGTCTTTTGCTAATTGCAGAGATGTATTATAAGGAAGTAATAACCCCAAATCCCGGGGGGGGGGGGGGTCATAAAAAAAAAAACATACCATTTAATCACAAAAAAAACACTTGAAATGTGACTTTTCACATGCTGAAATGCTGCTCTGTTCAAGGTCAGCTGTAATTTGCCTGTTCTTCTTTGTGGCACTTGACCATATAACTGGGCAGTAGTCCAAGTGTGACAAAACTAGGGCCTGTAGGACTTATTTTGTTGATTCTAATGTCAAGAAAGCAGATCTGCGCTTTATCATGGACAGACCTCTCCCCCTCTTAGCTACCGTATCAATGTGTTTTGACCATGTCAGTTTACAATCTAGGGATACACCAAGCAGATTAGTCTCCTCAATTTGCTCAACTGTCACATTACTTCTTACAAGATTTAGATGAGGTTAAGGTTTTAACTAATGCTTGGCCCAAACAATGCTTTTAGTTTCTGATATATTTAGGAATAGCTTATTACTTGCCACCCATTCTAAAACCGACTGCAGCTCTTTGTTAACTTCTTAAGGTATAGGGGACAGCATTTTCACTTTTGGATAAATAGCGTGCCCAATCTCAACTTCCTGCTACTCATGCCAAGAATCTTAGATATGCATATTACTAGTAGCCCTGCGTAACATTGTTGAGAGTTGTGCAAGACTTGAAAAGTAGCTTGGTTTGTTGTGTTCCTGTATTGAACACAGATAGACCCGTCTTCAATTTGATCGATTATTAACGGTTAAAAATACCTAAAGTTGTATTACAAAAGTAGTTTCAAATATTTTGGCAAAGTTTATAGGCATCTTTTGAAATATTTTGTACTGATGTTGCGCATTTTGGAAGCTGTTTTTTTCTGGATCAAACGCGCCAAATAAATTGACATTTTGGATATATATGGACGGAATTGATCGAACAAAAGGACCAATTGTGATGTTTATGGGACATATTGGAGTGTCAACAAAAGAAGCTTGTCAAAGATAAGGCATGTTTTATATTTTCTTTCTGCGTTTTGTGTAGCGCCTGCAGGGTTGAAATATGCTACCCTCTTTGTTTACTGTTGAGCTATCATCAGATAATAGCTTCTTATGCTTTCGCCGAAAATACTTTTTAAAATCTGACATGTTGGCTGGATTCACAACGAGTGTAGCTTTAATTGAGTATCTTACATGTGTGATTTAATGAAAGTTTGATTTTTATATCAATTTATTTTAATTTGCCGCGCTGAATTTCCCCTGGTTTTTGGCCAAGTGGGACGCAAGCGTTCCCTATACCATAAGAAGTTAAGCGTTGCATTGATTTCACTTGCTGTGGTAGCTGACATATATAATGTTGAGTCATCAGCGTACATAGTCACACAGGCTTTACCTAATGCTATTGGTAGTTCATTAGTAAAAATATTTTAAAAAGTAAGGGGCTAAGACAGCTATCTTGAGGTATGCCAAACTCTACCTGGCTTCAGTTAGAGAGGCTTCCATTAAAGAACACCCTCTGTGTTCCGTTAGATAACACATACGTTTTTTCAGTAGCAGACTATGATCGATAACATAAAAAGCTGCACCGAAGTCCAACAAAACAGCTATCAATTTCTTTCAGCCAATCATCAGTCATTTGTGTTAGTGCAGTACATGTTGACTGCCCTATAAGTACAGTATATGTTGAGTACCCTATAAGTGTGCTGAAAGTCAGTTATTAATTTGTTTACTGTGAAATAGCATTCTCTTGGCAATCACAATTTTTTCAAAAGTTCTCTAAGGGTCAGTTGCAGGCTGATTGGTCCACTGTTTGAACCAGTAAAGGGTGCTTTGCTGCTCTTGGGTAGTGGAATGACTTTTGCTTCCCTCCAAGCCTGAGGGCACACACTTTCCTGTAGGCATAGATTGAAGCGATGGCACATAGGAGTGGCAATGTAGAAACCACAGTCCTCAGTCATGTTCCATCCAAGTTGTCAGTACCAGGTGGTTTGTCATTATTGGAAGACAACGATACTTTTTTTCAATTGTTCCACACTCACTTCACAGAATTCAAAATTGCAATGGTTGTTTTTCATAATTTGGTCAGTTATGAATGGATAAGAAGGTTGTATTTATTTTAACCCCCTTGAGTCGTGGGCTAATTATCATAATACAATCCCCATAAAAGATGTCTGTTTACAGCCGCTACTCTTCCTGGTGTTTATTATGAATCGGGACATTATGAATCGGGTTGTTTCTGGACAGGGCCCTGGCAATAACGAAACAGGTATGAGGAGACAGGTAATGGCGGACTGAACAAAGTTATGTAGAGCACCTCAAGATAAAACGTCATATTCAATATCAGCAAGTTAGACTAAAATATTAGCACTACACAATCTGGTGGGTGATAACCTTCAATCTGGATAATAACACAAAACAAATCTTAAGACTAGAGACATTTATTGACAAATATTACGAAAACAAGCAACACCCAAACATGACGGAGAGTAGGTCAGGGGAACTGATTCCAAAATGAAAATGGGACTCTTCTACAGACACAGACAATTTAATATTTTCACCACCAGGGAATGGTAAAGGTCGAAACCGATCTGTTAAAAGCAATAAATGACAAACTGGGTATACTTGAATTAGTTAGTAAGGATATAAAAGAGTTGAAGGCGAGCCTCGAGATGAGTGATGAAAAAGCTGCGACATTGGAGAAGGAAACAAACAAGCTAAAAGGGACAGTCAATAAGATTGAAACCAAAGTGAATTAAATTAAAAAGGAGAACACCATTCTGAGAGAAGCCTTACTGGACATACAAACTAGATCCATGAGAGAGAATCTGGTACTTACAGGTATCCAGGAGAAAGAAGGGGAAGTTCCTGAATCTGTAGTTAGAGAGTTCCTCATTACAGCGCTTCAGATCCCACGCGAAGCTATGGACAAAATCCAACTTGAACGTGTACACCGCTTCGGACAGAGAGGGCAAAGGTATGACCGCCCAATCGTTGCCAAATTTGCTTCATTTAAAGATAAAATAATGGTTACAAGCCTGGGTAAAAGACTTGCTGGGACCAAAATTGGCATGAATGATCAGTTTCCGAAGGAAATTGCAGAACGGCGTAAAGTTCTGTATCAAATTTTCAAAGAAAATAGATTAAAAGGGAAACGAGTAGCTCTCGTCGTTGATAAACTATATATTGATAACCAGTTGTTCAGATACTCAAAGACTACTCCATGGCTATTTTAAAAATGACAATGTTGTCATAGATGAGGAAAATAATGAAACAATTCTAGCCCGTTTATGGATTGCAACAATACAATAAAAAAATAAATATAGCCTTTGTATATCTTCACATATGAATAATTGGAACACACAAGCACTAAATCAACATGGTGAAGATAAAAACTATGTAAACAGAAGGCACAGTATGTGTGGATGGTGTGGTGTGTGTTTATTTTTTATTTTATTTGTTATGTTTGGGAAAGTTGAGTGAGTGAGTAATGAAATGGTTGCATATCCCAGAGCCAATGTATTGCTGTGAGCCGGGGTATGAGAGACCTTTCAATGTTGTTCAGATGATGGATATACTTTTATAATTAATTATACTTCTTATTTATTTATTGTCCTATCATGGTGGAACAGTTTTAAAATAAAGTATACATTTGATTTATTTATTGTCCTATCATGGGGAACTACATTTTTAAAATAAATTATATCTAATTATTTATTTATTATCCTAATTTAATGGTACGTTCCACAACCCTATACCCTAGACACCCACCTGAATGACCCAGATACTAAGGAGAATGGGCCTGCTGTAAGCGGTCTATATGCAGCCAAAATGCAGTTAGAGACCAAGAGCAGCACTGCCCCTCAAGATTCTGAGCCTGCTTGGCGGGGTTGGTCCTGCAAAGCCAAAGCTCCCTAAAGGGAGAGCATACTATATAAGGAAATTCTCAAAGCTGCTAATGAGAACCTTGACGACCTTGTACCTAGCCGGTGGGGATTCCGGTGGGGTGCCCCCACCCAAGCAGTGGCAGTGCCGGCAACACTAGCTGCAGTAACCCATGGGGAGGGGGTCACACTTGTTGCGACCCTAGTGGCACAAAATCAAAAGTCTGACTGCATGGAGATGCTTGGGAATATGGTCAATGCGGGTGACTGTATTGTGGGTGTTTCGGGGAAAAGGTGTACATTTGACCTCCATCGTCTAGGATGTGACAATGGTGAATAAAATCTCTCAATTTCTGCCCATTTTTTTTGTGCGGTCTTGCAGGTCTTCTCATGCAGCTGCAACAGTAAGTGCACTTGTAAATCAGGACCTTTCTTGAGTTGGGCTCTGGGATGATGCAACTGTTGAGAATGGGAGTTTATGGTTGTGTGAGGGGAAAGGGTGGAGTGTGTGTGGGTGTGTGTGTGTATCCCACAGCTGCTGCGAAGGAGTAAAATATGTTAGGGACAATAGAGGATGATCCACAGCTATATATAATACAAATCGAGGTGAGGGCGATGGAAATGCATTTGGCAGTTGATCTACTTAAATTCGGTAAATGGCACTGTGTGCTCTTTTCAAAGGATGGATCCAAGTCTGTTCAGGGCTATGGGATGAGGTGGCCCGGAGGTGGTCTGCCGGGCTTTGGGATGACGGCCCAGCTCGGGATGAGGAGGGCTTTTAGCGGGTGGAATGGTAGGGACCAATTGGAGGTTTACTTAGTAGCAATGCAAATATCATGGTACAGCTATATAGACACTCAATCATCATGTTACTTTTTAATGATACATTTACAAACATATATTTTGATAAATAGAATTGAAAGTTGTGTCCCATTATGGTAAGTGGTGAAATAAGTATAGCCAGTTACAATTGTAATGGCCTAGCAGATAATAAGAAAAGACAATCAGTATTTACCTGGATAAAAGATTAGGAATATAATATCTATTGTTTACAGGAAACACATTCAACAATTTTAGATGAAGTTTTGTCGAAAAAGAACTGGGGGGGGGGCGAAATATACTTGTCCCATGGGCAAAAAAAATCAAAAGGGGTGATGGTTTTAATTAACAGTAATTTTGATCCAAATGTGCAAATTGTCCAAACAGATTATCAAGGTAGATGGATTATTTGAAATATATTATTGGACAATAAACAGATATGGCTTATTAACCTATACGGTCCGAATGATGATGATCCAAGCTTCTTTGAAAAATATATATAAGAACTTATCAACTCTATAAGCAACACCAGACTCCATTATTATGGTGGGAGATATTAATACGATCTTAAATACCTCTATGGACCAGAAAGGAAATCACACTACAAACTATCACCCTCAAGCACTTAAGGAAATCATGAATGTCATGGACATATTGGAATTAGTGGATATATGGAGACTTAAATACACTGACCTACAGAGATATACATGGCGGAGGCTTAATCAAGCTTGAGTTGGGTGGGCAGTCTATGTTTGATTTTCTATGATTTGGGATTTCTATATTTCGGCCTAGTATGGTTCTCAATCAGAGGCAGGTGTCATTAGTTGTCTCTGATTGAGAATCATACTTTGGTAGCCTGGGTTGCACTGTTTGTTTGTGGGTGATTGTCTATATTGATGGCTTGTTTCAGCGCAGCTCGCATTAGCTTCACGGTTGTTATGTTTGTTTACTGGTTTTTGTATAGTGTTTCTGTGTTCAGTTTTTTCTTTAATTAAAACATTCAACATGAAAACATATCACGCCACAATTGGTCTTCCGATCCTTCTCGCCTCTCCTCTTCAGATGAAGAGGAGGACGACCATGACAGAAGGACTAAAAACAAACAAAAAATAACCTTTTGTAAAATAGCTGGTGTATGTAAAATGTGTATTAAGATGTATAAATTGAAGGTAAAAGCCGAAATGTTTATTAGTTTACTCCAATTGGGGGATTGGTGGTAGGGTTTGCGGGGAATAAAAATATATGTATGTCTATATAGGTATGTGTATGTGTATATGTATGCATGTGTGTATGGATATATATATTTACCCCAAAAATATATAGGGGGATTGGAAATGATGCAGACAATTACATTGATGGAACCAATATTCTTTCCGCAATATTTAGCTGATCCACACCTTACATTTAAAAAAAAAGATGTCTGTAAGCTAGAGATATACATTTTTTTTTGCATAGTCTGCCTCAATCTACCACATCCACCGATGTTGGCCTTGCACATATGCGGGGGACGGTGGCAGAGCTACATCAGTGTTTGTCAGACCAGGAGACATCCTCGAAAATCAGTCTCCTCACAAAACATCGGTAGCATCTGAGTGGTTTCACAAACAAACGATTACAACCCCTTTATGGAAAGACGAGACTCTCACGAACACGTACAAGACTCGTCTGAAGGTAGACCGGTACCAGTAAAAAAAATAAGTACTATTAAGTAATTACGTACCTAGTAAGTAGTATAAAGTTGCTTTTACATGTTGTCACGTTATCACATTAACTCCACATTTGATCACGTGAAATTCATGTTTCTTCATAAGGGTGACCAAATAAAAACGAATCCGAGTGTGAAACACAAACTACTTCCATTACCAAAGCTGTAGGCAGTCACTGAGACACATGGAGGGTTTGGACAAGTCAATCTAGTGAAGAAGTGTGTTTTGGTCCAGGGGAAGAGGTCAGAGGTCATGTCCATTTGTATTGTTACAAATGTTGTTGGTAGAGCATGACGCTTACAATGCCAGGATTGAAGGTTCAACCCGGCTACGGCCACCCAGGGGAAGAGGTCAGAGGTCAGGTCCATTTATATTGTTACGAATGTTGTTGGTAGAGCATGGCGCTTACAATGCCAGGATTGAAGGTTCTACCCAGGTACGGACACCCATACAAAAAATATATGCTGGTATGACTGGAAGTCGCTTTTGATAAAAGTGACTGCTAAATGTCATATACTATTATGTCTTTACTGGCAATCAAAGTATCAGCACTTTAGTAGTAGTCGTAGTAGTAATAGTAGTAATAGTACACTATTAGAAAAAATCGTTACAAAAAAACGTTTTTCAGCTGTCCCCATAGGAGAACCCTTTTTGGTTCCAGGTAGAAACCTTTTGGGTTCCATGTAGAATCCTCTGTGAAAAGGGTTCTACATTGAACCCATATGGGTTTCGACCCAGAACCAAAAAGGGTTCTCTTATGGGGACAGCCAGATAACTCTTTTAGGTTGTAGATAGCATCTTTTCTTTCTAAGAGTGTAGTAGTAGTGTTAGTAGTAGTCATAGTAGTAGTAGTGGCTATAGTAATAGTATTGGTATTGCAGAGGATATAGGAATACACACGAAAACACTAATATTCTCCAAGATCTCTTCAGATCTGGGGCAATATGTTCGAGGTCATATTATCTGCCACCGTGATTGAATCCAATAGCAGAGAAATGAATGAGCACATAGCGTTCTGAAAGGCCAGGATGATCACGGTTGAAGAGGCAATTCAACAAATGATCTGATATCCTCTATGCTGGCGCCCAACATCTGACTAGAACAATGGCATTTACCCAAGGCATCCCAAAGAAAGACAGATGATTAGATTAGAAAATTCCTTTATAACAATGGATAATATAACAACGTTTTAGATTTGATTCGGCATCTTTACCTATCTGATATATATTAAGAGTATGACCATGTAGAAAATACATGTACCAGCTGTCATAAGTGTTTCTTTGGCTGGTCCTGGATCAGATGTGACATGGATCAGAGGTGCACTTTAGAACGACTCTGCCTGATCTCAGATCAGTTGAGATGGAGGACCGCGTACAGTAAATGCTAAGTGGCGGTTCGAGCTGAGGGAACAGCCACAGTGACTGGGACGCGGAAGAAATGTTGTGCTGCTGAATCAATGGGGAGCTCGCCATGTGAAAAATGCATGAGGGGCGTTTTTCCCATAACACTGTACAAAACATGCAGGGAAGTCGCCAAGAGGAAGCCTAAACAAGCGTTAAATATTCAAGCTGCATGGAAGTCATGTTTCACCAGAGTTCAGTCAAAGCTGGGTATGGAACTCACAGAGGGACGAAGGAGTTCAAAGTGCATAAAAGACTACAGAGACAAAAGAGTTATGAGCATAGAGTAGTCACGACTTTGTAACTTATGCACAGACCTGCCTTTCTACTGATAACTATAAAGCAATTATTGGTAACACTATATGAAGTTGAACTTACACATCTGTAATAACACTGTAATTACTGTAGTAACAACATTGTACTAACATGTTGTTACATAGTTCTTTAATCATTGCATTGTATACAAAAATCCCTCTGTAGTCTGTTTATAAAGTTTCTGAAATTTGTACCCTACACACATTTGGCAGTTCATCCCAGCTCATATCTTATCTCGTATATCCCACTGATGGAGCTATTCAAGTGAAGGGCAGTGATCATGGTAACGATTATCATTGCATTATTAACATTTGACAAAGTCAAATTCTCCCTCGTTTTAAAGGGCATCGCCTACAATAACGTTCCCCTCTTTTACTCTGGGCTAAATCAACATCAGGCACTCAAATAAAGAGCCATTATCCATCTGTGGTTGAAACACCATCAACAGACCATCCAGACAACAAGTTTTGCACACTCATTTAGATGAATAGCTGAATAGTTTTTCATTATGGTAGCAGGGCTAATCACAACAGGTGTCTTTGCACAGTGTCTCAAACACAGCCAATTCCATTAGTTCTTACTGTTCACATTTAATGAAAATAGGTATCTATGCTCATAGTAGTTCAAAACATCCAACGGAGTTATTATTGTCAAACCTACAAAAGAGGAAGTGTACTTACTTAATCATCTTCGTTCCTGGAGGCACATGGGGCCTGTAAAGTTGTCCAATGCTGTCTGGCTTTCTTTGCTTCAGACCATGACATGCGGATCTTCGTAAATTCTGCATCTAGACACCTGCAGCAGGCCATTGTTGGATGTGCTCTTCTACGTTTGCCTTGTGTATTCCAATCCAGAGCATGTTTTGTGATGTTTTCTGGGCCTCACCAGACCGTGTGGCCTATCCATCTCCACTTCTGCTCTTGGATGGTATACTGAGACTAGCATCTGGTTCATTCTCTTCCACAGGTCTATATGTGATCTCCACTCAGGCCACCTTATGCACAAAATTTGTCTAAGGCAGGAGTTGACGAAGACCTGTAGCTTGTGCAGAGGAAGTGTGGGTGCTTTCAATTTCCCTCTATGTGACATTTATGTGACACCCTGCCAGATTGGATATTAATAGAGTAAGCAAACTATAAAAGGCCGGGTGGGTACCTGTGGAGATGATTAGATGAGAGAGATGTTCTGGACACTGAGAGTAAAGACGCAGACATGCTGCTTCAGCCTGTAACACCAATCTGGCAAGTGTTTTAGTACTATATCTCTTGACACAATGATGGAAATAATCATGGCCTCTAAACCTTCAAGCTGCATACTGGACCCTATTCCAACTAAACTACTGAAAGAGCTGCTTCCTGTGCTTGGCCCTCCTATGTTGAACATAATAAACGGCTCTCTATCCACCGGATGTGTACCAAACTCACTAAAATTGGCAGTAATAAAGCCTCTCTTGAAAAAGCCAAACCTTGACCCAGAAAATATAAAAAACTATCGGCCTATATCGAATCTTCCATTCCTCTTAAAAATGTTAGAAAAGGCTGTTGCGCAGCAACTCACTGCCTTCCTTTGACAAACTGTCACGCCCTGGTCAAAATATATTATGTTTATATTCATTTATTGGGTCAGGCCAGGGTGTGACATGGGTTATTGTGGTGTGTTTTTGTCTTGGGGTTTTGTGGGGTGTCTAGCGTAGTCTATGGCTGCCTGAGGCGGTTCTCAATCAGAGTCAGGTGATTATCGTTGTCTCTGAATGGGAACCATATTTAGGCAGCCATATTCTTTGAGTGTTTCGTGGGTGATTGTTCCTGTCTCTGTGTTTAGTTTCACTAGATAGGCTGTATAGTTTTTTCACGTTTCCGTCTGTTGTTTTTGTACATTTCAGTATTTTCATGTCAAGTCATTTTCCATCATTAAACATGAGTAACCACCACGCTGCATTTTGGTCCGCTCCTCCTTCAACAGAAGAACGTTGTTACACAAACAATGTATACAAAATGCTTCAGTCTGGTTTTAGACCCCATCATAGCACTGAGACTGCACTTGTGAAGGTGGTAAATGACCTTTTAATGGCATCAGACCGAGGCTCTGCATCTGTCCTCGTGCTCCTAGACCTTAGTGCTGCTTTTGATACCATCGATCACCACATTCTTTTGGAGAAATTGGAAACCCAAATTGGTCTACACGGACAAGTTCTGTTCTAGTTTAGATCTTATCTGTCGGAAAGATATCTTGTCTCTGTGAATGGTTTGTCCTCTGACAAATCAACTGTAAATGTCGGTGTTCCTCAAGGTTCCGTTTTAGGACAACTATTGTTTTCACTTTCATTTTACCTCTTGGGGATGTCATTCAAAACATAATGTTAACTTTCACTGCTATGACACATAGCTGTACATTTCAATGAAACATGGTGAAGCCCCAAAATTGCCCTCGGTAGAAGCATGTGTTTGAGACATAAGGAAGTGTATGGCTGCAAACTTTCTACTTTTAAACTCTGACAAAACAGAGATGCTTGATCTAGGTCCCAAGAAACAAAGAGATCTTCTGTTGAATCTGACAATCATTTTTAATGGTTGTACAGTCGTCTCAATAAAACTGTGAAGGACCTCGGCGTTACTCTGGACCCTGATCTCTCTTTTGAAGAACATATCAAGACTGTTTCAAGGACAGCTTTTTTCCATCTACGTAACATTGCAAAAATCAGAAACTTTCTGTCCAAAAATGATGCAGAAAATGTAATCCATGCTTTTGTCACATCTAGGTTAGACTACTGCAATGCTCTACTTTCCGGCTACCCGGATAAAGCACTAAATTAACCTCAGTTAGTGCTAAATACGGCTGCTAGAATCCTGACAAGATCCCCAGAATTTGATCATATTACTCCAGTGCTAGCCTCCCTACACTGACTTCCTGTCAAAGCAAGGGCTGATTTCAAGGTTTTACTGCTAATAATATAACCTACAAAGCATTACATGGGCTTGATCCTACCTATCTCTCTGATTTGGTCCTACCGTACATACCTACACGTACGCTACGGTCACAAGATGCAGGCCTCCTAATTGTCCCTAGAATTTCTAAGCAAACAGCTGGAGGCAGGGCTTTCTCCTATAGAGCTCAATTTTTATGGAATGGTCTGCCTACCCATGTGAGAGACGCAAACTCGGTCTCAACCTTTCAGTCTTTACTGAAGACTCATCTCGTCAGTGGGTCATATGATTGAGCGTAGTCTGGCCCAGGGGTGTTAAGGTGAACGGAAAGGCTTGCTGTCTCTGCCTGGCCGGTTCCCCTCTTTCCACTGGGATTCTCTGCCTCTAACCCTATTACCGGGGCTGAGTCACTGGTTTACTAGGGCTCTTTCATACCGTCCCTAAGAGGGGTGCGTCACTTGAGTGGGTTGAGTCACTGATGTGATCTTCCTGTCTGGGTTGCTCCCTCCCCGTGGGTTGTGCCGTGGCGGAGATCTTTGTGGTCTACACTCGGCCTTGTCTCAGGATGGTAAGTTGGTGGTTGAAGATATCCCTCTAGTGGTGTGGGAGCTGTGCTTTGGTAAAGTGGGTGGGGTTATATCCTTCCTGTTTGGCCCTGTCTGCGGGTGTCATCGGATGGGGCCACAGTGTCTCCTGACCCCTCCTGTCTCAGGCTCCAGTATTTATGCTGCAGTCGTTTGTGTGTCGGGGGGCTAGGGTCAGTTTGTTATATCTGGAGTACTTCTCCTGTCCTATCCGGTGTCCTGTGTGAATTTAAGTATGCTCTCTCTAATTCTCTCTTCCTCTCTTTCTTTCTCTCTCTCGGAGGACCTGAGCCCTAGGACCATGCTTCAGGACCTACCTGACATGATGACCCCTTGCTGTCCCCAGTCCACCTGGCAGTGCTGCTGCTCCAGTTTCAACTGTTCTGCTTGTGATTATTATTATTTGACCATGCTGGTCATTTATGAACATTTGAACATCTTCTGTTGTAATCTCCACCCGGCACAGACGGAAAATAGGACTGGCCACCCCACATAGCCTGGTTCCTCTCTTGGTTTCTTACTAGGTTTTGGCCTTTCTAGGGAGTTTTTGCTAGCCACCGTGCTTCTACACCTGCATTGCTTACTGTTTGGGGTTTTAGGCTGGGTTTCTGTACAGCACTTTGAGATATCAGCTGATATCAACCCCAAACTGGACTCCCTTTGAAGTATGCAACATTTTCTAAGGCATGTAATATTGCCTCTTTAATCAATTTGCTGAGACTGTGGCTGTTATAATTTGGAAAACAGCATCTACAGACAAAATATCATATGTTCCAAATGTACTGGGGTCTTTCCACCATTTCCGTGCCGTTTGAGAAGTGTAATTTGAACATTTGGTCATAAATAACACTTTCAATTTCATATATACACTCAACAAAAATATAAACTCAACATGCAAAGTGTTGGTCCCATGTGTCATGAGCGGAAATTAAAGATCCCAGAAAATGTCCATACGCTCAAAAAGCTTATTTCTCTCAAATTTTGTGAACAAATTTGTTTACATCCCTCTTAGCTGAGCATTTCACTGTTGCCAAGATAATCCATCCACCGGACAGCTGTGGCATACCAAGAAGCTGATTAAACAGCATCATCATTACCTTGGTGCAGGAGTATTTGTAATTTTCATCCTAGGTAAACTAACTATGACAGACAAAATGAGATAAAAAATCCAGAAAATCAGGATAGGATTTTTTATTTATGTATTTGCAAATTATATGGTGGAAAATAAGTATTTGGTCACCTACAGACAAGCAAGATTTCTGGGTCTCACAGACCTATAACTTCTTCTTTAAGGGGCTCCTCTGTCCTCCACCCGTTACCTGTATTAATGGAACCTGTTTGAACTTGTTATCAGTATAAAAGACACCTGTCCACAACCTCAAACAGTCACACTCCAAACTCCACTATGGCCAAGACCAAAGAGCTGTCAAAGGACACCAGAAACAAAATTGTAGACCTGCACAAGGCTGGGAAGACTGAATCTGCAATAGGTAAGCAGCTTGGTTTGAAGAAATCAACTGTGGGAGCAATTATTAGGAAATGGAAGACATACAAGACCACTGATAATCTCCCTCAATCTGGGGCTCCACGCAAGATCTCACCCCGTGGGGTCAAAATGATCACAAGAACGGTGAGCAAAAATCCCAGAACCACACGGGAGGACCGAGTGAATGACCTGCAGAGAGCTGGGACCAAAGTAACAACGCCTACCATCAGTAACACACCATGCCGCCAGGGACTCATATCCTGCAGTGCCAGACGTGTCTAGCCAGTCTCCAGATCTTTGGAGGGAGTTGAAAGTTCGTGTTGCCCAGCAACAGCCCCAAAACATCACTGCTCTAGAGGAGATCTGCATGGAGGAATGGGCCAAAATACCAGCAACAGTGTGTGAAAACCTTGTGAAGACTTACAGAAAACGTTTGACCTCTGTCATTGCCAACAAAGGGTATGTAACAAAGTATTCAGATAAACTTTTGTTATTGACCAAATACTTATTTTCCACCATAATTTGCAAATAAATTCATTAAAGATCATTGAAAATGTGATTTTCTGGATTTTTTTTCTCATGTTGTCTGTCATAGTTGAAGTGTACCTATGATGAAAATTACAGGCCGCTCTCATCTTTTTAATTGGGAGAACTTGCACAATTGGTGGCTGACTAAATACTTTTTTGCCCCACTGTAAGTGGCTTAAAAATGTCCTTAGAAGTGACACAGTTTGACTGAACGACATGTCCAAATGCTGAATTTTGGCACTTTAGTGAACCTTTATTCATATTTATTCCCTGAAATTCAGATGCATTGAATTCTACATGTGGTCTATATTTAAGGACACTTTATTCAAAATAACAGGCTTTTACAATTCAATATTGGTGCACAATTTCCACTTAAATAATCAAAGGTACGTAAAAGGCAATCGTTTTGTGAAACAACCCATTGGGTCTCCTATAAATCACTAAGTTACACTAAGTTATACTTATATTTCCTAATGGAAAGTTACTACTAATGACCTGGTGCAGAGTTTCAGTTAATTGAGTTCAATCAAATGGGAAGATAGGGATAATTGCACTATAATTAATATTTCTCTCATATTTAATGTAGAAATTCCATCCTGTATTGACCAATAAAGTATATCTTATCCCATAAGCAGGGTGATGTCTAATTCGGGAAATTATTAGAAATTTAGTTGGTGGATTTAAAATCCACAATCATGTGCCAGGGTTTTTCAATTCATTAACTGAATTAAAAGTATTTACGATGGAATTGACCCCAACCCTACTTATCAACTCTACTTCTCATCTGTCATTATCCTTCATCATTACAGCATAACTACAGCAGTGTAAGTTTTGGTAGAAGTTCAACAGCAGTAAGATTCATTGACATAGATGAGTGGCTTTCAATTAGTTTTTATGGCATGCTTATAAGTAAGCATTTCACGGTAAGATCTACACCTGTTGTATTCGGGGGATGTGACAATGGCCCATTGATTGGCTTGTTCATGTGATGTTGACAAAAGCAGCTCTGACCACCTACTACCTACAAAAACACAATAGGTTGCATCAGTCCCCGATTAAAGCACGAAGATGTGTTTGTATGTGTGTATATACAGTATATTGAAGTGGTTGGGAAAAAAACAGAAGACATAATTACATCCGTATGGACTAATAAAATATATCTTATCTCAATAGCAGTGTAATGTGATATGGTGGTGACCAACTAAAGTCAGCAATGCTTAAACCTTGGTCTGTACTCTATCACTTCTGCCTTAACAGTGCTGTCAAATGCAAATGCACATTGAATCCTTGAATTGACTTGATTGCTCCTGATTCTATCAACTTTCCTTTATGCAATAAACCTTTAGCAGGGATAAAGAGTGTCCGTCTGCTCTCTCTTGCGTCCTTGGGCGGAATGTTTTTCAGTTTCTTTTGAAAGTAATGACTCGTTTCTATGGAAACGTGTCAATACTTGGGAACAGCGAGAAGCAAGTTGTTACTCTGAGTCCTTCCTCCCCAAACGCAACAGGTTCTTTGTTTTAATTGTGAAAAGGAGCGGTAACAAGCTGGCTGCTGATCAAAACTAATTCCAATGATTTTTAGCAACTGCGCTCTCTGGAACTTTCTGTCCCTTTCCTCTTTAATTGCAGTGTCACTGTGTCAACCTAACAAACTCCACTCTCAGGTTAAATAAGTATCTAAATTAGATTTACACCGCTTGTTTCAGTCTGTCGAATTCAGGAAATGAATAGAAATGTAGCTGGTGAATTTAAAATCCACAATAGTGTCCAAGGGTTTTTCAATTCATTAACTGGATTAAAAGTATTTTGCGATGGGATTGACCCCAACCCTACTTCTCAACCCTACTTCTCAACCCTACTTCTCAACTCTACTTCTCAACCCTACTTCTCAACCCTACTTCTCAACCCTACTTGTCATCTCTCATTATCCTCCGTCATCACAGCGTAAATACAAGTAGTGTAAACATTGGTATAAGTTCAACAGCAGCATTAACCATAATATTCATTGACAGAGGAGCGGCTTTGAATCTGTTTTTATGGCATGCTTGATTGCTCAGTGCCCTATGAAACTCCCTCCTCAATATTCCACCGTCCTCGCAGAGTGCAGCCAGTCGGGGTGTAGAAATGGTAGTTGTGATTTACACAGTCAACAGGAAGGCTACAATCTCCTCTCTGTCTGACTCAGGGAAGGATATTAATTACAGCAGATGGTGATATCATAAATCACGCTTCCTTTGTTTTGGGTTATTGCTTGTAATTGAAATTTGGAAAAGAGAAGGTTTCATTTGAAAACCCTCCAAATCCTCAGAGTCTTAAACAGAGCCAGTGCAGTTTTGGCTAAGAGTGTGCATATGCAAATTGTAATAGATTAAATCATTTTACTGCTGGTTATTGAACTCTGAGAAAATACAAAGGGTTGTCCTCACATATTCTGCCAGCAAATAAATATACAACTCCTGTAGAATCTATAGTACATGGCAATAACACTGTAAATAAATATATTATTTATTGTCTGAAGTATGTCTCAATTGCACTATGCAAAATGTATAAACTCAGAAGGCCCAAGTAACCTATTCCAGTTTATTATTAATAATAATAATTTGTGAGGTGCTTATATTTGTTCTGTTACACACGTATACAAGTGTGTAATGGAAATCTGTTACTTGCATATCCCAACTCCCCCCGAGACACCCACAGGGAGTGGGGTCAAGGCCAGCTGGTTTTTACATAATGTTTGACATGCCTGGCATCAAGAATGAAGAAGATGAAATCCGTCAAAGGAAATACCATAACAAAAATAGGAAGAGGCAGATACAAAGCTTTGGTATAATTTCATAAGTTGTAGGCAACCTTGAGCAGTTCACCAACCTCGAGCAGTTCACCAACAGCAAACAGACTGTCTGAAAAGTGACAAGGATACTGAGAATGAGAGAAATATGATGTCCATATTAGGACATTCTCAGCAGGACTTCTTTCAATCTCATCATGTCATAATATGGACACCGTAGACACAGCTCTGTTTGAGACAGCGTTGCATGAGCCTGGACATCAGTGTTGGGGAGTAGTTTACTCCTTATAGGTCAACTAGTAACAGTGGTGGAAAAAGTATCCAATTGTCATACTTGAGTCAAAGTAAAGATATCATAATAGAAAATGACTCAAGTAAAAGTAAAAGTCACCCAGTAAATATTACTTGAGTAAAAGTCTAAAAGTATTTGGTTGTAAATCTACTTAAGTATCAAAATGAAATGTAATTGCTCAAATATAAATGTACTTAAGTATATTAGCAAGAGGCAATAGAGATGACCAGGGATGTTCTGTGGATGTGTGAGTTGGACCATTTTCCTGTCTTGCTAAGCATTCAAAATGTAACGAGTACTTTTGGGTGTCAGGGAAAATGCATGGAGTAAAAAGTATATACTTTTGTCCAAATTACCCCCAAAACAACTTAAGTTGTTCTTTAAAGTATTTTTACTTAAGTACTTTACACCACTGACTAGTAATGTAACTACATTTTGTAGTAGCTTGGTGGTAGCTGAACTAAATAAAAATCTTGGTAGTATTTTGCATAAATAATTACTTTTTTTGCCATGTAGCGGTGTAGGTAACTACTGGAACAACACACTGACTTTATTTCCGAAAAAAAAATAAGTAGACAAGAATTTCCTTTATTTTTTAGCATTAGACCTGCCTAATTCTCACTTGAAACATGTTGTTTTAAAAGGCCACATGACACATTCTGTTCACGTCTGACTCCATAGTGATCTGTTCTTCCTATTTCACTTTCAAAATATGGTAATTTATCACAAAGTAGTTTGGATGTAGTGAACTACTTTTTCAAGGTAGCTTGACTTATTCCAGTGTGAAGTAATTGGTAGCTTGGTCAATTGTATTTTCAGAGTAGCTTCCCCAATTGTTATGCTGGTTTTAATAATGCTTCATCTGCATAAGCACAGCTGTGTGTAACATCTAATTACTCTTGAAAAGGAACAGATGAGAGAACAACACGTTATTAAAAAGAATATTAAACAAATATTAATGCAAATGTCAACACAGTTCATCCCTCTTCAGGGAGATCTGGATGCCGGCATAATCATGTACATTTGTCTACTCAAACTTCGTCACAAGATACAATTTTAAGGACTACTGCAGTTTCTTTAATAAAAAGGATCCAAAGAACTTGGGATAACTAATAATGTCACTGCAAAAGGTTGTTTGTCACTATCTTAACCATCTCAGATACATTGACACCGATGAAGACATTCTATGCACATACACACACACACACCCTCACCCTACTCAATAACCTCATAAAAGAAAAGAGGTAGGAGACGATAGGGGTTCACCATGTCATCTAAGAGGTAAGAAGGCTCCTGCACTTCAAATCCATGGCAGTGAAGAATATACACAGACTTAGTCACCCTTCCCCTCTATGCTGTTACACTCAAGATGACCTGTGTTATGGACCCTGTGCTATACCAAGACAAAGGCCCGGGCAGGGGGCATCGAAGGGTTGTTTAGATGCCCAAAGCCCGTCTCTCCTGACCTGTCGATATCTATCGATGGCCTCACTGTCAGCTTTTTGAAAAGGTTGTCGGACCGGCTCAGCTGCCCGCACTAAAATGAGGGTACTACAGAGGGGACAAGAAACAGAACAAAGGAGCTAAAAGGGCACTGCAACTGTTTACTTTGCCTTGGGTAAAGATCCTAGAAATGTAGCTTTTGTTAATTAAAGACTAAGCTGGAAATTTTTTTTTGATGCCAATAAATACATTCTGACAAAAACAAGATCAATATCCTATTGATCTGAAAGCAGAGAAAGAGAGGCATTGCAAGATGAGTAACTCAAAGCTACATAATGCCTTTCCCTAGCATCATAAACAAAGGAAAAGCTCAATCTCCTTTGATCAAAGACATTTACCCTAGTGATTATGTGTGATTCTCTTTAATACCAAATATCTCATTAAGATTAAGGCTACGGTGTGTCCACCTACAGAGCTACCCCTCCCTTTCCCTGCCTGATTATCCAGCACTGGTCACATTGTACTCTCACATGCATATTCTTATGGGTGAACAGATGCGACAAGTCAAGACTGTAGAGACATCAATCTCAATGCTGATCTTCGTTAATAACTAACTAATTCATTCCATTCGTGCTACAGAGGCATGGAAAAATACATGAATTGGGGATGAATTGGTGCAACCTGTAGCCTCAGAAAACATTTTGCATCAAATCATGCTAAAATAGTTAAACACCTGCTTTGCGCGGTCTGAGCTGGATCTCGATGCAAACGCATAAAAAAAAATCTCCTTCATTACTTTTCCTGCAGGGGTCAAGGTTGGCTGAAGATTTAGGTCATGACAACCGCATTAAGGCCATCAACATGAAGCACATAAACAGCATTTAGGGATGTTTTCTATAGCGTTTCAAAATTATTGTCTTAGGTTTGTCTCATAAATTGTCTCGTTCAACCACTCGTTTGTCTTTGGAGATTGGCTATTTTAAAGAAACCCTTGTTGTTCTTCTTCTTTGATAAGCGTTCTGAATTAACAATCAACAATCTGTCTGCTTTATTATTCCACTGAACACAACACATCTAAATTGAGTTCCTTAGGGGCTGTCTTATAATAAAAGGCTGTGTATAATAAAATATGGTAGATATTATGGGAGTGAGTGAGTGGTTAAATTGGCAATGTTTTAATTGTGTGATAATTGCTATAAAGAATAAAGATATAAATTCAAACCACTCACTGTATTGTTCTCATTACTAATGAACTATCATGAACCAAAGAGTGTCTCTTGATTAAGTGGTGGGTTAATTAGAGTTAAAGTTGATTACATGTTCCTGAGGTGTTACCCCTTGTGAGAGCTGAATGTCTCAAGACTGAGGCCGTCAGCCAGTGAGACAATGTCTACCTTTCAAATTGTGATTTATCTGGCTAGATTCTGCTTATGCAATTTGTGTCAGTGGAGATTAAAACTCTTGGACACACTCAGATGGTTGAATGGCCATGCTGTGGCCTCCATGTTAAAGCAATGTCTCTTTTTGTAATGTAATTTAATATAATGCTGCATGCACACGTGCACACATACGTGCACACACACGCACACATGCACACACACACACACACACACACACACACACACACACACACACACACACACACACACACGCTTTGCCTGTGTGGATGGTCTTCAGGGACTGTACAGCGTGCGTGTGTGTGTGTGTGTGTGTGTGTGTGTGTGTGTGTGTGTGCGTGTGCGTGTGTTTAAAATCAAACACCAGGTGTAGACTAACTGCGAAATGTTTAATTACGGGTCCTTTTCCAGAAATGCAGAGCTAAAGATAAAAAAGACAATACAGAAATAGTGACACAAGGAATAAATACACAGTGAATAATGAATAACAATCATGAGTAAAATAACATGGCTATATGCAGGGAGTACCAGTACCGAGTCGATGTGCAGGGGTACGAGGTCATTGAGGTAGCCATGTACATAGAGGTAGGGGTAAAGTGACTAGGCAACAGGACAGATGATAGACTGAGCTGTAGCTGCAGCATATGTGGTGAGCGTGAAAGTTTGTCTGCGTGTGTGAGTGGGTGTGCGGCGTCAGTAAGCATGTGTTTACGTTATGTGTGTGTGGGAGTATGTAGTGTGTGTGTGTGTGTGTGTGTGTGTGTGTGTGTTGGGGTGTCAGTGTAAGTGGGTGTATGTGGGTGGGTATGTGTGTGTGTGTGTTGCGGTGTCAGCGTAAGTATGTGTGCCTGTGTGGGTAGAGGCCAATTTGTGTGCACATAGTCAGTGCAAGAGAGTTAGTGTATAAAGTGTCAATGCAGGTAGTCCGGGTAGCCATCTGACTAGATATTTAGCAGTCTTGTTTAACAGTCTTATGGCTTGGGGGTGCTGTTAGTTCCAGACTAACACTGGTGCTGCTTGCCGTGTGGTAGCAGAGAGTAGTCTATGGCAGGGATCATCAGCTAGATTCAGTCGGGGGCCTATTTTTCTTGAGCGGATAGTCGGGGGGGCGGAATATCATTACAATAATTTGTAGACTGCAAATTGACTGAAAGAAGCCCAAACAGACATAATATTCCACTAAAACATAACAATTTCAAACCTTGTTTGCCTTTGTTTACGATCATGTGTCTCTCTATTATGCATGGGACTACTTGGGTACAGTTTTACATCCAACAATGATTTTTTGTATTTTTTGTTCTGTAAACTTGGGGGTCCAAATAAAACCACTTGCTTGACAAATTCGGCCGGCGGGCCAGTTGGAGAATCCTTGTCTATGGCATGGGTGGCTGGAGTCTTTGAACATTTTTGGGGCCTTCCTCTGAGAGCAACTGGTAGAGAGATCCTGGATTGCAGGAATCTTGGCTCGAGTGATGTACTGGGCCTTACTCACCACCCTCTGTAGCACCTTGTGGTCAGGTGCCTTGCAGTTGCATTACAACGCAGTGATGCAGCCAGTCAAGATGCTCTCGATGGTGCAGCTGTGGAACTTTGAGGATCTGAGGGCCAAATCTTTTCAACCTCCTGAGAGGGAAGAGGCGCTGTCGTGCCCTCTTCACAGCTGTGTGAGTGACCCGCTCCACCGCAGCCCCGTCGATGTGGATAGGTGCGTGCTCGCTCATCCGTTTCCGGTTGTCCGCCTCATCATTGTCTGTGATCAGTCCTACCATGTCGTGTAGTCAGAAAACTTGATGATGGTGTCTGAGTTGTGCGCGGCCATGCAGCCATGGGTGAATAGGGAGCACAGAAGGAGACTAAGCACACAACCTGAGGGGCCCCTCGTGTTGATGGTCAGCAAGGCGGATGTTTTGTTGCCTACCTTCACCGCCTGGGGGCGGCCCGTCAATAAGGCCAGGATCCAATTGTAGAAGGCTTTGTTCAGTCCCAGGGTTCTGAGCTTAGTGATGAGTTTGGAGGGGACTATGGGGTTGAATGCTGAGCTGAACATGTACACGCGCATGGGTGAACAAATTTTTGTGTTTGGATTATAAACATAACCCCTGGCTGTCAGTGTTAGCGTCTAGGCCACATGGCTGCAGCAGAACAGATGGAGTGACACTCCTCATAAACGTTAATCTTGTTTAACACTAGCCTGTCAATGATTTATGCAGCAAAACGTCTATTAACATACTAAATGGTGGCCCTGGGCAACGCAGCAATGGCTCTGATGCATCTGAATTGCTGTTGGGTGGATCAGGTGCTTCTGGATGAATTAGCCATGTCCAGGTGGGCGGAGAGGAGCAATGGCAGGGAGACTGTCAGGCTAATTTACTCATGCTCATTCATCACCTTCTTTAAACTCGGAGAGCTGGACACATGATTGCTGTCTGGCTCAGGCTTTCAATAATTTTTTCAATCATCTCAATGATAAGCTTTGGAGGATTCAATTGGTCTGTGTGAACCCCTTCACCAGTAACTACTTCCAGCCAAATTTGACCACTTCCAAAAGCGACTGGAGTGCCACCCTTAGCCCCCCCCCCCAAAAAAAACAAAATGTGTGTGAACAAAACATGTGACATTTTCACGAGTCTACGTGGTTTTCAGAAATGTGTGAAGTTTTAAATGTGCATTTTTCATGTGTTTTTCCACAATTGTGATACAACATTCCCCATGTGACATTATTTTCACACACTTTTATTTTTCACCACTTCCAGCTACATCTGGTCTCCCATCCAGGGACCGACCAGGGCCCTCCCTGCTTCGGAGGCAAACAGTGGGATGCAGGGGGCTATGTTGCTTTAATGAATGTGCCAAAACTTAAAACTGGCAAAAGATAACCAAAAGCATTTACCTGCTTGGTAACACTTTACAAAAAGATTCCATTTGTAAAGTGTTTATAAAGGGCTTACAATTACGCTATTAATGATGATGTAATCATTTGAAAATGCATTATATACCATTAACTAACCCGTTATATTGCATTGGTCAAAATAGTGCAATAACTGGTCAGTGTTTGCCAAATAGTGAGACAATATTTTCCTCCAGTTATTAACTATTTAATAAATGCACTTAAAAATGCTTATAAGATTAACCCATATGTATGATCATGCAACCATATTGACAAGAGTTGCATAGTTGAACAATAGTTATTTTCTCACTCTTGGGTGTGCTGCATTGGTGCTCTGTCCCAGGAACAGAAGAGCGTCTTGGCCCACGTTTGAAACCCTGATGCCCTGGACAAATTTACATCCAGGACATAATTAAATTATTACCCCTTACCAGATTATATCAACACACACTTACCACTTCTCTGTGATAGTCCAAGTATGGTGAACGCTCTGGTGTGAAATGGTAACCCTAATACTGTTGGTTGGCAAAACCATGGAGGATATATCCTCTCACAACGTTTAATGTTTTTGTGTTCATACCCACCATTCATTGACTGAACATGTTTAAATAACAAAGTGCTGAATCTTCTCTCATGTATGAAATGATGAGTATCCAATACTGCCTATAAGGATGTCTAAGCACTGAGTGAACTCTCAAATCATCTATAAATTATTTACCCACATGTATAACTGCTAAAAGTATGCCTTATTTTAAAGTGGCCAACCTATAAACATTTATAACGGAGTTATCAACATGTATAACAACACAATCTCACTCAACTCGTGCAAATATGTACAAAAAGTATTTCAGCAGATTTTGTGGTTTTTGTGTGGCTTAATTTGTGTGAAAAAAAAAATTTGTTCGACTTAAATCGTAGGAAAAGACATACATTTTTGTGCGACTTCATTCATAGGAAAATACGTTTTTGTGGGGCAAACTTCAGAAACATCTTTTGAAAGTTATTGGAGCGATGCATTTTGGAAAATGGTGTCCTTCACTAACTATTTTGTGTCCCACATTTATTTATATAAAAAAACATGTTAACAGCCCAATATTGTTAATAAACCAGGTTGTCACCGAAATACTATTACTTTTTTAAATTTTAATTAAATCCAATGCTGTTTTCTTTGCTTGTTTTCGCTTAATACTTTGGGATACTGGTGCTATGTTGGATTTTAGGGTTGCCAGATTGGAGTAAAAAGCTGTATTTCTCAGTTGTTTTTTGCGGTATCGATGAAGGTATTTGATTTGGGAATGGTGATACATTTTAATGATGCGAAAGTAATTCATCAATAAATGTGGGGAAACAGAAGCCCTGCAAAAAAATGTGACTGTAGGGTATTTGCAACTATAGCGACTCTGGATTATGATAAATTAAACCATATCAATGCAGTTAAACAGGTTCATGTTAAATAATTATTTATGTTTGCTTACACACTCCAGCCACATGAGGTCTAGCATTGTTTTGCAATTGGAGGAACCCAGGGCCAACCGCGCCAGGATATGGTCTCACAAGGGGTCTGAGGATCTCATCTCGGTACCTAATGGCAGTCAGGCTACCTCTGGCGAGCACATGGCGGGCTGTGCGCCCCCCCAAAGAAATGCCACCCCACACCATGACTGACCCACCGCCAAACCGATCATGCTGGAGGATGTTGCAGGCAGCAGAACGTTCTCCACGGCGTCTCCAGACTGTCACGTCTGTCACATGTGCTCAGTGTGAACCTGCTTTCACCTGTGAAGAGCACAGGGCGCCAGTGGCGAATTTGCCAATCTTGGTGTTCTCTGGCAAATGCCAAACGTCCTGCACATTGTTGGGCTGGAAGCACAACCCCCACCTGTGGGCGTCGGGCCCTCATACCACCCTCATGGAGTCTGTTTCTGACCGTTTGAGCAGACACATGCACATTTGTGGCATGCTGGAGGTCATTTTGCAGGGCTCTGGCAGTGCTCCTCCTGCTCCTCCTTGCACAAAGGCGGAGGTAGCGGTCCTGCTGCTGGGTTGTTGCCCTCCTACGGCCTCCTCCACGTCTCCTGGTAGCGCCTCCATGCTCTGCACACTACACTGACAGACACAGCAAACCTTCTTGCCACAGCTCGCATTGATGTGCCATCCTGGATGAGCTGCACTACCTGAGCCACTTTTGTGGGTTGTAGACTGCGTCTCATGCTACCACTAGAGTGAAAGCACCGCCAGCATTCAAAAGTGACCAAAACATCAGCCAGGAAGCATAGGAACGGAGAAGTGGTCTGTGGTCACCACCTGCAGAACCACTCCTTTATTGGGGGTGTCTTGCTAATTGCCTATAATTTCCACCTGTTGTCTATTCCATTTGCACAACAGCATGTGACATTTATTGTCAATCAGTGTTGCTTCCTAAGTGGACAGTTTGATTTCACATAAGTGTGTTTGACTTGGAGTTACATTGTGTTGTTTCAGTGTTCCCTTTATTTTTTGAGCAGTGTACTTAGGCTACTGTAACAAGGCATATGCCTACATTATAGGCCTATTGCCTCTGCCATTGATATATCTAGTGAACAATGGGTAAGCAGCAACAGGCGTGACGGATAGAATTAGTCACTACAGGTGTTATCAAGCCTTACATAAAAGTTGCCTGAAGCTGAATGGAAAGCGCAATGCCCTGACCAGTTATTCAGAAGAAAATCCTCTGTGACAGTCTAATTTACACAAGTTAACTTACTAGTGTGGACCCAAAACAAGCACATTCTACACATGAACAAACTACCTGTTTAAAGTGTTATTACAAACCATGGTGTTCTTTTGGTACTGAAGCTTATACATCTAATAACCTGACAATGATCCACATCATATGGGTAGACAAATAATGTGAGTGTATTATGCAGCAAAACACAACTCTCCCCTTTTTTTTACGATGCAAACTAGTAATATGAATCACTGTTGATCCATCCTGTAGGATGGATGTTGGATTTTCTACGGCCTAGAATTGACCTTTCCCAGTCATGAAGGATGAAGCTAGGCCCCACCTGGTTCTCATTGGCGAAGACTGAACTCAAGTCAGGGGTTATATGTCAGACTCTGCTATACCACATTGCCCAACATGATATACACCAGAGGTTGTATATAAACCCTTTCTATGGTGATATAACTTGTATCATTATTATAGGGCTGTGAAACCCATAGCTGAATGGCTTCCGACTGAGCATTTCTCACTGGAAATTGCTGCTGACATTGAACATAGCTTAGGGTTAGGGCATTTCATTCATTTCAGTCTCTCCTATGCCACTATTCCTAACATCTTATACCCCAGAGGTTGTAAATAAACCATATATTTACAGTAGTGTGTAGATACATTATTGCTTTCTTCAGTGGAAATGCAGAATATGTATAAAAATGCCAAAAAGAAAAGACTGACTGCATCACTTCTTGTTTTTATAAGAAACATTAATGTTTTGGCAATTCCAAATGGTTTGCATAGACAACACAGCACTGACACACAGTCCCCAGATCCAGAATAGATTCAAGGAAACGTACAGTATTATACAGAGCCATGAGTGCATGGAGCTCCCTTCCATCCTATATAGTGCAAGTGAACACAAAACCTGGTTTCAAAAAACTAATAAAGCAACACCTCACGGCACAATGCCTCTCTCCCATGTGACCTACTTGTTGTGTGTATGTCCTGACATATGTGTGTAACTGATAGATGCACACACACACACACACACACACACTACATGTTCATGTTTTAAAATGTAAGTACAGGAGCAGTCAAAAGTTTGGACACACTTAGTCATTCAAGGGTTTTTCTTTATTTGTACTATTTTCTACATTGTAGAGTAATAGTGAAGACATCAAAACTATGAAATAACACATGGAATTATGTAGTATCCAAAAAGCTTTAAACAAATCAACATTTATTTTATATTTGATATTCTTCAAATGAGCCACCCTTTGCCTTGATGACAGCTTTGTACACTCTTGGTATTCTCTCAACCAGCTTCACGAGGTAGTCACCTGGAATGCATTTCAATTAACAGGTGTTCTTTCTCAAAAGTTAATTTGTTGAATGTCTTTCCTTCTTAATGCATTTGAGCCAATCATTTGTGCTGAGAAAAAGTAGGGGTGGTATATAGATGATAGCCCTATTTGGTAAAATAACAGATCAAATAAGCAAAGAGAAACGACAGTCTATTATTACTTTAAGACATGAAGGGCATTCAATACGGAACATTTCAAGAACCTTTAAAGTTTCTACATGTGCAGTCGCAAAAACCATCAGGCGCTATGATGAAACTGCACCTCATGAGGACCGCCACAGGAAAGGAAGTCCCAGAGTTACCTCTGCTGCAGATGATAAGTTAATTAGAGTTAACTGCACCTCAGATTGCAGCCCAAATAAATGCTTCACAGAGTTGGAAGCCGGATTCACACAGTCTCCTCTGACTAACTAGCTAGTTACCTTGCTTCACAACAAAGTCATAGAGGAACAGCCTTAGTTAAGTGCCTTTTTGCCTTGTAATTTTACATTTGGAAGGTGCATTGAAACAATTAGCTAGCACGATTATAATTTTTCTAGCACAGCCTGATGCACTAGAATGAGCTGCTCTCGAGGGGATCACTATGGTAACCTGTTATGGCTATTCTCAACAACAAGAAAGCCAGGTGAGGATGCTATCCCATGGAAAGGAAGGGCTGTTGTGGCACCAAAATGCCTGAAAGTTGCCTAGGTAGAACCCTCCTTTCGCCAAAAAGTTGAATTCACCCCTGAGAATTGTAGCGCATTAAGCTGACAACTATGGATAAGACTGTTTAAGGCAAGCCATGTTTTCCCTTTCATTCAGAATCTGTAATATATTCAAGTAAGTAATAAATATATATTTTTATTTTATTTAGCCTTGATTTATCTAGGCAAGTCAGTTAGGTACAAATTCTTATTTACAATTACGGTCTACTTGCAAAGCCACCCCGGCCAAACCCTCCCCGAACCCGGATGATGCTGGGCCGCTGGGCCGCACAGCCGGTTGTGATACAGGCCGGGATCAAACCCGGGTCTGTAGGGACGCCTCTAGCACTGCGACGCAGTGCCTTCGGTGCACCACTCGCTGCACCACTCGGGAGGATTTCCTCAGCCCCACTTTGGGTACGCTAGGATACAGTTTTGCTCAGTTCTGGTACTCTCCCTACATATTAGTCATTGGAAACGACTTTATATTGTATGTGTATTCTAATGTGTTTGCTTGTATCTCCCTTCTAGAAACCAGAAACCTTCTTTTCTACCACAACAGTCTTTCTGGACTCAAAACTCCAACTACTGCGCCTCCACTCAACTCCAACCAACTGTGTTTAATTGTGTGAACATTTTAACCACCCTCCTCCTGTGATTTGGAGCATTCTACTTAACTACTGTGTATCTCTTCTTGCAGTTCACATCCTCTGCCTCTTTATAACCTGTATTCCACCTGTATTCTTCTCTGTTAGGGCAGCGCCGGGAGAAGGTGTGTCCGTGGAGATTTGGTCCAAGAAACAAGCTGTCAGTCCAAACTGTCTGAGCTGCGGAGCTAGTTCGTAGTCTCGCATCCGTCCTAACATGGTTTGACTTGCATTCAGGGTTGTCAGCTATCGTAGTTTTTGTAATTCTTGTACTAAGCGCCACTCCAATTGCTCCCCCATGCTCGGTGTGATGTTGGGTTTGGTAAGGTATTTTTTTTTATCAATTATGAGATGAAAAGTAACTTATTGCTTTGCAGTCCAAGCTATACTGAACAATAGAATATGTTTGAGCTGAAATAAAATATCCCAGAAATGTTCCATACTCACAAAAAGCTTATTTATCTCAAATTCTGTGCACAGATTTGGTTATGTCCCTGTTAGCGAGCATTTCTCCTTTGCCAAGATAATCCACCTGACAGCTGTGGCATATCAAGAAGCTGATTAAACAGCATGATCCTTACACAGGTCCACCTTGTGCTGGAGACAACAAAAGGCCACTCTAAAATGTATGGTTTTAACACACAACACAATGCCACAGATGTCTCAAGTTTTGAGGGAGTGTGCAATTGGCATGCTGACTGCAGAAATGTCCACCAGAGCTGTTGCCACAGAATTTAATGTTTATTTCTCTACCATAATCCGCTTCCAACGTAATTTTTGAGAACTTGGCGGTACGTCCAACCAGCCTCTCAACCACAAACCACGTGTAACCACGCCAGCCCTGGACCTCCAAATCTGGCTTCTTGAGATGCGGGATCGTCAGAGACCAGCCAACGGGACAGCTGACGAAACTAAGGAGTATTTCAGTCTGTAATAAAGCCCTTTTCCAGTCTGTGTGATCAAAATAATCGTGAAGCGTTGATTCCAATTGATCAGACCAGCATTGAATGGTTCTAGTCACGGGTACATTCTTTTTGAATTTCTGCCTCAAAGACACCCCCACCAGAGGTGTTTATCTCTGTTGGCGCGCCGCATGAAGAAGGCCAGTCCGTTTGCCGGACCAGGAGACCGGTCCATTTGCCTCTTCTGCGGCTTCTGGAGTAAATATAATTACAATACAGAAATGTACTCGCTCTTTAGTGAAGTTCTGTCAATATTATGTTTGAAATCATATTCACGGAAATCTAGTTGCACACTAATTCTACAAATTGTAACCATCTTTTAGGACAAGAATGACTGCGTAACCTTTAGGACCATTTCTCAAGTGTATATGTAAGTGTATATCATTAATAGCATAACTTGTGATGGTTTAAATCAGGAAGGGTAAACTTTGATTGAGGTGGGGGCCATAAAAAATCTGAACTCATCAAGAGAGGCTGCAGTGGCTCGTGGCTCTGCATACCCACATCCCTACACACATCCCTACCCACATCCCTACACACATCCCTACACACATCCCTACACACTTTGGAGGCACTAATTGAAATTGTGTTAGGGGCTTCCCCCCCACCTTGCGAGCAAAACATTTTAGTGGGCCCCTTCTTGACAGCGGAGAGTAAATTTCCTGCAATTATAAGCATTTTGTAATGGGGCGTAGAGAAGATACTGAAATGTATAACTCATTTCATGCATTTCTACTCCTTTTGCCATGGGGTGGAGATAATTTTTCAGTTTAAAGCAAATTTTCTGCAATTCTGCACATTTTTCCATAGGGTGGAGAGAAATGTTTGGTTATCAGTCAATCAAAGTTTTTAATATATCTAATTGAGAGTGACTAACACAATCAATGCCCCCCCCCCCCAGTCAGTCATTCGACCATGATTACAAAAAGCTTAGATGGCTAATTACCAATCCAAAATATTTTGACTGACATAACAAGAGAAAAACTGCTGATGCACAAACACATTTTTTAATTGCACATTGTGTATTTAACTATTCTAACTCTAAACAGTACGTTCAGACATACTGACTGCGGTACCCCCCCCCCCCAAAAAAAACAAACAAAACAACAACAACATAATGAATTAAAATAATATATTCACTGAGTGTACTTTCCTAATATTGAGTTGCACTGCCCCCTTTTTACCCTTAGAACAGCCTCAATTCGTCAGGGCATGTACTCTACAAGGTGTTCCACAGGGATGATTGCCCATGTTGATTCCAATGCTTCCCACCGTTGTGTCAAGTTGGCTGGATGTCCTTTGGATGGTGGACCATTCTTGATAACCACAGGAAACTGTTGAGCATGAAAAACTCAGCAGCGTTGCACTTCTTGACACAAACCGATGCGCCTGGCACCTACTACCATACCCCGTTCAAAGGCACATACAAATGTTGTTTTGCCCATTCACCCTACGAATGGCACACATACACAATCCCTGTCTCAATCGTCCCAAGGCTTAAAAATCCTTCTTTAATCTGTCTCCTCCCCTTCAACTACACTGATTGAAGTGGATTTAACAAGTGACATCAATAAGGGATCATAGCCTTCACCTGGATTCACCTGGTCAGTTTATGTCATGGGAGCACGTGTAATGGGGGGGGGGGGGGGGGATTGATCAAAGGGCCTACAAAAGGGGTCCGGCCCACAAGCCTCCAGTTACCCATACCTGATGTAGAATAAACAGCCCTTTACGTACTACCATACAAGCAGTGTTCTGCTAATACAAAAATATGAGCCTTTACAAATATTTTGTCTGGTGGTAATGGGGCTACTTTGGCAAGCATGTCAGAGTGGTCATACCATCCTGAGTGGTGTCCCGTATACAACAGGAGTTCCCTTATCCTGGTGCAGAGTACACAGGGTTTCTCCCTACCCATATTGAGTGATACCATTTAATTCAATAACAAAAATGATTCTTAGCAATTCTGCACATTTTACCATAAGGGGGAGAGAAATGTTTGCAGTTTATATCCGAGTGAGAGTGACTAACAAAAGATGAATGGGATGGAAAGGGAGAAGGGGGTATTTGTGAGTAAAGTGCTGTCAATTGAAGGTCAAGTCAAATGTGTGTGTGTGTGTCTCTGCCTGCGTGCCTATCGAGTTGCTACTCAAAGAATAGTCTACTTCGGTCAGTAGAGCATAGCATGGCGATTAATTTGGCTCCTATTTCGGCTGGCAGACTTCTTCCTGGCCCCAGCGATAGTCAGCAGACTGCACCAAGGGGTGAAGGACAGCAGGAGGATCTGATAGGTGCTCACCTCTCCTGCAATAGTAGTATTGAGTACAGAATAAAGATCTCTCATTGTGATTGGATGTCAAATAAATCCTTGCCAACAGTTGAGAAACGCTTCTGTTGCTAGGATAGTCCCGCTGTGCCACCAGATACTCTGGGTTCGTGCCCAGGCTCTGTCTTAACTTCTTGAAACTCCCCATCCCGGATCCGGGTTTGTGACTAAAGCCTCAGGCTCATTAGCATAACGCAACGTTAACGATTTCTGAAAATCGCAAATAAAATGAAAATAATGCGTCTGCTCTCAAGCTTAGCCTTTTCTTAACAACACTGTCATCTCAGATTTTCAAAATATGCTTTTGAACCATAGAAATTGACTAATTTGTGTAAGAGTATGCAAAGCTAGCATAGCATTTTGAGTAGCATTTAGCACGCAACATTTTCACAAAAACCAGATAACCAAATAAATAAAATCATTTACCTTTGAAGAGCTTCTGATGTTTTCAATGAGGAGACTCTCAGTTACATACCAAATGCGCAGTTTTTCCTGAAAGCGTCTGTGTGTAGGAGAAATCGTTCCGTTTTCTACATTGCGTCTGGCTACCGAAACGAACCGAAAATTCAGTCACCTACAACGTAAAACTTTTTCCGGATTAACTACATAATATCGACCGAAACATGGCAAACGTTGTTTGGAATCAATCCTCAAGGTGTTTTTTCACATATCTCTTCATTGATATGCAGTTCGTGGAAGCTTGCTTTCCTCTCTGTATCCCATGGAAAAATACTGGCAGGTGACTTTTGCGCACCAATTTTGGCGCAGGACACCGGGCAGACACCTGGTAAATGTGGTCTCTTATGGTCAATCTTCCAATGATCTGCCTACAAATACGTCACAATGCTGCAGACACCTTGGGGAAACGACAGAAAGGGCAGGCTCATTCCTCTCGCATTCACAGCCATATAAGGAGACAATGGAAAACAGAGCCTCAAAAATCCTGTTCATTTCCTGGATGCCATCTCATCTTGGTTTTGCCTGAAGCTCACGTTCTAGGGCACGCACAGAGAATATCTTGGTAGTTTTGGACACGTCAGAGTGTTTTCTTTCGAAAGCTATCAATTATATGCATAGTCGAGCATCTTTTTGTGACAAAATATCTTGTTTAAAACGGGAACGTTTTTCATCCAAAAATGAAATAGCGCCCCCATAGATGTAAGAGGTTAACTGGCCGCAACTGGGAGGTTCGTGGGGCAACACACAATTGGCCTAGCGTCGTCCAGGTTAGGGAGGGTTTGGCTCTGTTGTAACCGACCGGGAGGTCCGTGGGGCGACACACAATTGGCCGGTAGGGATACCCTTGTATCATTGTGCACCAGCGACTCCTGTGACAGGCCAGGCACAGTGCATGCTAACCAAGTGCCTGGTGTTTCCTCCCACACATTGGTGCGGCTGGCTATCGGAGGACGCATGACTTTCAACCTTCTTCTCTCCCGAGTCCATACGGGAGTTGTAGCGATGAGACAAGATAGTAGCTACTAACAATTGGATACCATGAAAAAGGGGTAAAATTCAAATAAATAAATAAATAGTATTTAATATGATCTTACCTTTTGACAATTATTGGTCTGAATTGTTCTCTTAGGTCAAAGTACATTATTGAAATATGAATTAATACTGTAATACTGTAAAATGTACATATACTAGCTACTGTAGCTAGCCAGCACTATAGTAGTACCTAATACTTATACAAGCTGTTATAGAGCTCCTTCATGCATTCCAGTAGAGTTGTCCTCCAGTGGCCACAACCACATCTGGAACTCCTAGACAGACAGACAGACAGGCAGGCAGGCAGGCAGGCACACACACACACACACACACACACACACACACACACACACACACACACACACACAGTCTGAGAGTTGGGCAAAAGAGACAAATGCAAAACAAATGTTGCTATTCATAGGTTGCACCTCCGTCACTGGGTTGCGTCATGCCATTGTTATGAACGTTGTCATGCTGCCCTCTGCCGGCGGTGCATTACTGGTGCCCAAATATAATGATAGACGGAGGTTAACAACTGTTTTGTCTAAATTACACTATAGCGGCATGGACATGTTTAGTAGGGGACAACTTTGCCATCATTATCATGTCGTCGCTAGCCATAGCTAGCTACCTAGTGATTCCCTCGAGAGTAACTCATTTCAGTGCATCATTCATGTAGCTTGCTAGCAAGCTAGCTAATTGGGTGTGCTAGAAATATAATCATGCTGCCTAATTGTTTCAATGCACCTTCCAAATGTGAAATTAGAAGACTTCCTGTGAGGGAAAGCAAAACATTTTGCAAGGGAACCAAAAATAATTTGCGAGTGTATGCAAAACATTTTGCGAAGGAACCCAAAAGTTTAGCTAAGGAACACAAAACATTTTGCGAGGGAACCCAAAATAATTTTCTTTTTTATGTGTCCATTCAGGGGTTCCGTACAAAATTAACTCACTTACTAGATTGCACCATATAATAACACTATTACTCTATTAAAGAGATAATCCACTCCAAAATGCTAATTCCTATGATTAGGAGAAAAAAAACACTAATATGTGAAAAAAATATTTTTTGTGAACAATTGTCATTTTATCATTATAACAAAGTTGGTGGCAGCATTTGAAAATCATTATGGAAATCTGTTGCTGTTCAAGTTGACTACAAAATCCGTAATGCAATGTTTTCTCTGGACTGGTTGGCTACCAAGCATAGCCACACACAAAAATACCAAAGTCAACATAAGCATGTGAAGTTGCTAGCTAGCTGTACAATCGCTTAAATAAACTGCACTATCAATTTAGGAGTCTCTCAGCGAGTTCAACTGACAGTTCATCTCTCCCCAAAGCACGTTGCTATGGCAACAACAGTCCTTTCACACGTTCCCCACAGACACAACAGGGCTCATTGCAAGATGGTACTTGAAGGACAACCTGAGATGAATAATTCGGTACACTAGATTGAGCACACCTAAGTGAAGTAAATACTTTGTCAAGCTGATATAAACAGATGGATGTGTTCTCGACAAGTATGCTCATACAATCTATTGGCTGATTTAGCCATCTGGAGTGCAGGCAATTGTTTTAAAAGCGTTATGAAATGTGATAGTGTGTTATCACTTATCTCCACTGACGGGAACCAGCTATGACGCATTCCTACACGATTCCCTGATTTCACAGACGGAGCACTTAGAAGTTAAATTATGGGGAAATGTTTTATTTTTGCAAATTGATAGAACATTGATAGGAGTTTCATTATATATTTTTCTTCTGGGGGTGTATTGTCCCTTTAAAGGTGTTACGAGACAATCCTTAATTGAAACATTAACAAAATGTCCTCCCTGCCACAGTTTCGGTAAAAAAAGCTTAGCAATGGGGCTTTAGAATCTCTCAATTTCCTCATGACAGTGAACAAGAAATAATGGTGTACATTTGTAAATGATCAAGCTGTCACGCCCTGATCTGTTTCACCTGTCCTTCTGATCGTCTCCACCCCCTCCAGGTGTCGCTTATTTTCCCTGGTGTATTTATCCCTTTATTTCCTGTCTTTCTGTGCCAGTTTGTCTTGTATGTTCAAGTCAACCAGTGTGGTTGTCCCGTGCGCCTGCTTTTCTATTCTCTTTACTAGTCCTCCTGGGTTTTGACCTTTGCCTGTTTTTATGGACACCATTCCCACTTGCCTGATCGTTCTGCAATTCTGTACTTATGGAACTTTGAACTGGTTTTGACCTTTTGCCTGTCCATGACCATTCTCTTGCCTACCCCTTTTGGATTGTTAATAAACACCTTGGACTCTAACCATCTGCCTCCTGTGTCTTGCCTTGTGCCCTTATACAAGCTTCAATATAAACTGTAATAGAGAACATAAGGACTTCTGGTGATCTTAAAGGGCAACTGAATGCAAAAAAAAACAAATTTTCTAGTTGAAAACAGGCCGTGTCATCGATATTAGTCCGAAACATTTATTCCAGTGGCAAAATGTGCTAAAAAGTAAAAAACTCATTATATTCTAAGACAGAGTTTTGTGGCACTTGTGTAACTGAGGTCATCACGGCTTACATGAGGGTTGGGCTTGCACATAGAAACAGCTGTGCTGATTGTGCTCCATTAACTCATACCAGCAGAACCTCTAGATCAGGGATGGGCAACTCTTGTCTTCGGGGGCCGGAGAGGTGTCAAACTTTTTCCCCAGCCCTAGCGAACACAGCTGATTAAAACTAAATACATTCTAAACTAAAGATCATGATTAGTTGATTATTGGAGTCAGATGTGTTATCTGGGGCTGTGACACCAATCAGGCCTCCGAGGAATGGAGCTGCCCATCACACAGCTCCTCGGACTTGTTTACATAAGAAAACATGTTGCCACTTAGCCCTTTATGGAGCGGCCACTTGCTGATGTGTTTCATAGTGATCGCTCGAGTAAAGAGAAATGGATTTTAAAAAATCCATAAATGTATAATTGTTGTGCAATTCATATCTATAGGGTACATTGAGGTTTGTCTTTCATATTTTTTTGTCTGGCATTCGTGCGTAAGCCTAAGCTGTAGGGCCTAAATGTATGCGCGCTAAATACACGCCACATGCTTTTGGGAACTTGGGCAGAAAAGGTTCATGTTTATCCACTGAGGTAAAAAGGACAACGTCGGAATTTAATTCAATAAGCTGCAAAATGGAGAGTTGACATTAAAGAGAAAGGAGGGCAGAACATTAGATTAATGTTTGGGAAAGATGTTATGTTTGATTGTGAGGCGCTATTGTCACATTCGTTATAAGTGGACCAAAGCGCAGCGTGATCTGGGTTCCACATCTTTTATTTACTAACTGAAACTCACAGCAAAACGTAGCCGGAGGCTCCGGACCGGGGACCGTCGCTGGAAGCTCCGGACTGTGAACTGTGGCTGGAAGCTCTGGAATATGGAGGCGCACTGGAGGCCTGATGCGTGAGGCCGGAACAGGTGGCACCAGGCTGTTGACATGCACCTCAGGGAAAGTGCAGGGAGGAGGCACAGGAAGTACTGGACTGTGGAGGTGCACTGGAGGTCTGATGCATGGGACCGATACAGGTGGCACCGGGCTGGTGACACGCACCTCAAGGCGAGTGCGGGGAGGAGGCACAGAACGTACTGGACTGTGGAGGCACACTGGAGGTCTGGAGCGTAGAGCTGGCACAACGCATCCTGGACAAATGACCACTTTCGCACAGCAAGTGTGGAAAGCTGGCACAGGACGCACTGGGCTATGAAGACGCCCTGGGGATACAGCGCATAGAGCCGGCGCAGGATATCCTGGACCGAGGATACTCACTGGAGACCAGGCGCTCTGAGCCGACACAACCTGTCCTGGACAGATACTCACTTTAGCACGACAAGTGCGAGGAGTTGGCACAGAACGCACCGGGCTGTCAATGCACACTGAAGACACAGTGCATATCATCGCAAAACATGGTGCATGACCGGTCACACACTCCCCATGGTGAGTACGGGGAGTTGGTTCAAAATTTGGCTGTGCCAACCACCCCGTGTGCCTCCCCCAATTTTTTTTTTTTTAGGCTGCCTCTCGGGCTTCTGTCGTGGCCGCAAACCCCGGTTTCGTCGTTGTTGTTCTCTCGCTGTCTCTGTCTGCTTCCATGGAAGGCAATCCTTACTGGCCAGGATCTCCTCCCACTTCCAGGATCCCTTACCGTCCAAGATATCCTCCCATGTCCAGGATGTCTGCTCCTCCTGGCCACGCTGCTTGGTCCGTTTGTGGTGGGATCTTCTGTCACGATCGTTATAAGAAGTGGACCAAAGCGCAGTGTGATCTGGGTTCCACATCTATTATTTACTAAGTGAAACTCACAGCAAAACAAAACAATAAATCTCAACCGAAATGTGAAGCTAACAATAGTGCTTACAGGCAACTATCCATAGACAAGATCCCACAAAGCACAATGGGGAAATGGATGCCTAAATATGATCCCCAATCAGAAACAAGGATAAACAGCTGCCTCTGACTGGGAACCATACCAGGCCAACATAGATCATTAATCACCTAGATAAACCACCCTAGTCACTGTCATGCCCCAACCAACATAGAGAATAAACAGCTCCCTATGGTCAGGGCGTGACAGCTATACAAATTGTGAATGCGCAATAGAGACCATCTGTAAAGGTGCTATCTTTATCAGCATTATGATAGCTGATAGTATTTCAACCACATAAAATATGCATCCAACCCAAACTGAAATCTTATCAGAAACGTGTTGGGTCATTTTCACAGCTTTGAATTCCCTTAAAACTGATCAAACTGATGTCTTTTGGACATATTGCAAAGAAAATCTTTCCAAAGTTATTACATTTTCTTCCCGGTCCCTAAAAGTATTTGCCGTGTGAGAGAAACAGAGATGAGAGAACTTTACCGATGTCAACTAGATTGAAGTATTCATTCGATCGATGTATGACATATTTTGTGGTGAGCAAGTGTTTATTTAGTCTTCTAGGGCAACAAATAATGACAGAAGAGAAGCTGCATGTATCTAATTGTAGACAAAACATTGCCAAAATGTTGGAAATTATAAGCAGAAACATAGGTCTATCTAAATTAGGTTTAAAAAATCCTGCAGCCCCATAAAACCATTCAGCATCGCTGACTGTACAGCATATTTTCTATATTTCTGGGTTAGATTTTCACTTTATCACATATAGTCGGGAGGTTGCAGATGGGTTATTAGCAATTGCAGGTGGCTGATTTTGTGCACTGATAAACAGTGTGTAGCATGTGCTTTATTTATGATAATTTGACAGCTTGCTGATGAAGTTGTAGAACTGTTCTCTAAAACCACTTATGACCGCAGTTAGCAGTACACTGACTAGTTTTTCATGCTCATTTTTTACTTGAGAAATACTGTACCAAACACCTCATTGAGATGTAAAATTGGAGACTACAACCTTCTCAGCAAAAGTGTACAATTAATTACAGATTTCATAATGTATCTTAATTCTGACTATTTTAAGGAAATGGTAGTGGATATGTTGTTTCTATGGCGGCTCAAGAGGGACAAAAAACATTAACTGCCAGGGTACAATATAGCAAACACATAACACACCCCCAAGACCCAAATCTAGTTTTTCTTAATGAGCAGCAGAAAACATGTGGAATCGGTGCATTCAGCCCCCTTTAACAAGGAAGAGGTGTTGAACAACTGATGATAACATAATTGTAAGCAGAGTCACAGGAAGAGGCGAAGCGAGAAGGATAACTGGGCCCACAATCTGTCTTCTCCAATGATGTATATAAACCCTGGATTGGTAAGGCGACCTATGGGCCCACCTATGGGCCCTTGTGAGGCTTTGTAGTCACCGACCGGTAAGCCATATTGGCACTCCCCAGTAAGCCCTCCATAGAAATGAATGGAATTGTACAGTACGCCAATTCAATGTTTCAAGGACAAAATGACATGGATTAGAGTATGTTTTTTGTTGTAATGGGGACAGTAACATTAGTAATCTCTAAAATGATACTTTAAGGAAAAAATGTTTTTATGTATTTTTTCATATAATATAATTTAAAAGTATGCATGAAGGTGACTATAATATAATAACTGTGGCAAAAATGAATGTAGACATTAATACAAGCATTTCTGTAGCTTCCAAATATTGGGGGAGTGCCAAGATGGAGGAACGGTGGCTTGAATACAGCGCCTCCAAAAAACTAATCTAGTGTATTTAAAAATGATTGGTCTTTTCCAGCAGATGTTTTGCTCACCAAGCCAGGAGTTTTTGTAAGGAGGTCAGTGAGAGAGTGTTGAATTTGTTTCACCAAAAATGTAATGGCCTATTTGCTACGTGTGGCTTATTTTATCGAATACAAGTCTTAATTAGGTTGTTACGAACGTACCCGCGACATCCCTGCATCTTCGAGAAAAAACACTTTATATTGGAGTTATGCCTGGTCGTCATTAGTTACCACAGCCACAAAGTCATAAACCTTAAATTAAGACCTAGTTTATGTTTGTTTTAGCCAATTTATAGCTGTTGTACTAGTGGAAACCATTGTGCCTGTTGTTCAAATGCGTATTTGCCCTCTCATTGACTACAATGGTCACACCTGATCTTACATCCTCCCGACTGCCTTCCATTTTATTAAGACATTTATTTTCATTGTTAGAGCAGCCACTAAATTATCTGGTCAATATAATGGATAATCTGGGGTAGATGATGAGAATAGAAAAAATGATGAGGCTTGACATGGGGGCTCCCGAGTGGCGTAGAGGTCTAAGGCATTGCATCTCAGTGCTAGAGGTGTCACTACAGACCTTGGTTTGATTCCAGGCTGTATCACAACTAGCTGTGATTGGGAGTCCAATAGGGCCCAGCATTGTCTGGGTTAGGGTTTGGGCAGAGTAGGCCGTCATTGTAAATAAGAATTTGTTCTTAAGTGACTTGCCTAGTTAAATCAAATAAATGTCAATTAGCCTAACTGCCTGATTTAAATCAGTTAAAACTGAAGAAAAAAAACATGTAAGAACATTAAAGAAGCTTGGTTAAGGATCTAGTAAGGAGAAAGATAAAATGAGTTAAATTCTTGGGTCTTTTCTACATTACTTTGCAGGCCCGGTTGGTAAGCAAACTAGTTCAGCAGAGTTGTTTTCTTCTACATGTGGGCTTGTTGGTAAGAGAGGTAAATTGAGATCCTTGAGTACTAAGGCCTAGATTTAATCCGGACCTTGGAAGATCCGTGATTGACATTTAAAAGGTCATTTCCGATTGAGCCGACATATGCACCGTTTACCGTCAATGCGGTCTCCGCAAACACGGAAACATTGCCTTTAAAATGTGCATAGCCAAAAAGGGGCAATCAGATGAAATGTAGCCCTAAGTCCCTGGATGTTCCATGATATGTCTTTTTACAGTATTTCTCCTCATCCTGTCCATGGCAATTAGGAAGAGAATGGGCGCTAGAGTGCATCTTTTGCCGACGCCTCAGAAAGTCACTCTGTGGTAGTGTTGTTGTTGTCAGGGAAGGCACATTCAAACTCAATAGAATCACCTAATTAGTCTGATAAGTTTGCGGGCGAAGCCACATGTTGAGAGGATTTTCCTAAGGCTGTCTCTTTGCACGTTTGGAAGGTATTTTTGAAGTTGTTCAAATTCAGGTGCCGCAGGATTTTTAGTGTAGCTAAACACACAAAGACAAAATCATGGGACTTTGACTCTCTGGCTACATAGACTATATCTTCTAGGTAACCGTTTGATAAAATGAATTTCAAATGCGGGTGACTTTTCCCTTTACAGTGAATCCAGGTCTTCATATCATCAAGATCATTTGTTTGTGCAAGGAGAGAAATGTAAGACATGACCGTGTTCATTTTCTCGACACAGCAGCTTCAAGCCTGACATCCTAGCGAGAGCCACTACTGTATGATACAGCCATTAATCAGCAGATCTTTCTCTGGATCTCGAGATCCGTCTAGGAACTGAAGCCACAGCCACTCCCTCCTTCCACAGTGACTCATAGAATCATCTAATTCAAATACATAAATTATGAGCCCTATTACTGTCTTACGATTTGTATCCACAATCTGTCAACTTTGACTCGGGAGGGTGAAAATCATGCATAGAATGCCTGTCTGTGTCTAATTTTATACTATGCCAGAGGCATAGGATGATACTAATACTGGTCCTGCCCAATACTGCTTTTTCTAAGCCTGTATTAAAAATCAGTCAGAGTGCTGATCTAGGATCAGTTTGACCTTTTACATTATAATGAATGGACAGCAGGGACATGATCATAGATAGATCAACATTCCCACTCTGGTAGAAGGGTAAAAGCACATTGCAGGTAGCTTAACTCAAACTGGGCAGAAACAGTTGTACAGTAGTGAAAATCATTAATTTCCGGGTCAAACACGAACCGCTAATAAGAATGTACAAGCACATCCACAGTGCAGTCTGAGTGAAAGTCAATAAAAACAAGTAGGGATCTGTACAAATAAGGTCATCTGTATCCACTTGAGCGAAACAGTGTCTTCTTACAACAGTTGTCAATACAAAAGCATCAATCATATACCGTGTTATCTGGGAAAGTTATTTTCAAAACATACTCATATCTTACATGTATTGGCGATCAATGTTCAATATGGATGTCAGCCTGCATGACGATCAATCATACGATCAACATTGAATACAGCATGAAATACTACCTACTTAATTTGACTCAAAGTTTGTATCATGTGTAATATGTCACTATTATTTAGTATACCTTTATTTCAACAAGGGACACAGACTGAGACCGAGGTCTCTTTTACGGCTGGGCCCTGCGTATACATGTTTACACATATAGTTTAGGTACAATGATTAAGAAACTACACAAGACAAACAAAACCATCACAGATAACACAGCAACAGATTACATTTACACATTGGGGAATAACCTAACAGCACAAGAACTTGCATTACCCAAAACAGTTACAAGCAATACAAAAATAAAAATCCTCCAATAAATGTTTAAAATGGGCAACAGGGGGACAAGAGTCTCAAGTTTAAGTTTAGTCTGCAGTCTATTCCATAGGCGAGGAGCGTAACATGAAAAGGCAGCCATACCCAACTCTGTGGAAATCGCAGTGTAATCCATGCTTGAGACCTGGTTTTAAGAATTCTAATTCTAATATTGATGAGTGATGATAAATAAGAAGGTAGCTTATTCAGAAGTGCTTAAAGACAAACACGAGAGAGTGTTGTTCTCGTCTCACGGACAGCGAAGTCCAACCCTCATTACGATATAAAACACAATGGTGAGTTCTGTAGCTAGCACCTGTAATAAACCTAAATGCACAATGATAAGTAGCATCCAGCGATTTAAGTGTTGATGCCGTAGCATGCATGTAAATAATATCCCCATAATCTATAACAGACATTAAAGTAGCTTGCACAATTTGTCTTCTATTTGTAGAGGACAAACATGTCCTGTTTCTATAGTCATGCGCATGGAAGTAAGTTTTTCAAGAGATACTTTTGGTAAAGTAGTGTAAAATAGTGTATGTAGACGCATGCTCGTCGAAAATCTCATTCCAAAATCATGGGCATTAATATGGAGCTGGGTCCCCCCGTTGCTGCTATAGCATTCTCCACTGTGGGCAGGCCAGTAAAGTTCTTCCACACCGATCTCGACAAACCCTATCTGTAAAGACCTCGCTTTGTGCACTGGAGCATTGTCATGCTGAAACAGGAAAAGGCCTTACCCAAACTGTTGCCACAAAGTTGGAAGCACAGAATCATCTAGAATGTCATTGTACAGTATGCTGTAGTGTTATGATTTCCCTTCACTGGAACTGGAACTAAGGGGCCTAGCCCGAACCATGAAAAACAGCCCCAGAACATTATTCCTCCTCCACCAAACTTCACAGTTGGCACTATGCATTGGGGCGGATGGCATTATCCTGGCATCCACCAAACCCAGGTTTGTCTGTCGGACTGCCAGATGGTGAAGCGTGAAAAATCACTCCAGAGAACACGTTTCCACTGCTCCAGAGTCCAATGCCGGAGAGCTTTACACCACTCCAGTCAACACTTGACATTGTGCATGGTAATCTTAGACTTGTGTGCATCTGCTAGGCCATGGAAACCCATTTCATGAAGCTCCCAGCAAACAGTTCATGTGCTGACATTTCTTCCAGAGTCTTCCAGAGTTTGGAACTTGGTAGTGAGCATGTAGTAACCCAAAGGTTGCGAGTTCAAATCTCATCATTGACAACTTGAGCATTTTAGCTAATTAGCCATTTTTGAACTACTTACTACTTTTTAGCTACTTTGCAACTACTTCGCATGTTAGCTAACTCTTCCCCTAACCTTAGCCCTTTTAAGGCAAGTACAGGGTAAGGATTTAATTATAAATAGACATGAAACTAGTCAAGAACAGCATCTGGACAAGAGAAACAAAACAACATCAATGAAGACACGGGAAGTGACAGATATAGGTGAGGCAATCAATGACGTGATGGAGTCCAGGTGAGTCAGATGAAGGGCTGGTGCGCGTAACGATGGTGACAGGTGTGAGTAATGATGAGCAGCCTAGTGACCTTCGAGCACCAGAGAGGGGGAGCGGGAGCAGACGTGACAGTACCCTCCCCCTCTAGGGCCGCCACCTGGCGTCCTACCTGGGCGAGCCCGACGGGCTGGCCAAGGCATGCGAGCCGGCTGGGCCAGTGAGGTGCGGGAGCCTGGCGAGCCGGCCGAGGCTTGTGATTCTTTCGAGCCAGCTGAGGCATAGGAGCCTGGCGAGCCAGCTGAGGCCTCACCGGATGCTTAGGCAATGGCACCTGGACCCAACGTCACCAACAAAATGCAAAAAAACTAAAAACTCCCTCATGCTTCCAATAGTGGAGTCTGCATTCTGTAACGGTTCCGTATAAACAGATGCTGGGAGACGGGAAGCAAGTCCAGGGTGAAGATTTAATAATAAATAGACATGAAACTAAACAAGAACAGCACCAGAGAGGGGGAGCAGAAGCAGACGTGACAAAAAAGGAATACATACCATACAAAACGTAACATATCATACTTGATGGAGTGGTACAGATTTACATACAGAATAATACGAAATGCTCTAAGACCAGTTTGGTTCAGGCTGAGAAGGATTTGTTTGAGTGTCCACTGGTGGAACACCCAGCGGTTAGGGCCACAGGAGGCTAATTGCTCTTTGGCATTTACCACATTGTCAGGAGAGCTGGATGAAAACATTTCCTCGGCGTGCCTACAGCTCCACCTTAAAATGCATGAATGGAGCACACTGAGAGAAAACGTACGTAAGTTAACACAGTCTTGCCAGCTATGTCTTGTTTTACACGATTTAAAGAATATGTAATTGATGAGAATGGCAGATTCAGAGAGACACCGTTTGGCATTCAAGGCACTGACTTAGCCTCATAACAATAAAGAAATACAATGTCTATGTTAGGCAAAGCATATTAGTTTGGTTTCAAGTGTATTTAACGCAAGTTCAATCTGTAAGGATGGTCTGAATGTCCCATCTTACATTAATTTTGGAACAGTATATCAATACATATTCATATTGCTTATTTTATCATGGACACAGCAGGAACTGTATATTGTTAAGTTCACAATTGGGTTAATCAACAGTACAATGCCCTGTCACTCCTCCTCCTCTACTATCAATTAACCACGTGCAGAATGTCAGTCACCTATCATCCGTCTAGCCAATGAGTCACTGTAGAATAACTTGATTCCACCATGCTTTCTAAATAGACCAACGGGCATAGCAGCTCAATAATCACCTTGCTCTCCTACTCACCTATGGGCCTATATCTTGAGACGTACTAAAAGACGTCTTTGAGTCCCCATTGCCACCAGCTGAAGGTCACGACTTCTGATCCTCTTTCACCCAGCCGGAGGGGTTCTGATGCTATCTTTCCATCAAATGGCTACCTGCCATCCTGCTGCCTGACTCCGGGGATCGTCCTCCGGAAGATGGGTTCATCCCCAAAATATATTTTCAGCAACTTTCACATTTGCATAAAGTTTTTGTTTGTTCATTCAGTTCAGCCTTTATTCAATTGAACTAAAGTACATTTAGAATATCATATGAAGGTTCTCAAAGAAATCCATTTGTCTCCTAATGAAAACATTTTTGAAGAAAATTACCGTACAAGGATAGTGGTGTGTGAATTCTCCCCGGAAAACATACACCACGTTGGATGAGAGAGCATTTGGGACCAATCTCGATGATGGCAGTAATTTTCAACCAATAGTCATAATTGGGAAAAAGAACAAGGGTGACATTTACACATGGCCTAGATTCAAACCCCTACACAACATTAATACTAGGTTCTATTATCTTCCAAAATGGCTGCTCAGTGTCCAGTCCAATATGTTCTTTCATAGACTAAAAGTTGAATGTCTCACACACCAACAGTAGGCATATTGCAAATATATTCATTATCTGAAATTGGTGGCCCTTTATACTTTTTCACAAAAAGTACTAGCAAACACAAATGAAATAACAATAATTGCTGAAATGGAATAAAAAAGGTCATACCCCCCCATAATGACAACATTTTAATGATGTCACTCAGCCAGCCACACAATAACAAATGTACCCTATGTTTAATTCATGTGTTTTCATGAAACACAGTAAAACTGAAATATATAGGCCTACGTTCTGTCTTTCATATAGCGCCGGTTCTATCGACACCCACAGTTGGTTGTCTTTGAGTCAGCTTTTTACAAAGTTTAAAAGACAACAAACTTCTTCCTCTGAACCCCCCTACTGTGTGATTGGAATCTCACTGGTGAGTCATTTATGGAGCCCGTAATTGCCCTCACTGCCACATTTCTGACAGCAACTTCCCCACAGAAACGGCCATGTGTTTATTTATAGTTTTTCACTTTAATTCGGATCCAGAAGCATATGCTTTGTGACTGCAGCTGCTATGTATTTGCTGAGCTGTTTCATTACTGCATAAAAGGGCATCTAAATCCTACACTCAATATGCTCAACAGAAAATGGTGTGCTTTAGTACACAATTACAAATAACTCAGCAAAGGTAACTAATATAACTAATATAAACTAATATTTTTAGCACAACGTGGCACTGTAGGAAGCATTTCCTGGCGCAGGAAAGATGTTTCAAGCGCTTGAATATATCCTTTCCAGTATAACAATACACAGCCGGAAAGAGGAACATCTCAACGTTCTCACAAAACAGAAAGCTAAAAATATCTGTTTCCAGCAAGAAACGGGGCAATGAAATGATCAAGATTGTCACTGCTCGTTAATTGTTTGGTAACTTGGGAAACATTTTATAAGCACCGCTCTTTCTCTTCTAATAGAGAGCGACAGGAGCTATGTAACTGCTATGTAATTGCTCTGAGAGCCTGAGGGCGTCATACACATTTTGAGATATTGATATTAGCCTTCAGATGCGATAGATTCTCCTTCTCCTCGATCCCTTAGCCGGGGAATAAGGTGAAGTGAAGGGGTCTTTGTTACCGTAGTGCAGGGTAGGAAAGACATCAGAGTTGCATCAGTCTCTGAGCACGGATGTGATAGCCTTCCTTTGCCCTCTACAAGCAGCCAGAAAGATGTGTCACAAATTCGGAATCGGATATCGTCTAATACCTTCAACCTGACAGGCCTCCAACCTAATCCCTCATCCAAATCATTTCCAGGCTTTCACTGGAGAGAAAACAAATGTTATGCAATGCGTCATCTAAGCCTGGTCGAGGATATTTCCTAATTTCAACATTATTTCATTAACAAACAAACATTATTCGATATTCAATGACTAATAGCCACAAATCTGATTTAGATTCAGGATGTCACTCCTTCTCATAGTGTTATTTACAAGTGAATTTGGTGTGTTGTTATTCAACCAGTAACCCCTTAGACAAATTTATATCCCCTGAAGTAATGGCTGGCAAAGTTACCATCAAATGTACTCTGGGAGAGCTGTAAGTTTGGGTGTGGACTGCGACACACAGAGTCGGACCACACTCAGGGCATGGCCTCTTAAGTCCCTCTCAGACCCCAGGGAGATATCAAACACATGAAGTCATCATCCTCAGGTGTGTACGGGAGCATGACACGTCGTTCATCATCCAACTCACATCAACGGATCCCTCTGAATACAAAACACTAACACACGCACACCCACATACTGTACACACACACACTCATGCTCTAGGAACATGAGTGAAATCTCACTGATAGGAGCTTCAAGAACAAAATGATAAAACATGCACAAACCAGATTTTAAGCTTTTAGTAAGAGCTTTTGTTTCATAGCTAAAAGTTAACTCATGAAGATGCATTCTCTTGGCTTCCTCTCACATCACACCATGAAAGCTGCCTTCTCAGTTTTTATGTCAATTTTTTATTAGCCAGTGAGGAACATTGGTAGCCATAGAAACAGGAATTTCATATTTACCTTAGTGTCCCAGGCGTAATATCAGAGGCTCATAGAACTCTTGACACGTATATGTATTTCAATCAGGCAATATCTCCGAGTGCCCCAAAGGACAGGCCTCATTCTCACCAATAAAATACCAACAGTATGAGGCTACTTTATTATATTTGGCTTCCACTGCCACCCACTGAAAGTCTTGACTCCATTTACAGCTAATTACAGATTAAATACTGATTACTTGATCAGCACTACAATATCAAGTTGGCAAGAACTTCACACTATTTTGTTTAAAATGATTTACACTTAAAGAGTCTTTGACTACTCAGAAAGTATTTCAAGCTAGGCTGCAACAATGTAATGTCAAAGATTCTGTTGATGTTAAAGCATTTCTGCATTTAATACATTTCTTCTTTTTTGAGAGTCAACATTCAATAAGGATATTGGCCTGTACGATGGAAAAGGGTTTTATTGCTCTGATGCTCTGGATAAGAGTTATTACTAAATGGCTAAATTCTAAATGAAAGTAGAATCCAATGAGTAACATTCAATAAGGATTTCGGCCTTCACGATGCACACCTTTTTTGTGAGAATCTTAACAGCAAAATAACATGAGGATATCGTCCTGTATGACACCAGTGCAAATACTCTTGATGGAAACTCGCCTCAGTTTAAATGAATTTTCGGACAATGATGCGTGCTTGTTTTTATGAATATGCTTTCATAATCAAAATTATAACAAAACTCAAGCTTACTTGCATTACATTTATACTTACATGTAAGTCAGGCTCTCATATCCAGAGCAATTTACAGTTAGTGCATTCTTCAATAGCTAGGTGCGACAACCACATATCACAGGCATAGTAAGTACACTTTTCCCCAGTAGCTATCAGCAAAGTCAGAACTACAGTCATGGCCAAAAGTTTTGAGAATGACACAAATATTAATTTTCACAAAGTCTGCTGCCTCAGTATGTATGCTGGCAATTTGAATATACTACAGAATGTTATGAAGAGTGATCAGATGAATTGAAACTAATTGCAAAGTCCCTCTTTGCCATGCAAATGAACTGAATACCCCCAAAAACATTTCCACCGCTTTTCTGCCCTGCCACAAAAGGACCAGCTGACATCATGTCAGTGATTCTCTCATTAACACAGGTGTAAGTGTTGACGAGGACACGGCTGGAGATCACTCTGTCATGTGGATTGAGTTTGAATAACAGACTGGAATCATCAAAAGGAGGGTGGTGCTTGGAATCATTGTTCTTCCTCTGTCAACCATGGTTACAAATGCTGTCATCATTGCTTTGCACAAAAAGGGCTTCACAGGCAAGGATATTGCTGCCAGTAAGATTGCACCTAAATCAGTCATTTATCGGATCATCAAGAACTTCAAGGAGAGCGGTTCAATTGTTGTGTAGAATGCTTCATGGCACCCAAGAAAGTCCAGCAAGCGCCAGGACAGTCTCCTAAAGTTGATTCAGCTGCGGGATCAGGGCACCACCAGTACAGAGCTTGCTCAGAAATGGCAGCAGGCAGGTGTGAGTGCATCTGCACGCACAGTGAGGCAAAGACTTTGGAGGATGGTCTGTTGTCAGGCAGGGCAGCAAAGAAGCCACTTCACTCCAGGAAAAACATCAGGGACAGACTGATATTCTGAAAAAGGTACAGGGATTGGACTGCTAAGGACTGTGGTAAAGTCATTTTCTCTGCTGAATCCCCTTTCCGATTATTTGGGGCATCCAGAAAAAAGCTTGTCCGGAGAAGACAAGGTGAGCGCTACCATCAGTCCTGTGTCATGCCAACAGTAAAGCATCCTGAGACCATTCATATATGGGGTTGCTTCTCAGCCAAGGGAGTGGGCTCACTCACAATTCTGCCTAAGTACACAGCCATGAATAAAGAATGGTACCAACACATCCTCCGAGAGCAACTTCTCCCAACCATCCAGGAACAGTTTGGTGAAGAAAAATGCCTTTTCCAGCATTATGGAGCACCTTGCCATAAGGCAAAAGTGATTACTAAGTGGCTTGGGGAACAAAACATTGATATTTTGGGTCCATGGCCAGAAGTTACTTGACAGCATGCCAAGGCGGACTGCAGAGGTCTTGAAAAAGAAGGGTCAACACTGCAAATATTAACTCTTTGCATCAACTTCATTTAATTGTCAATACAGGCCTTTGACACTTATGAAATGCTTGTAATTATACTTCACTATTCCATAGTAACATCTGACAAAAAATTCTAAAGACACTGAAGCAGCAAACATTGTGGAAATAATATTTGTTTCATTGTCAAAACTGTAGATACCATAATAGAAAATACCTTAATAACAAAATCACTCAAGTAAAAGTGAATGTCATCTCATACTACTTTAGTAAACGTCGAAAAGTATTTGGTTTTAAATATGGTCAAGTATCAAAAGTAAATGTAATTGCTAAAATATACTTAGGTATCAAAAGTTAAATTTCACATTCCTTATACAGTGCCTTGCGAAAGTATTCGGCCCCCTTGAACTTTGCGACCTTTTGCCACATTTCAGGCTTCAAACATAAAGATATAAAACTGTATTTTTTTGTGAAGAATCAACAACAAGTGGGACACAATCATGAAGTGGAACGACATTTATTGGATATTTCAAAATATTTTAAACAAATCAAAAACTGAAAAAGTGGGCGTGCAAAATTATTCAGCCCCTTTACTTTCAGTGCAGCAAACTCTCTCCAGAAGTTCAGTGAGGATCTCTGAATGATCCAATGTTGACCTAAATGACTAATGATGATAAATACAATCCACCTGTGTGTAATCAAGTCTCCATATAAATGCACCTGCACTGTGATAGTCTCAGAGGTCCGTTAAAAGCGCAGAGAGCATCATGAAGAACAAGGAACACACCAGGCAGGTCCGAGATACTGTTGTGAAGAAGTTTAAAGCTGGATTTGGATACAAAAGGATTTCCCAAGCTTTAAACATCCCAAGGAATACTGTGCAAGCGATAATATTGAAATGGAAGGAGTATCAGACCACTGCAAATCTACCAAGACCTGGCCGTCCCTCTAAACTTTCAGCTCATACAAGGAGAAGACTGATCAGAGATGCAGCCAAGAGGCCCATGATCACTCTGGATGAACTGCAGAGATCTACAGCTGAGGTGGGAGACTCTGTCCATAGGACAACAATCAGTCGTATATTGCACAAATCTGGCCTTTATGGAAGAGTGGCAAGAGGAAAGCCATTTATTAAAGATATCCATAAAAAGTGTTGTTTAAAGTTTGCCACAAGCCACCTGGGAGACACACCAAACATGTGGAAGAAGGTGCTCTGGTCAGATGAAACCAAAATTGAACTTTTTGGCAACAATTCAAAATGTTATGTTTGGCGTAAAAGCAACACAGTTCATCACACTGAACACACCATACCCACTGTCATACATGGTGGTGGCAGCATCATGGTTTGGGCCTGCTTTTCTTCAGCAGGGACAGGGAAGATGGTTAAAATTGATGGGAAGATGGATGGAGCCAAATACAGGACCATTCTGGAAGAATGCAGGCTCTGGCTCCATGGACCCTGGGCCAGATCGAAACTCCTGTGGTTGATGAGTGGTTCAGGCGTGCAGAAGAGGTGTGGAGCGAGGCTTACGTGAGACTACAGTGCGCAGTCCACCATCAGAAGGAGCGGGCAGACCACCACTGCAGTGTGACCCCCGTGTTCCATCCAGGAGATCGTGTCTGGCTCTCTACCAGGAACCTCCCACTCCACCTGCCATGCAAGAAGCTGAGCCCCCAGTTTGTGGGACTGTTCAAGGTTCTCCGGAGGGTCAACAAGGTGATGTAAAGGTTACAGCTTCCCAGTGACTACCGCATCTCACCGTATTTGCATGTCTCCATTCTCAGGCCGGTGGTTCCTGGTCCCCTGGCTGATACTGTCCCCCACGACACCCCTCCGCCCCCCTGCCTGGACATCGAGTGAGCTCACTCCTATGCAGTCAGATCCCTACTGGACTCCCGACATCGTGGGGGTCGGCTCCAGTACCTGGTGGACTGGGAAAATTTAGTGCCCAGAGGAGCAGTGTTGGGTTCGACTGGAGGACATTCTGGATCCCAACATTATCCGTGATTACCATCTTCGCCTCCTCGTCCTCGGGGGCTGTCCCTCTGGTCGGTGTCGACCTGCGGCTAGGGCCGCATGTCAGAGTGGGGTACTGTCACATCTACTCCCGCTCCTCCCCTTTGGCATTCGACATAGCAAGTTTACTAACCACCGGTCCTGGAAACCATCAACACGTACACCTGGCTTTCATCATTACACGCACCTGCACTTCATCATGAGGCACACCATCACTCGTTACCTCCCCTTTATCTGGCACTCCCTTAGGTTCTTTCCCCAGGCAATATTGTTTTCTGTTCTTCATGTCTTGATGCTACACCTACATTGTATTGCTCCATGTTTCTTGTTACATTACATTTACCACCTGCTTCTCGACTCCCAGAATCTAAGTATACTCAGGAAGCATGTTCCTCAGCTGTGCATGTTTCCGGGATAAATTAAAACAACTGTGATAGAAATTAAATATCTTAAATAGCCATAGTCTCTAAGAGCTGTTAGAGTCGTAGTGTCTAAGAGCTTTAAACACCTGGAATGTACAATATTAGCCCTTCATTCTTCTCATAATTCTTCAAGCTCTGTCAAGATGTTGGGATTTGTGGCTAGACAGCAGTTTAAAACACTTGCAATAGATTTTCAAGCAGATTTAAGTCAAAACTGTAACTCAGGAACATCCACTGTCTTCTTGGTAAGCAACTCCAGTGTAGGTTTGGCCTTGTGTTGTAGGTTGTCCTGCTGAAAGGTGAATTCCTCACCCAGTGTCTGCAAGTTTTCCTCTAGGATTTTGCCTGTGCTTAGCTTCATCCCGTTTCTATTTATCCTGTAAAAACTCCCAAGTACCATGATTCATCCACCACCATGCTGGAAAATAAGGCAGCAGTTACTCAGTGATGTGTTGGGTTGGACTTACCCTAAACATAAGGATTTGCATTTAGGCCAAACGTTTTTTTGCAGTATTACTTTTGTGCCTTGTTGCATACAAGATGTATGTTTTACAATATTTGTATTAATCTTTTAACTCTGTCATTTAAATTGTGGAGTCCCTACAATGTTGTTGATCCATCCTAAATTCTCCCGTCACAGCCATTGAATGCTAACTGTTTTACAAATCACCAATGGCCTCATGGTAACATCCCTGAGCAGTTTCATTCCTGTCCTGCAGCTCAGTGCAGAAGGACGACTATCTTTGATGTGTCTGGGTGGTTTAATACATAATCCAAAGCATAATTATTAACTTGACTATGCTTAAAGAGATATTCATATTCTGATTTGATATCGTACCGATCAAACACTGCCCTTTTATGAGGCTTTCAAAAGGCTCCGTGATCTTTTAAATTCAATCTGTGCTTGAAATTCAATACTTGACTGTGGGAGCTTACAGATGATGTATGTATGGGGGACTGAGGAAGGGTTAGTCATTAAAAACATGTAATCCCCTTTTATTTCACACAGAGACCACATAACATATTATGTGATTTGTTCAACCAAATTGGACTCCTGAACTAATTTAGGCTTGCCTACACAGAAGGGGCAAAATACTTATGCAATGACTGTATTTTAGGTATACAATTTTTCTTCCACTTGACATCAGAGTATTTTGTGTTCATTGTTGACAACAAATTACGATTCAGTCAATTTTAATCCCACTTTGTAACACAATAAAATTTGAAGAAATACAAGGGGTATGAATACTTCTGCAAGGCAATGTCAACTTAAAGTGTACTTATTCACTCACAAGCAGTTTCATGAAAGAAATCAATGCTTCAACTTAAAAAACAACTCCAAGTGTATTTTGAATGAATATTTGTAATTATTTTAATAATTTATTTAACTAGGCTGGTCAGTTAAGAACACATTCTTATTTACAATGACAGCCTGCCAAAAGGCAAAAGGCCTACTGTGGGGATGGGGGCTGGGATTAAAAAGACAAATATAGGACAAAACACACATCACCACAAGTGAGACACCACAACACTACTTAAAGAGAGAACTAAAACAACATAGCATGGCATCAACACAGCACGGAAGCAACACCACATGACCACATGGTAGCAACACAGCATGGCAGCAGCACAAAACATGGTACAAACATTATTAGGCAAAGACAACAGCAGAACGGCAAGAAGGTAGAGACAACAATACAACACGCGAAGCAGCCACAACTGTCAGTAAGAGCGTCCATGATTGAGTCTTTGAATGAAGAGTTGGAGATAAAACTGTCCAGTTTGAGTGTTTATTGCAGCTCGTTCCTGTCACTAGCTGCAGCGAACTGAAAAGAGCAGCGACCCAGGGATGTAGGTGCTTTGGGGACCTTTAACAAAATGTGACTGGCAGAAAGGGTGTTGTATGTGGATGATGAGGGCTGCAGTAGATATCTCAGATAGGGGGGAGTTAGGCCTAAGAGGTTTTTATAAATAAGCATCAACCAGTGGGCCTTGCGATGGGTATACAGAGATGACCAGCTTACAGAGGAGTATAGAGTGCAGTGATGTGTCCTATAAGGAGCATTGGTGGCAAATCTGATGGCCGAATGCTAAAGAACATCTAGCCACCCGAGAGCACCCTTACCTGCTGATCTATAAATTATGTCTCTGTAATCTAGCATGGGTAGGATGGTCATCTGAATCAGGGTTAGTTTAGCAGCTGGGGTGAAAGAGGAGCGATTACAATAGAGGAAACCAAGTCGACTTAACTTTAGCCTGCAGCTTTGATATGTGCTGAGAGAAGGACAGTGTACCATCTAGCCATGCTCAAGAAGTACTTGTATGAGGTGACTACCTCAAGTTCTAAACCCTCAGAGGTAGTAATCACACATGTGGGGAGAGGAGCAGTCTGCTTACCAAACTGCATTACCTTTATTTTGGAGGTGTTCAGAACAAGGTTAAGGGCAGAGAAAGCTTGTTGGACACTAAGAAAGCTTTTTTTGTAGAGCGTTTAAAACAAAATCCGGAGAGGAGCAAGATGAGTATAAGACTGTATACTAAAATACAGTTAAAGCATTTAAAATTGAAGTAAGTTGTAATTAATGTGTTTAAGTTTAATGATAGTGAACATGTATTATAGTTAAAGACTGAAAAACAATTCCTTTAAAGTACACTTTTAATAACTGTATTGAAGTGTAATGATATTAGTACATCTCTTAAATTAAAACTATTAATTTAAAATACACTTTTAATAACTGTATTGAAGTGTAATGATATTAGTACATATCTTATTTGAAGTAAAAGGAAAGGGAAACATATTATTAAAATTTGTAGTATATTTAAATATAATTTAGTAGAGGGGAGCGTGTCCCTACATGGACCGAGCTAACAGGCTCCATGGCTGTATTATTTACTAGAGAGATTTGTGGTGGTAATACTGTAGTATTTACTGTAGTATTCTACAGTATAACATTCTACAGTGTGTTGTATAGTATTCTACAGTATACCACAGAATTATATAGTAAGTGCCGTAGTATTCTAAGGTAAACTGTACTACTTTTTCCATGTGGAAGGCAGAGCACAAAATAGGTAGTAGGGTTCCATTTGAGACACAACCATAGAGCATCTGTCAAATTCTCTCACACAAAGTGCATTAGACGGACACAAATATTTAACCAGGAAGCCATTTGCAGGACACCTTTATTTTCTGTGTGCTGAAAAAAAAGAGCGTAGAATAGGATGTATACACAACTGGGAGTGGCACCAATACATCACACAGACAGTGAAGGACTTATTTCTTAGAAGGATCATATCAGAGCCAAAGCCCTTCATTTCACATCAGGACTCGTTTCCTGTGTAGCCCGTAAGCAGGACTGTCAGGCGCATTAAAGATTTATTCTCCAAATCCCACGGTGGAGCACTAGCGTCACATAAATCACATTTTGGACGCATGCATATAATGTGTTTATGTCTGTGTGTCATGTGGGGCAGAGGAAGGATGCATGCGCACAGTTGTGGCCAAAAGTTTTGACAATGACACAAATATAAATTTTCTCAAAGTCTGCAGCCTCAGTTTGTATGTTGGCAATTTGAATATACTCCAGAATGTTATGAAGAGTTATCAGATGAATTTCAATTAATTGAAAATGTCCTCTTTGCCATGCAAATGAACTGAATCCCCCAAAAACATTTCCACTGCATTTCAGCCCTGCCACAAAAGGACCAGCTGACATCATGTCAGTGATTCTCTCATTAACACAGGTGTGAGTGTTGACGAGGACAAGGCTGGAGATCACTCTGTCATGCTGATTAAGTTTGAATAACAGACTGGAAGCATCAAAAGGAGGGTGGTGCTTGGAATCATTGTTCCTCTGTCAATCATGGTTACCTGCAAGGCAACATGTGCCGTCATCATTGGTTCGCACAAAAAGGGCTTCATAGGCAAGGATATTGGTGCCAGTAAGATTGCACCTAAAATCAACCATTTATCAGATCATCAAGAACTTCAAGGACAGCGGTTCAATTGTTGTGAAGAAGGCTTCAGGGTGCCCAAAGAAGTCCAACAAGCGCCAGGACCTTCTCCTAAAGTTGATTCAGCTGCGGGATCGGGGCACCACCAGTACAGAGCTTGCTCAGGAATGGCAGCAGGCAGGTGTGAGTGCATCTGCACACACAGTGAGGCGAAGACTTTGAGGATGGTCTGGTGTCAGGCAGGGCAGCAAAGAAGCCACTTCTCTCCAGGAAAAACATCAGGGACAGACTGATATTCTGCAAGGTACAGGGATTGGACTGCTGAGGACTGGGGTAAAGTCATTTTCTCTCACAGCCATGAATAAAGAATGGTACCAACACATCCTCCGAGAGCAACTTCGCCCAACCATCCTGGAACAGTTTGGTGATGAACAATGCCTTTTCCAGCATGATAGAGCACCTTGTCATAAGGTAAAAGTGATAACTAAGTGGCTTGGGGAACAAAACATCGATATTTTGGGTCCATGGCAAGGAAACTCCCCAGACTTTAATCCCATTGAGAACTTGTGATCAATCCTCAAGAGACGGGTGGACAAACAAAACCCCACAAATTCTGACAAACTCCAAGCATTGATTATGCAAGAATGGGCTGCCATCAGTCAGGATGTGGCCCGGAAGTTAATTGAGAGAATGCCAGAGCGGATTGCAGAGGTCTTGAAAAGGAAGGATCAACACTGCAAATATTTACTCTTCGCATCAACTTCATGGAATTGTCAATAAAAGCCTTTGACACTTATGAAATGCTTGTAATTATACTTCAGTATTCCATAGTAACATCTGACAAAAATATCTAAAGACACTGAAGCAGCAAACTTTGTGGAAATAATGTGTCATTCTCAACTTTTGGCCACGGCTGTATGTATCTACTTTTAACTATGTACTGAATTGTGAGGGCATGTACTGGAAGTCCCCTTCAGGGGTTCCAATCCTCCAATCACTTCTGGCTTTTTCTCCTGGCCTGCCCTTACAGAAAATACACATGAATTTTGCATGTGATAACATGATATTATGTGAAGTTAATTTGATAAAAGCAACATGCAAAAACATGATCTCATGAAATAAATGTGACAACATGGGGGTGCAAATTTCAACAAAAGTTGTTCACATTTGAAAAAACAATTCCACAGAAGTTAGATTTTCACATGTGCAAATCGATTTTCTCGTGAAAGTTTTTCATGCTATTTTCCTCACGTGAATGGGTGATGTTAACATGTGAACTCTAAATGTAATAAATGTGAACATATGGTTTCACAATTTCAGCTCAATATGTAAAAACAGCTATTTCAACTGGGGAAAATGGGATTTCACATGTGAAAATCATGAAATTGCACATTATGCTTTTTTGAAAGGAGGTTTTAGGGTAAATGGTACGCTGTTCAACAGACATAATGTAAACATCTTTAAAATCAACATGATTACATTTGACATGCTCACTTACTGATGACTTTCAAATATGACCCCACCTGGGATTTGAACTCACAATCTCTGGATTCAGGATACATGGATCTATCTGCTGTGCCACACAAGTCTGTAGGATGCTTGGATATCCCCGCATTACCTATAACACATCTCTATACTTACTAAAGAGTGCCATCTGCGCTGTTATTTTAGTTATCAGTTAATCTGACAATTTTCTCATTATTGATTTGATTTGCTTATTTCAGGAATTTGAGGGTTTTCTATATCATTGTCTAATGTTTGTGTGGCCTATTATTTAGTTTTAATATTACTCCTGAATCACTATGATAAATATAATCGTTTTTTTAACAAAGCTGGGATTTACTTTGAACCCACAATTGTAGAAATACAGGTGAAATCTGTTATTTACACAGACATGGTTGTGTAGCAGGAAGATCAGAACGTTCAAATCCCATGTGAGGACATGCTGAATAATTACTGTATAAATAAACATACACAAAGTACTGTAAACATGTATGTCAAATATGTATGTTGAAAACACTATGTAACATTCCGGGGACATCCTGATGACAAATATTTGTTTGCAGTGCATCACCTGGGAAATCTCGTGAACAATATCCACGGAAAGCTTCATGGGAAATATCACATGGTTTCACATGTGAAAGGCTGTGTGATCACAAGCAGTGTTCCAAAACCACCTGATTTCACATAATAAAATAATAATTATATATGTGAAATCATGTGTTTTTTTCCATAGGGGTGGAAGTTAATCTTTCAATGCCTTCATGGGCAATGCTACAGCATGATAATAGATATTGATGACCTTTATTTGGGGTGAAATCAAAAGTTCTCTTTCACTGAGGTGGAGCCCACTGACAAGCAGTAGAGTTTGTGAGCACGGTGTTGATCAAAGGCTTGGTGAGTGTTTGGTGTGGAATGTTAAATGCCTTCCCAGTCTCTTGTCCTGAGGCAGAACAGGAACATGGGATGCACATCTAAACCAGGCTGCTGTGGTCTGGTACATGGGCCCAATGCATCCCTACTCTGAACCCACACTTAGTCAAGGTGACTTGGGCACAGATCAACTCTCTGAAATCTTTGTCTCAGAAAGCATCGACTGCCGTTTTGAAATCGGTCTTCGCATCAGAGGCGGTCTCTAGTTCGACAACTGACTGAGCTCTGGGGATTCTTAGGAATGAGTCAACTACAGCATGTCACAAATGACATGATACAGAAACACCACAGGCAAAGAATCACACTAGTCTCACTACATTTATAGTGTCCAGACACTCGTTCAAAAGTTGCATAAATATGAATGCTTCTTCATTTTGTGGGTCTCAGTTGTGTTTTATTATTAATTACAATTTGTCAGCACTCATAGGCAATTACCTAAACAGCATGTTGATGTCAGAATAGTTGTAGTGTTAGTAGTTGAGAACAAGTTCAAGTAGATTGCAACTCCGCCCCCTTTGGCAGTTCTATCTTGTTGGAAAATGTTATAGTTAGGGATGGACATTTCAGGGGTTTTGGTGGTCTTCCTAAGCCAGGAATCAGACATGGCTAGGACATGGCAGTGTGTGCTAAAGCAGTGAATAAAACAAGCTAGGGATGAAGCTTCTAATTTTAACATGCATGAAACAAAGGCTTTTATGGTTACAGAAGTCAACAAATGAGAATGCCTGGGGAATGGGTGTGGAGCTAGCACTTCTGGGCCTGGATTAACCTCTACATCATCAGAGGAACAGAGGAGGAGTGGATAAGGGTACGGCTAAAGGCTATAAGAACTGGTCGTCTAGTATGTTCAGAACAAAGAGTAAAAGGAGCAGGTTTCTGGGTGCGATAGAATAGATTCAAGGCATAATGTACAGACAAAGGTATGGTAGGATGTGAATACAATGGAGGTAAACATAGAGTGACAATGAAAGATAATCTCTAGAACCAATGGACAAAGCATATCGACATTAGGGAGAGGTATGCATAGCCGAGTGATCATAGGGGTCCAGTGAGTAGTTAAGCTGGCTGGAGACACGTGCGATTCAGACAGCTAGCAGGCCGGGGCAAGCAAGCTAGCAGATTCAGGTTCAGAGCTTCCTGTAAGAATCTGGGGATATGGAGAGAAATTAAGTCCGGTATGCTCTGGTTTGAATTGCGTTGTGCAAACTGGCGAGACATTTCCGAGCTAGAGGTAAGCTGATGACCGCTTGCAGTGGTTAGCTGACTACTAGCTAGTATAGTAGCTAATTAGCTGGCTAGCTCCTGTTGGGGGATTCCGGTTCGAAAGTAAAGAAAAATGCTTTAGAAAATAGCAGATCCATACCACATTGGGTGAGGTGGGGTTGCAGGAGAGTATATTGAAGTTTAGGTTTAGGAAAAATATTTTTAAAAGATATGCAAAGAAAAAAAAGATTTAATGCATTGGGTTCTAGCTTGATGCTGGCAGCTGCATCGAGCTTATCCAAAACACTGAAGATATACTACTGTTCAAAACTTTGGGGTCACTTAGAAATGTCCTTGTGTTTGAAAGAAAAGCACATTTTTGTCCATTAAAATAGCATCAACTTGATCAGAAATACAGTGTAGACATTCTTAATGCTGTAAATGACAATTGTAGCTGGAAATTACAGATTTTTGATGGAATATCTACATAGCCTTATAGAGGCCCATTATCAGCAACCATCACTCCTTTGTTCCAATGGCACATTGTATTAGCTAATCCAAGTTTATCATTAGAACAGTAGGCTAATTGATCATTAGAACACCCTTTTGCAATTGTTAGCACAGCTGAAAACTGTTGTTCTAATTAAAGAAGCAATAAAACTGGCCTTCTTTAAACTAGTTGAGTATCTGGAGCATCAGCATTTGTGGGTTCGATTACAGGCTCAAAATGGCCAGAAACAAAGAACTTTCTTCTGAAACTGGTCAGTCTATTCTTGTTCTGAGAAATGAAGGCTTGTCCATGTGAGAAATTGCCTAGAAACTGAAGATCTCGTACAACGCTGTGTACTACTCCCTTCACAGAACAGCATAAACTGGCCCTAACCAGAATAGATAGAGGAGTGGGAGGCCCCGGTGCACAACTGAACAAGGAGGACAAGTACGTTAGAGTGTCTAGTTTGAGAAACAGATGCCTCACAAGTCCTCAACTGGTAGCTTCATTAAATAGTACCCGCAAAACACCAGTATCAACTTCAACAGTGAAGAGGCGCCTCTGGGATGCTGGCCTCCTCTGTCCAGTGTCTGTGTTCTTTTGCACATCTTAATCTTTTCTTTTTATTGGCCAATCAGAGATATGGCTTTTCTTTGCAGCCCCAAACCTTTGAATGCACACTACAGAAAGTTTATGCATAACAGAGGACTATTTATATCCCATATCTTACAGGCAAGGACATACAAGATGATTGGCATTCAACTGGCGATCGTCAACTTGAGTTTATTTTTGCCTGCTTTACTTAAAGGGGTTATCTGCAGTTGCTACATCAATTTTTTCCATTGTAAATTAATTATCTGTATATACTCATTCATTCTTGAATAGTATAACGTATAATTGCCTCATGAGCTTAGTTCAACCGTCATATCCCTTTAGAATGTAGAATATATTTTAAACATATACACATTTTACACCAATGTTTGTAAACATTGTAAATGTAAACAAACACTGTATAGCCCCAAAACATTCTTAAAACAATATTTTTGCTTTTATTGTTGGTCCTTTCAACCATAGCTATGTCTATGTATTTGAGAGTGGTTACATTCCTCAACGCCCATCCCTCAGCTTGTTACCAAAACAGACGGGTGACCACTATGTTATTGTTTCAACTTTGGAATTGCCCTTTAATCAAGTATACATGTACTGTAATGATACAACTATTTATCTCTGTCAAGGACTGATCTACAATAACAATGTATGGAAGCCTATGTATAAATAGAAAATGGAAAACAAGGGGTGAGCAAACATGACAAAACAAGCCGTTTACATTAACTCGCACAGAGCTCAAGTTCAAGCAGAAGCCTGGGCCAGCCTATCTTGAGCATTAGTCTCAGTGATGGGGGGGGCTGTATTTCTGGATTTAGATATGTGACACTGGCACTCAAGCAGGCCCAAATGGTTATTAATGGAACCTGCCAGCCAGGGATCAGGCAGGATGAGTCATACAGAGCCTGGCTAACTGCAGCGCTTCACTGAGACAAGGCTTGCCTCTGGTTTAATAGCCCCGCTACTCTGGCCCACCTTCTCTTACTGTTGCCACTTGTGTTTTAACTGATAGCTATTTGAGACTCGCCTCATGAACAGCGTGTAATGGAAGGCGCAGGGATGAATAAACGTGTCATGTTCATTGGAGGGCTTCTAGGAAAGAGGATGGGAGAGTGTCATTGGGTCAAATGATGGAATCCAAAGCAGAGGTCTGTGTGGGATGAAAATGAGCGTGAAAAAAACAACATTCAGCAGTTAGACTTGGAGTACACAGATGAGAGGAATGGTACTTTGAGAATTGTTTACTATTTCTAGGAGTTGGTTGCTGCTAATCCATTAATACTGTGTATTCAATCTTCCCCATAGGATTTTTGAGAGGGTCATATATGTAGTATAACTCATTTCTGATCTAGGACTAAGGTGGCAGGTTTTATAAACACTGATATAAATGACATTCCTCTATAGTGACAGTTATAATTCGTAGCTGCAAGCTGAAATATTAAGTTGTACAGAGAGAAGAACTCCTGGTAGAGTACTAAATCATCCAAACCCTTTGATCGCTTCACTGTCATCAAACACTTACTGATTTCCCTCACATTTTGTTTGACAAAAGGGTCGACATGAAAACCTCCCACAGGAAACGCTGTAGTCGCAAATCTGCACAGCATGCTCTGTTTTGTGTAAGTGCTTACTGCTTACAGTAAGCACTTAAACAGTGAGTGAAACGCTTGCAGCGAATCGATTCTGACATCTCAATTGGTCTCCTTTTTCACAAAACATTGTTCTCAAAATTATGTTGGATGTTTTGAAATGGCTACATTTATATTGGCCAAGAAAAGGAGAATGACCAATAAAAATGACGGTGAAGGCAACGCAAGATGGTTTCCCAGATTGTGCTTGCTGTATTAATGTTCCCTCAGATTGGGCTTTCTGTTGTCAGGATTTGGCCAGGGTTGTTCCGGGTTTTTGTCAGTAGATGTCCCCATTGTGCTTTTTGTCCCTGTGTTTTTCCCTTGATCCCCATTATTGTTTGCACCTGTGTCTCGTTTCCCCTGATTGTATTTAAACCCTTTGTTTCCCTCAGTTCTGTGCTCTGTGTTTGTATGTTAGCACCCTACCCTAGTGTTCTGTGTGCTCTTGTCGATTCCGGGTGACGTTCTTGTGGTATTCTGTTTTTTGTTTTTGTTTATTTTTGTTTATTTTTGGTGAGTTTCTTTTGAGTTCTTTTGTGTTTTACCTACCACCTTTTGGATTTGCCATTTTTGTATTTTAGGATTTTTTCTTTATTAAATACACCGTCTTAAGTACTGCTGTGTCTGCCTCATCTTCTGGGTTCTGCTGTCTATTCGTGGCTCAGTTGGTTAAGTGACTGTTTCTCACTCCGGAGACCCAGGTTCGAAACCGGGTCCTGACAGAAACACAGAGCCAAAAATGAACCCAGAGGCAGCCAGTTCCCAGGACCTTTTTGCCACGCTGTCCCACCACCAGGAGACTGTCCAACGCCACGAAGCCGCCCTGGTTCAGCAAGAGGCCTTAATGGCTAGACATTCTCATCTTCTGTCGGAGATGCTGACTTCCATTAAGCAAATATCTGATCGACTTACCCCGGCAACAGTTCCCGTCCCAGTACCTCAAGTTCACGTACCCATGGCAGTTAACCCCCTGGCTGAACCTCGTCTTCCACCTCCCCAACGGTTCTCAGGTGATCCAAGTGCTTGTAAAGGGTTTCTCACTCAATGTTCTCTCTCCTTTGAGCTGCAACCCTCGTCGTTTCCCACCGACCGGTCTAAGATCGCATATATCATCACCCTGCTGTCGGAAAAAGCCCTGGCCTGGGCTACTGCTGTGTGGGATGCCCATAGTTCCTGCTGTGCCAGCTACTCTGCCTTTGCTGAGGAATTCAAACGAGTGTTTCAAGGCCCAAGCAGTGGTTCTGACTCAGCCAAACAGCTCCTGACTCTCCATCAAGGTTGGCGCAGCGTGACGGACTATGCCATCCAGTTCCGCACGGTGGCAGCAGCGAGTGGCTGGAACAACGAGGCGCTCACGGTGTGCTTTCTGAAAGGCCTTTCCGACACTATCCAAGATGAACTGGCCACTCGGGAACCACCGGACAATCTCGAGTCCCTGATCAAGTTGGCCTCACGCATTGACCAGCGTCTAAGAGAGAGAGAACTCAACCGTAGACCTCTAGCTCCTATCAGTCCCAGCTCCGAGTCCCCACCTTTATCATCACTGGCTCCACCGGAACCCATGCAGATTGGACGCATCTCCCAGGCTGAGAGAGACCGCCGGATGAGGGAGCGACGCTGTCTATATTGCGGCAAACCGGGCCATTTCCGTTCCACGTGTCCCGGGCTCCAGGGAAACGCTCTGTCCCGTACAGACCGGGGGAACTGTAACGGGAAACATAACCTCCTCCCATCCGTCCAACTCCCGTCTGCTCATTCCAGTCACCCTCTCCTGGGACAACCACAAGCTTCACCTTCAAGCCTTGGTAGACTCTGGAGCCGCAGGTAACTTCATGGATGGTGTCTGGGCGAAGGAGAATGGTGTTCCCTCTGAACTTCTAAGTGACCCCATGAGGGTTACTACATTGGATGGAAGCCCTTTGGGATCTGGACTTGTCACTCATGTCACTACCTCCTTGAGACTTTCAGTTTCACAACACCAGGAATTGATGAACTTTCATTTGATCTCCTGTTCCGAGTTCCCTCTCGTCCTTGGATACCCCTGGCTTCACAGCCATAACCCTCACATCGACTGGTCTGTGGGCACTATCAAGCAGTGGGGTCCTACGTGCCAAGCTACTTGTATTTTCCAGAATTCCCGAGTTCTACTCCCGAGTCTTTAGAATCCATCGACCTGACCCGAGTTCCCGAGTGTTATCATGACCTCAAACTGGTGTTTAGCAAACAGAGGGCCACCATGCTACCACCCCATAGATCTTACGATTGCCCCATCGACCTGTTTCCGGGCACTTGCCCCCCCAGGGGTCGGATCTTTTCCCTATCTCCACCCGAACGAGCTGCTATGGATACCTACATCAAGGACTCTCTGGAAGCAGGCCTCATGCGTCCATCAACCTCCCCGGCGGGAGCAGGGTTTTTCTTTGTGGCCAAGAAAGATGGTGGGTTACGTCCTTGCATCGACTACCGGGGACTCAATGACATAACCGTCCGTAACCGTTACCCGCTACCCCTTATGGCCACAGCCTTCGAGCTGCTCCAGGAAGCAGTTGTTTTCACTAAGCTTGACCTGCGGAACGCATACCATCTTGTGCGGATCATACCTGGTGTCGAGTGGAAGACCGCTTTCAACACGCCTACTGGTCACTATGAATACTTGGTGATGCCCTTCGGCCTGACCAACGCCCCAGCGGTGTTCCAAGCGCTCATAAACGATGTGCTTAGGGATATGCTTAACATATTTGTGTTCGTTTACTTGGATGACATCCTCATCTTTTCGAGCTCCCTTCAAGAACACACTAAGCATGTCAGACAAGTACTCAAATGCCTCCTGGACAGCCATCTGTACGTTAAGCCGGAAAAATGTGAATTCCATTCATCCCGAGTACAATTCCTGGGATTTGTAGTGGAACCCGGTCGAATCCAAATGGACCCTAGGAAGGTAGGGGCGGTAGCGGATTGGCCCACCCCCAAATCCGTTAAGGATGTTCAGCGTTTCCTGGGCTTCACAAACTTTTACCGCAAGTTCATCAAGAACTTCAGTTTGGTGGCAGCTCCTCTCTCAGCTTTAACCAAAGGTGGCAATGCAAGGTTTTTTTGGGGAAGAGAAGCTGAGACGGCCTTCCAAGGACTCAAGCAGCGCATCCTCTCTGCTCCCATCCTGATACTACCGACTACGGATGAACCATTTGTGGTGGAGGTAGACGCATCAGAGGTTGGTGTTGGAGCTGTCCTGTCTCAGAGGGGTGAAGACAAGAAGCTTCATCCGTGCGCTTTCTTCTCACACCGGCTTACCCCGACTGAGAGGAACTACGATGTGGGGGATCGTGAACTCCTAGCGGTTAAGATGGCATTGAAGGAATGGAGACACTGGCTCGAGGGGGCTTCTCACCCGTTTCAAGTGCTTACGGACCACAAAAATCTGGAGTATATCCAGCAGGCGAAGCGATTGAACTCTAGACAAGCTAGATGGTCTCTTTTCTTCAATCGATTACAGTTTATCCTCACCTATCGGCCCGGGTCGAAGAATCTCAAACCGGATGCCCTGTCCCGAGTCTACGCTCCTGCCATTCGAGATGACACGGACATGCCTGTCCTTCCTGCTGCTAAGATTGTGGCTCCGATCTCGTGGCAAGTTGAGGATACCGTGAGACGTGCTCAAGCTAGCGAACCGGACCCTAAAGGAGGCCCTGCCAATCGGTTGTTTGTCCCCAAGGCAGTGAGGACTCAGGTCCTTCTGTGGGGGCACTCCTCTCGCCTCACCTGTCATCCGGGCGTAGGTCGCACCTTGGAGTTCATCCAGCGTAAGTTCTGGTGGCCTACTATAAGAGAAGACGTTGCCACTTTCGTCAATGCCTGCCCCGTGTGCTGCCAGGGCAAATCTTCTCACCTCCGCCCTCAAGGACTCCTTCACCCTTTACCTGTTCCCCACAGACCCTGGTCCCATATCTCATTGGACTTTATTACTGGACTTCCTCCATCCCATGGCAATACTACTATCCTAGTCATAATCGACAGGTTTTCAAAGGCGGCCAGGTTCGTCCCTCTGACTAAGTTACCTTCTGCCAAGGAAACGGCTGAGTTGGTAATTAATCATGTGTTCCGAGTCTTCGGCATTCCTCAAGATGTGGTTTCTGACAGAGGTCCCCAGTTCGCCTCAAGGTTTTGGAAGGCCTTCTGCCAACTCATGGGGGCTTCTGCCAGTCTATCTTCAGGGTATCATCCGGAGTCCAACGGCCAAACAGAGAGGATGAATCAAGAGCTGGAAACCACCCTCCGATGTATGACTCGTGACAACCCGTCCACATGGTCATCCTTTATTGTTTGGGCCGAATACGCGCACAACACCTTGCGCTCCTCCTCCACTGGTATGTCCCCGCACGAGTGTCAGTTTGGCTATGCTCCTCCATTGTTCCCGGACCAGGAGGCAGAAGTCAGAGTGCCTTCAGCCTTGAGGTTCGTCAGACGCTGTCGGCTTATGTGGAGGAAGACCCGTCTTAATCTGATGCGTTCCTCACAGAGGTATCAACAACAAGCCAACAGACGTCGCCGTCCCGGGCCTACCCTGCGCCCCGGCCAGAGAGTCTGGCTTTCCACAAGAGACTTACCTCTACGGGTGGAGTCTCGCAAGCTGTCCCAAAAATACATCGGTCCCTTCAAGGTTGCCAGGAGAGTTAACCCAGTTTCTTATCGCCTACACTTACCCAGATCCCTTAAGATTAATCCCACATTTCATGTGTCATTGTTAAAACCTGTTGTTTTTTCTCCCCTTGTCCCGGCAGACAGACCTCCCCTCCGCCTCGTGTCATTGGAGGCCAGCCGGCTTATACCGTCCACCGGATACTGGATTCCCGCCGGGTGCAGCGGTCCTGGCAGTATCTGGTGGACTGGGAAGGCTACGGTCCTGAGGAGCGCTCCTGGGTTCCTGCCAAAGACATCCTGGACCCTGACCTCATTCGTCAGTTCAGGGTCCTCCACCCTGAGAGAGCTGGTAGGAACGTCAGGAGCCGTTCCTAGGGGGGATTCTGTCAGGATTTGGCCAGGGTTGTTCCGGGTTTTTGTCAGTAGATGTCCCCATTGTGCTTTTTGTCCCTGTGTTTTTCCCTTGATCCCCATTATTGTTTGCACCTGTGTCTCGTTTCCCCTGATTGTATTTAAACCCTTTGTTTCCCTCAGTTCTGTGCTCTGTGTTTGTATGTTAGCACCCTACCCTAGTGTTCTGTGTGCTCTTGTCGATTCCGGGTGACGTTCTTGTGGTATTCTGTTTTTTGTTTTTGTTTATTTTTGGTGAGTTTCTTTTGAGTTCTTTTGTGTTTTACCTACCACCTTTTGGATTTGCCATTTTTGTATTTTAGGATTTTTTCTTTATTAAATACACCGTCTTAAGTACTGCTGTGTCTGCCTCATCTTCTGGGTTCTGCTGTCTATTCGTGGCTCAGTTGGTTAAGTGACTGTTTCTCACTCCTGAGACCCAGGTTCGAAACCGGGTCCTGACATCTGTATCATTGTTCCCCCACTAACCAGGCTGTCGTTACCTTGGTGAGCCAAACACAGGGGCAATTACTCACCATAACCCTAAGTAGCACTGGCTAGAGTAAAATGACAGAGAGCCTCTACAAATTACTTCTCTTAACTGTGAAACAAATCTCATTTGACACTATTAAACACCCATGAATTAATAGATAGAATAAGGAGCAAGTATTCATTATCTCAAAATGGACGATTTAAAAATGAAAAACACTGTCCAGTGACGCATTAGGCCTCATGAACGAGCCTCACATCTCAATTTCAGGAAAACATGGAATGCAGAAAGGCTTTTTTAGAAGCAATTTAGCTGATGTGACTGCCTTCGTCACTAGAATATTTTGTTGCACTCTCAATCTTACTTCACTTGTTTTGTTTGAAGAGAAATAGAGAGAAAGAGAGAAATGGAGAGAGAAAAAAAAGCAACTGAAGAAAGAGGGGGCATAGAGAAAGCATCTATCAAATCGGATCCCTCCTCTAAATCTACTGTCGTCTGCCTTGTTGATAAATTATCTGTACGGTCCAAGGGTGTTTGTTACATCGTCAGGCTCTTTCTAACTGGACTCTGGTGTAAAATGGGGAATAGAGGTTGAGAATCAACCTTAGTCCAAGAGTGAGATGGGTCCTGTGTGGCTCAGTCGGTAGAGCATGGCGCTTGCAACGCCAAGCGTCGTGGGTTCGATTCCCGCTAGGGCCACCCATGTGTAAAAGTAGTGGCCCCAGCCGACTTGTAAGTCGCTTTGGACAAAAGCGTCTGCTAAATGGGATATATATATGTATGTGAAGCTGCTTCATAGTCCCAGTGAATCGAACCCTGTGGTGTCCTTGAGGGCCATCAGCTGGTGAAATTCAGGGTTAGGGGGAGAGCCCTCTGGCTTAGGTGTCATTACCAAAATATCACCATAATGCTCAAATGAAAGTCTCCGCTGACAAATATGTGGCAAATACAGTATGTGCAATAACGGGGCCCCATTATTTAAATGACCAACACTAGGGTCATTGAATTTTACCTCTGGGTCACATAGAGGAATTATACAAGCCATTACTCTGTGATAATTGTTGCAGCTCTGAAATTACAGGACAGTGTTGTATTGGAAGGAGACAAATCTGTTTTAATTGGATTGAGGTTTGCTGTCAGCTAACCCTGGCTCCTGAACTCTGGGAGATGGAGTTTACTAATGAGGTACAGTAGTATGAGTCGGAAATGGCACCATATTCCATATATAGTGCACTACTTTTGACCAGAGCCCTTTGTGCCCTGGTAAAAAGTAGTGAACTATATAGGGAATAGAGTGTCATTTGAGATGCAGACGTAAAATAAGGGCTGCTGGTTTTGCATAAGAGAGAGGAGAGATACAGTATCATTCGATGTTACCGTCCCAAAGGGCAACCTATTCCCTATATAGCGCACTACTTTTTACCAGGGCACAAAGGGCTCTGGTCAAAAGTAGTGCACTATAAAGGGAATATGGTGCACATACTGTAAATAGCAATATCACCAAGAAAATAATGAAAGTTTCATCCAAACAAATAAACTAGATGCAGTTATTTCATGTTTATTTATTCGAGAAACAATTGTCTCCTGGCAATATTATTCAGCATATTATTATTCAAACTGTCAGGTCTAAAGTGGGCAAAATAAAAAAATAAAAAGTTGGTCTTTTTAAATCTAGTTGGATTCACCCTCTGACCATTTCCATTCTGATTTGACTAAAACGTTTATGGATATGGAAGAATCAATCATATATATAGGTTGAATCCTTTTTACATTTTATCCCCATTCAAAAACAATTGGCCTTTAGATAGTGACGTCTTCAAATCCCAGGCTGACTCCAACAGTCAAATTTCCTCCAGAAGGAAGAATCAAAGGAATTTGTTTACTGCATCTGATGAATCTTGATGTGCTTTGATGCAGAGGGACAGTGCCAATGGGGATGGTAATCATGGATGGTGTAGAATATGTAATGGTATTTAGAAAAGACACCACTTGATATATATATTTGTAGTCAATACCAATATCTGGATGTCTTGCTGATATTGACGCAGTCCTAATATGGACACCGTAATCTAGTAATCAATTACGATCCTAATGACTCATGCGTTTGTTAGTTCAGCCTTTCAAATGCAAAAGAAACTGTACACTATTATTGCAAAGTTTACCAAACTGTACAAAAACAATGAGATTCCAACCCTACAGTGTTTGCAAAGTAAAAGGGGGACCCACAGATACTGTACTTTGGGTTTTAATAGACATTCAGTTAGTCAGGCGGAATTTAAGCTTTTGTGATGGAAGGCATCAAATTTCACACACAGCTATGACAAGTCCTGAGAAGTGTCTTTAGCTACAGTGCCATCACAGATTGTTCTTTATTACCCTCCTGGCGGCCATTTCCAAATGGCTGCCAACAAGCTCCATGCAAGTCACAGAGTGTCTTTGTTTGCAGCAACAGTATTACTGAACGTGGCTCATAGGGAGGCGAGTCGTGCTACAGGGTGTAGGTAGGAATTCTGTGCATTTAAAAGATGGGCACTTTTATGAGCCTCTAGAGCCCTTGACAAAGGGGGTGGGGCAGAAATATGACATTATTAGAGGGGGTTCCACAGAGCAATAGGAGATTAGGGAGGAGAGGAAAGGACAGGAGATGATCTTCCAGCACATGTCCACAAACGCTTAGAAAATACTTTATTGGATGATTTAGTGTTGTCTACACAGGGTTGAAGTGTAGAATCATTTTAATAGGGAACCTATTTCCCCCTTAGTGTTCTCTCAATGGTACATTAGGGTTCCTCAGCAGACAGGGATAGCATTGAGTCTGACATTCCAAGTTGTTTGTAGCTCAGTAGCTATTTGTTAATGTGCAGGGGGGATAAATTAATAATGTGCAGGGGGATAAATTAATAATGATCATGTATTTTTCAAAGCCCTGTATGGGTTGCTCGAGGGACAGCATGTTTCGGAGGAGAACCTACATTGGCAATGCTGTTTTGAACGAGCTACTTGTGTGCTTTGTCTCTGCTGTTCGTCTATTGCTGAATCATCAAATATCTAAAGGAATATTGTGGAATGTGTGTGTGCACGTGTGTCTGCCCGCCTGATTGCCTGCCTGCCAGGTGTGTGTAAGAAAGAGAATATACACAAACTGAGCGATTCACAAACAGATCTCTTTATAAAGGAAGTGATTGGACAAAAAACATTATTACCCAATTAACAGATACAGTATTTCCCTGGCTGATCACCCATCTTCCACCCAGAACCTGCTGTGGAGCACTAACCCCCATAGTGATTCCTATTAGCCCTAGTGGATTACCTGTAAAGACAATTTTATACTACACCTCAAATGGCACCCTATTCCCTCCATAGTGCACTAATCTGATCGGGGCACTATAGAGGGAATAGGGTGCCATTTGGGACACACTTTAAGAAACCTCAAACTGATGAAGGGAGCCATTATTTCAGGAACAGTCACTGAGCTGCCTGAAAAGATGAGCTGTGAAAGTACATCTAAAGATAGAGGTGCTATTTTAGAAATCAAAGGTATATTAAACAGGCAGAGGTGAGGATGAGCGATGTCGTAGTTCAAAAAAGGAAAACTTGCATAAATTTACAGTGAAATGTGCCTCAATGTATAATTTGAGTAACTAGGTTGTAAGTCAACCTAGTTGCTCCACTACGAGTATATAAATACTTAAATCCTGTTTATATGTACATTAAATTACCTATCCTTATGAAGGAGTATAAATTATGGGGAGGTAGGCTCAGTCGATGATTGCCAGCAATAGGCCGCCCACCTGCTCAGAAGCAGTGCTCCCAAGGTATTTGTTGTTACTGATTCTGGCTCTGGTTTAGCCTCACATGAATACATTGGACCTGATAGTGTATGGGGAATAGTACTCAAGAAGGCTCGAACTGTGCATTAGTTAGGCTCCTCCTCTATTAGATACATTTTCTCACTGTAGGGCTACGTCCCAAATTGCACCCTATAGGTCTTGGTCAAATGTAGTGCACTATATAGGGAATACGGTGCCATTTTGTAACAGAAAGCTAAACCCAACTGACGGGAGTGACTAATGTACTAACCGCACCAACTGGTTAGTGCCACGCCAGTGAAACTGTAACAAGCAGTGAAATCCACAATTGTGCTGCTTTGGTCTGACACATTAATGTGTGACATCAGAGGAGGCTGTGGCTGACTGGCTCTAATTGGACGGAGACTGTATGGGACTATGACTAGAGCCATTGTAAATTGGATGATGGCACTCAAGCAATAGTTCAGCCATCACGGTCTGTAAGGAACGTAATGAGATTAAAAACTCTAAAAGAGGTGTGATAATATTAAACTGGGTCACGAAGGAAAATCTATATGCCACTGTCTAATCGGCTATGACAGGAGACAAGATTAAATTATAATGTATTTATTGGAAAAATATGTTTCCTGTTTAAGTCATATCCAATTATCTTTACAATTTATCAAAAGCTGATTATGTCTCATTTTAGAGTAATTGGTAACCAATAGTATGCTGCTGAGGTTCTTAGCTTCACAGCCATGACAACTTGCCTGAGTGTTTACATGGGAAAGCCACTGAGGCTGCATTCCAAAGTAGACAACGTACCATTATGAATGTAACTACTGTTCCCTGAACGAGGAAACAAGGTATAACATACTATGGGGAGTCAACGACCAATCATATTCACCTGATGAAAACTGAAATTGTGCCCAAAGGGCCAATGGATGCCCAGCCCGCCCTCAAAATCCCTGCCTTCCTGGCTATAATACCGAGGCTCACATTCATTTACCTAAATTCGGTAACGCAAGCCCAAATCCCCTGTCAGCATGGGGCCAAAATGTGTTATACCTCATACCCTCCTTAAGAAAACAGTAGTTATATTCATAACTGTATATTCCCTTTCAGTCAGTCTCTTGGTATAACATACCATGGGGACTTACAATCACGCCCCGAGCCGGCTCAGAGGGTACCAAACTAGGAGGTCCACGGCAGCCCAAGCCTACACAGGCTCTACCATCTCCAAAAGGGGGTTACAGAAGCCACCTTTTTCCCTAATATTTTCCTAAGAAGGCTGAACTATCAGATCCTCATGAGGCCGGTAACTGTCAGAGCCCCATATAGGGAACCAGAACCTGCTGCAACTTGGCTATACACACTGACGCGATGCCACTGCAGCCCAAGTCTTTAGACCCCACGGTTCCAAGAACAATGCTTACCTTGCAAGCCTGACATGTCAGAACTCGTACAAGGAAACACAAGTCCAAAACAGAACACCTGTCGTGACTTGGTAAAGCGCACACTTGCGCTGCATAGCATCGAGTTGATAAACCATGGGAGCCTGAGGCTCAAACACACAGGAGACCTGCAGTAACATGGAAAGTGTGTCCTACCGCGCTGCCACAGCAGCCCAAGGCTCAAATCCACAGGAAATTGCGATAATCCTGATAATGCACACTTTACATGCTGCCGCACCCCAATGCTCAAACTGACAGGGAACTGTGGCAACCCAGCTAAATGGCCAACCTGCACACCGTCTTATTTTCCACCATAATTTGCAAATAAATTCATTAAAAATCCTACAATGTGATTTTCTGGATTTGTTTTTCTCATTTTGTCTGTCATAGTTGAAGTGTACCTATGATGAAAATTACAGGCCTCTCATCTTTTTAAGTGGGAGAACTTGCACAATTGGTGGCTGACTAAATACTTTTTTGCCCCACTGTATATGCAAATAGTCATTGCCACACAGGGATCTGTGCCATTCACTTTGAACTGGACTGTGTTAACAGCATGAGTGGTTGCGAGTAGATGCACTTGTTTTGAGATCAAAGCGAGAGCTGCATGTATCCAGGTGTGTACATTTCTTCATATTGTTAGTAAGTTATCACCCCAGTTATATCTAATTTCTACAAGAGCTTCCTACAAGAGCACAACACATATCTGTGTGTGAGAGTGATCGGATCATCTTTATCAGATAACAAAAGTCAGATGTTTAATATCAAGTATAGACTAATTGTGGCTTTGCCTATTCTTCACTGAACCATTCAAAAGTGTGTGTGTGTGTGCGCATGTATTTGCGCACGTGTGATGCTGGCCTGGCCACAGTAAGAGATCAAGCTGCTCTAATTGCTGCCAGTTCCCTCCTTAGACATCCTGGTTCTTGTTAGCGCTTGCAATTACTGCCTCCAGTCCACCTTGAATTGAGCAGAGCAGAGCTCACCCCCAAATTCTCTAAGAAACTGGCACCACTGCCAAGGTGCTACGTGAACAACCCACTGTTTGGGGAAAGATGTGTCAATCTCCAACCTCTTCTTCAAACAGATAGTATCTTACAGTGGCTAAACTGTATGCATTAATTAATAAACACAGGTTATGCATGAATATTATGCATTCAAATCAAATAAACTTGTATTAGTCACATGCGCCGAATACAACAGTTGAAATGCTTACTTACAAAATGTTTAGGAGTCTTATGGCTCGGGGGAAGAAGCTGTTTAGAAGCCTCTAGGACCAAGACTTGGCGCTCCGGTACCGCTTGCCATGCGTTAGCAGAGAGAACAGTCTATGACTAGGGTGGCTGGAGTCTTTGACCATTTTCAGGGCCTTCCTCTGACACCGCCTGGTATAGAGGTTCTGGATGGCAGGAAACTTGGCTCCGGTGATGTACTGGGCTGTACGCACTACCCTTTATAGTGCCTTACGGTTGGAGGCAGAGCAGTTGCCATACCAGTTAGTGATGCAACCAGGATGCTCTCGATGGTGCAGCTGTAGAACGTTTTGAGGATCTGAGGACCCATGCCAAATCTTTTCAGTCTCCTGAGGGGGAATAGGTTTTGTCGTGCCCTCTTCACGACTCTCTTGGTGTGTTTGGACTATTTTAGTTTGTTGGTGATGTGGACACCAAGGAACTTGAAGCTCTCAACCTGCTCCACTACAGCCCCATCAATGAGAATGGGGACATGCTCGTTCCTCCTTTTTCTGTAGTCCACAATCATCTCCTTTGTCTTGATCACGTTGAGGGAGAGGTTGTTGTCCTGGCACCACACGGCCAGGTCTCTGACCTCCTCCCTATAGGCTGTCTCATCATTGTCGGTGAACATAATGATGGTGTTGGAGTCGTGCCTGGCCGTACAGTCATGAGTGAACAGGAAGTACAGGAGGGGACTGAGCATGCACCACTGAGAGGCCTCTGTGTTGAGGATCAGCGTGGCGGATGTATTGTTACCTACCCTTACCAACTGGGGTCAGCCTGTCAGGAAGTCCAGGATCAAGCTGTAAAGGGAGGTGTTTAGTCCCAGGGTCCTTAGCTTATTGATGAGCTTTGAGGGCACTATGGTGTTGAATTGTAGACAATGAATAGCATTCTCACATAGGTGTTCCTTTTGTCCAGGTAGGAAAGGGCAGTGTCGAGTGCAATAGAGATTGCATCATGTGGATCTGTTAGGGCGGTATGCAAATTGGAGTGGGTCTAGGGTTTCTGGGATAATGGTGTTGATGTGAGCCATGACCAGCCTTTCAAAGCATTTCATGGCTGCAGACGTGAATGCTACGGGTCGGTAGTCATTTAGGCAGGTTACCTTAGTGTTCTTGGGCACAAGAACTATAGTGGTCTGCTTAAAACATGTTGGTATTACAGACTCGGACAGAGAGAGGTTGAAAATGTCAGTGACGACACTTGTCAGTTGGTCAGCGCAAGCTCGCAGTACACATCCCGGTAATCTGTCTGGCCCTGTGGCCTTGTGAATGTTGACCGGTTTAAATGACTTACTCACATCGGCTGCGGAGAGCATGATCACACAGTTGTCCGGAACAGCTGGAGCTCTTATGCATGTTTCAGTGTTATTTGCCTTGAAGTGAGCATAGAAGTAGTTTAGCTCATCTGGTAGACTTGTGTCACAGGGCAGCTCTCGTCTGTGCTTCCCTTTGTAGTCTTTAATGGTCTGCAAGCCCTGCCACATCCGATGAGCATCGGAGCCGGTGTAGTACGATTCGATCTTAGTCCTATATTAATGATTTGCCTGTTTGATGGTAAGCTTCAGGGTTAGAGTGTGAAAGCGGCAGCTCTAGCCTTCAGCTCAGTGCAGATGTTGCCTGTAATCCATGGCTTCTGGTTGGGGTATGTACGTACGGTCACTGTGGGGACGACGTCATCAATGCACTTATTGATGAAGCCAATGACTGACGTGGTGTACTCCTCAATGCCATCGGAAGAATCCCTGAAAATATTCCAGTCTGTGCTAGCAAAACAGTCCTGTAGCTTAAAATCTGCTTCATCTAACCACTTTTTTATTGACCGAGTCACTGGTGCTTCCTGCTTTCATTTTTGCTTGTAAGCGGGAATCAGGAGGATAGAATTATGGTCAGATCTGCCAAATGGAGGGTGAGGGAAAGCTTTGTACGCATCTCTATGTGTTGCGTAAAGGTGGTCTAGTTTTTTTCCCTCTGGTTACACATTTAACATGCTGATATAAATTTGGTAAAACGGATTTAAGTTTCCCTGCATTAAAGTCCCTCGCTACTAGGAACGCCGCCTTTGGATGAACGTTTTCCTGTTTGCTTATGGCGGAATACAGCTCATTGAGTGCGGTCTTAGTGCCAGCATCGGTCTGTGGTGGTATGTAGACAGCTATGAAAAATACAGATGAAAACTCTAAGTAGATAGTGTGGTCTACAGCTTATCATGAGATACACTACCTCAGGCGTACAAAACCTCGAGACTTCCTTAGATATTGTGCACCAGCTGTTGTTTACAAATATGCATAGTCCGCCACCCCTTGTCTTACCAGATGCCGCTGTTCTATCCTGCCGATACAAACTCAGTGAAGCATAAGATATTACAGTATTTTATGTCTCGTTGGTAGTTTAATCTTCCTCGTAGGTTGTCGATTTTATTTTCCAATGATTTCATGTTAGCTAGGAGAACGGAAGGCAGTGGGGGTTTATTCGATCGCCTACAAATTCTCAGAAGTCAGCCTGACTTCCGTCCTTTTTTTCTCTATCTTCTCTTCCCGCAAATGAAGGGGATTTGGGCCTGTTCACGTGAAAGCAGTATGTCCTTCACGCAGGGCAAGTCGGACTCATTAAAGGAAAAAGCAGTTCTGGTTTGTGGTAAGTAATTGCTGTTCTGATGTCCAGAAGTTATTTTCTGTCATAAGAGATGGTAGCATCAACAAAAAATGGGTTACAAACAATGCAAAAAAAAAACACAAAAAAACACAGTCGGTTAGGATCACTTAAAACAACAGCCATCTTCTCCTGCGCCATGAATCACTTATTTTACAGCTGTTACTTCTACTAGGTACTCCTCTAGCTCATAGGTTTGTAAGTATGTATGAACATGAATGGCTTTATTTCCCATTTTCCACAGTTATCTTTTATTACCAACAAAGCAACCAGCTCTATTGTCTTTTCTTGGAGAGTCCTCCCAGCCTGTTCTGAGCCGTCTCTCAAAATTCAATTAATTTGTCACAAGGTTATTGACCTGTCAGCATCTCAGCGTTTTAATAAAGTTGGATCCTTTGATAAAGCCCTGCTTTAATTGACACCGAACAAGTGATAAATCAGCTTTATTGAATTCCTTCGTTCTTCAGTGTGTCTCCCTGTCTTTCAGGCCTGTTGCTACTGGCACATCCTCTGATCAATGGACTGAGACAGCCGAGTCTGCACCATCCTCCAAACTACTCTCCATTGAGCGTGAACCAAGCACTTCCCTTTCAATAAGTGGTTTGAGCTCTTGCCTATTCTGTTATTTGAGTTCCCGCCTCTTTTTTTAGATAGGCCAGGGGAGTCCCCCTGTTCCTTCTTGCATTTCCCTTGGTGGAGGCTGTCTGTCACACCTGGATGCATCCCAAGTGGCACCCTATTCACTACATATTGCACTGCTTTTGACCAGGGCCCTGGTCAAAGTGACTGCACTAAATAGGGAATAGAGTGCTATTTGGGACACAACCCTGCAGTCAAAGCTGATGGGCCCCTGCTCCATCAAAGCAGCACATCTGTGCCGCCTGTAGCGGCTGAAATGTCACCCACTACTACCCATGGAGCCTTGTCAACCCTGTGTTATGTTGTGCCACACGACTCTAGCTGCACTGCTGCAGGGTCTCAAAGAGCCTCTAATACTGCTGTCCATTGTGAATCTCACGAGTTGTTACTCATGAAATATTACAGTGTCCCTGTTTCCGTTTTTATATTGGTCATAGAGGCAGGTAGAGATGCGTTGGTTCTGTTACTGAAGTCAGAATGATGGTGGTTGGAGTGCGTTATTAGGTTTGCTATATATTTTTTTGTGCAGCAGTTACAATAAATGGCTTGGAACTTTTTCTATAGATTCTCCTTGATGTCAGGGTTCAACTTTGTGTTATTTAACTTCTTGAAACTCCCCATCCCGGATCCGGGTTTGTGACTAAAGCCTCAGGCTCATTAGCATAACGCAACGTTAACGATTTCTGAAAATCGCAAATAAAATGAAAATAATGCGTCTGCTCTCAAGCTTAGCCTTTTCTTAACAACACTGTCATCTCAGATTTTCAAAATATGCTTTTGAACCATAGAAATTGACTAATTTGTGTAAGAGTATGCAAAGCTAACATAGCATTTTGAGTAGCATTTAGCACGCAACATTTTCACAAAAACCAGATAACCAAATAAATAAAATCATTTACCTTTGAAGAGCTTCTGATGTTTTCAATGAGGAGACTCTCAGTTACATACCAAATGCGCAGTTTTTCCTGAAAGCGTCTGTGTGTAGGAGAAATCGTTCCGTTTTCTACATTGCGTCTGGCTACCGAAACGAACCGAAAATTCAGTCACCTACAACGTAAAACTTTTTCCGGATTAACTACATAATATCGACCGAAACATGGCAAACGTTGTTTGGAATCAATCCTCGTGTTTTTTCACATATCTCTTCATTGATATGCAGTTCGTGGAAGCTTGCTTTCCTCTCTGTATCGCATGGAAAAATACTGGCAGGTGACTTTTGCGCACCAATTTTGGCGCAGGACATATGGTCAATCTTCCAATGATCTGCCTACAAATACGTCACAATGCTGCAGACACCTTGGGGAAACGACAGAAAGGGCAGGCTCATTCCTCTCGCATTCACAGCCATATAAGGAGACAATGGAAAACAGAGCCTCAAAAATCCTTGTCATTTCCTGGATGCCATCTCATCTTGGTTTTGCCTGAAGCTCACGTTCTAGGGCACGCACAGAGAATATCTTGGTATTTCTGGACACGTCAGAGTGTTTTCTTTCGAATGCTATCAATTATATGCATAGTCGAGCATCTTTTTGTGACCAAATATCTTGTTTAAAACGGGAACGTTTTTCATCCAAAAATGAAATAGCGCCCCCATAGATGTAAGAGGTTAATATGTATCATTCATTGAAGATACACTGTAAAAACAAATATAGATTTGGATCAACCCCAAAAATGTGCATACATTTTTTTTCAATTATAAATAGTTATATATCTGTATATCACCCTTTTCAAACCTCATTTAAGACCTGCCGTTCCTGAGCCTTACCGTGAGATGAAATTCTGTCTAAATGCTTTTAAGGTACAGTGATAGGTAACTGACTCCTTGAACTTCTTACGTTTCTTCTTGTCCTTTTCTTTGGAATCCTCCTAGTCGCCCGAGCGCACATCCTCAATTTTGGGCTTGTCCTCAGCCTCTCAAATTAACATTTGTTGGTAAAAACAGTAGGATAAATACACATGAAGGTAGAGTCTATTCTCGTGTTTCCCCCCCTCCTTTTCTTTTAAGAGCTTTGTCCCAACGGACCAGTCAGTCAATGCCACCTCGGGGGTTACGGAGTACGCAGTGTTACTTAAAAAGAACATCCCACCTTCAGCATCAGTGTTCACACACACACCATCCCCAAGTGTCTGTACTTGTGTTCATTGTTTGTTTGTTCATTGTTTTGACCTTAATGAGATAGTGAGCTCCAAAAGTATTGGGACAGTGACACAGTTGAAATGATACTATGACTATTTCTTAGTAAATTTCTCAATAAAAAAAACAACAACATTTGTTGAAACCAAATACATGATTCATGCTGTTATATTTGATTATTCTCAAACCTATATTTCAAGATGCAACATATTTCTTTCAACACAACTTACTTTCGCCCTTTGGTTAAACCTAATAAATAGGTTTATACCAAGTAGATGTTTCACCTTGGAATTATCTGTACAAATTTCTTAACTTGGGTTACAAGCGATTAAATTATTTCCTGTTAATCAAGATATAGTACGAAGTTGGTTCCATAACATGAAATAATGACTCCAAAAAACTTTCTTTACATACAACTTTCACATTAACTGGTTACAATATTGTAACCAAATAGTGACCATCTCATCAACGGAAACCTTTCCAGGTTCTTTAGTATCACAGTACTTACAGTAACGGTTTTCTTCTGGGGAAAGAGAGGCGGACCAAAACGCAGCGTGGTTACTTGTAAACATCTTTAATAAAGATGAACAATGAACAATCTACAAAACAAGAAATGTGAAAAAACCGAAACAGCCCTATTTTTTTTTAAATAAAAAATATTTTATTACCTTCAATACCATTCATTCTTTACAACTCATAATTTTCATACATACTCCAATAATGGTATTTTAATTTTAACAAAACAAAAACCCCAAACACAACCTCAGGGGAGCATCTTCCCTCCCCGTCACCCTACAAACTACCTTTCCCTATCTCCCCGTCCCTAATCTATCCCCTTACAAATCTAAATGACACCCAGCCCTAAACCCCCCTTCCACCTCTCCCGAGCAGCATGCTGCCCCCACTTCCTCTCCTCCCTCTTCATCCTGCCCCTCAAATCTCCTTCCACCCTCCTCACTATCCCTTCCACCCCCCAATCTCTCCCTGTCTTCACCATGTTCTGCCTGGCTTCCCACAGCCCCCGTTTAAAGAGACTCATGAGAAGCCAGAGCAGAAACCTGTCCTTATCCGTCCCTCTCGCTCTCCCTACACCTCTCTCTAACCTGGCCCACGTCAATACAAAATCCCCCCTTACCAAACCTAACAACACCCGTCCCCTAGCCCATACTACTCCGGCAAAGGCACAGTCCCAAAAGACATGGAGCACAGTCTCCTCCCTGCCACAAGAGGATCTTGGACAGTTGGGGGATAGCACCAAACTATACCGGTACATGATGGAACGTACCGGCAAGCACTTATGGAGGCTCAACCAATTCAGGTCCTTGAGCCTGTTGTCCAGACCCCGCGCCTGCACTCCCTCCCAGAGGGAGGGACTTCCGAGATGCCCACTACAGGCGCCAGACTCCCTGCCTTTCTGACCTCCTCGTACAGGTGCCTGTGATCTAAACTTACTCGGGCAACTTCAACCTCAGGGTGCGCACGCAGCCACTTGGCTGCATGACCAAAGGGCCACGGCAGCTGTTCCGCCCGAGGACCCATGTTAGACCACACCATTACGCTTCTCACCTGATACGAGGTAACCGTACAGGTGTATCACTGGATGAGCAAGCTCCGTTAACAAGAAAGAAACAAAAATTGAGTCCAGCTTGAGGGGGAAATGTGGTACCCCCTACCTCCCTCCCCGATGGGACAGAGCATGCATGCCCTGGCGACCCACTCGCACCTGCCACTCCACATGAACTGAAACACAAGCCTCACTAGAGGCCTCCTCAGACAAGCCGGCATTGAGTAGATGTACGCCAAATACAAAAGAGATGGCAACACATCCACCTTTAGGACCAGGACTTTGCCCATAAAAGACAAATACCTAGCCTTCCACATTGCTAGCTTCCTCTGTACCACTGCGATACGCATGTTCCAGTTTAGCGTCGCTGAGCCGGAGGTCTCAAAATGGACCCCGAGAATCCTCAGGGCCCCCTCACAGAGAGATAACCCCCCGGGCACATCCGTTCTACCGCGCAATCTTCCGAAAAACTTGACAGAAGACTTTGCATGGTTCAGAACCACTCCCGGCGCTCGGGTGAAATCCCCAAAGATGGCAAGGGACCTTGTCAGGCACGAGTCCTTGCACAGCAGCAAGGAAGTGTCGCCGGCGTACTGCGTCATCTTAACACGCAGCCCACCACTTCCAGGGATCAACAAGCCTTCCACCCCTGTGTCTGCCCTAATGGCAGCCCCAGAGGCTCCATGTACAGAACGAAGAGGAGAGCCGAGAGTGGGCACCCCTGCCTGACCCCAGACGAGAGGTCAAAAACATCACCCAAGTGACTATTTACACTAACTCGGCACCCCGCTCCGACATATAATGTACGAATCCATCCTATGAACTTCTCCCCAAATCCTAATCGACTTAACACTCTGAATACAAAAGGATCTATTCACGCAATCAAAGGTTTTCGCCTGATCTAGCGCTGCTACCATTAAAGGCAGTCCTCTATCTTCAACCCAAGCGATGGAGTCCCTGATTAACTGTAGGTTCCATCTAATAGAGCGGCCCTCTACCCCGCACGTCTAATCCTCATGGACGACGTAGGGAAGGGCTGTGCGCAACCGGTCTGCTAAAACCTTTGCAAGTAGCTTGTAATCTACACACAGCATGGTCAATGGCCGCCAGTTACCAAGGTCTGTTACTTCCCCCTTCTTATATAAAAGTGACAGCACACCAACAGCCATTGATCCCCCCGGGACCCCCATCTCAAGGATGGCCTTCAAGACTTCGAGGACCACTGGTCCAAATATACCCCAAAACATGAGATAAAACTCAGCCGGCAGCCCATCCATCCCAGGCACCTTCCCTTTTCCCATCCTCCTAAGAGCGCTCTCAACCTCTTCTAGTGAGATCTGGGCCTCCATCACTTCTCTAATGTCCTCCGGGAACCGCCTGGACAAGTGTTCTAAAAACACATTTCCCTGCTCTACATCTATTTCCCTTTCCTTAAATAAACCTTGGAAATGATCAGTTGTCACCCTGACCATACCTTCTGGTTCTCTAACTATACTACCATTTTCTTCCCTAACACCATGAATTACCTTCCTACTCTGTCTGGCCCTAACCGACTTAAAGAACATAGCAGAACAAATCTCATTGTGTTCTAGAAAGCCACTATGCGCACGCTCCAGGAAAGCTTGAGCCTTCCGCTCTTGCAACTCCCTGAGCTGCGCCTTTAGGGTTGCGGATCTCTCCCAGTCAAACGACCCGCCGAGGTTGCCTGCCTCGTACTCGAGTTCAATTAACCTTTGTATACGATCCACCTCCCTCCTCTCCTCCCTTTTTTTCCTCTTGCAATACCCTATTATAAAAGCCCTAATCCTCACCTTAACTAATTCCCACCACTCTAACACCCCCTCGCACATGGACCGGAGGCCTTCAAGCCTCCAAAAGAAACCAAAAAACCCGTCAACAAAAGCCTGCTCCTCCACCACATCCCGATCTAACTTCCAGTACCCCCTACCAAAGAGGCAGACTGGCGACCCCACCTGCAGGGGCACCCCGTCGTGATCCAAAAAGAAAACAGGCAACAGCCGCCCAGACAACTTACCCAAAGACCTGGGTACAAAAATATAGTTGAGCCTCCGCGCCACCCCCCTGGAGTTGCGCCATGTAGGACCGGCCATTTTCGGAGTAGTGTGCAGGCCACCATCAACCAGACCATGGCAAGCCATTAGCCCGGTGATGGCGCCTGCACTGCTATCCCCCCCTATTCCTAAATCTGTATTAAAGTCACCCCCTATCACTAATTTCCTATTTGTGACACACAGGGGCGCCAGACAGTCCACCATCTCCCTCCTGTCTGCCACCACCTGTGGCCCATACACCACCACTAATCAAAATTTACAATCCCTTATTGTGACATCCACCCCGAAAACCCTCCCCTGCATCACCACAAAAGAACCCTCCACTTTTACCTCCCTGTGCCCACACAAAATCCCTACCCCCGATGAGTGCACCCCCCCCAATACCCCAAACCGACTCCCCCTTGTCCCACTCCCTCTTAAACCTACTAATATCCCCTCCATCCCTCAGGTTAACCTCCTGTAAAAAAACAAAAAATCATACCCCACACCCTCCAGATAACTAAAAACCGCCCTCCTCTTAACAAAATCCCTTAAACCCCTTACATTTAAACTAACAAAATTAAAATTAGACCCCATGAAAGAATAAAATAAAAACATGTAATACACTCAAATACTAAACCCAGACAGAAAAAAACAAAACCAGGAGACTCATCCGATGCTCCCCTGCTCCATATCTACCGGTGATAACACCATCCGTACTCCCGACGTCTCTTCCTCAACCTCGCCAACCCAGGATGCAGGAATAGTGTTTGGCTCTGGGGTTTCCTGCACCCTGGGTCTACTCCCACACCCCCCCCCTCCCCAGCGCTGCAGCTAGTTTGGAAAAAAATAGGGGAGGCTGAGTCCCCAAACAAAAAACTCCCTACCTCCTCCTGTACCCAGTCCTGGGTCTTGTTAGGTGTGTCCCCACCCAACAGAAGTTGAGGGCCTGGGGAAACCAGCAGCAACCCAGAGGTTTCTCCCACCCCCATCGCTCTCTTGGCCATCCCCTCTCTCTCACTGTTGGCCAATCGCACCCTCCTCTTCACTCTCTTCTTTGGTGATGGCGGCAGTGGAGAGATACCACCCTCCCCCCGCCAGCTCCTCCACCATACCCCTCATCTCTTCCACCAGGGCACTTTCCCCCCACTCCACTTGCTCTTCCACCGTCTCCTTCTCCACCACCCCTCCCTCGCTTTCTTCTCTCTCATGCTCCTCCACTCGGGTGCCTTCTTCCGCCGCTTTTCCTGGTTCTCCTACTCCCGTGCCTTCCGTTTCCTTCTCTCTTCCATCCTCCGCTTCTTGCTCCTCCTCCTTCCTTGCCGACTTCCCCTCTGGACCTGTACTCTGGTCATGAGGCATGCTTCCTTCCCCTCCTCTTCTTCCCCCATCTCCCGCTCCTGCTCCCCCCCCGCCGCAGACGCGTATGACCTCTGACGAGCCGGGCACCCCCGCCACAGGTGTGCTGACGAGCCACACCCGTGGCACGTCTTAGGCTCGTCACAATCCTTCGCCTCGTGCTCCCCAGATCCACAAAATCTGCATTTTCTTGTGCTGCACGAGGCAAAGATGTGGCCGTAGGCCATACAGCGCCTGCAAAATGGGGGCTGACGTGCATAAAACAATGTCCCCCTGTCAGCCCCTAGGGAGAACATAGCAGGAGGATGGAGGTAGCCACCATGTCCCTTTGGGTCCTCCCTGAGTAGGGCCTGGAAGCCTCTCCTCCCATTCCAAAACCCAAGGGAGTCTTTGAGGTGCCTTGCTGAGGAGACGTTATCCATGTATCTCCCCAGAAAGGCCCTCACCTCTTTGTCCTTAACATATGGGTTGTACATGTTGACAGTTACAACCCTAAATTTGTTCCTCGCCAGGCTTGTTATTTGTTATTTCTGGTGCAAACAAACACAGAGACAGGAACAATCACCCACAAAACCCAACACAAAACAGGCTACCTAAATATGGTTCCCAATCAGAGACAATGACTAACACCTGCCTCTGATTGAGAACCATATCAGGCCAAACATAGAAATAGACAAACCAGACACACAACATAGAATGCCCACCCAGCTCACGTCCTGACCAACACTAAAACAAGGAAAACACACACGAATGAACACCCCCCCCCAAGGTGCAGACTCTGAACGCACAACCTAAACCTATAGGGGAGGGTCTGGGTGGGCATCTGTCCGCGGTGGCTGCTCTGGCGCTGGACGTGGACCCCCTCGCCGCTAACCTTGGCCTAGGAACCCTGACAATGGGCCCCACTGGACTGAGGGGCAGCTCCGGACTGAGGGGCAGCTCTGGACTGAGGTAGCTCAGGACTGAGAGGAAGCTAAGAACTGAGAGGAAGCTCAGGACTGAGAGGAAGCTCAGGCAGGTTGATGAATCTAGCAGATCCTGGGTGGCTGGTGGTTCCGGCAGATCCTGGCTGACTGGTGGTTCCGGGCAGATCCTGGCTGACTGGCAGTTCTGGCAGATCCTGACTGACTGGCGGTTCTGGCAGATCCTGGCTGACTGGTGGTTCCGGCAGATCCTGGCTGACTGGCAGCTCTGGCAGATCCTGGCTGACTGGCGGATCCTGGCTGAATGGCGGATCCTGGCTGCATGGCGGGTCCTGGCTGAATGGCGGGTCCTGGCAGACTGGCGAATCCTGGCTGACTGGCAGTTCTGGCAGATCCTGGCTAACTGGCCGTTCTGGCAGATCCTGGCTGACTGGCAGTTCTGGCAGATCCTGGCTGACTGGCGGATCCTGGCTGACTGGCGGATCTGGAAGATCCTGGCAGACTGGCGGATCCTGGCTGACTGGCAGTTCTGGCAGATCCTGGCTGACTGGCCATTCTGGCAGATCCTGGCTGACTGGCGGATCCTGATTGAATGCCGGATCCTGGCAGACTGGCGGATCCTGGCTGACTGACGGCTCTGGCAGATCCTGGCTGACTGGCAGTTCTGGCAGATCTTGGCTGACTGGCAGTTCTGGCAGATCCTGGCTGACTGGCAGTTCTGGCAGATTCTGTCTGACTGGCAGTTCTGGCAGAACCTGGCTGACTGGCGGATCTAACTGATCCTGGCAGAATGGCGGCTCCTGGCTGACTGGCGGATCTGACGGATCCTGGCTGACTGGCAGCACTGACGGCTCCTGGCTGACTGGCGGCACTGGCGGCTCCTGGCTGACTGGCGGCTCCTGGCAGACTGGCGGCACTGGCGGCTCCTTGCAGACTGGCGGCACTGGCGGCGCTGGGCAGACGGGTGGCTCAGGCGGCGCTGGGCAGACTGGTGACTCTGATGGCGCTGGGCAGACTGGCGGCACTGGCGGCGCTGGGCAGACTGGCGGCACTGGCGGTGCTGGGAAGACGGGTTGCTCAGGCGGCGCTGGAGAGGAAGGCTCTGGAAGTGCTGGACCGAGGAGCTCTGGCGCCTCTGGAATGAGGGGCTCTGGCGCCTCTGGAATGAGGGGCGGGAGCTCTGGCAGCGCCGGACAGGCAGGAGACTCCGGCCGCGCTGGATAGAGAAGCTCTGGCGCCTCTGGACTGAGGGGCTCTGGCGCCTCTGGACTGAGGGGCTCTGGCGCCTCTGGACTGAGGGGCTCTGGCGCCTCTGGACTGAGGGGCGGGAGCTCTGGCAGCGCCGGACAGGCGGGAGACTCTGGCAGCGCTAGACAGAGAAGTTCTGGCGCCTCTGGACTGAGGGGCTCTGGCGCCTCTGGACTGAGGGGCTCTGGCGCCTCTGGACTGAGGGGCGGAAACTCTGGTAGCGCCGGACAGGCGGGAGCACCTGTGTTGACGGGACGGAGAGACAGCCTGGTGGTACCGGGCTGGGGACACACACCTCAGGGCGAATGCCTTGCATACTACGCCAAATCAACTGCTCTCTCTCTTCACACTCCCCCAATTCTATTAACACCTCCTCGAGTGTCTCCTCATCTCCCATCCGTTCACTCTCCTCCTTTCTGTCCAATAACTCCTCGACCCTCTCAGACTCAGCCCTCAGCTTCGCCGATAGCTCCGATAACATCCATGGCTCCTTACGGTAAACAGGGGGAGTTGGCTCAGGACTGGGTCCTGACTCTGCCACACTCTCCCTGTGCCCCCCCCCCCCAAGAACTTTTACTTTTTGGGGGTGCCTCTCGGGCTTCCAGCCGCTCTGCCATGCTAGCTCCTCATAATGCCGCCTCTCTGCATTCGCTGCCTCCAGCTCGGCTTTGGGGCGGCAATATTCCCCTGGCTCTGCCCAGGGTCCTTTCCCATCAAGGATCTCCTCCCAAGTCCATTCTTCCAAATAGTGCAGCCTCTCCCACTGCTGCTGCTGCTGCTGTTGCTCCTGCTGCTGCTGCTTCTCCTGCTGCTGCTTTTGTTGCTGCTGCTGTTGCAGCTGTCGCTTCTCCTGCTGCTGTTGCTGCGGCCTCTGGTTACCATGGCGCTTGGTCCTTGGTTGGTGGATGATTCTGTAACGGTTTTCTTCTGGGGAAAGAGATGCGGACCAAAACGCAGCGTGGTTACTTGTAAACATCTTTAATAAAGATGAACAATGAACAATCTACAAAACAAGAAATGTGAAAAAACCGAAACAGCCCTATCTGGTGCAACAGACACAGAGACAGGAACAATCACCCACAAAACCCAACACAAAACAGGCTACCTAAATATGGTTCCCAATCAGAGACAATGACTAACACCTGCCTCTGATTGAGAACCATATCAGGCCAAGCATAGAAATAGACAAACCAGACACACAACATAGAATGCCCACCCAGCTCACATCCTGACCAACACTAAAACAAGGAAAACACACCCAAATGATGGTCAGAACCTGACACTTACGCAGTTATCATGAAAAATTCAGTGCTGGCATTGAACATGCAATCACAAAAAATTATAAAAAACATTCACAGCCCCAACAGGTCACACTTCCAACTCTTCTGATAGGCTGTCGCTGCTACAATGCACCCCCTGCTATGCAATGCGAACGAGGTGTTGGTGCAATATAGAAGCTTTCATTCAATTCAAGAAATAACATTTATCTGTCAAATTCCTTATTTAATATCAGACAAATTTAATAGAATAGGTTGAACGAACCAAAGCAAAGAAATGTATCAGCATATGAGCATATTTCTGAAAATGTAGCTAGCTAGACAATCTTACCAGTATACATCATGGTTGGCCGCATCTCCTGTCTGATGCCATGCATGGTTGCCCCTAGTGTTACGGTTTTCCTCTATCTCCTCCTCTGACGACGAGGTGTAGCAAGGATCGGACCAAAATGCGGCGTGTAGATTGAGATTCATGTTTAATGAACAAACACACTAAACACAAACACTACAGAACAATAAACGTAAAGAAAACCGAAACAGCCTAATACTGGTGCAAACAACTACACAACGGACAAAAGGACATAAGGACAATCACCCACGAAACACTCAAAGAATATGGCTGCCTAAATATGGTTCCCAATCAGAGACAATGATAAACACCTGCCTCTGATTGAGAACCACTTCAGACAGCCATAGACTTATCTAGAACACCCCACTAAGCTACAATCCCAATACAAAACACACCACATACAAAAACCCATGCCACACCCTGGCCTGACCAAATAAATGAAGAAAAACACAAAATACTTAGACCAGGGCGTGACACCTAGTTTGAAAGATGTAATCCAGACTGGTGTTTTCTCCATCTCCTTAGCTATCATACTCGAATTCCACTCATGTCAAAACTCGATACTCCAGAAAGTGGAGAGCGAAAACATAACGTTAGCTAGCCAGCCAATCAGCTAACATTAGCTAGCTAACAGTACAATTTAACTTTCTAACAATAATTTTGATAATTTTCTGAAGTTTTCCTTTTCTGAGTTTTAATTGAACACGTGAATTATTTTGATAAGACATTGTCAGAGTCGTGTGCATAGGTGGCAGGGAAGTCAGGTGCAGGAGAGTAAAACGGAGTGTAATGGAGTCTTTTAACCTGTTGCGACGAGCAATCCTGTATCCGGGAGCGTAATTATAGCCTCAAGCTCATGACCATAACGCAACGTTAACTATTCATGAAAATCGCAAATGAAATGAAATAAATATATTGGCTCACAAGCTTAGCCTTTTGTTAACAACACTATCATCTCAGATTTTCAAAAAATGATTTTAAACCAAAGCTACACAAGCATTTGTGTAAGAGTATTGATAGCTAGCATAGCAATAAGCCTAGCATCAGCAGGCAACATTTTCACAAAACCAAGGAAAGCATTCAAATAAAATCATTTACCTTTGAAGAACTTCGGATGTTTTCAATGAGGAGACTCTCAGTTAGATAGCAAATGTTCAGTTTTTCCAAAAATATTATTTGTGTAGGAGAAATCGCTCCATTTTGTTCATCACGTTTGGCTAAGAAAAAAAAACGAAAATTCAGTCATTACAACACAAACTTTTTTCAAAATTAACTCCATAATATCGACAGAAACATGGCAAACGTTGTTTAGAATCAATCCTCAAGGTGTTTTTCACATATCTTTCGATGATAAATCATTTGGGGCAGTTGACTTTCTCTTCTGAACCAAATGGAAACGTGCATGCACCTGGAGATTACGCAATAGTTTCGACGGAGGACACCGAGCGGACACCTGGTAAATGTAGTCTCTTATGGTCAATTTTCCAATGATATGCCTACAAATACGTCACAATGCTGCAAACACCTTGGGGAAACGACAGAAAGTGTAGGCTCATTCCTTGCTCATTCACAGCCATATAAGGAGACATTGGAACACAGCGCCTCCAAAATCTGGCTCACTTCCTGTATGAAATTTCATCTTGGTTTCGCCTGTAGCATTAGTTTTGGGGCACTCACATACAATATCTTTGCAGTTTTGGAAACGTCAGAGTGTTTTCTTTCCAAAGCTGTCAATTATATGCATAGTCGAGCATCTTTTCGTGACAAAATATCTTGTTTAAAACGGGAACATTTTTTCACCCAAAAATGAAATACTGCCCCCAGAGGTTCAAGAGGTTAATATATGTCCACAAAACATACGTCGCGCACCTATATAACCATATAAACAACACTGACATAAAACAATCTCTGACAAAGACATGAGGGGAAATAGAGGGTTAAATACACAACAGGTAATGAATGGGATTGAAACCAGGTGTGTAGGAAGACAAAACCAATGGAAAATGAAGAATGGGTCAATGATGGCTAGAAGACCAGTGACGTCGACCGCCGAGCACCGCCCGAACAAGGAGAGGCAATGACTTCGGCAGAAGTCGTGACAGTACCCCCCCCTGACGTGCGGCTCCAGCACTGGCCTTGGGGACGACCCAGAGGGCGAGGTGCAGGGAGATCCGGATGGAGACGGTGGAAATCTTTTAACATGGAAGGATCTAACACGTCCTCCACCGGAACCCAGCATCTCTCCTCCGGCCCGTAACCCTCCCAGTCCACGAGGTACTGAAGGCCCCTCGCCCGACGTCTTGAATCCAATATGGATCGAACAGAGTACTCCGGGACCCCTTCAATGTCTAAAGGAGGCGGAGGAACATCACGCATTTCAGCCTCCTGGAGCGGGCCAGCCACCACCGGCTTGAGGAGAGACACATGGAACGAGGGGTTAATACGGTAATTAGTGGGCAGTTGTAACCTATAACATACCTTGTTCACTCTACTCAGGACTTTAAATGGCCCCACAAACCGCGGAACCAGCTTCCAGGAGGACAAGCGGAGGGGCAGGTTTCGGGTCGAGAGCCTGACCCTGTCCCCTGGTGCGAACACCGGGGCCTCACTGCGGTGACGGTCTGCGCATTATGGCACGCTGAAAGGGGACATGGGCTGCCTCCCAGGTTTCCTCAGCGCGCCGAAACCAATTGTCCACCACAGGAGCCTTGGTCTGACTCTGATGCCAAGGAGTCAGAACCGGCTGATACCCTAATACACATTGAAAAGGAGAAAGGTTAGTGGAGGAGTGACGTAGCGAGTCCATCACTGCCCAAGGCACGAACTTCACCCACTCCTCCGGCCGGTCCTGGCAATAAGACAGCAGAAACCTGCCCACATCCTGGTTAACTCTCTCCACCTGCCCATTACTCTCAGGGTGATAACCTGAGGTAAGACTAACCAAGACCCCCAGACGTTCCATGAATGCCTTCCAGACCCTTGATGTGAACTGAGGACACCGGTCAGACACTATATCCTCAGGCACCCCATAGTGCCGGAAAGCGTGTGTAAACAGGGCTTCCGCAGTTTGTAAGGCCGTAGGGAGACCGGGCAAAGGGAGGAGACGACAGGACTTAGAAAACCGATCCACAACGACCAGGATCGTGGTGTTACCCTGTGAAGGTGGAAGATCAGTTAAAAAATGCATCGACAGGTGCGACCACGGCCGTTGTGGAACGGGTAAACGTTGTAGCTTACTTCTGGGCAGGTGTCTAGGAGCCTAGCACTGGGCGCACACAGAGTAGGAGGAAACATAAATCTTCACGTCCTTAGCTAAAGTGGGCCACCAGTACCTACCATCAACACAGCTCATCGTCCGACCTATCCCAGGATGATCAGAGGAGGGTGACGTGTGGGCCCAAGAGATCAATCGGTCGCGGAGAGCAGACGGAACGTACAGACGACCAGCTGGACACTCAGGGGAGAGGGCTCTGCACGTGACGCCCGCTCAATGTCCGCGTCCAGCTCCCACACTACAGGCGCCACCGAACACGAAGCTGGGAGTATGGGAGTGGGATCCATGGACCGCTCCTCTGTGTCATACAGCCGGGACAATGTGTCTGCCTTAACGTTCTGGGAGCCTGGTCTGTAAGAAAGAGTAAACACAAAACGAGTGAAAAACATGGCCCACCTTGCCTGGCGAGGATTCAGTCTCCTCGCTTCCCGGATGTACTCCAGATTGCGATGGTCAGTCCAGATGAGAAAAGGGTGTTGAGCCCCCTCAAGCCAATGTCTCCACGCCTTCAAGGCTTTTACGACAGCTAACAGCTCCCGGTCTCCCACATCATAGTTTCGCTCCGCCGGGCTGAGCTTCTACGAAAAGAAAGCACAGGGGCAGAGCTTCAGTGGCGCACCCTCTGAGAGAACACTGCTCCTATCCCAGTCTCGGATAAATCCACCTCCACCATGAATGGCAAAGAGGGATCCGGATGAGCCAACACAGGAACCGAGGTTAACAGAGTCTTCAGGTGCCTAAAAGCCCTGTTCGCCTCAGCCGACCACTGCAAGTGCACTGGGCACCCCTTTAGCAGTGAGGTAGTGGGAGCAGACACCTGACCAAAACCCCGGATAAGCCTCAGGTAGTAATTGACAAACCCTAAAAAACGCTGCACCTCCTTTACCGTGGTTGGAGTCAGCCAATTACGCATGGCTGCAATGCGGTCCCTCTCCATTTCCACTCCTGATGTGGAAATCCGATGCCCTTGGAAGGAGATGGATTGTTGGAGGAACAAGCATTTCTCAGCCTTGACATATAGATCATGCTCCAACAGGCGACCAAGCACTTTGCGCACCAGCGACACATGCTCGGCGCGTGTAGAGGAGTATATCAGAATATCATCGATATACACCACTACACCCTGCCCGTGCAGGTCTCTGAAGATCTCATCTACAAAAGATTGGAAGACTGATGGAGCATTCATCAACCCATATGGCATGACAAGGTACTCATAATGACCTGAGGTAGTGATAAATGCCGTCTTCCACTCATCCCCCTCCGAATACGCACCAGATTGTACGCACTCCTGAGATCCAATTTTGTGAAGAAGCGTGCCCCATGCATTGACCCAATAACTGTAGTTATAACTATATTTCACCGTGATTTTATTAGGACCTCGATAATCAATGCACGGGCGTAAACCGCCATCCTTCTTCTTCACAAAAAAGAAACTCGAAGAGACGCGTGAAATGGAGGGCTGAATGTACCCCTGACGCAGGGATTCAGAGACATATGTCTCCATAGCCACCGTCTCCGCTTGCGACAGGGGATATACGTGACTCCTGGGATATGCCGTGTCTACCAGGAGATCTATCGCACAATCCCCCCGTCGATGGGGTGGTAATTGAGTCGCCTTCTTTTTACAGTTGGCGAGAGCCAAATCGGCATATTCTGGGGAAATGCGCACGGTGTCGCACCAACGGAAACCCCTAAACACCTACCTGAGCACTCTCGCGACCACCATGTGAGAGCCCTCTGTGGCCAAGAAACAGTGGGGTTATGACAAGCTGACCAAGGTAGGCCTAGCACCACAGAATACGCAGGAGAATCAATAAGGAAAAGACTAATCTTCTCCTTGTGACCCTCCTGCATTATCATACACAAAGGAGCGGTGACCTCCCTGATAAACCCTGACCCTAATGGTAGACAATCTAAGGCATGAACAGGGAAAGGCATGTCCACAGAAACAATCGATCCCTAAATAATGAAATTCCCAGCAGCGCCTGATTCTACTAGCGCTTATACTGGGAATGCAGGGAAAAATCAGGAAAAGTGACAGAGACAAACATTAGTGCAACAGAGGGCTCTGGATGAGAATGGTGCCTACTCACCTGGGGAGATGCCAGAGTGCCCTGCCTGCCGTCTCTATTCCCAGAGGAACCAACCCGGCACCGACCAGCAGTGTGCCCTCTGCGACCAGAGATGGTGCTCGAGCGGGAACCCCCTCCGGTCTCCCTGCGCACCATCCCTCCCAACTCCATGGGTACAGGAGAGAGGGTGCGGGTGGATGGACCAACCAGACCGCGATCTAGACTTCCACGAGTAGCCAGCATGTTGTCCAGCCTGATGGAAGTGTCCACCAGCTGGTCAAAGGTGAGGGTGGTGTCTCTGCAGGCCAGCTCCCGACGGATGTCCTTGCGTAGACTACAACGGTAATGGTCGATCAGGGCCCTGTCGCTCCATCCATAATTTTAATGGTAGGTTTATTTGAACAGTGAGAGACAGAATAACAACAAAAAAATCCAGAAAAACGCATGTCAAAAATGATATAAATTCATTTGCATTTTAATGAGGGAAATAAGTTTTTGACCCCCTCTCAATAAGAAAGACTTCTGGCTCCCAGGTGTCTTTTATGCAGGTAACAAGCTGAGATTAGGACCACACTCTTTAAGGGAGTGCTCCTAATCTCATCTTGTTACCTGTATAAAAGACACCTGTCCACAGAAGAAATCAATCAATCAGATTCCAAACTCTCCACCATGGCCAAGACCAAAGAGCTCTCCAAGGATGTCAGGGACAAGATTGTAGACCTACACAAGACTGGAATGGGCTACAAGACCATCGCCAAGCAGCTTGGTGAGAAGGTGACAACAGTTGGTGTGATTATTCACAAATGGAAGAAACACAAAAGAACCGTCAATCTCCCTCGGCCTGGGGCTCCATGCAAGATCTCACCTCGTGGAGTTGCAATCATCATGAGAACGCTGAGGAATCAGCCCAGAACTACACGGGAGGATCTTGTCAATGATCTAAAGGCAGCTGGGACCATAGTCACCAAGAAAACAATTGGTAACACACTACACCGTGAAGGACTGAAATCCTGCAGCGCCCGCAAGGTCCCCCTGCTCAAGAAAGCACATATGCATGCCCATCTGAAGTTTGCCAATGAACATCTGAATGATTTAGAGGACAACTGGGTAAAAGTGTTGTGGTCAGATGAGACCAAAATGGAGCTCTTTGGCATCAGCTCAACTCGCCGTGTTTGGAGGAGGAGGAATGCTGTCTATGACCTCAAGAATACCATCCCCACCGTCAAACATGGAGGTAGAAACATTATGCTTTGGGGGTGTTTTTCTGCTAAGGGGACTGGACAACTTCCACGCATCAAAGGGATGATGGACGGGCCATGTACCGTCAAATCTTGGGTGAGAACCTTCTTCCCTCAGCCAGGGCATTGAAAATGGGTCGTGGATGGATATTCCAGCATGACAATGACCCAAAACACACGGCCAAGGCAAGAAAGGAGTGGCTTAAGAAGAAGCACATTAAGGTCCTGGAGTGGCCTAGCCAGTCTCCAGACCTTAATCCCATAGAAAATCTGTGGAGGGAGCTGATGGTTCAAGTTGCCAAATGTCAGCCTCGAAACCTTAATGATTTGGAGAAGATCTACAAAGAGGAGTAGGACAAAATCTGTCCTGAGATGTATGCAAATCTGTTGGTCAACTACAAGAAACGTCTGACCTCTGTGATTGCCAACAAGGGTTTTACCACCAACTACTAAATCATGTTTTGCCGAGGGGTCAAATACTTATTTCCCTCATTAAAATGCAAATCAATTTCTAACATTTTTGACATGCGTTTTTCTGGATTTTTTTGTTTGTTATTCTGTCTTTCACTGTTCAAATAAACCTACCATTAAAATTATAGACTGATCATTTCTTTGTCAGTGGGCAAACGTACAAAATCAGCAGGGGATCAAATACTTTTTCCCCTCACTGTATGTGTCTAAATGGGGGAGATAACAGTCCTCTGAGGTTTTGGATTGAAGTTTACTCACCTAGAGTGATATGTGAAGGAGTGTATTGTTGTGTTGGTTGGTTGTGTTGTTTGTTCTGTTCTGTTTTGATACAAATCTCACCAGATTAGGTCTGCTGGATTGTTGGGATTTCTCCCGATGGGTTATAGGTCTAACTTCCTGATCTCGTGACTCTGCGGTGAAGTTGACAGTGTGATGGGGAGTATAAGCCAATTAAATTTAAAAAAGATTCGATAGAATGTATTGTTATTCCCTTAACTTCATCGATATAGGGGGCACTCTTTTAATTTTTGGATGAAAAACGTTCCCGTTTTAAACAAGATATTTTGTCACGAAAAGATGCTCGACTATGCACATAATTGACAGCTTTGGAAAGAAAACACTCTGACGTTTCCAAAACAGCAAAGATATTGTCGGTGAGTGTCACAGAACTGATGTTACAGGCGAAACCCAGATAAAAATCCAATCAGGAAGTGCCACATTTTTTGAAACCGCCAATGACTCCTTATATGGCTGTGGAGGAGCTAGGAGTCAGCTTACCTTTTCCACGTTTTCCCCAAGGTGTCTGCAGCATTGTGATGTATTTGTAGGCATATCATTGGAAGATTGACGATAAGAGACTACATCTACCAGGTGGTCGCTTGGTGTCCTTGCAATTATTGCATAATCTCCAGCTGCAGTATTTTTCCGTTTTCTTCTGATGAGAAGCCAGCTGCCACCACTGATAGATTATCGAATAGATATGTGAAAAACACCTTGAGGATTGATTCTAAACAACGTTTGCCATGTTTCTGTCGATATTATGGAGCTAATTTGGAAAAAAAGTTTGGCGTTGTAAGTGACTGCATTTTCCGGTATTTTTCTTAGCCAAACGTGATGAACAAAATGGAGCTATTTTGTGTACACAAGTAATCTTTTTGGAAAAAATGTACATTTGCTATCTAACTAAGAGTCTCGTCATTGAAAACATCCGAAGTTCTTCAAAGGTAAATTATTTTATTTGAATGCTTTTCTTGTTTTTGTGAAAATGTTGACTGCTGAATGCTAGGCTTAATGCTATGCTAGGCTATCAATACTCTTACACAAATGCTTGTGTAAGCTTTGGTTGAAAAGCATATTTTGAAAATCTGAGATGACAGTGTTGTTAACAAAAGGCTAAGCTTGTGTTTCAATGTTATAGATATTGGTAGTAAGAATAATTGGTAAAGTTATAATTTATCATTTACAGTGGTTCCTCCTTTAAAAGTTGAAAGCTTACACTGCGGGACATAGAGGTACCCAGCGTCACGGCTTCATTGCTCCAGACCACCACAAGGGGGAGTAAAAGCACTCATTATGCATTTGGGTCCCAAGGTTTTTATATAACCAATCATATCGAATGGTTCCAATGTCGAATTTTTTTGCAAGCCACCCTTCCCTGGTGACTTTCTTCAGCAAATATGGCTGACAAAACGTTACAGGGGAAGCAAATGTAAGTAGTTTTAATGTCAAAACACGTCAAACTGAAAATGTACAATTGAGAGGAATATGTTAGTAAATGAATAGACAATCGATTGTGCACATTTTTTTGTCATAAAGTTAATTTGTGAAAATCGCTATTTCGCAAGTTAGCTGATCAGCTAACATTAGCCAGCTTGCTAGCTGGTGTAATGACACGGGTATAACATTGTACTTTGTGTTGTTTAATGTTTTAGGGACTCCTGAGAAAACCAGCAAACCAGGCTGTCATCTTGGGAAACAGTGGATTTAAAGAATCAAGCAAGCTAAAGCATTTACTGCGAATTTAATGTACAATTGTGTAAACTTGCTTACCGTGCAATGCAGCTGAAGTAACATAGCTAGCTAACTATTTACTTGCTTATTGTGTAGTGGAGGATAAAAATAACTGTATGCCTATGGATGTGTAGCTAGCTACAGTAACGTAAACTCATGTAAACTCGTACATCGCCTTGGTCCGTACAATTGCCCTTATTTTAGCGCCCCAAAAACGTAATACTTCCAGATCAACTGTAATGTCAATACCATTGTAAAGCACAATTTCTCTCCTTTCGAACAGAATCAATTACATGAAACGCTGAAACACTGCATGAAACGCTGCCCATTTCTGTATAATTCAAGCAGGCAATGAGCGGGTGGGGGATGGCGGGTGGGGGAGTGAAACTAATGTATGATAGTGAGAAGGAGAGTTGTTGTGTGGGAAAATTGCTTTTTTTTCCTCGATCTGTCCAACTTATCACCTTATCGCCTCTAAAATGTAAATAAAACACTATAAAGAGTTTATATAATGTGTCATTACATACCTATTTGAAGGTTTGTGTCGAATTTGAATCGGGTTTTTAGGGTGGTGCTAAAGTGATCTTAGAAGTAAACAGCGGCTTTGAGAATGATGATCGCATGCAATGATGACGAAAAAAATGACTAGGTATCCCCCCCTTACTCCCGTCACTGTCCATTTCTTGTTTTTAAAGGATGATAAAAGTGCTACACCTGGTGGAGAGAGATTGTAAGACAGAAATAGTTGCTTTATGCGTGCTGTACGTCATGACATGACACATCAAGATGTAACGGAGAGTCAGTTTTTTTCAACTGTTCTCCAATACTATAGAGCCATTACCATGTCGATCAATGCTTGAATAGAAACCTAGTTCACACCCCGATTTTGACGTCAACACAGTCGCTACAGTCCCATTAGTTTTCTTTGTAGCCTCGTTTGAATGTTGCGGTTGCGCACATTTGTACGGAATGGGGTGAGTTTACGTTATGTAGCCGATCTGGACCCTAAAACGTTAGGTTCTGAACTAATATTCATACCAATCTATGAATCTAAGCTATCATAGTTTCTGTATCAAATTCAAGTCTGAATGGCATTAATAAAGCCTATGGATTGAGTAGAATATAATAACTTTGTTGTGCCAAGGATGCAAGTCCTACATACATGCACTGTAGTTATTACCACGTATGAGATACCCACATTGTAGCCTGTACATTGAATAAATTCACTGATCATATACTCTTCCTTAGCAAATAAAGGTGTGGTTCAGGTATGAATCTCTGTGAGACATTCTTTTTCAGTCATATCCAATACCATATCTATCAATCTCCATTCTTTGAATGATGCTGTGTGTGCATGTATGTATTACACTAATACACTTCAACAGTGTTTACCACTCCTGCTCCTGGGACATCAATGATTACACATTGTAACAATGCAATTGACTAGAAACATGATTTAAGTAAAGGCTGATTTGTAATTCATATATACAGAAAAAAACTATGCAAAACTATCTCCCTTCATCTGCATTAATCTGAGGACACCGGATAGTATTTCAATGAGACACTTAATTTCAACCAGTGGAGAATGTGAAGCGTTGTATTGAAAGAAGTTCATTATCCAGGTGTTAGAAATACGTAATACATGCATTATAATTATGATAATTGTAACATTATATTATAAATACAAGTTCAATCTGTACTTCAATGCACATATGGTGTGCATTATAAAATGAGAAAGAAAGACGAGGTGGGAGAGAGGTATAGAAGACAGAAAGGGAAAGAGGTAAGAACAGAGGCAGACAGCATATGATTAATCAATTAGTGCTACCCTAATATTCTCTCAGTTCATCACAATTACAGCGGTGTGTCCTACGATCTCACCTATGATCATGCTGTGCCCTCTGTGTCAGCCAGATGCGGGAGGGGTTCACCAACACAGCTGAAATAACCTAGAGGATTTCGGGAGAAGAGGGAGAGGGATGAAGTGAAGGAGAGAGACTGTTATTGTGTGGGTGTGGTCTCACCTGGTGTCCACACTAAGTGGCTACAGAGTACTATATGCCGAAAAACAGACACATGAGGACAAACAATAGAAGATAACGTCATAATTAGACATAAATACCACTTGAAGCTTGATGATGACTTGATCTTTTGAATCAGCTGTGTAGTGCCAAGGCAACAAAAAAAATGTGCACAGGTTTTTGAAGCATTCTGACATGCCACAGCTGGTGAGATGTCAGGTTCGCCTTTGTACTTAAAGGCTGATTATTCCAACTCTCTGTGAAATGCTGCAGATCTGCCCGCAGACAAGGTAGGAACACATACCCCACATAGAAAAGGTGGAAAAGGTGGATAGAATTTCGCACTCTGAAAGTAAAAAAAATATTTTTTGTAGATATGAAAACAATAACTGAGAAATGACCGTTCAATCTAAAGAAGCAGATGTAGTTTTCAGGATAATGTAACGACGTTCCTCTGTTGAAGGAGGAGTGGACCAAAATGCAGCGTGGTGGTTACTCATGTTTACTGATGAAAATGACTAGACAATGAAAATACTGAAATGTTTGAAAATAACAGACGGAAACGTGAAAAAACTATATAGTCTGTCTGGTGAAACATAAACACAGAGACAGGAACAATCACCCACGAAACACTCAAAGAATATGGCTGCCTAAATATGGTTCCCAATCAGAGACAACGATAATCACCTGACTCTGATTGAGAACCGCCTCAGGCAGCCATAGACTACGCTCGACATCCCACAAAACCCCAAGACAAAAACACACCACAATAACCCATGTCACACCCTGGCCTGACCGAATAAATGAAGAATAAACATAATATATTTCGACCAGGGCGTGACAGATACGTCAATACAGCACAGAAATGTTACATTTTTGGAAAGAAAGAAAGCTTAAAACCTCTTGGAACTCCCCATCCCGGATCCAGGATCGTGACTAAAGCCTCAGGCTCATTAGCATAACGCAACGTTAACGATTTCTGAAAATCGCAAATAAAATGAAAATAATGCGTCTGCTCTCAAGCTTAGCCTTTTCTTAACAACACTGTCATCTCAGATTTTCAAAATATGCTTTTGAACCATAGAAATTGACTAATTTGTGTAAGAGTATGCAAAGCTAGCATAGCATTTTGAGTAGCATTTAGCACGCAACATTTTCACAAAAACCAGATAACCAAATAAATAAAATCATTTACCTTTGAAGAGCTTCTGATGTTTTCAATGAGGAGACTCTCAGTTACATACCAAATGCGCAGTTTTTCCTGAAAGCGTCTGTGTGTAGGAGAAATCGTTCCGTTTTCTACATTGCATCTGGCTACCGAAACGAACTGAAAATTCAGTCACCTACAACGTCAAACTTTTTCCGAATTAACTACATAATATCGACCGAAACATGGCAAACGTTGTTTGGAATCAATCCTCAAGGTGTTTTTTCACATATCTCTTCATTGATATATCGTTCGTGGAAGCTTGCTTTCCTCTCTGAATCCCATGGAAAAATACTGGCAGCTGACTTTTGCGCACCAATTTCGGCGCAGGACACCGGGCGGACACCTGGTAAATGTGGTCTCTTATGGTCAATCTTCCAATGATCTGCCTACAAATACGTCACAATGCTGCAGACACCTTGGGGAAACGACAGAAAGGGTTGACTCACTCCTCTCGCATTCACAGCCATATAAGGAGACGATGGAAAACAGAGCCTCAAAAATCCTGCTCATTTCCTGGATGCCGTCTCATCTTGGTTTTGCCTGAAGCTCACATTCTAGGGCACGTACAGAAAATATCTTGGTAGTTCTGGACACGTCAGAGTGTTTTCTTTCGAAAGCTATCAATTATATGCATAGTCGAGCATCTTTTTGTGACAAAATATTGCGCTTAAAACGGGCACGTTTTTTTATCCAATAATGAAATATAGCTCCCCCATAGATGTAAGAGGTTAACACCAGACTGGTATTGTGGTTGTTCATTAGACGATGAGAAATATGCAATATGTATACAAAATATAATACTTACCTGTTGTATCTTGAAAAAAAGCATTGGAATTCAAACCTGTTGCGACTCTAGGGGCAGTATTTTCATTTTTGGAGAAAAAAAAAATCCAGTTTTAAACGGGATATTTTGTCAGGACAAGATGCTAGAATATGCATATAATTGACAGCTTTGGTTATAAAACACTCTAAAGTTTCCAAAACTGTAAAGATATTGTCTGTGAGTATAACAGAACTGATGTTGCAGACGAAAGCCTGAGAAAAATCCAATCCGGAAGTGCCCCAGGTTTTGAAAGCGCTGCGTTCCAATGAGTCCCTATTCAGCTGTGAATGTGCCATCAACGAGCTTACGTATTCTACGTATTCCCCAAGGTGTCTACAGCATTGTGACGTAGTTTTACGCATTTGTGTTGAAGAATAGCCGTAGGCGGCCACATTGCGCAAGTGGTCACATGGTGGCTCCGAGAGAGATTCTCGCGTAAAATACAGAGGTAGCCATTACTCCAATCGGTCCTAGTGAAAAACGAATTGTCCCGACGGATATATTATTGAATAGATATTAGAAAAACACCTTGAGGATTGATTCTAAACAACGTTTGCCATGTTTCTGTCGATATTATGGAGCTAATTTGGAATATTTTCGCCATTTTCATGACTGCAATTTCCGGTTGATTTCTCAGCCAAACGTGAAGAACAAACGGAGCTATTTTGCCTACAAAAATAATATTCTTGGAAAAAATGAACTTTGGCTATCTACCTGGGAGTCTCGTGTGTGAAAACATCCGAAGTTCATCAAAGGTAAACGATTTAATTTGATTGCTTTTCTGATTTGTGACAAGGTTGCCTGCTGCTAGTAAGGCATAATGCTATGCTAGGCTATTGATAAACTTATACAAATGCTTGTCTAGCTTTGGCTGTAAAGCATATTTTGAAAATCTGAGATGACAGGGTGATTAACAAAAGGCTAAGCTGTGTCTCAATATATTTCATTTGAGATTTTCATGAATAGGAATATTTTCTCGGGATATTTATGTCCGTTGCGTTATGCTAATTAGTGCCAGGCGATGATTACGCGCCCGGATCCGGGATGGGGAATCACAAGAAGTTTTTAAAGTGAAATGTTTAACATATTAGCCTGCTTCATTATTTATGTATTACCAGTTGATGAAGAACAACTCCAATTTCATACATCATTGAAAATTTGTCTACGAATAAGTAAGAATAAAAAAGTTAAAATAACTTCTTAGATTTGAAGGAGACATTATACATCTTAGTAACTTATCAATTTATGATTTGTGTCAATGTGGACGAGAGACAGGGGAGAAGGAACAGAGTATGCACCATCTACACGCTGCAAAGACTCCCTAACTCTTCGCCATTATACACGATGGACCATTGCTCTGAGACTTCCTTTGACCATTCTCAAGCCCGCATGGGGAATCCTTGCCTTAATGGTGCTGACTTTCTGGTCTAACTCTTCATCTGACATATCAGAATAGCATTTCCTGACAGACATATTGAGTTCTTCCAAAGCTAACCGTTACACTGTCATAAAATATGATTATATATCAACTGTGAAACAAATAGGACATGGCCTGCTTATGAGTTGCCATGAAAAAAAATTAGATGAATTCAACTGAAAATGGCGAGTACAGGCGTTCGCAGCTAAATGCTTTTGGTTAGCTTGAGAATTATAATTGCATGATTTATCCTTCTATGGTATGTATGTATGCAATATAGTACAATGTTATGAACCAACACTGAATCGTAGGAGCTAACTACTATCTATGTAAAAGTTGGACGGAATAACGCTCAGTGCTGCTTACCTGAGATGCCATCATCACACAGCCCTTCTTCGTAGTTGTCTACTATGACTTCCTTTGTGTCGGCAAGAAAGGCTGAACAGTATTGGTTGTAGCCAAACTGACACTCAAAAAATGGCCAAAACGGAAGGTGGATGATAGCGAAATTAAATTGGAGTTTTGTTTTCAAATACATTTTTTGTTCTGGGGAATAAAATGCATAAAGTTTTGCACTTTACAAGATATTTGATTGCAACATTTCTTTTTTACTTTGAAGCCTTGTTTTTGCTTTCAGAACAAGGATTTTTGATTGAAAATAAAAAAGTTTTGCTCTCGTCAAAAAGACATCCATTTGTTGCAAGTTGGGGAGGGAGCTAATAGCTGAATAATAGACTATTCAACCTTTACTAAAGAATAGTCTAATAGCCGAGCTAGGTGTGAAAAACCCCCCTCCTATCACAGACCAGATTTGCCCTAACGACCAAGGGGGAGTTAGAGCACTGATTATGCTTTTGGGTCCCAATGCACTACTGTGTCTCTAACTGACAATGAATGGGCAATATAAACCAAATAATAAACTGATAATTGTGCACAACTTCAAATGAAACAAGCAGGGAGCAGGTTTCGACCCATCAACCGTCTTGCCCAAAGTCCAGTGCGCTATCGACTGTTCCTCTCTGTAGCTTGCTACTCAACGTAATAAAGTAATGACTTTTCAAATAAGTTACCTTACACATTATGCTGGCTGACAATTTGTTAGCTACTCTGTCCTTACGAACCACATAGCATATCATTACAGCAGTATGTACCGGTATGATAGCTAAGCAGCGTGGTAAGTGTTCATATTTGTAATAAAATAACTGAACAAAACAATAAATGACAAAACGAACAGTCCCGTAAGGTGAATGGAAAAAAACACTAAACAGGAAATAATTGCCCACAAAACACAGGTGGGAAAAGGCTACCTAAGTATGATTCTCAATCAGAGACAACGAACGACACCTGCCTCTGATTGAGAACCATACCAGGCCAAAGACAAAACCACAACATTGAAAAAAGAACAGACAACCCACCCGAACTCACGCCCTGACCAAACTAAAACATAAGGACATAATAAAGGAACTAATGTCAGAACGTGACAACATCAAACTTTACAGTATATTAACTATAGGCTATCTTACTACCCAACATTTATTGACTTGATAATTCCCGTCATTCTTATTTTAGCTAAATGGTATAGTTGTTGTGCGTTCTCAATGGACATTCGGGTGCTCTCATAAATTCACTCTGTGTAAAGGCATTCAGAGGTGGAAGAAGGATCGGACCAAAGCGCAGTGTGGTAAGTGCTCATGATGATGTATTCAAAATGAACTGAACACTGAAATACAAAACAATAAACGAGGTGAACAAAACGAAAACCGAAACAGTACCGTGTGGCCAAAACACTCACACGGAAACAACCACCCACAAACCAAAAGTGAAACCCAGGCTACCTAAGTATGATTCTCTATCAGAGACAACTAATGACACCTGCCTCTGATTGAGAACAATACTAGGCCGAACACAAAAACCAACATAGAAAAACAAACATAGACTGCCCACCCCAAATCACGCCCTGACCATACTAAAACAAAGAATAAAATAACAGAACTATGGTCAGAACGTGACACTCTGGCTATCTACACCGATTTCAGAGCACTCTCTAACAGAGAGCAGAATAATGAATTTACGAGTACTCAACACCCGTTGAATATGGCCAGTGTCAGTAAATGTCGTAACAAAAAGGCTAATTAAATTGTTTCCAGCAGCACAGTTACAATCACCAACGCTCTTGTTAACAAGAAAACTGCCTAACCAGCTCTGCTTGGGCGAGTAAAATGGTCAGAGTGGTCTCATTTGTGTCTGGAAGTAGCTCGCAAGCTAGCCAATGTTAGCTTGGGTGCTTGACTGCCATTGTAAGACCAGAACACTGAAATCAACCCTACAACGTGAGAGCGAAACAGTCTGAATTTACAAACTGACAATCTGACAAAGCTCTGAGTTTATGAGCGTCACATTGTACAGCGCCAAATTTTCTGTTTCATCCTAACAGAAACCCAGAGGGTTTTTCATTTTTCATGGAATAGAAACACCATAATATTAATCAAATTAATTAAGCAAGTACCAGTCAAAAGTTTGGACACACAGATACTGTCTGCTGTGAATTATATGTATCTTTCATAAAAATCTTAACATTGTGACCCATTTCATAAATCAGTTGTTTGTCATGTAGACTGAAGGAGGATGGATTTGCTATAAAATGCTGTGGCTCAAACCAGCTCTTTGAGTTCTCAGTGATCACCTCCAGGGGTGATTACCGACCAGCTCCATTAATGCAGTAATTAAATAATAAAGTTTGATTGTTTTTGAAGAAATCTGAATGTCTCTCCTTTTTGATTACAATAATTCCACCACAGATGTACACGGGAAAGAAAGTCTAGCTCGATACATTTTCAGATATTACACATTTCTCATTTTGCAGAAGTATTTTCATTTCAAGTTAAAGTGTACTGATAGCTAGCTGGCTTGTTAGGTAACGTGTATGTTCTTATTATTCATATCTCAGACCCATTTGCTTATTATTCATATCTCAGACCCAATGCTACCAAATACTAATTGAGTGTATGTAAACTTCTGACCCACTGGGACTGTGATGAAATAAATAAAAGCTGAAATAAATAATTCTCTCTACTATTATTCTGACATTTCACATTTAAAACAAATTGGTGATCCTAACTGACATAAGGCAGAGAATTCTTTTGAGTATTGTGAGTTTAAATGTATTTGGCAAAGGTGTATATAAACCTCAGACTTCAACTGTAGCTATATGTGTAACAGTTTTCTTTATGTGAAGGAGAGTCGGACCAAAATGTAGCGTGGCTATTTAGATTCATGTTTTAATGAAAAAAAGGAACACGAATCAATACAAAAACAATAAACGTAACGTGAAAACCGAAACATCCTAAACTGGTGCAAACTAACACAGGAACAGGAACGGGAACAATCATCCACAAAACCCAACACCAAACAGGCTACCTAAATATGGTTCCCAATCAGAGACAATGACTCACACCTGCCTCTGATTGAGAACCATATCAGGCCAAACATAGAACTAGACAAACTAGACATGAAACATAGAATGCCCACTCAGCTCACACCCTGACCAACCAAAACATAGAAACATACAAAGCAAACTATGGTCAGGGTGTGACAATATGTTTTAACAAAAGACTCTCATCTGAATATCCCAGAGCGCAGAATAAATGATGAATTTACAAATGCTCAACAAACTTCAGCATAAATCATAACTAAATTGTTAACAGCAGCACAGTTAGTCACCAACTCTATGGATAACTTGAAAACAGCCTAACCATCTCTGCCAGGGCCAGTAACATAGCCAGAGTGGAGTGTTCTCTCCTATGTGTCTGGAGGTAGCTAGCAAGCTAGCCAATGTTAGCCAGTTAGCTTGGGAGCTTGACTGCGTTGTGAGGTCAGAATGTTCGGATAAACACTCCTCCACGACCAGAGCATCCAAAATAAACGATCTGAATTAACGAACGGACAATCTGACAGCACATTTGCAGTCACCAACGCTCTGGATAACATAACAGCCTAACCAGCTCTGCTAGGGCGAGTAATGTTCAGTGAGCTGTTCTCTCATTTTTCTCTGGAAGTAGCTAGCAAGTTAGCTTGGGTGCCTGACTGCATTTAAAAAAATAGTTTCTTTGTTTTTTATTATTATTATGAACAAAACAAATACAAAAACAGAAATATACAAACAAGAGTACATAAACAGACAGGGTTATTACATATCGAGAAACATTTTCAATTCGTCAAAATGTTTTATGGTACGTTTTGCTTTTTTGTTTTTACACAATGTGAAGTGGGGTTTGTTCTCTGCCCACTTCATTTCATGGATAAAGAATCTGTCATGAAAAATAAACAAATTAACAATGAATGTTAAATCAGGGTCCATGTAATTTTGATCAAAATAAAACAAAATATCAGTCTTTCCAATTAACATAACTAAAAGTTTTGTTTTAAAATTAAATCTTCTAACTCACTCCAACATCTTCTGACATAAGAACAATCCCAAAGTAAATGGTTAAGAGTCTGGGTCACAACCACAAAACAAACATTTGTTATTAATAGCTATTTTGAATATGTGTAAAATAAAGATACTTACAGGGGTGTTTGACTGCTGTTGTTAGTACAGAACGCTCAGATCAACCCTTAAAGAGATGGGTGGGGCTAAAGCATAAGAGGGTGTGAACGATGCTGAATGGGTGTAGACAAAGAAGGGTTCTTCAGTAGTAGTACCAAAATATACAAAGGCCATTTTCTCAAAAGTGAGTTTACATGTTTATCAACTTTCAAAGCAAAATTACTTTCACATTGTTCCTTAACTGTAGTGTATGATATACAATTGTGTAGCTCTCTACTTGTACCAATGTAAAAACCACAATTTAAATTTTTGCTACATCTGTCACAAATCCCGCAAATGAATTGCGTGACGAGAGTGTCACCAGATATTCTTGTCTCCATCTTCTCCAGAATGTGTCTGCGAGGCTCTGGACATATTTTTTTATTTTTTTTATTTCACCTTTATTTAACCAGGTAGGCTAGTTGAGAACAAGTTCTCATTTGCAACTGCGATCTGGCCAAGATAAAGCATAGCAGTGTGAACAAACAACACAGAGTTACACATGGAGTAAACAATTAACAAGACCTCTTTTTCAAACATTTCAATAGCTTGCCGTAAAGATCTTTGAGGTTGAAGTCTCTTAAGGGTGCTGTTGTAGTTTCAATATTTTGTGTCAGAAGCATTGCAGATGTAAGACCTGCTTGCATCTCCGGATCCATGGACACTGGAACTATGGGTAGAGCATTCATGATGGCAAGAATTCAGCAATGAGTGCGGTGAGGATTTCATGTGTGAGACGAGTAGAACTAACTTCCAGAAGAATGGCATCCAAGTCCTCGGATAGAGAAGAATCTTCTCAAAGCGATGATGAAGTTGGGGGTAGACATAGACTCATTCACTGTGATGTGTACCACTCTTGTACTCATGCAGGAGAACAAGACGGCCCAACGTTTAGTTTCAGCGCTGCCTCCTCTGGTTCGGCGAGAGGTGATGCTCCAGGGTTCAAAGATGTCCAGTCCAACATGAGTAAACGGAGGATCAGAGGCCGTTTTTGCTCTTCCAGTTTCCCTCTAAGTTTTCTGCAGATCACACACTTATGGATTATGCTGGATACCAGTCTTTTACTTCCAATGATCCACAATCCAGTTGACCGGGCTGCACCTTCAGTGTGACGAAGTGACGACCCTGATGTGCAACTTGCTCGTGGTATTACCTCACCAACAGATTATCGAAGTGTTGGTTCTTGGGCATGATGAGAGGGTGTTTCTCTTCCCATGATGAGGCACTTGATTTTTTATTTGAAGAATTCTTGCTGTACGCATCTGATGATAGTGTTTTTGACATGTTTAAGATGGTTGCCCTTGTCACTTTCTGGGGTCCTGGAGAAGGATTTGGCCATGTGGATTAGTATTGTGATTGCTCGTGTGAGCGACTTACAGCTGGATAACCTCTTGATACTCCCCATCCCGGATCCGGGATCGTAAATAAAGCCTCAGGCTCATTAGCATAACGCAACGTTAACAATTTCTGAAAATCGCAAATAAAATGAAAATAATGCGCCTGCTCTCAAGCTTAGCCTTTTCTTAACAACACTGTCATCTCAGATTTTCAAAATATGCTTTTGAACCATAGCAATTCACTAATTTGTGTAAGAGTATGCAAAGCTAGCTTAGCATTTTGAGTAGCATTTAGCACGCAACATTTTCACAAAAACCAGATAACCAAATAAATAAAATAATTTACCTTTGAAGAGCTTCGGATGTTTTCAATGAGGAGACTCTCAGTTACATAGCAAATGTTCCGTTTTTCCTGAAAGAATCTTTGTGTAGGAGAAATCGCTCCGTTTTGTACATCAAATTCGGCTACCGAAACGAACCGAAAATTCAGTCACCAACAACGTCAAACTTTTTCCGAATTAACTCCATAATATTGACCGAAACATGGCAAACATTGTTTGGAATCAATCCTCAAGGTGTTTTTCACATATCTCTTCATCGATATATTGTTCGTGGAAGCCTGCTTTCTTCTCTGAATTCCATGGAAAAAATACTTGCAGCTGAGGTTTGCGCACCAATTTCGGCGCAGGACACCGGGCGGACACCTGGTAAATGTGGTCTCTTATGGTCAATCTTCCAATGATATGCCTACAAACACATCACAATGCTGCAGACACCTTGGGGAAACGACAGAAAGGGCAGGCTCATTCCTCTCGCATTCACAGCCATATAAGGAGACAATGGAAAACGGAGCCTCAAAAATCCTGCTCATTTCCTGGATGCCGTTTCATCTTGGTTTTGCCTGTAGCTCACGTTCTAGGGCACGCACAGAGAATATCTTTGCAGTTCTGGAAACGTCAGAGTGTTTTCTTTCCAAAGCTACCAATTATATGCATAGTCGAGCATCTTTTTGTGACAAAATATTGCGCTTAAAACGGGCACGTCTTTTTATCCAAAAATGAAATAGCGCCCCCATAGCATCAAGAGAATAACTGTTCGAACCTGCCCCCCATCTATCTTCAGAGTTCGTTCTGTTAGGTGACCTAAACTGGAATATGCTTAACACCCCGGCAGTTCTACAATCTAAGATTCCCTCAATCTCACAAAAATGATCAATGAAACCATCAGGTACAACCCTAAATCTGCAAACATGGGCACCCTCAGAGATATTATCCTGACCATCTTGCCCTCCAAATACATCTCTGCTGTTTTCAATCAGGATGTCAGCGATCACTGCTTCATTGCCTGCATCCGCTATGGGTCAAACGACCACTCCTCATCATTGTCAAACACTCCCTAAAATATTTCTGCAAGCAGGTCTTTCTAATCAACGTGGTCCGGGTATCCTGGAAGGATATTGACCTCATCCCGTCAGTAGAGGATGCCTGGTCGTTCTTTAAAAGTCATTTCCTCACCATCTTAAATAAGCATGTCCCTTTCAAAAAATGTAGAACTAAGAACAGATATAGCCCTTGGTTCACTCCAGACCTGACTGCCCTTGACAAGCACAAAAAACATCCTGAGGCAGACTGCAATAGCATCAAATAGTCCCTGCGATATGCAACTCTTCAGGGAAGTTAGGAACCAATACACGCAGTCAGTTAGGAAAGCAAAGGCTAGCTTTTTCAAACATACATTTTCATCCTGTAGCTCTAACTCCAAAACAGCCATTGATAAAAGTCAGTACCGTGCAGCCGTCTTCATTGACCTGGCCAAGGATTTCGACTCTGTCAATCACCACATTCTTATCAGCAGACTCAACAGCGTTGGCTTCTCAAATGACGGCCTTGCCTGGTTCACCAACTACTTCTCAGATAGAGTTCAGTGTGTCAAACCGGAGGGCCTGTTGTCCGGACCTCTGGCTGTCTCTATGGGGGTAACACAGGGTTCAATTCTCGGGTCGAGTCTTTTCTCTGTATATATCAACGATGTTGCTCTTGCTGCGGGTGATTCCTTGATCCACCTCTACACAGACGACACCATTCTGTATACATCTGGTCCTTCTTTGGACACTGTGTTAACAAACCTCCAAATGAGCTTCAATGCCATACAATGCTCCTTTCGTGGCCTCCAACTGCTCGTAAACGGTAGTAAAACTAAATGCATGCTCTTCAACCGATCGCTGCCCGCACCCGCCTGCCCGACTGGCATCACTACTCTGAACGGTTCTGACTTAGAATATGTGGAGAACTACAATAACTAGGTGTCTGGCTAGACTGTAAACTTTCCTTCCAGACTCATATTAAAATCAAATCAAATCAAATTTGATTTGTCACATACACATGGTTAGCAGATGTTAATGCAAGTGTAGCGAAATGCTTGTGCTTCTAGTTCCGACAATGCAGTAATAACCAACAAGTAATCTAACTAACAATTCCAAAACTACTGTCTTATACACACAAGTGTAAGGGGATAAAGAATATGTACATAAAGATATATGAATGAGTGATGGTACAGAGCAGCATAGGCAAGATACAGTAGATGGTATCGAGTACAGTATATACATATGAGATGAGTATGTAAACAAAGTGGCATAGTTAAAGTGGCTAGTGATACATGTATTACATAAAGATGCAGTAGATGATATAGAGTACAGTAAATACGTATACATATGAGATGAATAATGTAGGGTATGTAAACATTATATTAGGTAGCATTGTTTAAATTGACTAGTGATATATTTTACATCATTTCCCATCAATTCCCATTATTAAAGTGGCTGGAGTTGAGTCAGTGTGTTGGCAGCAGCCACTCAATGTTAGTGGTTGCTGTTTAACAGTCTGATGGCCTTGAGATAGAAGCTGTTTTTCAGTCTCTCGGTCCCAGCTTTGAAGCACCTGTACTGACCTCCCCTTCTGGATGATAGCGAGGTGAACAGGCAGTGGCTCGGGTGGTTGTTGTCCTTGATGATCTTTATGGCCTTCCTGTAACATCGGGTGGTGTAGGTGTCCTGGAGGGCAGGTAGTTTGCCCCCGGTGATGCGTTGTGCAGACCTCACTACCCTCTGGAGAGCCTTACGGTTGTGGGCAGAGCAGTTGCTGTACCAGGCGGTGATACAGCCCGCCAGGATGCTCTCGATTGTGCATCTGTAGAAGTTTGTGAGTGCTTTTGGTGACAAGACGAATTTCTTCAGCCTCCTGAGGTTGAAGAGGCACTGCTGCACCTTCTTCACGATGCTGTCTGTGTGGGTGGACCAATTCAGTTTGTCTGTGATGTGTATGCCGAGGAACTTAAAACTTACTACCCTCTCCACTACTGTTCCATCAATGTGGATAGGGGGGTGTTCCCTCTGCTGTTTCCTGAAGTCCACAATCATCTCCTTAGTTTTGTTGACGTTGAGTGTGAGGTTATTTTCCTGACATCACACTCCGAGGGCCCTCACCTCCTCCCTGTAGGCCGTCTCGTTGTTGTTGGTAATCAAGCCTACCACTGTTGTGTTGTCCGCAAACTTGATGATTGAGTTGGAGGCGTGCGTGGCCACGCAGTCGTGGGTGAAAAGGGAGTACAGGAGAGGGCTCAGAACGCACCCTTGTGGGGCCCCAGTGTTGAGGATCAGCGGGGTGGAGATGTTGTTGCCTACCCTCACCACCTGGGGGTGGCCCGTCAGGAAGTCCAGTACCCAGTTGCACAGGGCGGGGTCGAGACCCAGGGTCTCGAGCTTGATGACGAGCTTGGAGGGTACTATGGTGTTAAATGCCGAGCTGTAGTCGATGAACAGCATTCTCACATAGGTATTCCTCTTGTCCAGATGGGTTAGGGCAGTGTGCAGTGTGGTTGAGATGGCATCGTCTGTGGACCTATTTGGGCGGTAAGCAAATTGGAGTGGGTCTAGGGTGTCAGGTAGGGTGGAGGTGATATGGTCCTTGACTAGTCTCTCAAAGCACTTCATGATGACGGAAGTGAGTGCTACGGGGCGGTAGTCGTTTAGCTCAGTTACCTTAGCTTTCTTGGGAACAGGAACAATGGTGGCCCTCTTGAAGCATGTGGGAACAGCAGACTGAGATAGGGATTGATTGAATATGTCCGTAAACACACCAGCCAGCTGGTCTGCGCATGCTCTGAGGGCACGGCTGGGGATGCCGTCTGGGCCTGCAGCCTTGCGAGGGTTAACACGTTTAAATGTTTTACTCACCTCGGCTGCAGTGAAGGAGAGACCGCATGTTTCCGTTGCAGGCCGTGTCAGTGGCACTGTATTGTCCTCAAAGCGGGCAAAAAAGTTATTTAGTCTGCCTGGTAACAAGACATCCTGGTCCGTGACTGGGCTGGTTTTTGACTGGTTTTCCGTGTTTGACTGTAGACCCTGCCACATACCTCTTGTGTCTGAGCCGTTGAATTGAGATTCTACTTTGTCTCTATACTGATGCTTAGCTTGTTTGATTGCCTTGTGGAGGGAATAGCTGCACTGTTTGTATTCGGTCATGTTTCCAGTCACCTTGCCCTGATTAAAAGCAGTGGTTCGCGCTTTCAGTTTCACGCGAATGCTGCCATCAATCCATGGTTTCTGGTTTGGGAATGTTTTAATCGTTGCTATGGGAAGGACATCTTCAACGCACGTTCTAATTAACTCGCACACCGAATCAGCGTATTCGTCAATGTTGTTGTCTGATGCAATACGAAACATATCCCAGTCAACGTGATGGAAGCAGTCTTGGAGTGTGGAATCAGATTGGTCGGACCAGCGTTGGACAGACCTCAGCGTGGGAGCTTCTTGTTTTAGTTTCTCCATTCCAAATCCAAAATTAAATCTAGAATCGGCTTCCTATTTCGCAACAAAGCCTCCTTCACTCACGTTGCCAAACATACCCTTGTAAAACTGACTATACTACCGATCCTCAACTTCGGCGATGACATTTACAAAATAACCTCCAACACTCTACTCAGTAAATTGGATGCAGTCTATCACAGTGCCATCCATTTTATCACCAAAGCCCCATTTACCACACACCAATGCAACCTGTATGCTCTCGTCGGCTGGCCCTCGCTTACATATTCATCGCCAAACTCACTGGCTCCAGGTAATTTATAAGTCTCTGCTAGGTAAAGCTCTGCCTTATCTCAGCTCACTGGTCACCTTAACAACACCCACCCTAAGCACACGCTCCAGCAGGTATATCTCACTGGTCATCCCCAAAGCCAACACCTTTGGTCACCTTTCTTTCCAGTCCTCTGCTGCCAATGACTGGAACGAATTGCAAAAATCACTGAAGTTGGAGACATAATCTCCCTCACTAACTTTAAGCATTAGCTATCTGTGCAGCTTAACGATCGCTACAGCTGTGCACAGCCCATCTGTAAATAGCCCATCCAACTACCTACCTCATCCCCATATTGTTTTATTTAGCATTTCCAGTATTCCTACTTGCACATCATCATCTGCACATCTATCACTCCAGTGTTAATTTGCTAAATTGTAGTTACGTCGCTACTATGGCCTATTTATTGCCTTACCTCCTTATGCCAGTTGCACACACTGTATATAGACTTTTCTATTGTGTTATTGACTGTACGTTTGTTTATTCAATGTGTAACTCTGTGTTGTTGTTTGTGTCACACTGCTTTGCTTTATCTTGGCCAGGTCGCAGTTGTAAATGAGAACTTGTTCTCAACTGGCCTACCTGGTTAAATAAAGGTGAAATAAAAAATAAAATAAAATAGCTGATGTCCAGGTTGATTGCCCAGAGTCTCTGGAGCTTGAGCACCTTGGCCTGCTCTCCAGCATGTTGTATAGGCTGCCCTCTACATCTGGATGCTGAAGGAAGGCTGGGGTGTTACCTTGATCCTTTGGTTGTTGCATTATGAGCTTGGCTTACCTCCCTGTGATGATGCCTGATGGCGATGTGAAGAAGGGATCCACTCTTCCTGTGGCTGGGCCCGTCATGTAGTTTCTACTGTTCTTCCCTCACAATGTGTAAGCTACAAAGTTTGGCAGACAGCTTACACTCTTCTAATAAAGAATCAGGAGGCATTGGTACCGTTAACTTCTTTGGCATACTGGTTTTTGGTCGGAATTTCGGATGACTGACGTGCCCAAAGTAAACTGCCTGTTACTCAGGCCTAGAAGACAGGATATGGATATAATTGGTAGATTTGGATAGAAAACACAAATAATCTCTGTGAGTATAACAGAACTGATATGGCAAGTGAAAACCAGAGGAAAATTTCAGAAGTTCACAGTTACAACAAATATTTTACCTGTAACCCCCTCACACTTTTTTCTTATTTTTTTTACAGATTTTCTGCTACATACTGTATACAAACATTTTACATATACATTTGATATACACATTTTGCATAAATATTTTACATAAAGTCGTATGAAAAAGTTTGGGTACCCCTCTGAGGCTGCATAATAATTTACTCTGTAATCACAGAAAATGATCACAGTGGCATGCCATTCATTTTCTAATAAAAGCTGAGCACTGGGGTATTGTCCAGACAAAGATTTTTAGTGTAGCAATATTAAGTTGTATGAAATTAAATCAGATGTGAAAAATAGGCTATGCAAAAATGTGGGCACCCTTGTCATTCTGTTGATTTGAATACCTGTAACTACTTAGCACTGATTAATTGGAACACACAATTGTTTTGGTGAGCTCATTAAGCCTTTAACGTCATAGACAAGTGCATCCAATCATGAGAAAAGGTATTTAAGGTGTGTAACGGCTTTCTTTACGTAAAGGAGAGTCAGACCAAAATGCGGCGTGGCTATTGAGATTCATGTTTAATAAAACAAAGGAAACACGAATCAATACAAAAACAATAAACGTAACGTGAAAACCGAAACAGCCTAAACTGGTGCAAACTAACACAAGAACAGGAACAGGAACAAGGACAATCACCCACAAAACGCAACACCAAACAGGCTACCTAAATATGGTTCCCAATCAGAGTCAATGACTCACACCTGCCTCTGATTGAGAACCATATCAGGCCAAACATAGAGCTAGACCAACTAGACATGAAACATAGAATGCCCACTCATATCACACCCTGACCAAACAAAACATAGAAACATACAAAGCAAACTATGGTCAGGGTGTGACAGTACCCCCCCCCCCCAAGGTGCGGACCCCGGCCGCAAAACCTGAACCTATTGGGGAGGGTCTGGGTGGGCATCTGTCCGCGGTGGCGGCTCTGGTGCTGGACGTGGCCCCCACTTCACCATAGTTTTAGTCCCCCACCTTGTCCGCTTCCGTGGTCTCCGAACCACGGCAACCCTACTTAATGGCCCCACTGGCAGCTCGGGACAGAGGGGCAGCTCGGGACAGAGGGGTAGCTGCTCGGGACAGAGGGGCAGCTGCTCGGGACAGAGGGGCAGCTGCTCGGGACAGAGGGGCAGCTGCTCGGTACAGAGGGGCAGCTGCTCGGGACAGAGGGGCAGCTGCTCGGTACAGAGGGGCAGCTGCTCGGTACAGAGGGGCAGCTGCTCGGGACAGAGGGACAGCTGCTCGGGACAGAGGGACAGCTGCTCGGGACAGAGGGACAGCTGCTCTGGGCTGAGGGGCTCTGGCAGCTCTGGGCAGAGGGGCTCTTCAGACTCCGGCAGCACCGGACAGGCGGGAGACTCCGACAGCTGCGCCGGACAGGCGGAGACTCCGACAGCAGCGCCTGACAGGTGGGAGACTCCGGCAGCAGCGCCGGAGTCTGAAGAGGGCTGGTGCGTGGAGGTGTTGACGGATAGACCAGACCGTGCAGGCGCACTGGAGCTCTTGAGCACCGAGCCTGCCCAACCCTACCTGGTTGCATGCTCCCAGTCGCCTTGCCAGTGCGGCGAGGTGGAATAGCCCGCACTGGGCTATGCAGGCGAACCGGGGACACCATGCGCAAGGCTGGTGCCATGTAAGCCGGCCCAAGGAGACGCACTGGAGACCAGATGCGTAGAGCCGGCTTCATGGCACTTGGCTTGATGCCCACTCTAGCCCGGCCGATACGCGGAGCTGGAATGTATCGCACCGGGCTATGCACCCGCACTGGGGACACCGTGCGCTTCACAGCATAACACGGTGCCTGCCCGGTCCCTCTAGCCCCCCGTTAACCACAGGAAGTTGACGCAGGTCTCCTACTTGGCTTCGCCATACTTCCTGTGAGCCCCCCAATACATTTTTGGGGCTGACTCTCGGGCTTCCATCCACGCCGCCGTGCTGCCTCCTCATACCAGCGCCTCTCCGCCTTCAGCTCTTCTTTGGGGCGGCGATATTCTCCAGGCTGTACCCAGGGTCCTTTACCGTCCAACTCATCCTCCCATGTCCAGTCTTCCAAATAATGTGGCCAAGTTGTTAATCTCTTTGACTCTCTTCTGAAGAGTGGCAACATGGGGGCCTCAAAACAACTCTCAAATGACCTGAAAACAAAGATTGTTCAGCATTATGGTTTAGAGGAAGGCTACAAAAAGCTATCTCAGAGATTTAAGCTGTCAGTGTCCACTGTGAGGAACATAGTGAGGAAATGGAAGACTGCAGGCACAGTTCTTGTTAAGGCCAGAAGTGGCAGGCCAAGTAAAATATCGGAGAGGCAAAAGCGAAGGATGTTGAGAACGGTCAAAAACAGCCCAGAGACCACCTCCAAAGACCTACAACATCATCTTGCTGCAGATGGTGTCACTGTGCATCGTTCAACAATTCAGCGCACTTTGCACAAGGAGAATCTGTATGGGTGAGTGATGCAGAAGAAGCCTTTTCTGCACACACGCCACAAACAGAGACGCTTGAGGTATGCAAATGCAGATTTGGACAAGCCAGCTTCATTTTGGAATAAGGTGCTGTGGACTGATGAAACAAATATTGAGTTATATGGTCATAACAAGGGACGTTATGTATGGCGGCAAAAGAACACAGCCTTCCAAGAAAAACACTTGCTATCCACAGTAAAATTTGGTGGGGGTTCCATCATGCTGTGGGGCTGTGTGGCCAGTGCCGGTACTGGGAATCTTGTTAAAGTTGAGGGTCGCATGGATTCCACTCAATATCAGCGGATTCTTGGGAATAATGTTGAAGAATCAGTGACAAAGTTGAAGTTACGCCAGGGCTGGATATTTCAACAAGACAACGACCCTAAACACTGCTCAAAATCTACCCGGGCATTTATGCAGAGGAACAAGTACAATGTTCTGGAATGGCCATCCCAGTCCCCAGACCTGAATATCATTGAGAATCTGTGGGATGATTTGAAGCGGGCTGTCCATGCTCGGCAACCATCAAACCTAACTGAACTGGAGATGTTTTGTAAGGAGGAATGGTCCAAAATACCTTCATCCAGAATCCAGACACTCATTCGAGGCTATGGGAAGCGTCTAGAGGCTGTTATTTTAGCTAAAGGAGGCTCTACTAAATATTGATGAGATTTTTCTATTGGGGTGCCCAAATTTATGCACCTGTCTAATTTGGATGCACATTGCACATATAAAGCAGTCACATAACAATAATACATTACCCTCAGCCACTCTCAGCCCATCCCACCTATCACCATAGACCACCCCTCAGCCACTCTCAGCCCATCCCACCTATCACCATAAACCACCCTTGTTTGGTTTCCATGTGCCATATATTTTTCAAATGTGCTGTGATGTTTTACTTAATTTTGTAACCTTTCTAATCGTATAGTATCCACAGACTGTGAGCTGAAGATGAAAAACTTTCTTATGAGTATTATTATATAATTTATTCACTGACTATGGCTTTCCAAATCACCCAACACTGTGAGGTTAATTTTAAGTGCATGTTGTGATTTTTTAACCATTCCTGAATCTGTGACCAGAAACAAGCTACATTGGGGCAATACCAGAATAAATTATCTATTGATTTTGTCTATTCACAGAAAAATCAACAGAGCTGAGATTGTTGTATGCCCGGTATATATAGCATTCTGTTGGTGGCAAGAATGTTATATAATAATTTAAGTGTTTAATCAAATGTTGTTTTTTGTACTAGTTCATAAACAATGTGCCATGGAATCGGTACATCGAAATCTCTTCTAAATTATTTTTAGACCTGTATGGGTCAGCTGCCAACAATTTTGTCCTGAAATGAAACTGGTATATTTTTCTATTTATGCCAATTCATTTCAGCCAATTTGGTGTTTAATATATGGCAGGCAAACAAGTTCCCTACCTCCCCCCTTCTCTGCTTCCCTCCTCCATTTTTGTGGTAATGCTGCAATCAGAAGGTTGTACATTTGGATTGAGCAGATATTCCCATATATTTCCGATAGCTGCATATGTGACAAAACTCCTCCGTTTCTATTCATAATATAATTAATACAAATAATACCTTCCTACCTTTTTTAAATTCCATAAAGAATGATTTTCATTAATCAGTATATTTGATTTTAGCCATAACATTTGTTGTAATATTTGTTCTTTATTTTCTGTATGACACAACTGAAATTGTAACCAGCTTTGTAAGGCTTGTTTAAGAAAGAGTGATTATTAAACAACATTAATTTTCAATTAGTCAGAAATGAGAGGTTGTAATCTGTATAAAGGCAAAAAGGCCATTTTTAAATAAAGGATGAGCCTTTCTTAATAATCTACTGGAGAACCATTTTGGGTTTAAGTATAACTTATATATGAGTGAAGCTTTTAGTGAGAGGTTTAAAGCTTTAATATTTAGTCATTTCAGCCCCCCCAAACTCATATTCATTATATAAATAGGCATAAAATGAAATATTTTTTGCTCATATGATTTAAAAAAAAGACTTGTCTGGAGTAGGCAGTGCCATTAGTAAATAAGTAAACTGTGATAGGACCAAAGAGTAAATCAATGTGATTTTTCCATTAATAGACAATTATTTACCTCTCCATGTTTGCTGAATCTTATATTTTTTTGCTATTTTTGCAACTTTCTATTGAAATTGAATGTTGAATTTCATTCATATTTTTTAAGATGTAAATACGAGGTATGTATACTTCACCATCCGCCCATTTTATTGGTAAACTACAAGGTAGTGTAAACACAGATTTTTAACGATCCAATGCGTAATATGGTACACTTGTCATAATAAGGTTTTAGTCCAGAGGCTAGAAAAGTGATCTTCAATGAGACTGTGCAGGGATCCAGATTGCGGAAATAAGAAAAAAACTTGAGTCATCGGCATACACTGACTCTTTTGTTTTATCTCCTGGATTTCTAACTTCTTGATGTTCTTGTTGGATCTAATTTTAATATCTAGCATTTCAATGGCCATAATAGATATGGAGACAAGGGACATCCTTGTTTTACTCCTCTTAAAAGCTCAATACTTTCTGAGAAGTAACCATTATTTACTATTTTATATCTATGTTTGGTGTACATAACTTTTATCCATTGTATAAGAGATTTACCAAAATTAAAGTAAGCCTTCCCACTTTCTACAGTGTAATTATCATAGCCTCCAGAGATAGAAGTACGGTAGATCATTAGTATGGAATCCATTGACATATCTACTGAGGGTCTGAGAGACAACAAGAGACATCATATTATTCATTATTCGTCATTATCTCAAAATTAGATGGGCTACTTCATAATCCTGACAGCTCATCAACACTAGTTGGAAGCTGCGAGCATGTTGCACTTTTCTGCTCCCTATTATTATCCACAGATCCACTGCTTTCTGAACTTTAGAGAGTTGACTGAATGGTAGACCACTTCCCAGTTTTCAGTTAGTCCATATTACAGTGTCTTAATTGACACTTGCATGTGTTCAGCAGATTACATTTTTCTAGTCACCCCTTTGTCCAGGTCTCTATGGATGTTCTCTACACTGAGTGTTCAGGACATCAGGTCAAGGACTCAGGGCAGCGTTGCAGTTCTTGACACACTAAAACCGGTGTGCATTGCACCTACTGTACTATCATACCCCGTTCAAAGGCACTTCAATCTTTTGTCCTGCCCATTCACACTCGGAATGGCACAAATACACAATCCATGTCTCAATTGTCTAAAGGTTTAAAAATTCTTTAACCTGTCTCCTCCCTTTCGTCTACACTGATTGAATTGGATTTAACAGGTTTTCCTAATGTTTTGTACACTCAGTACATATGACAGTGTCGTAGAACCTGCTGTCCATTGTGCACAATGGTAAAGACAGATTTGGTTTACAATGTGAGTGCATGTGTCAGTTGTGGGTGAAAAGCTATTTTATTGTTTCTCTTATGACAGAGGGATGGTAATTTTTGATCTAGGGTGAGCTCTAGTGGCAATACACAGAAATAGAGAGTCAAAACATCCAGCTATGCATAATCCAGCCCTGCCCTTCACAAACATTCTCCAATTGATTTCACATTCTCCACGAGTTCCATTTTATTCCTCCATACTCCTACTCCATTCTGCACTATGTTCCCCTGCCTCCCTTGACAGACAGCTCAGAGAAACTCAGTGAATCCTAGAGTTTTTTTTTCTCTGTTTAGGTGTCAGATGGTGTTACAGTGTTGTGTTTTACCGTGCTTGGGGTTGATGTGTTGATGTTGCTGTTTTAGAGGGACTGTTGCTTATCAAAGGGATACCCTCGATGTATTACGAAACGTCTTCCATAAATAACCGCTTAACTGCACACAGGCACAGGCATCATCCACATACCGCCATCCCGCGGGAACATGCTATTCTGGGGAGCCTTTCCTTCTCCTCCTCTCTAATATTTCACAATGTGCGGGTGCAGTGTTTAATGTAGCTACGCTGGCTACACCATCCATCCGTCCTTCTCCTGAGGGATGGAGGGAGGGAGGAGGATGCTTTCCACAAGGGTTCCTTTTCTTTGAAGGCTTAAAGAAATGAAAATCGCCTGTTTTTCAGGGGGTTTTTAAAGGATAGCCTAATATTGGCTTTTAGTTCAGAACAATGAACTGTATGTAGGGCTTAAGACAAAGCCATCCAGTCCACAGGTAGTGTGCGTCACAGATGGCCCTTGTTCCCGTCATGATCTACTTTTGACCACTACTTTTTGGGCTCTGGTCAAAAGTAGTACACAATGTACAGTGCCTTCAGAAAGTATCCACACCCTTTGAATTTTTCGACATTTTTTTGTTACAGCCTGAGTTTAAAATGGACTATATTATGTTTTTCTTTCTCTCACTGGCCTACACACAATACCCCATAATGTCAAAGTGGAATAATGTTTTTGACAAATTAATAAAAAATGAAAAGCTAAAATGTATTCAATCCCTTTGTTATGGCAAGCCTAAATAAGTTCAGGAGTACAAATGTGCTCATCAAGTCACATAATAATGGACTCACTCTGTGTGCAATAATAGTATTTGACAGGATTTTGTAATGACTACCTCATCTCTGTACCTCACATACAATTATCTATCATTTCTCTCAGTCGAGCAGTGCATTTCAAACACAGATTCAACCACAAAGACCAGGGACATTAAATATCCCTTTGAGCATGGTGAAGTTATTAATTACAATTTGGATGGTGTATCTATACACGCAATCACTACAAAGACACAGGCATCCCTCCTAACTCAGTAGCCGGAGAGTAAATTAGATATTTGTGTATTACATTTTCAAACTTTCAAACATTTCTAAAAACATGTTTTCACTTTTTCATTATGGGCTATTGTGTATAGATGGGTGAGACCCCCCCCCCCCCCACACACACACACACAGATTTCATCCATTTTGAATTAAGGCTGTAACTCAACAAAATGTGCAATAAGTCAAGAGGTATGAATACTTTCTGAAGGCACTGGGTTCCATCTGGTATGCAGCTGAAGAATGATAAATTCCTTGCAATAGAAATAACCCCACCCCCCCATCTGATCCCTTCAATGTTTCTCTCAGCTCTGCACACATTCTTTTCTGGTTGCACATGGAGATTTGATTGAGTAGTTTGGAGACCCGTCCTGACAGGTTAAGTAGGGCACAAGATGGTGCTTTCGGCAGGTCCCGGCCCAGTACTAACTCAAATTACGACATACATCCTTTTCCAGCTTTTAAAAAAAAGAGATCATAAGTCATGTCATGGGTCATTTACCTGGGCAGGTCTTCATTTGCATACAGGACTTGTGTAGGACGTTGGACTTGGCAAACGTCGAGAGTCGTGTGAGAATGAGATTCGTGTTTGAAACAGTCTTATTTTTTGAGTCAGAGACGAGAAAGTCTGCCCAGTGAATGACGCAGGAGCAAATAGAAGATGCTTTAAAAATGTTTATTGAATCCCACGCAGTTGCCATGTTTTTCTTGGGCCGTCTCCTCTTTTGATGGAGGGTAACCCTTGGCTTTTTTCCCAAGCATTTATTCAATTAGAGAAAATTAGCAGTCCTAATATTTTGTCAGAGGACAAACTCAAGATGAGAAATGTGTGTTTATGTAATGTTTGTCCTTGTCCATTTCCAACGCAATCATCACAGAGACAAATCACCTGCAGCAAGCATCTTTATTAGCCCCATTCATTCTTGTCTAATTATGAGTATGTCTTCAAATGTGTAAACTTGTTTCGTATCAGTGAAATTTTAATAAATCCTAGCTAACAATTTCACTGTTTATAGATTCGAATGCTTATTTACATCTAATTTGCCATTTGTCTAACTGACTAACAACAGCCAAGAGGAGGTAGATTACAACTCAGCCAGTCTACACTACCCAAGTAAAGGAAAATCTACATTCATTACAGAAATACTTCAGAATACAGGGACATTATAGAAAGTGCTTGAAGACCATAGGATTAGCATCTGTAACATTATCATGCACACATTAGACAATCATTGGATTCATGTTACAATACAACACTCCATAACACACATTAGTGGGCTCCCAAGTGAGTCAGCGGTCAAAGACACTGGATCTCAGTGCAAGAGGCATCACTACAGTACCTGGCTCAAATCCAGGCTGCATCACATCCGGCTGTGATTGGGAGTCCAATAGGGCAGCGCATAATTGGGTTTGGCCGGGGTAGGCCGCCATTGTAAATAAGAATTTGTTCTTAACTGACTTGACTAGTTAAATAAAGGTTACACATTAGTTCCAACCACAAGGAACAATTGAATTAATCCCAGATTATGTTTGTGAGCCCGAACAGACTATGTATTTTTGTATTTACTCATACTTTTTTGGGTGTGGCACAACAAAAGGTCCATAAGTAATGACCATGACAATAGGTGTAAATAATGGACACCTCAGGGTTCTAGCTGGGTCAGTGTCGACAAGCAGTGATGCACTGATGGATTGTCTAATTAGACTGGAATTAATGCAGGGACACTCGGCACTCGGAGCCCTGCCTGCTCCACAGGGATGGAGATGACTGTTTAGTCAATGGAGGGGAGACCACAATCTGAACTGGGGGTTTGAAGGAGGAAACAGTCTAGGGTTACATTGGCAGGGGTTAGTGTTGGGCCAGTAACCGAAAGGTTGCTGGATCGAATCCAAGCTGACAAGGTAAAAATCTGTTGTTCTGCCACTGAGCAAGGCAGTTAACCCACTGTTCCCCGGGTGCCGTGGATGTCGATTAAGGCAGCCCCCTACACCTCTCTGATTCAGAGGGGTTGGGTTGCAGAAGACACATTTCAGTTGAAGGCATTTAGTTGTACAACTGACCAGGTATCCCCTTTTCCGAATGGCACCCAATTCCCCCAGGTAAAAAGTAGTGCACTGTGTAGGGAATGGGGTGCTAGTTAGGAGGCAGCCTAATTCTGGATTGGAGGGCTATGTCTTACTTTAAAATCAAGTGATTTCTTAAAGTAATGCAATGTATAGGGAATTTGGGAGGCAACCACAGTTTAGGCTATACGAGTATAGAGGAGCGCAGGCTGGCCATAGGGGGAGAGCACCATCTCTTGTCAATGATAAAGAGTCAATCTGTGATTTCGACTCAAGGGGAACACAGTTTGGTATGGAGAGAGGTAGAGGGGGAATGCTGCACACAGTCTAGAGAGAAGGTGATGGAGGATGGAGAGGGAATGACGCACATGGGTTCGGCCTATAGAAAGAGAGAGCACAGTCTGAGGTATTGCGTGTGTGAGTGTGGGGGATGGAAGCAGTGTAAAGTGGGCTAAAGTCTGCTGTGTGTGAAATAGGGTGACACCGCACATTGTGAAATGGGGTGATTCTAGGTTTCTTTTGATTGGGTGGCCAAGGGGGGACCAAGAACCAGTCATGGCCATTGAGAATTAGCCAATTGTATCACAAATAGCATTGAACATTTGCTCAAATTACAATGCATTGTATAGAATAAGTGTTTCAACTGTTAATTTGTACCTGACCTAATTTATTCAAATAAATCTATTTGGAAATTAACATAAGGAAAATATTCAAGTCAGAAAGAGCGAGTGTACAAAACATTAGGAACATCTGCTCTTTCCATGACAGCCTGACCAGGTGAATCCAGGTGAAAGCTATGATCCCTTATTAATGTCACCTGTTAAATCCACTTCGGCCAGTGTAGATGAAGGGAAGAAGACAGATTAAAGAAGGATTTTAAATGTTGAGACAATTGAGACAGGGGTGCAACTTTCACTGGGAAAGTCCCCCCCACACACACACACACACATTCTGAAGATGCGTTTTTGTCCTCGGAATGTGATACAAAATTGGGCAACGGTGTGCTTTAGAACCATGCGGATGCCTCCGAGCAGTCGGGTAGGCTGTTCGGAGTGTTTAATAATTATGTCCCCCCCCTCTTCTAAAACCAGAGTTGCACCCCTGAATTGAGACATGGATTGTGTATGTGTGCCATTCAGAGGGTTAATGGGCAAGACAAAATATTTAAGTGCCTTTGAACAGGGGTATGGCACTAGGTGCCAAACGCACCGGTTTGAGTGTGCCAAGAACTGCTATGTTTTTCAAGCTCAACAGTTTCCCTTCGTATCATGAATGGTCCACCACCCTAAGGACATCCAGTCAACTTGACACAACTCTGGGAAGCATTGGAGTCAAGATGGGCCAGCATCCCTGTAAAACGCTTTCGACACCTTGTATAGTCCGTGCCCCAACAAATTGAGGCTGTTCTGAGGCCAAAAGGGGGTGCAAGTCAATATTAAGAAACTGATCCTAATGTTTTATACACTCAGTGTTCATGTTCAGTGGTAACAGCCCCTCCAATAAAACTTTTTTCCACAGCCTCCCGAGTGGCTCAGAAGTCTAAAGCACTGCATCGCAGTGTTGCAGCGTCACTTATTCTCACTGATTCCCACTTTAGTGACTCTCTGGCCCACTCAAAAATGCATGGACAGATACAATTGTAATCAGGTTGTTGCTAATAATTCATTATAAACTGGATGGTTCGAGCCCTGAATGCTGATTGGCTGATAGCCATGGTATATCAGACCGTATACCACAGGTATGACAAAACATGTATTTTTACTGGCCTAAATACGTTGGAAACCAGTTTATGATAGCTATATGGCACCTCAGGGGTTTGTGGTATATGGCCAATATACCACGGCTAAGAGCTGTTGCGGCATCACTACAGCCTGGCGGACCTGCAGGCTGAATTCAATCGTCAGATTGGTGCAGATGGCTTCCGGGTTAAGCGAGCGGGTGTTAAGAAGCGCAGTTTGGCCTTCCGGGTGGCGCCGTGGCCAAGGGCACTGTGCTGCAGCGCCAGCTGTATCACCAGAGACTCTGGGTTCGCGTCCAAGCTCTGTCGCAACCGGCCTTGACCGGGATGTCCGTGGGGCAATGCACAATTGGCCTAGCATCGTCCAGGTTAGGGAGGGCTTGGCCGGCAGGGATATCCTTGTCTCATCGCGCACCAGCGACTCCTGTGGTGGGCCAGGCGCAGTGCGCGCTAACCAAGGTTGCCAGGCTCACAGTGTTTCCTCCGACACATCGGTGCAGCTGGCTTCCGGGTTGGATGCGCGCTGTGTTAAGAAGCAGTGCGGCTTGGTTGGGTTGTGTATCGGAGGACGCATGACTTTCAAAGGGGTAAAATTCACACAAAAAAAACACAAAAAAATAAAAAGAAGCGCAGTTTGGCGGGACCTTTGCCTCTCCCGAGCCTGTTGGGAAGTTGCAGTGATGAGACAAAATCTTAATCACGAAAAAGGGGGGTAAAAAATTACAACCAAAAAATAATTAACATAATAATAGTATTTTCCACTCCAATTAATTTTTACAGCTGATTTAGCTGATTTAGGCCTACTGCATTTCTACACAATTTAAGTGCTATTTGGAGAACAGCAAAAACAAACCATTATCACCTTGGCTGCTGTAGCTTCATTCACTTCAATCGAATGATTGATTGTATTTGCCAGTAAAAGAAAAATACATACGTATATACACAGTAGATTGATTTTTTTTAAGTCGGGGAGTTAAATCCATTGGTGTCCCTATTTATTATAATTATTAGATACAGACAAAAAAAACAGTTTTACTGTAAACTCATTGGCCAGCTTTTGACGTTATTTTTGAAAGAGGGTAGGGTCAGTATGTCTTTGAGTTGCTGTAGTAGTTTGTTTCACTTAACAATGCGTGTATATAAAAGGGTTTTACTTACCATTACTCTTATATTTAAAACTGTGAATATTAGAGTCTCTGACTCCGGTATTATGCTGGTGGACATCTCTAACAAATGAAAAATACTGATAATGGGAATAGATAACATTCTAGGACAAACACATGCCACACAGCAATTAGCTGCTATACACTAGCTCAACACCGGGATTAAAAACTCTAGTTTCCTGTCAAGTCAAACAGCAGTTACCCAGTCATTTCCCACCTCTGCACTGCTTTTGTCAACTCAACTGAGAGAGAAATTGTACTGTTCAGGATTAACTTACTGCTGTTGCCTCTCCATAGTCCTAAAGCCAGCCAGACAATCACAGACGTCACGCCCACTCCAAGGCATCCGCATGGCCCTAAAGCCAGTCTCTATAGTACCAGAACAAGCACACCATCTTTTCTCTCAAATCTGAACCAGTTTGACTAAGGGTGGCCAATCATATTTGAGGGGTGGCTAATGCCAGCCCGGGCCTCCGAGAGAGAGAGAGAGAGAGAGAGAGAGAAAGCTGTGTGACTGATGCAGTAGTCCAACAGATGGTCTTTCAGATGCAAAATAATCCAAAATATAGAACATATGGAAACTGCATCCCAAATTAGCTCTTACATGACAAGTTGTACAGCACACCTATTAAATATTAAGATATGATTATAAAAGATGGAAACTTTATTTGGTTTGAACAAATTTATGCTTCACCTTTTTGTTTGTTGCTATTGTCACATAACGCAATCGGCAGTGGAATCGCTAACAGGTTCATCCTTCCTCTTCTGATTCCTCAACTTCACAAGTCTAAAGCAGCTACTGGTGTGTATCGACCCTTTTTCTTTCTTCTTCTTTTTTTGCATCTAAACCAATATGGTATGACAATGATTTGGAAGCCAGAGAATTGAGTAGCCCAAACGTTATCAGAGTGGTTGTTTTCCTTTCTTTTCACCTTGTTAAAGCAAAGGTCCAAACCCAGTTATGGTTCAGTCCTTGGGGGATCCACTGTTGTGTTCAAATAAAGATAAACATTGGTCTGACAAAGTAGGTTCGATCATGTGGTGAGGTAAATGCCAAGGCTTTTGGACTAACCCTCAGATTCAAATGACTGTGGCCAGAAATGCCAGATGGGCTGTTCCATATTTAGCCCAGTGGCCCTGTCTACCATGTTTTTTTTGTGCAAAATTATAATTATTTGGCTAATGATGCGGGCCTCGAGTTTCAAAAAATGGGACAGTGTGGGGGGTTAAAAGTTTAAAAAAAATTGGCCTGTGTGTCAGAAATCCCAGGGCCGATTTCTGGTCCCAAGCTGTCCCTGATTGTGGCCATATCGGCATACTCATTACAGAGTTTTGGGTGAGCTACTACTTTGAAATAATAGTGTCTTCCTTTCACTTTTCAGTACCAAATGTACTACTGATGTAGCAAAAGGTGAACACCTTAGCACCTTAGGTGTGACAGACATCGCCGTTTGCGATTTCTCTTAGCTAATGAACCTTCTACCTGATATTGTAAGTCTGAGAAAATCAATGGACATAATTAGCATGTGTGCAGGCTGTAGATCATACTGTTTTATTCTCACTGATTCCCACTTTAGTGACTCTCTGGCTCACTCAAAAATGCATGGACAGATACAATTTTAATCAGGTTGTTGCTAATAACTCATTATAAACTGGGTGGTTCGAGCCCTGAATGCTGATTGGCTGACAGCCATGGTATATCAGACACGTATACCACGGGTATGACAAAACATGTATTTTTAATGGCCTAAATATGTTGGTAACCAATTTAAAATAGATATAAGGCCCCTCAGGGGTTTGTGGTATATGGCCAATATACCACGGCTAAGGGCTGTGTCCAGGCACTCCGTGTTGCGTCGTGCCTAATAACAGCCCTTCTCCATGGTATTTTGGCCGTATACCACATCCCCTCGGGCCTTATTGCTTAAATATAGCCTGGTTAAAGAGCAGCAAGATTAAGTTACAGGTCATATATCTTGCATATAAATAAATGTATGTATTCATTTTTAAAATGGCACCTCGCTTTGGATTTACTAATTGGAATGCTTGTTTGTTAACGCACAACAATGGGGCACTCAGAATAAACCCACGTAAGATGCAGCTTAAAAATGATAACAAATCTCGACGTTTCACTTATTTAAAGAATGTTCTGGCACAATTTTGTGTCTTTTAGGAAATATAGCCATGACTCTCTTTCAGCCAGTACATCAGTAGGGAGCTGAATGACAATTGAGGACCTTTTGCACAAGGATACTGAACCTGTTCTCCAAATCAGGCAAGACTTAAAAGGCCTGTGATAAAATATCCAAGGTCAAGACGTAATATTGCCACTGCGTGTGTGTGTGTCTCTGTGTGTGTGTGTCCATGTGTGCGTGCGTGTGCTTGATCCATTTACTTGAATTGGTGTGAACCACCAGCCCCCATAGTGTTCTATGAATACAAAGCCAACAGTGGGTCGGACACATGAAAACATTGGACTAATCAGGCTGAAGTTTAGGACGCGCATTATGAAAGAGGTAAAAAAAATAATAATAATGAAGTAGCACACGTAATCAGCACTTTTGAAAAAACTCTGAGAGCCTGCTCACTGTTCCCTCGCCTGCTGTGCTGGGATTGGGCTAGCTCCACAAGGCTAGTCCCTGGCATTGAATGGGTGCTTACCAGCTTATTCACTGTGGCTCCACACTTCACAATGGATTAAACTCACCATGGCCTTCTGCCTGACATCTCTGCACACTCTCAGCTCTTACAGATTGTTGTTGTCTAATTGCCTGGAGACATTCTACACACATAGCGGTCTTTCTAGAAGTCTGTTTTTGAAAGATCAATCTGATAATTATGGGCTGTTATCTAACAAACAATAAGTAAGGGAGTAACGCCAACGTTCTGTACATTATATTGGAAATAATGGATGACGCAACAGGACGAGAATGAGACGACTCCCTTTGCAGAGTTCATTTTTACAAGGTAATGTAAAAAGGTGTTAATCCTGCTTATACCACAGTTGCCAAAGAAACCAATATGAAAGCACACATTTAAGGGTAGAATAAAAAAATAATCTTTGTAAGCAAATTCATGCGTTCCCATCTTTTGGTTGCCAGAGACGCGACCCAGTCGTTCGTTCGATTCGTTCGATATTTACAGACGCAGCCCAGTCGTTCGTTCTTTATGTTCCGTTGCCATGCTCAGTTGGAACGTTCTTATCCCTTGTTTGTTGCTAGCTAGCCAACTAGGTACAGCTACACAGTCACAACCTCTACAGCCAGAATAAAAGCAAAGTTTATTGCTTTGCGTTTGTTTAAGCTGTTTATCTCACTTATACCACAACTGCCAAAAAAAAAACAATACTAAGCATACATTTACCGGTATTTTACATATATACAACACCAGTCAAAAGTTTGGACACACCTACTCAATCAGGGTTTTTCCTTATTTTTACTATTTTCTACATAATAGTAATATAGAATAATATAGAATAATAGTGAAGACATCAAAACTATGAAATAACAGGACCATGACCCAACACACCTCCAGGCTGTGTAAGGGCTATTTGACCAAGACGGAGAGTGATGGAGTGCTGCATCAGATGACTTGGCCTCCACAATCACCCAACCTCAAACCAATTGAGATGGTTTGGGATGAGTTGGACGCAGAGTGAAGAAAACGCAGCCAACAAGTGCTCAGCATATGTGGGAACTCCTTCAAGACTGTTGGAAAAGCATTCCAGGTGAAGCTGGTTGAGAGAATGCCAAGAGTGTGCAAAGCTGTCATCAAGGCAAAGGGTGGTTACTTTGAAGAAACTAAAATAAAAAATATATTTTGACACTTTTTTAACACTTTTTTGGTTACTACATGATTCCATATGTCTTATTTCATAATTTTGATGTCTACACTATTATTCTACAATGTAGTAAATGGTAAAAAAAAGAATGAAAAACCCTTGAATGAATAGGTGTGTCCAAACTTTTGACTGGTATTCCATGTATATAAATATATATATATATATATATATATATATATATTTATATATGAGCAAACTCATACTTTCTCATCTTTTGGTTGCCAGTCGTTTGTTCAATTAGTTCGATATTTATGGATGCAACCCAGTCGTCTGTTCTTTAAGGTCTGTTGCCATGCTCACTTGCAATATCCTTATCCCTTGCTTGCTAGCTAGCCAGCTAGCTCTGGCTAACACAGTCACGACTAGGGCTATTGTGAGTCATGACCGCAGTAAAATTCAATGTGACTGTTGAGTCATAGTAGTCTCCTGTTACGCACTCTGAACATGCTTTGTTTGTCATGTCTGTTCCCGCTCTCCCGCCCTGCATCATGCACTCCTGCCATCTATTACGCACACCTGCCTGCTACCTGTTATTACGCTGTTCCTGCCTCATTCCATATCCGTTCCTTATTACATGTTTGACTCCCAGTATTTGCTTCGTCTCTCCAGCGTCATCCCATGTGACAGAATGCAGCAGCCAACATACGAAGCATCGGGGTGTACTGGCGTTTCCGGTTGGTGGTGACATCGGCTCTGGGCCGCCGCCGATGGAACCGGGAGTGCCTAGCCAGCTCGTCGGCTTCCACACCCAAGCTGGCTCGAGAGGTTTCCTTGCCTCGGTTGGCTCGGCAGGATTCCATCCCACGTCATATACATATAGCGTAGTTATATGGCATAGTTTAAAAAAGTTACCATTCTCGTCAGGACACTCGTCAACACTGACTGTTAATTACGAGGAGATTGCATTGCATATCGAACACTAGGCTAGAAGTTAGCTCAATAGTTTGTTGCTGGCAAACCTGCCAATATGACAACCGAAATCAAAAAGATCAGTTGCTGGAAACAGCTGGTGAAACTATAAACATGTGGGAGGATTTGACAGCTTTAGCGGCGGAGGGGACAGGATAAATTCATGTTCATCACTCACCATCAGGTGCTCCAAAACAATATGTCAATGCAAAAACAAATTAATGCTTGCGTTTTTTTCCTTGTTGGACCTGCGTTTACAATGTATCCAATTTCAGTTTGTGTAGTTGTTGGTTTAGCTTCCTGTAACTTTGTAGCAAGTATGGTGTGCATGTGTAGGCGCATATTGTGTCATGTTTGCAAGGTTTCCCGATATCTTTTCCAACTGTCTCATTATCTGGTTTTAATGTCCATTTTAGAATCCCATTCTAGCCAATCAGAAATGAGTATTCAACAACGCTGTGGTATAATTAAGCAATAAGGCCCGAGGAGGTGTGGTGTATGGCCAATATACCACGACTAAGGGATGTTTTTAGGCCATATATATCACATACCCCAGAGGTCACTTATTGCTATTATAAACGTTGTAATTAGAACAGAGAGATAGAGAGAGAGATAGAGAGAGAGAGAGAGAGAGAGAGAGAGAGAGAGAGAGAGAGAGAGAGAGAGAGAGAGAGAGAGCAGGGGGAGGGAGAGGCTTGTACAGTACATTATCTGTCCATCACTTTGCTTGTGTGATTGAACATGTACTGTTATTCCCAGACACATTTGTGAATGTGCCAGACATTAGAGGCTGGAAAGTATTCCCCTGGCTAGGTGGAAACATTTAAACATCCGCTCTCTTTACACACCAAAAGGAACATGTTATAAAGCATTTTTTCCCCTTGTTACTAGATCACACATTTTATGAGTGCTCTTTCAGTGCAAAAAAAAAAACAAGGCAAAAGGTACAAGCAAATGTTGCTTGTCCTAAAGATATTTTTTCCTCAATTGGTACGACTGATAGATGGTAAACAAACCACTAAATTTAAAGTGGCAATCTGGGATTCAAACAACAGCAACTCGGTCGCCCAGCTACTTTAACTAAGCTCAGAGGCATTTATAAGTTGCATTTAAAAGTCCAATTACCAATCCCAGATTTCCCCTTTAAGCATTCTAGAACTCCCTGGTGAGCTCCCTGGTGTGACATAACTTTGAGGAAAATGTATGAATAAAAGTATAGTTTTGATGCTAACATCATTAAGAGCTTTTACTGAAATGATGCCCATGCCCTGAAATGAACTTGAATGTAAATTACAAATCATTAGATAAATGATCAGTATTAATATTGGCACCAATAAACCTAGGAGTACAAGTTCTCCAAAGCTTCATCATATTACAGGCTCAGTCCCATAGGCTATATGCTGATTGATGGTTATCATATCCACAAACTATTGAGTGCAAAAACACCATCAGGTGATGGGTCTAGAGGAATGCAATCAAGTCATCATAATCTGTAATTCATTCATGACAAATTATTTGTGATAATGTGATCAGCATGGCTTGCTGATGTAACTCTGTATGATCTGACTGTATAGTACAGAGCAAATTGATAGATACAATTTTTTTTAAAAGCTGTTGTTGTCATCTAGCTACTTCTCTAATAAACATTTGCTAATTACTTAGACTCTCCTACCAGATGCATTTGAACACGTTTGTTGGTTTTAACGTTGTTATAACGGTATGCTATAGAGAAGGACGTGTGAGGAAACCCTTGCAGTGTATAATAAATGCTTTTTACATTCTGGTTAAACCTGTCACTTTTTTCAGAATTTAGTGGAGAGGTTTTTTCTTTACAACGCATAATGTATGGTGCGCCAGGTAGTCTAGTGGTTAAAGCCTTGGGCCTGTACCCGAAAGGTTGTGAGATCAAATCCCTGAGCTGACAAGGTAAGAAATCTGTTGAGCTGCCCCTGAACAAGGCAGTTTACCCACTGACTTGCCTAGTTAAACAAACAAAAAAAGCCTTTTTTACAGAGTAAGCCTTCCACTTTTTTTTTCTCTTTATCTCTCTCTCTCTCCCTCTGTCAGTTTCCTCTTCATTGGGTCCTCTCTAAAATAGAGCCTTAGAGCCCTGGAGAGTAGCCGCTGAAGTGTTGGTGTCATCCCTGTCCCATATCACTGACTCACTGAGTCCTGTGTGTCCCAGCCTGTCACAGACCTGTCGATCTCCAAGGCTACGCTGTCTACCAGGAGGACACATCAGCTCCCCTGTTGTGATTACCACGGAAATAGGGTCTCAGGGCAGTGGATTTCTTGTTTCCTTGTTCGCCCTCTGAGGCATTTTACCTCAAAAATGTATCTTTCTTTCTTTTCCCCAACCATCCACAACAATCCATCACGTTCCAACCGTTCTCATTTAGGTAACATTTCCTTGAGTCGGCATTATTCACATAAACACTAAACATCAGTCCTGTACATCATTTGGCGATTTGTCTTGGATCATCTGCTCACTGCCGGACCTGTTTAGTAGTGGATTTGTGAGCTGTCAGGGGGGGGGGCTATAGAGGATGGCTATAGAGTTTTAGAGTGAGTTTTAGACAGAGGCTACAGGGTATCCAGCTCAAAATTATTGAAAAGAAACTGTGTAATTTGTGCATTAATATAAGGTACAATGTGGGTGTAATTTGTGTCACTGATCTATGATGACGGAGCCGAGTGGAACACTGGACTGACCAATATTCCACAACGCTTTGCGGATTGTGGGGGAGGGGGCGGGTTAGGTCCTATGACCATTTCATTTCCAAACGTCAGAAACTAACCCCTGAAGATCCACTGGGCATCTCTTATTTTGGCCTTTGGCTGTCATCTCAGTTCAATGAAATGACCCTGAGTTTAAATTTGATCCATTTGCCTCATCTCTTTTTGTTGTCTGTGTTATTTTGATAGGGTGCATATTTTTGTTGATAAATGGTTTTCAGGATCTGAAACCAAAATGGACATTTCCCATCAACATACATTATGTGTTGTCAACTGTCATACTGGTATGTAACAATCCGTGACAGTTGGTTGTCCATAATGCAATTTAAATCAATGTAAGGAAATAACTTGTGACATGCAGCAAAATGAGGCTTTGAACTGAAGCGAGTAATTAAGCCCATGTAATGAGTTAACATTTCTGCGGAGCGCTGTGAGTGAACCCTTCCGCTCTCTTAACTCAGGATGTACCGGCTTGGCCTGAGACAGATTATAGAAGGGTCCATCACGACCGCTCACCATTACAGCCGCTCACCATTAAAGGTGAAACTAATTCATCTTGGGTGAGAAACAGCCCCTCTCATTGCATAAGGGTTAGGGCTCTGACTGATTGTTCTGCAGATGCCACCGACTTTCTTTTTCAACTGACAGGAGAAGAACAATTGAAACAAAAAAAATCTTGGCAGCCATGATTGCTTCGTCAGCATTAATATTTCAACTTAGCTACGAATGTAATGATTTTTGTCCAGTTGAACATTCACACACTTTTTGTTTTGTTTCATGTATGTGAATATGAAAGAAGTGTCACTTTACTTTACTTTACAGTCAAAAGCAAAAGGCTCTACTGGTTTTGGTGGACATATACAATTTACTCTTTTTATAGCTGCGACAAGAGCATTGGCATCTTTTCACTGCAGGTCTTCATTAGTTGTAATGGTCAAATCCTCTAGGTCTAGGACACTGCTCACTGAGGGGCTGGAAAATAGCTGAGTGTATGAAACATTATGAACACCTGCTCTTTACATAGACCAGGTGAATCCAGGTGAAAGCTATGATCCCTTATTGATGTCACTTGTTAAATCCACTTCAATCAGTGTAGATGAAGGGGAGGAGACCGGGTTAAAGAAGGATTTTTAAGCCTTGAGACAATTGAGACATGGATTGTGTAGGTGTGTTATTCAGAGGGTGAATGGGCAAGACAAAAAAACGAAGTGCCTTTGAACGAGGTATGGTAGTAGGTGCCAGGAGCACTAGTTTGTGTCAAGAACTGCAATGCTGGGTTTTTCATGCTCAACAAATTCCCAAGTGTATCAAGAATGGTTCACCACCCAAAGGACATCCAGCCAACTTGACACAACTGTGGGAAGCATTGGAGTCAACATGTTCCAGCATCCCTATGGAACACGTTCGACACTATGTGGAGTCCATGCCCCGATGAATAGAGGCTGTTCTGAGGGCATTGCTGGATGTGTAAACCATTGCTGGATGTGTAATCTCCTCATCACTGTTTTTCTCCCCAAAGTGTCCACAGTGCCAGTCTCTTACAGCCCTCACTGTCTCCTCTTTCTCTGCTCTCCCTGCTGGCCTCCCTGACCTGAGCCGACACAGCCACTAATTACTTTCAGCCTGCTCTCTCCTCATAAATCATAGGAGAACTTTAAAAATGGCCGAAATTGTCTTTTGGTGGGAGTAGTTGGCAGCGACCTTTAATTTGGCAAACTTTTCTCAGTGACTTCAAACAAGCATGGATTTTTGAATGGAGTTGTGCACTGACGCATTTGTCTGCACTTAGATGGTTTAGATCAGGTATTCACAAACTGGGATACACACAATGCCGTCGGAGGTACGCCAAATAAATATGTGATTCACATTAAAACATTTTATTTTTATAACTTTTTTTCCTTCACATTTTCAAGTCCATTTATATATATATTTTTAAGCATGAGTAGCCTCATTTCACTGCCAAAAATAAAATTAAACAGAGTTCAGTGTTCAGCGAAATAACAACACAATGTCAAATGCAGGTAGCCTAGTCAAATAATTAACCATCAATCACATTAACCATTACTCTCTAGTGGGAATTCCACAAATGGTCCGTATGTAGCCAAACATAGCTGCTGCTCATTCCGTTTGCTCGAAATTTGATAAATGGTTAAAAAAAAGTAAGGCCCGTGTTCATAGAGACATATACCAGCTCGATTGGTAGTACTGCTACTACCAACAGTGCTACATCTGCACCTATCGATGACACAAGTTGTTCTGCTTCCACGAGCACCTCCAATGCTAGCATCAGTAATTCTACTGATGTAATTCTCTTAGCCCAGCTAGCATGGACACTGACAGTAGTGAATCTGATGCAGCAGAAGAGCTACTGCTCCCTTACCTGGGAAAGCACCGAACAACAGACAGGGATGTTGGACCATCAAAGAGGCACAAATATGATGGCAACTACATTGATTTGGAGTTCACTTATATTGGGAGTAGTGCCTTTCCTCAGCCACCGTGTGTTATATGTGCAAATGTACGATCTCACAACTCGATGAAACATTCACTCTTGCGCAGACATTTAGAAACAAAACATGCCAATTTGAAAAATAAGCAACGGGAGTTCTTTGAGTGTGAATTAAGAAGACTTTCGCGTAGTAAGACATTTATAAAAGCAACAGATACCATTGATAAGAAGAGGCTAGAAGCGTCTTATATGGTGAGCTACCGAGTGGCTAGGACAGGCAAGCTCCATACTATTGTGGAGGACTTAATTCTTCCTGCTGCTGCGGATATGACTGGGACAATGCTGGGGAAAAAGGTTTTAAAAAACTACACAGACAATATCTTCATCAAACAACACTGTTTTACAACACATCAGTGACATAGCAGGAGATGTGTTGAAACAATTACTGCTTCGCATACGAGCCAGAGAATTCTATGCGTTACAGCTGGAAGAGTCAACAGGCGTGGCGGGCCTAGCACAGCTCCTGGTATATGTCCTTTACGTTTATGGGGGGTCAATTAAGGAAGACATCCTCTTCTGCAAACCACTGGAAACCAGGACAACAGGAGAGGATATGCTTTAAGTATTGGAAAGCTTTGTGACATAAAATGAACTTTGGCGGTCAAGATGTGTTGGTATCAGTACTGATGGTGTAAAAGCCATGACAAGGGGACATAGTGGAGTGGTAAAGCGCGTGCAAGCAGTTGCTCCAGACGCCACCTGGGTACACTGCAGCATCCACATATTCCTCTGTTCCACCCACGTCTTTGTGTGGAATTGTTGTGTTTTGTGTTTGTTGCATCGCGCCAGTCTGGTTTTTCACCCGGGGCATTGCCTGTACCCTATTTAGGGAATTATTGGTGAACCTTATTGTTCTATTATTGACGGTATTTTTGCGCTTGTCACTTTTGCCGGTTGGCTTGAGTTGTAGTTGTTTGCGCCCGTCTGTTTGTTGCTCTTGGATAATAAAGTCATCTGATCACCTATTCTCTGCTCTCCTGCACTTGACTCAAATGACCAGCAGCGAAAACCCTGACATTGTTTCTAGGAAATCATACACAATATTAATCATTTCTCCAAATATTTATGAAGAGGTCATCATTTCATGGAGTCTGTGCAAGAATAAACCGCATGGAAAAAGTGAATCAAATGAATGTATTGTGTTCAAGGTTTCATGATGCTTGTATCTAAACCAAAGTATATCATTTAAAGATTGTTCTATACATCAGTTGGCATCTCTTTAAGCTTCAGTTGGAGGTCCTAAACCTAGCATGAAAGTGCATCCTCAGCTGTGTGGGATAATATAGTCAAAATGCTTGCTTTGGTGTAAGTTGAGCCAATGGCCAAGGGGTAAGTTATTCAATGGTTGAGCCAATGGCAAGTTGAGCAAATTTAAGTATTTTCTAGGGACATAAAGTACAAAGAGTTTGTCAGGTGTTAAGCCTGTGTTAATTAAACTATGCTTCAAATGATTAAAAAGACATTAAAGTGATTTTGATTGTGTTGAATTGTGTTTGGGAAATAAAGATAGACATGGTTTAAAAAAAGGTAATGGTAATATTTAATTCAGGACAGAAATTTGTAGAAAGCTTAACTTACCCTGTCCCACGGGCCCAACTTACCCCACACCCGGGTTAGGTTGTGCCAACAGATCACTTTTTTTGGACAACCCAGTTTTCAAAACTGTAATGTTTACATGAATTCTGATTATTTCCAGGGATACACAACATCCTGAAATATCTGTAAACATCTTTGTTAGAAAGAATACTATATTTCCCTTGTCGGAGTGATGCTAAAAATAAAAAATAAATCTAAATTTAGCCCACTCTCCCCTTGGTTATTAAAAAGGCAATCTGGGATTGATCCATCCATTTCTGGACTTTTAAATGAATTATCTATCGTCATTGATTCGTGAAGAATATAACTTAGAAATGCCTCATGAGCTTAGTTTATTACTTTCTACAGGTCAAAAATTAACTAGCATTTTGGAATTTAGATATATATGCTACACCTTCAAGGCACTACCCACTGGGCACCCACTGGTTGAATCAATGTTGTTTACACATCATTTCAATAAAATTACGTTGAACATGGAATAGATGTGGAAAGACATCTGTGCCCAGTGGGAAGGTAATGTATTCTTGCACTTTTTTTGGCTAAGTACCTCATCTCAGTAACTGACACCCATGTTGTGTTGATTTCATTGAGTTTTAGTCACTGAGCTGTCTACCAGACATGAAGAAACATCTTTGCGTGGGCATCTTTCTCTGGTCCAGCAGCTCCATGGAGAATGGGAGTCACTATCCACACCATCTCACATTCCTGTCTCCTCCCCTATTCTCTTTGTCTCTCTAACCAGGGGGACTTGGAGAAGACTCACACACACACAGAACAGATGGTCATGTTCTCTTAGAATGCCCTCTGGTATCCACAGCTATTCAGAATGCATGATAAGTCTCGTTAGACTCAATACGAGCGATTCATCTTCCTTTGGTACTGTAAATTGGCAATATAGATTATGAGACTATTCCTTTTTCTTCTCCTTGGCTCACTGGAGGTAACGACTAATGTCCTCAGACCTCTCTTCTGGGTGGAGTAATCTATTTTGCAAAAAGATTAACACATTTTCAGCGCCCCCCCACCCCCCCAAATGCTCTGCAGAGGCAGGGAAGTTGTCTTTTCAGATATTGCCCTTGGACTCGCTAACACAAACTTGTTTACACCCACCACTGGTGATTGTTATTTTTGTGTTGCGTGACAAGCCTTCTACTTACACAACAAGTGCCAAGGCGAATGTAACAATGGCTGACTGTTCGATCCAAATCGAAAATGTTTAAATTACCTCGAGCCTTTGAACCAGCCCTTCATCTCCTTCGTACATGTTGCTATTCACCTCTCTCCCCTTCAACCATTCCGTAAAAACAAGATGAGGCAAAAAAGAACAAAGGTTCTTCAGCTACAAATTCTCTCTTCTCTCCTTCTCTCAGACAATGCCAGAGGATATATCAGAACAGTTGAAGTCAACCCTCTAAAGGAGCTAGCCATCAGCTTCTCCTTCCCATAACCCAAAGAATGCCAGGGAGGCATTTATTTCCTATTTATCAAACGCCACCTTGCACGCCACGGCATTGCCACTCAGTGATATCAGAGGGCTCTTGCGGATGTGTGCTTTAAAGGTCACAGTATAAAATGGAGATCTCTGTTCTTGTCCGACTGGCAGGGTGGGGGGGTGACATACTGCTGGGATTGTGATTGATGGAATTCCCCTGGGCTGGCTCAATGTCTGTCTTATTGGCTCCCAACCGCCTAGTGCTACAGCCGCCTCACACCCACACACTCACTCCCACACTCCTACACTACATACACAATGGCACGCTCACCAATGTAGCCTCATTCACACATATATATACACACTCCCACAGTGACAGCCATGTATAGTGTATTCATTTTCCTTCATATTTCACCGCAATCAAAGCAGAATGTCATTTTCTCCCGGGATCTCTAATATGATCAAGACTTTCTTTCACTGCTCTGTCTATTCTATTGCCATCCTCGTGGATGTTTGTGATAACATTAGGAAGATAGAGGAGGGGAAAGAGCAGGGGAATGGTTGGAACCTGGCCAATCCGCAGCTGAGTGTGTATTTGTCCCAATGTGTTTCAGGTCAGTAGAGACAGGGATAGACGGGCAGCTCATAGAAAGGTGAGGGGATAGTGGAGGTGTGGATCATTGTGATCTTATTATTGGAGCCTGACAGTGCTGCTCTTGGAACACCACTGACCTTTGCCTGGGAGAGATTGGAGGATTGGTATTCTCGGCCTGAACCTTTCTCCGCCTGTCTCCAGCGCAGGAAGACCGACCGACATCGTTGCCGCCGGTGACTCAGTGCACTGAGCCCAAACGGGTAAAGAGATTTTGATACAAGCAATCCGGCCCTTTGGCGAGCCAGACCATCACCGCTGACACATTTCAAGTAACCAATTTATCCACATTGATTGTGTTAAGGAGGGGAAGTGTTGTTGGTGCGTGTACGTTTCCTGGGCTGACGCCTCTGCTGACCTCTGGTGAATACAGTGAGCCTAATAAGGCGAGGGAAGACTCACAATGAGGCTGCATATCAAATGGTACCCTATGCCCTATGTGGTGCACTACTATAGACCAGGGCCCATTGGGCTCCCTCTGCAGTAACTGACAGAGAAGGGACACGGTGGTGATGGAAGGTTGGTAGCAAAGGACAAGCATCGCGTTTGGAAAACAGTTTGAAGCGAGCAAGATAACTTCCACTGTGTTGTTGCAGCCTGATGACTCATAGCACATTATGCCTGGGACAGCTCTATATTGCAACATAATCAACTTTAAAGTGCCTAATTATGAAAACAGGCATTTAGCTCCTCATGCGTCTGTCCCATAACTATTTGCCATGGATTGATAACTCCAGATGACAGGTGTTTCCATTACTAAACTAAACCCAGGGCCCTGTGCCAGAGTTGTTCAAACATCTACCCCTGCATCAGAGGTTTTTTCTGCTGCCAGTGGAGAGAGAGTGGGCTCTGGAGAGCTGGGTAAAGTTATTGAGCCTTGTGTGGAAGAGTGAGAGTGAGAGAGAGTATTAATCAACTGGCCAAGAACTAACGGCTGATCATCCTTTTAAAAAATGCCCCAGCTCAAGGAAAGGGGCATTTCACACCTATGGTCATACAACATTACGTGTAACACCAGCAGGCATTACGGAACAATGAAGTAGTATTAATCAAACATGAGTGCCATTTCATCATCTAGTCTAAATCGTATAGTCTCAGGTAGCATCTCACAATGGGAATCTGGAATGTCATATTTATTCAACAGAAGCCCTTGGCTTTTGTGCATTTGCATTAGATACATTTTTCTCCCACAGATAAAAAAAAATAAATGTAATCCTTTCCTGACTAGATTTATTTCCAACCCCACGGTGGAATACCCAGCGGCAGCGTAAATGTATGATGATGCAATGTGACCATGCATTGATTGGAATCATTTTTTAAAAGACTTTGAGGCATAATTACTGTTTGTGATTCGTAACGTTGCACCAGATCAACAACAGAACAAAAGGGCTGTATTTGTGTGTCTGTGTGTGTGTAGTCCCGTTTTGTTGTTTTATGTGGCTCGAAAACACTTAGGCTAGACACATAGGGATGGAGAGATGGTAAACTTGCCTATGCTTCCAACAAAGGAGAAGAGTGTCTCTAATTTCAGGAGGACTCCACAGATGGGCCTCGTTCAAATCCTTTTAGATGAACAACTGGCACCTTGTTCTAACAGAGAGAGAAAAAGAGTAGAGGGGCAGCTGCTGTGAATCCTCTGTTTCAACAAAGCCAAGCCTTTGTACATCCAACCCAGAGTGTTCTCCCTACCGCCTGCTGTCACAAACTGTGTGATCATCTCTCTGTCAGTCACTCTGACATCCAGCCTGCTCATACTCCCCCATTTGTCTTTTCCCTCCTATTTTTAGGATGTCCACTCATTTTGAGATGCTCAAACACAGGCTTTCTTTTCTCTGAGTCTGAATCCCCTCATTGACTCACGGACGGACACATGCTGCTGCTATAGTTGACAGACAGACCTGTAAATCCAGGAAAGACATGACTTCTGTTGTGAATGAATATGGATACAGGCCTCCATCGGTCTACCTGACAACTGAACCTGCATGCTGAGCGAGGGACCTGACGCTGACAGAGGAGCTGAACCGAATTGTAAAATTAATCTGATGTGAATCTAAAATATAGGTCTGATTTTTGTTTTAAGATGGAAGGGACAAATGTATACATTGCTTTCGGACCTTAAGGTGTCTTTTCTATTCTCGGCCAGACTTTAGATTGGCATTCATAGTGATTGATTTTCACTAAACCCATGGCTCAATCGGACTTCCTATATTGCTCTGTAATCTAGAGAGCAAATATCAGCGCCAAGCTCTCCATCAGACCTGGCAAAGTGACTGTCTGAATGAACAGAGGAGAGAGAGAGAGAGAGAGAGAGAGAGAGAGAGAGAGAGAGAGAGAGAGAGAGAGAGAGAGAGAGAGAGAGAGAGAGAGAGAGAGAGAGAGAGAGAGAGAGAGAGTCTGTGCACACGCCTGCATATGTACTTGCATACGCTCATGATTTCCCCTCTGTCTCTGGCATCTCTTCCAATAAGCCACCAGAGAAGTTCACTTTACCTGAAAGTTCTTTTCCCAACTAACTTCAACTGGATATTGCACATGGCACAACGAAGACCTTTGACCACACCTCTCTCGCTCTCAAGCCACCTCCGCTAGTGAATAGTGTACCATCTGAATAGATGTCTTAAGTTGGTTCTCAGCCTGGGAAAGTTAGAATCGGTGCCCCAACAGGATGTGCCATCTGCAATATATCAAATATACCCAAACTTGACTATATTACAGCCCCAAGACAGAATTTCTCTTGTATTTTTTTTCTTCATATGTATATTTAATGACATCCAGATCTGCATTTAGCAATGTCCCCTGGGTGTCTGTGAAACATTTGCAGAGGGAGAACAGCACCATTTTATATCAGATTAAATGACCAGATACTACATATTTAAGTGGGGAGAAAGATACCAAGAAAATCCACCATCTATTATTATCCTAAATTTAACAGAAAGAAAGTCCTTTTGAAGAATTAAAAAAAAATCCCCACTGAGTTGGTGGTATCGAGTGAAAAACAGATCTTAGCCTAACTGCGTACTGATTGCAACTGTAGCTATTTCGAGAAAATCTCGGTTTGAATCGATACATGGTGTAATACTCCCTCATGATGTATTTTTCTGTGTGCGTGCCAAGCGAGTGCTCGGGGCTATGTTCTGTCAAGGTCACACCATCTGACGGACTGAGTCTTTATTAAAGTTGATTGACAGGCGTACAGTGAGGTGCCGGGTCATCGATCATATTTCTCCTTCTTTGGAAAATGCAAATGTGACCCTCAACCCCGAGCTTGCCAACATCACACACACCACAAGCAAATCATAAGCCAATCTTGGACTTGGACATCTACTCACAAGCAAATCCTAGATAGGAGCCTCAGTCAACACAATAGTGACTCATGCCGCAGTGACTTTCTCTATAAAATAGCAACTGTTAGATAATTATGTTTGATGGTAGTTTTGGTCAGTCAAATTGAACACTACCCCATTGGATGCTCTTTTCCGGGTTGGATGGTGGTAAAGGTGGTGGCAGTGGGGGTTAGTAAGTGTGTGTGTGTGTGTGTGTGTGTGTGTGTGTGTGTGTGTGTGTGTGTGTGTGTGTGTGTGTGTGTGTGTGTGTGTGTGTGTGTGTGTGTGTGTGTGTGTGTGTGTGTGTGTGTGTGTGTGTGTGTGTGTGCATGCGTGCGTGCGTGTTCCAACATCTGCGTGTGTGCATATGTGTGTTGACTAACTGTCCGTCGGTCAGGGTTTTTGGTGAGTTTCAGCAGACTGGGGCCTGGGGAGTCAAGACGACCAGGAAGAGCTGCAGCTCTGAGGAAATAATTATCTCTATCTCATCTTCTCCCAAGCCCCTCTGGGAAATCTAACAGTGTTGGCTGCCAGTTTGCTGTAGCGCTTTCTCAAAAACCTTTGTTTGTCTGTCTGTCTGTATGTCTGTGAGAGCGAGCGAGCGAGCCGTGAACATAACTCTGTAATTCTTCCTTTAAAGTCCTCAGAACTGCACTGCATCCTCTATCTCCCTACCAAACAATGAAATTCAGTTGAAATAGCTTTGTGTGACCAAAAAGGTCTAAACCAAGTGCAATTGTGGCACAAAGACAAGAGGCAAGAGTGTGACCAGAGGCATCTGAGTCCAAGCAAGTCCTAGAAGCGCCTCTAACAGCCAAACAATTTCCCCTAATATTAGAAATGTATAAAAGATTTAGGAAACCTGTGAATAATTCATTTCCCAGAAGATGTGCTTAGACCATTCTGATCACAACTAGCTGTTTATCAGTTTTCAACTTACTTATTTCATGCAAAATAAATGGTTCTAAGACAACATATTTGTGGAACGTTAGTGTAAACATCCACTGAGTTTCCTTCCAACTTTTTAAAGAGGAACGTATCTCTTCTTCCACCTTATATTTAGCAGTCTATGACTGGTGAGCTGTTAGAGCGCCAGACTGGAGGGGGGAGTGTTGTGCTCGGGTCCCTGTTCAAGAGTTTGATCCTGGGGTGGACACTTCCAGTTCCCTCTGGGCTGGCGCCTGGAGGCCTTAATGACCACAGTGACATCAGGGAGAGCAGTAAATTGGAAGTTTTGGAGCAAGCGTCTTCGTCAGGGATAGGGGGTGTAGAAGACGTGCATGGCAGGTACAGGGGACGGGGGACAGGGGGGAGGAGACCAGGGAGAGTCAAGAGCTCTTTATGCTGGTTAGCAGTCAGTCCCATAGGAGAGAGAGAGAGACAGAGGAGGAAGCAGGAAGGGAGATGTAGTACTTTTCATTCTTTCCTTTTTTAAATATAGGACTAAAACATACTGAATGTATTCACTCCCCTCCATATAGGAGTCACTTTTATTGTAAATAAGAATATAAGATGTTTCTGAACACTTCTACATTTGTGTGGATGCTACCATGATTACGGATAATCATGAATGAATCATAAATAATGATGAGTGAGAAAGTTACAGAGGAACAAAGATCATACCTGCAAAAAATGCTAACCTCCCATGTCATTGTCAATGGTGGGAGGTTAGCATTTTTTGCGGTATGATCTTTGTTCCTCTGTAACTTTCTCACTCATCATTATTCATGATGATCCATATTCACCATTCAGTTCCTATTGGGCAAACCATAATCTGAAACACAACCAAAACAAACTGCAAATGCATCCAACAAGTTTGTAGAGTCACACACTTGATGTAGTCATTGCGTGCAAGGAATATGAGACCAAATACTTAACCTGACTACTTTAATATACTAGAAGTGAATTTGTCTAAATACTTGTGGAAAAAAATGCATTCAAATTATTTCTAAACGGTAAAACAGATATGCATGAAAATACCCTCAAATTGGTGACATTCTGTAATGTCGCCTCATATGAAACATCCCACTGGGCACAGACGTCAATTCAACGTCTATTCCACGTTGGTTCAACGTAATGTCATTGTTTATTTATTTGTTATCTGTAATACTACTAGTCACATAGAAATGTAGGAAGTAGACTTCAGCTAGCCCAGATTGGGAACCTATTTCTCAACCTCATAACTAGCTACCAAGAAGCCATTTTAGGCTATCAATCAAGTTAGAGTAGCTAGCTTGTCTAACTATCTTAGCTGGCATGCCTGCTGGCAAGATTGGTCAATTTTAGAAAAGCAAGCAATAACTAAATAAGAATCACATTCCTTTAAATCTTTTACCCAGATTTTTGCAGGGAAGCATATTTAGTTTATATATATAAAAGAACCACCAGTCATGAGGATACAGCCAGGTAAAGAGGTATGCTTAGATATGCAGAAAAATATACATACTTTTTTTTTTACACAGAATTAAGCATAATGATTAAAAAATGCAAAATTCAGAGGGAGCCCCCCTCCGGAACACCCCCCCTACTTTGTGCCCCCTCAGATTTTTGGGGTGCATCCCTGTTGATTGGTGTTAAATCACTGTTGACCAGAAGTAAACGTATTTGGCCTTCCTCCTCACAGTACAGTCTTAAATTCATAGCCAAAATGAATGATGTCTGTGCGATGCTGTTGTGTAGAGATTTTTTTTTTATATTTATTTTCTCAGGGTAATAATACAGACTAACCACACAATGGGAGAGTTGTGTGGGAGCTCGTCTGAATGTGGGGGCGCACAAGTGTGAAAGAAGAGTGGAGATCGACAGAAGAACTCCAAGAAGACAACTAAGCCTAACAAGATCTTTACGAGAAGGACGAGGTCGATAAAGTGCGTGCTGGAATACCACACCATGTTTTGAGCTATTATCCATCTGAAAAACATTGAGTCAGTGGACAATTTCAAAATGGAGGCTGTCTGAAAAAGTCAAGGCTGAGGAGGGAGCATTTCTATGGCATGGCCTACGTTACCGTGGGAACGCACACAATACCTGGATCTGTGGCAGTGCAGAAATCCTTGGCGACGAGTACCTCAACCCCTCCGCCACCTGGCTTAAAGAAAGGCATTCCATTGCAATGTGAAAGTCCAATCAGTATCCTGTTAATACATGTTTATTCATCACCCAGAGGCTTGTACAATGGCTTGAAACTTTTGAAAGTGAGGTATGCTGCGCGTGTCATAAAAGTGAAATAGCTGGGTGACCTTCAACAGTAGACATGTATTGCTAGTGAGCCGTAGGCACTGTGTGTACGCAAACCGAGAAGGCGAAGACGTCCGTTGCACTATTAACACGAAGACAGTAAAAACTGACCGTTAATTAGCTAATTGAAGTGAAAACACAAGGTCTTGGTTTCTATGAAAGGGTCTGGTACGGTGATGACGCACAATAAACACTGTCTGTGTAACAAAGCTCTTTGTGGATAATGATTACTGGTGATCATTACCCCAAGTGCATCACGGATCAGTTCAGGAAGTGAAACACTGTCACGGGAGAAGGAAGCAGGCCATTACCGATTGGATTATAATTTATTTTACATCATCTGGTCAGTTTGGTGCTTACGGATAGTGCCAAGCTCTACAGCAGTATGGTTCCGACCAATATTTTGTGTCAAACCAAGAAAATTCAGTCCTGTTTCTGTCTTATCCTTCAAATTACACTTTACAATCTTTAACCCCAAGTCTCTGACCAGCACTGTTTCGGAACAAGTCACTGACCAGTCTTCCAGATAGTTTATCATTAACGAATTGAGTAAGTACGTCCTTTGTGTAACGACAGTTGAGAAACACTGCCCTATGAACTTCTCTCCGAAAGTCCATACCGATTGTCATGAAGTCCTTGAGTATCTTCAGCTTTCTCATTCCCCCCCCCCCCCGTTTCATTTTTCCCTTGTCTTTTTCTCTGTGTTGAAAAAGTATCTCTCGGGAGATGAGTTGGAAAGCCTCCTTTCCTCTTTATGAGCTTTAAACATCTATTATGGATGTGACCTCCAAAATAAGTGTCCGCGGTAATTACAATATCTCTGTAATGCTAATGAGAGAAACAACAGGCCTCTTTTTTTTGACATAGTATTACAACACCGAGGGTTTTTGGAGATTTTCAACACTAATTGGCTGCCTTTGAAATTGATGCAAACAGAGTTGCAGCCTATGTGAAAGCCAATGCTCTTTATGTTGCTTTAACAATGACTCCAGCTACATTACAGTCCGCACATTGATTCTGCGAAGAAGTTTTGTTTTCAAATTCATGGTATTTATTTTTGCCACATCTCCATGGGGATTTCAAGGATTCAGGATTTTGGGGGGGATTCAATGACTCCCAATGAATCAATTAGTTCCCCACCTGCAGAGCAGGCTAATAAGAAAACTCCTTTAATTAGATCTGTGTTAAGCTTCCAAATACCTCAGTCTACCTCCTTACACACACAGGATACATTACAATACATCTAACCTCTCATTCTGCTGTTTCCCATTCATTCATTTTCTCCTGTTATGAGGGAAGGAGGGAAATAAATAGATGGGGGATAAGAAATGAAGAAAGAAAGAGAGAGAATGTGTCTAATGCCGAAATGATCCTGCAGGAGTCCTGTTCTGGATTCATTAGTTGGTGATTGCTGTGCTGTGTGCTGCAGTGGCAGTAACTCATCCTCATCTGGCTCCGTGACAGCCACCCAGAGAGACCAGAGACCCATTAGACTAGCCCCACCTAGCCCATACTCAGACAGACAGAGAGGGGTCGGGGTACAGAGAAAGGGATGAATGGGGTGTGAGAGGTGGCAAAAAAAGAGGTGCGTTTAGGCACCTTCCAAACTAGTTGGTGGGAATAGCATGTGGGATGGTGTGAGGATGATGTAACCTCACAGTTTCTGGCTCAGCTACCATTTGTTAATGCCTTTCCGGTGCTTCAATACACGGGCAGACTCTCTCTGTAACCTGGTCGACCATGACAGCCCCATCGTGTGTCCCAAATGGCACCCTATTACCTACATAAAGCCCTACCTGCACTCAGAAAAAAATATCAAAAGGGTGCAGGGTAGATCAAATCTGTCTGCAATGGGACAGGGCAAATGTCCTCATAGAATCCGAGCATCTATGGCTGCTCAACCCACCCATCTCAACATTAGCTTTCTTTATTCAACTCTTGGATGGAAATGGATACACATTACATAATACCTTTTCAGCACATTTACATAACATGTAGAAAACATGAACGTACACGTAGAGAATTATTAAACCAGACGTTGTACCAGCAATTCTCCATCATCAATGCATAACACACCACTCTGAATTAACACACTGAATTGTGTGTCTGAACGTGACGTGGAGCTATAGGAGCTTCGGCACCAAATATCAACCTTGATCTGAGCTCCGGAGCGATGCACTTTCATCTCCCCTCCATCGCATCATGGGCTCTGTGATTCCCCACCTCCCAACATACTACAAACCAGAAACACAGATCAAGAGTCCCAAATGAAAGAAAAGAATAGATCAAAGGAGATGAAGATGGAGGGAGAGACTTCAGGGGCTCCTTGACTTTATTAAAACAAATTGGGGATTCGGATGTGGAAAGCCTTGACGGCACACAGTTAAACTGCATTCATTAGTCCGGTGTTGGAGGTAGAGAGAAGACAGGGCTCTTTAGGTGAGGGGTCTGTTGGCTTCACGGTGTAATAACTGACGTAACTGAAACTTGATAATCTCGTTGCCCCAGCTGGTCCATCCTGACTGCAGGCTCTCGGGCAAACAGTTCCAGGCACTGGGCGTCTAGTGGTAGTGCTGCCGACTTCGGACAGCGTGTACCCCTTGAGGCAGATTTTTGATCCGTTCTGTCACTCAGTTTTCGGGAATTCTATCCCTCTAATTTATCTCCCCATCTCATTCTAATCTATTTGTCAATAAAGATGACGATGGGGAGTTCAAGAAAGGATGGTTTCATTTTAATATACATTTTAGTTGTCCTCAGAGGAGATGTAAAAAATATAGATTAATCTGATAGGCAGAACTTTCTCCGATGTATTAAAAAAAATATATTAATTTATATGGGGGAGCGTTCAGTTGGTACAGCAGGGGAGTGGGGGCTTTATGTCTGGCTTGCCAATGAATGCTGGGTTTGTGTGTGGGTGTTCTGGCTGTCCTTGAGTGGGTGAACAATGGCATCCCAGGAACAGCATTCCTGAAAGATAGGCTTCACTTTATCTCTTCCCCTGTGCTGGGGCTGTCAGCTTGCTCACATGCGTGCTCACGCCCCGGTTGCACACTCCACTCACCCTACACTCAGCAGGTTAATAAGCGGCAAAACCCTGGAGTCTGAGCAAGAAACCAGCCCAGCCTAGAACACTCTCCACCTCCTCTCTTACGAAACATGTCAGAAAGACAAAAGTTGAGGGCAGAGAGAAAGGCCAAACATTAAAAAAACTCACAGACTCAAGACAGAAGAACAGGTCTGATCGGTGACTCAGCTCTCAGAATTTGGAGCGGGAATAAAAGCTCTAATTATCTATGGACTCAAAACAAGACACAAGAGGCAGGAGATCGGGTGTGAGACTTGCCGCTTGCCTCTCTATGGTGGGGAGAGACAATGTGCTCCACTTGTGCTCACAATTAGAGGATTTTATGATGTTCCTCTCAGTCATGTCAGTATGGCTGCCTTGAGTTTAGACTCTCCACATTTTGTGTATGTCCCAAATGGCCTCATATTGCCTATTCAGTGCACTACTTTTGACCTGGACCCATCAAAGGTAGTGCACTAAATAAACAGAGTGCAATTTGGGACAAGACCTCTGTCAAACTAATCCTGGGACAGTCAGGTTAAGGGTTATGATGACGTCGCTGTTCTACTTCCCCACCTGATCTCAACCCATTCATTTAGAATGTGAGGTATCTCAGGAAATGTATACTTCATGAGCAATGGAGATTGTGGAAACCATACAAACACTCACAAATAATAAACTAAATTTTGTGCAGTCCTGTGTAGTTCATATGGTAAGTGTGTAGCGCTAGCAACGCCAAGGTCATGGGTTCAAGTCTCACAGGGAAAACATACCACAAATGTATGCTCTCACTGAACTGTAAGTTGATTTGGATAAAAGTATTGGATCTAAAAGGGGTGGAAATGTGTGCAGGAATACTGTAGAGTGAGTAATGTGTTCTTCCCTGCCTTTCTAACCTCTCCAATATCTCAGGTTCTCCCCGGTCACAAGAAGCTGGAATCCTTAATTGGAAAAATAACAAAATGGTCAACCGGCCTGAGATTTAGTAAAAAGCTGAGGGATGGGCCTGGAGAAATTCATAGACAAAGCTATGGTTGCACGGATTGACCGTCCCATGATATCAACATTATAGTTTGAAAAATGAAATTGAGGCTATACAGTGTTTGTTTACATTTACATTGTACGACAGTTGACCTAAGCTCACAAGGCATTAATAAGTTATATTCTTCACGTATCAATATTTAACTCATTTCTAAATTACAAAAAATTGATGTAATGTACCAACTAACGATTCTAGCTTTGACAGTAACATCTTTTCCCCAGTCAATTAGAATTCCACACATGCTGACTGGGAGCCAATGCATTGGGTGGGCATGAGGAGGGCACTGCCAATTAGCCGCTGATTACAATACACAGCTGGGAAGGAACTATTAAGCTTTAGCCAATTACCAAGGATTTAGCAGCTCCAAATAAAAACAAACATCAAATTATGTGAGGCAGCATTGGGGTCCATCTGCTCCCCCACTGCAGCCACACGCTCATGTCTAATGTCACTGACAGGGTCCCTAGCAGAGAGTTGGACAGTCAGAGAGCTATTGGGTCACAAGGTCTCTCTCAACTCCTCACTCTGTGTTTAGGACATCCGTGCTGTGATGTCATACCGAGGTCAGGGGTAAGGAGTTGCCCACTGCTTCCAGACCTGGCACATCCAAATACTTGAACTGCACACATTATTGCAGCTTCAACCCTCTAATAGGGATAATGCCCTGCGGCAACAGTAACTGAGAAGGAGGTGTTTTAGAAGGGGGCGGTGTAGGGACTTGTTGGCACTGTTGATATTCACTATTTTCAAGCTGTTGCATAAGAATCCACCAGAGGGGGTGGGAGAAAAGGACAGCAGCCCAATTCCTATTCCCTCCCCTGGGTGCTACAGAGTGAATATTCAGCAATAATTCCCACTTCCGGATGTTCCTTTTTTGCCAACGTCTCGATAGAACCTTTCGGGATCAATAATGGTCCGCAGTTTTATCATGGGTTATGTTAATGTGCCATGGCACCTCTTTGCGGCACCAGCTCCTCTGACATGTCATCCCAACAGCATTGCGTTCCACCACACCCACCACGGCCTCCCTGCTACCCAGAGGAGGTGAAGGGGGTTTTGCTATAAGGCCAGAGACAGGGATGAGAAGGGGATGACATCACCAAAAAGTGATATATCAAAACGCACAACGCATGGAATGATAGAGACTCGAACGATGGGTTACTTGGAGAGTGTGAAATACTGTGCTCTTTGAGTTTGGCTATGGATTTAGACAGCGGACTTGCTATACAGGAATAGGTCTAAGCATATCTGAGCTTTCAACAAGTATCACACTGTCTTGCTACAACACTTGCCCAGCTAAAGATACAGTGTGTCCCATTAAAAACCCCGAGACCCAATAGTTACAAAAAAAAGCGTCAGACTTCTACAATCCCGTCATAATGAATTTAAATCTCACAATATCCTGCCGTCTTTCCCAGTGTCATCTTGTACATCTAGCTGACAGGGCACTGACAAACCTCTTCCTTCTGCTCCCCAAGTAAATATAGAGTGCAATAAATTGCTTTCCCTAGAGAAGGAGAGTTGACGTCAAACCTCACTCATAAATAGACTCTGCATAATCATTGTCTTCAAGGCCTCTCATCATTTCTTTAGAAACAACATTTGATGAATCCGAGGCAAAAGTTTGACTTGTTAATAATCAAATGCAAATCCGATCGTACAGATAAAACACCTACTTGGCGTGGTTAAGTTCTCAATCGGGCATTTGAAACCTATCGCAGGGTGTGAATTTAACACAAGGGTGCGTGTCGTATAATGCAGCACATCGTGACAAACTGTATTGCTAGTCATTGGGCCAGGTTGGAGTAGAGACCCTGCAGCCGATGTAATTAATTTTAATCGCAAGACATTGTCTTGTGCTTCTAGTGAGGGAGAGAGAGTGAGTCATTGAGAAGAGAGCACTGATTCTGAGACCCAGATCCAAATGCAGTGCTGTCATTTTTGTCGCAGCATTGCCCTCTAGTGGTGAAACTCAGTTAATTCGAACTCTATTTCGCCAATTACTGTATGAATGTCATGACTGGAATTTCATTTATGAATTAATTCCTATGCACTTCGCTACCATACTGCGTACTGATGATGCAGAAGTTCTTATGAGGCTCTATGACGGTGTTGGTAGAGCCAGGACGTGTTGTGAATACCTGACCAGAGAGTGAAGGTTCATGGGAGTGTAGGGCCGATGGGACACTGACGATCACACACTGCTCTTCCATAGGGAGCTCTGTCTTCCCCAGAGAGCTGCAAAGGAGACAGAAAGAGCACGTTGTGTTTCACAGGAGATCAATCGTTCCGCTAATGGAAACAAATATACAATTCATGTCGAAATGGAGTCTCGTAAGGCTTCTTATGTGGAGAGTCCAGTAGAAACACATATTCCTCTGATCTGGTGACCTGAAGGAGAAAACAAACAGACAATAAATCAGAGGAGAATTGATTCATATGTCCACATTCTATTTCAGAAACAAACTGTCAAGATTATAGGTCCTAGTTTAAAACATTCCCACTCGGATATGGTTTCATTAGTGTCATGTAAACTAAAGAGATGCATAAAAAAAGTCCTTGAGAAACAAGTATAATGACTTGGATTATAAAAATGGGAAAGCCAAATGGCACTGTGACCACTAACAACCACGCCTTCTTGGACACAGTGCTACAGAGGAGTGAGACTGTGGATTTTAACCTCTTACACTTATGGTGGCGCTATTTCATTTTTGGAAGAAAAACGTTCCCGTTTTAAACAAGATATTTTGTCACAAAAAGATGCTCGACTATGCATATAATTGCTACTGTTCGAAAGAAAACACTGACGTGTCCAGAAATACAAATATCTTCTCTGTGCGTGCCCTAGAACGTGAGCTTCAGGCAAAACCAAGATGACTTGGCATCCAGGAAATGACAAGGATTTTTGAGGCTCTGTCTTTCATGATCTCCTTATATGGCTGTGAACGCAAGAGGAATGAGTCTGCCCTTTCTGTCGTTTCCCCAAGGTGTCTGCAGCATTGTGACGTATTTGTAGTCAGATCGTTGGAAGATTGACCATAAGAGACCACATTTACCACGTGTCCGCCCGGTGTCCTGCGCCGAAATTGGTGCGCAAAAGTCACCTGCCAGTATTTTTCCATGGGGCAGAGAGAGAAAAGCAAGCTTCCAAGAACTGCATGTCAATGAAGAGATATGTGAAAAAACACCTTGAGGATTGATTCCAAACAACGTTTGCCATGTTTCGGTCGATATTATGTAGTTAATCCGGAAAAAGTTTCACGTTGTAGGTGACTGCATTTCGGTTCGTTTCGGTAGCCAGGCGCAATGTAGAAAACGGAACGATTTCTCCTACACACAGACGCTTTCAGGAAACACTGCGCATTTGGTATGTAGCTGGGAGTCTCCTCATTGAAAACATCAGAAGCTCTTCAAAGGTAAATTATTTTATTTATTTGGTTATCTGGCTTTTGTGAAAATGTTGCGTGCTACATGCTACACAAAATGCTATGCTAGCTTTGCATACTCTTACACAAATTAGTCAATTTCTATGGTTCAAAAGCATATTTTGAAAATCTGAGATGACAGTGTTGTTAAGAAAAGGCTAAGCTTGAGAGCAAACGCATTATTTTAATTTTATTTGCGATTTTCAGAAATCGTTAACGTTGCGTTATGCTAATGAGCCTGAGGCTTAGTCACAATCCCGGATCCGGGATGGGGAGTTTCAAGAGGTTGCCATCAAAAGGTAGTGAAGTTTTTGTAGCCGCCACGGAGTTGAGCGCAGACTAGTATTCTGTAAATGAACCTACGAATTATAAAGGGAAAGAGTGTCACATCGCAGACACCGACGCCTCGCCCCAGAGAGGACATTTTCAAGTTTTAGAGTTCATTTTGTGCAATTCTACATATTTTGGGGTGTAGAGAGGATTTAGCAATTTACTAACTAATTTGATAGACATTTTTATGTTTTAGAGTTAATTTTGTGCAATTTTACCTCATGGGTCTCCCGATCGCGGCCGGCTGCGACACAGCCTGAGATCAAAGCTGGGTCTGTAGTGATGCCTCTAGCACTGCGATGGAGTGCCTTAGACCGCTGCGCCACTCAGGAGACCCGTTTGCAGTTTTTAATATGATGTCTGAGTGAGTCTGACTGAAAATGTCAATGGAGTTACCCCAGGCTCTAATTCAACCTTGATTACTGCAAGTTTAGATAGTCACTCAATTAGCACATATCAGCCAGCTATCAGTGACTGACCTAAGAGGGGAAAAAAACTGTTGATGCACGACCAAATTTCTAAATTTCACCTTGTGTATTCTACGTCGCAACAGTAAGTTGAGATCCAGAGAGTTGTTCCTTCCTCTGTCAACCATGGTTACCTGCAAGGACACACATACCATCATCATTGCTTTGCACAAAAGGGCTTCACAGGCAAGGATATTGCTGCCAGTAAGATTGCACCTAAATCAACCATTTATCAGATCATCAAGAACTTCAAGGACAGCGGTTCAATTGTTGTGAAGGAGGCTTCAGGGCGACCAAGAAAGTCCAGCAAGCGCCAGGACCGTCTCCTAAAGTTGATTCAGCTGCGGGATCGGGGCACCACCAGTACAGAGCTTGCTCAGGAATGGCAGCAGGCAGGTGTGAGTGCATCTGTACGCACAGTGAGGTGAAGACTTTTGGAGGATGGCCTGGTGTCAAGAAGGGCGGCAAAGAAGCCAATTCTCTCTAGGAAAAACATCAGAAACAGACTGATATTTGGCAAAAGGTACAGGGATTGGAGTGCTATATCCATCCTGCCCTGCCTTTCTAAAGTCTTTGAAAGCCAAGTTAATAAACAGATCACTGACCATGTCGAATCCCACCATATGTTCTCCCCTGTGCAATCCGGTTTCCTGGTCATGGGTGCATGGGTGCACCTCAGCCACACTCAAGGTACTAAATGATATGATATAACCGCCATCGATAAAAGACAGTACTGTGCAGCCGTCTTCATCGACCTGGCCAAGGCTTTCGACTCTGTCAATCACCGTATTCTTGTAGGCAGACTCAATAGCTTTGGTTTCTCAAATGACTGCCTCGCCTGGTTCACCAACTACTTCGCAGACAGAGTTCAGTGTGTATTAAATCGGAGGACCTGTTTTCCGGACCTCTGGCAGTCTGGTTCAATTCTCGGGCCGACTCTTTCTGTATATATCAACCATGTCGCTCTTGCTGTGGGTGATTCCTTGATCCACCTCTACACAGACAACACCATTCTGCATACATCTGGCCCTTCTTTGGACACTGTGTAAACTAACCTCCAAATGAGCTTCAATGCCATACAACACTCCATCCGTGGCCTCCAACTGCTCTTAAACGCCAGCAAAACCAAATGCATGCTTTCAACCATTCGCTGCCCACACCCGCCCGCCCGACTAGCATCACTACTCTGGACGGTTCTGACCTAGAATACGTGGACAACTACAAATACCTAGGTGTCTGGCTAGACTGTAAACTCTCCTTCCAGACTCATATCAAACATCTCCAATCCAAAATCAAATCTAGAAGCCTCCTTCACTGACACCACCAAACTTACTCTAGTAAAACTGACTATCCTACTGATCCTCGACTTCGGCGATGTCATCTACAAAGTAGCTTCCAATACTCTACTCAGCAAATTATCACAGTGCCATCCGTTTTGTTACCAAAGCGCCTTATACCACTCACCACTGCGACCTGTATGCGCTAGTCGGCTGGCCCTCGCTACATATTCGTCGCCAGACCCACTGGCTCCAGGTCATCTATAAGTCTATGCTAGGTTAAGCTCCGCCTTATCTCAGCTCACTGGTCACGATAACAACACCCACCCGTAGCACTCGCTCCAGCAGGTATATCTCACTGTTCATCCCCAAAGCCAACACCTCCTTTGACCTCCTTTCTTTCCAGTTCTCTGCTGCCAATGACTGGAAAGAATTGCAAAAATCGCTGAAGCTGGAGACTTACATTTCCCTGACTAACTTTAAACATCAGCTATCTGAGCAGCTAACCGATTGCTGCAGCTGTATATAGTCCATCTGTAAATACGCCAAATATAACTACCTCCTCCCCATATTGTTTTTATTCACTTTGCTGCGCTTTTGCACACCAGTATCACTACGTACACACAATCATCTGCTCATCATCATCTGCTCATCTATCACTCGTGTTAATCTGCTAAATTGTAATTACTTTGCTACGACGGCCTATTTATTGCCTTACCTCCTCATGCCATTTGCACATACTCTATCTAGACTTTATTTTTTTATATTGTGTTATATTGACTGTACGCTTGTTTACTCCATGTGTAACTGTGTGTTGTTGTTTCCGTCACACTGCCTTGCTTTATCATGGCCAGGTCGCAGTTGTAAATGAGAACTTGTTATCAACTAGCTTACCTGGTTAAATAAAAGTGACATAAAATAAATAAATAAATAAAAAGTGCTGAAGACTGGGGTAAAGTCATTTTCTCTGATGAATCCCCTTTCCAATTGTTTGGGGCATCCAGAAAAAAGCTTCTCCGGAGAAGACAAGGTGAGCGCTACCATCAGTCCTGTGTCATGCCAACAGTAAAGCATCCTGAGACTATTCATGTGTGGGGTTGCTTCTCAGCCAAGGGAGTGGGCTCACTCACAATTTTGCCTAAGAACACAGCCATGAATAAAGAATGGTACCATCACATCCTCCGAGAGCAACTTCTCCCAACCATCCAGGAACAGTTTGATGACGAACAATGCCTTTTCCAGCATGATGGAGCACCTTGCCATAAAGCAAAAGTGATAACTAAGTGGCTCGGGGAACAAAACATTGATATTTTGGGTCCATGGCCAGGAAACTCCCCAGACCTTAATCCCATTGAGAACTTGTGGTCAATCCTCAAGAGGCAGGTGGACAAACAAAAACCCACAAATTCTGACAAACTCCAAGCATTGATTATGCAAGAATAGGCTGCCATCGTTCAGGATGTGGCCCAGAAGTTAATTGACAGTATGCCAGGACGGATTGCAGAGGTCTTGAAAAAGAAGGGTCAACACTGCAAATATTGACTCTTTGCATCTACTTCATGTAATTGTCAATAAAAGTCTTTGACACTTATGAAATGCTTATAAGTATACTTCAGTATTCCATAGTAAAATCTGACAAAAAATATCTAAAGACACTGAAGCAGCAAACTTTGTGGAAATTAATATTTATGTCATTCTCAAAACTTTTGGCCACGACTGTACATTGTCCTTGAACACTGGTCACTTTAATCATGTTTACATACTGTTTTACCCACTTCATATACATATCCTGAATTCTAGTCAAGGCTCATCCTATATAATTACTGCTGTACAGTGTACACCTTTTCTGTCCATACTCCACAACAACACACACCACACACTGAACAAAACATAAACGCAACATGTAACAATTTACATTTTTTACTGAGCTACAGTTCATATAAGAAAATTAGTCAATTGAAATACATTCATTAGACCCTAATCTATGAATTTCACATGACTGGGAATCTATGGATTTCACATGACTGGGAATACAGATAGGCATCTGTTGGTCACAGATACCTTAAAGAAAAGTAGTGTCGATCAGAAAACCAGTCAGTGTCTGGTGTGACCATAATTTGCCTCATGCAGAGCATCACATTTTCTTTGCATAGAGTTGATCAGGCTGTTGATTGTAGTCTGTAGAATGTTGTCCCACTCCTCATCAATGATTGTTCGAATTTGCTGGATATTGACGGGAACTGGAACACGATGTCGTAGTCACCGATTCATAGCATCCCAAACATGCTCAAAGGGTGACATGTCTGAGTATAAAGGCCATGGAAGGACTGGGACATTTTCAACTTCCAGGAATTGTGTCCAGACCCTTGCGACATGGGGCAGTGCATTATCATGCTGAAACATAAGGTAATGGCGGCGGATGAATGGTACAAAAATGGGCCTCAGGATCTTGTCAAGTACCTCTGTGCATTCAAATTGCCATTGATAAAATGCGATTGTGTTTGTTGTCCGTAGCTTATGCCTGCCCATACCATAACCCCACCATGGGGCAGTCTGTTCACAAGGTTGACATCAGTAAACCGCTCGCCCACACGATACCATACTTCGCGGTCTGCCATCTGCCCAGTACAGTTGAAACCATCGGTGAAGAGTACACTTCTCTAGTGTGCCAGTGGCCATCGAAGTTGAGCAGATGCCCACAACTGAAAACTGCAGTCAAATCAAGACACTGGTGAGGACAATAAGCACGTTGATGAGCTCCCCTGAGACAATTTCTGACAGTTTGTGCAGAAATTCTTTGGTTGTGCAAACCCAAAGTTTCATCAGCTGTCCGGGTGGCTCATTTCAGACCATCCCACAGGTGAAAAAGCCTGCGGTTTTGAGGCCGATTGGACGTGCTGACAAATTCTCTAAAAACAACTCATGGTAGAGAAATTAACATTAAATTATCTGGCAACAGCTCTGGTGGACATTCCTGCAGTTAGCATGCCAATTGCACACCCACTTAAAACTTTTTAGATTGGCCTTTTATTGTCCCCAGCACAAGGTGCACCTGTGTAATGATCATGCTGTTTAATCAGCTTCTTGATATGCCACACCTGTCAGGTGGAGGGATTATCTTGGCAAAGGAAAATTTCTCACTAACAGGGATGTAAACAAATTTGTGCACAAAATTTGAGAGAAATAAGCTTTTGATGTATATGGAACATTTCTGGGATCGTTTATTTCAGCTCATGAAACCAACACTTTACATGCTGCACACATATATACACACACACACACATATATATACACACACACATACATATATACATATATACATATATATACACACACACACATATATATGTATACAAACATATATACATATATATATACACACACACACACACACACACATATATATGTATACACACATATATATACATATATATATATATATATACACACACATATATATATGTATACACACACACATATATATATATATGTATATATATGCCCCTTGAACTTTGCGACCTTTTGCCACATTTCAGGCTTCAAACATAAAGATATAAAACTGTATTTTTTTGTGAAGAATCAACAACAAGTGGGACACAATCATGAAGTGGAACGACATTTATTGGATATTTCAAACTTTTTTAACAAATCAAAAACTGAAAAATTGGGCGTGCAAAATTATTCAGCCCCTTTACTTTCAGTGCAGCAAACTCTCTCCAGAAGTTCAGTGAGGATCTCTGAATGATCCAATGTTGACCTAAATGACTAATGATGATAAATACAATCCACCTGTGTGTAATCAAGTCTCCGTATAAATGCACCTGCACTGTGATAGTCTCAGAGGTCAGTTAAAAGCGCAGAGAGCATCATGAAGAACAAGGAACACACCAGGCAGGTCCGAGATACGGTTGTGAAGAAGCAGGATTTGGATACAAAAAGATTTCCCAAGCTTTAAACATCCCAAGGAGCACTGTGCAAGCGATAATATTGAAATGGAAGGAGTATCAGACCACTGCAAATCTACCAAGACCTGGCCGTCCCTCTAAACTTTCAGCTCATACAGGGAGAAGACTGATCAGAGATGCAGCCAAGAGGCCCATGATCACTCTGGATGAACTGCAGAGATCTACAGCTGAGGTGGGAGACTGTCCATAGGACAACAATCGGTCGTATATTGCACAAATCTGGCCTTTATGGAAGAGTGGCAAGAAGAAAGCCATTTCTTATAGATATCCATAAAAAGTGTTGTTTAAAGTTTGCCACAAGCCACCTGGGAGACAGACACACCAAACATGTGGAAGAAGGTGCTCTGGTCAGATGAAACTAAAATTGAACTTTTTGGCAACAATGCAAAACGTTATGTTTGGCGTAAAAGCAACACAGCTCATTACACCATCCCCACTGTCAAACATGGTGGTGGCAGCATCATGGTTTGGGCCTGCTTTTCTTCAGCAGGGACAGGGAAGATGGTTAAAATTGATGGGAAGATGGATGGAGCCAAATACAGGACCATTCTGATGTAATGGATAAGGGAGTAAAGGTAAATTAACAACTATTACCTTTTGGTGGAAAGCCAGTGAATTGATTTCTCCTTGATTCAGAACATTGGGGTTTTCTTTTTCTTTTCTGTGGGATTGAATGAACCAAAGATCAGTGGTGCAAACAAGTTTCATGGAATAAATTGGATCAATCTCCAGACAGACAGACTTCTAGACAAATAAAACTCCACAATGGCTGCGTTTACACAAGCAGCCCAATTTTGATTTTTTTCTCACCAATTGGTCTTTTGACTAATCAGATCACCTCTGATAAAGATCTGATGTGATTGGTCAATATATACATATATACATATATATATATATAGTAGAAAAAGGATCAGAATTGGGCTGCCTTTATAAACACAGCTGATGTAAGCCAACTTCACCTAAATGGAGTTAAGCAGAGAGGAGTGGGCTGAGTGTACCTCCAAGTACATCGAGTCACAGTCCTCTACTCATAGCAACAGGAAGTAGTATCAGTATTAACAAACAAATATTAATACTTTTTTTAAACGCTTTTTTTTCTCTCACAAAAGTAGTGTACTGGGCCTTTACGTGTCCTGCACAGTGGAATTAGATTGGTGTCTGTAGTGCGAGCATGATTATTTTCTTCACAGTAACCCTCCCCAAATCTTTTTCCGCTGCTATGCCTCTACTGTTCCCGTTCACATACCGTGAGTGTCCATAAGGCTTAAGCGTACCTTGGAGTTGACTGTCTAGCTGCTAGTGCAACATAATATAACATATTATTTTGTTTCTTTGATTTTCTACATGCACATGATTGCTGTGTGCCGCCATGACTCTTATTGTCACGTGCATCGGTTTCTCCATATCACCGCGTGCAGTAGATGTCGTTGTTATTATACCTCAGACAGTAGATGCTCAGAACTTGTTCATAAAGAAACATGGCAGAGTCAGGGGATGTGAAAATCTTTGCCAGTGACAAAAGATGTAAAACAAAAATAAAAAAAATATGAAGCTAATGGGTCTGCTAAACCGCTTAAAAGAGTGGTGGTATTCGACTGTCTCATTGAAATCAAAGATGCAAGTTCTGGACATCAATGGCTTGGACTTCAACGACTTCCTTCAAGTTGTATCAAAGGTAGCTAGCTAGCTATCCAGAGATCGAGAGATTTGTCATCTAGCCAGTTTCCTGCTTAATTGCAAATTTGCAACACCTTGCTCTTGCCAATGAATTCATTCCCACCATGTTTGCCAATTAACTAGGTGGCTCACATACATGGCTTGGCTAACGTTATTTAACATAGCTAGGACAGAGGATGGCAAATGCGGTTGCTGAAAAAGTTCAGAGTCAACAGGCAAGACATTCGAGGGTTTGACTTCAAACTAGGACGCGAAATAGAATCCATCGTTCTATATTGTAGGCAGTTTTAGCAACAGCTGTGCTGGACTGTTGTCAACATGGATGATAGTTCTGATGGTATGGGTTGGGATGATGAAAGTCATGGATCTGGATGGTCTGTGGTGAAAAGGAAGAATAATGGCTCTGCTATTAGTGCTACTGACAGCAGTGGCACTTCTACTAGTGTTGAGAACGTGAAGAGGGTTAAGGTGGTAATGATGTGTCGAGTGGAAAGTTGTAATCATGTTTGTTGCGACCAAGGGGTCTCATCTACACCCCACACGATTTGTTTATGCATGCTCGTGTAACAGTACTCTTCTTGCGTTGTGTACAATCAGTCATCGACACGGAACTCCAACATGTAGCACCAGTCATGTAGATTTATTCTGATAGGAACAGCACAAAATTGCACGTCATGCAATGCACGGCTCACCATCCAACTCTGCACTCACGCACTGTACAAAATATATGAACCCCCCACCAAACACAGTAAGTTGCTAGCTAGTACTGGCGGGAATTCTTTACAACAAAATGCACAACAAATATTCTCCAAAAACCGCTGCATCTTATGTATGATGTTCGAATAACATTTACAAACAATTTGATATAAATTGAACATTTAAATCATCACTTGAGAGTATAAAAATCACTTTTGATGTACAGTGCTTTGCAACCAACAACTTACCGCTGGTTCACTGGGACGATTCTAACTGGAACATCCCCCCTCGTAAGCAAGCTACGCAAACCAGCCAATAAGATGCCATGTTGAGTAGGTGAAGGCAAGACAAACTCAAACCAAAATCCCTTGGCTTAAGAATAACGTGGCAAGTGGAATCACCAATATAACCCTGTTACACTAGCAAAGCCACTAAACAATACATTAATTGCACTATAACGGTGACAAATGGTGCCCACAAACGGTTAGGGCCTACATAAAGCTGTCCCAACAGAAGTGCTCTCTTTCCAGCACCATGGTGTGAAACCTTACCACTGCTACACCTAGCTATCAGCACAGCCTTGTCTGGCAGTACATTCAGTCTCATTTACTTCCTTTAAAAAAAGAATTGCTGATATGGCAGACTTGCTTAAACAAATGTGGTTTCTACTGACAATTGAGATGTACAAACTATGGCATAAGGGGATGAAGAGCAGATAAGTGGCAAACCGTAATTTCGATGAAAACAATGAGTGAGCTAGGATAGACGTAGTCAAGATAACTTTTTGTTCAGCACTTTCAAAATATACAGTGACAGAATTCAGAGCATGGGCTGTTCTTACAGTATTTCCCTGTACACCAAGTCAGAACCAAATGATAAAAGAAGGGGGGATATAATCAGACAATGAAAGCTCTTACAATATTCCATGATTACATTTCTGTAAAACAGGCTATAGACTACATGTGCACCACAAAGTCAGAACAGTAGGTTAAATTATGAGGGGGAAATGGACCAAATTATTAGGGTGTGGCACATGGGCTACTAACATTTTACAACACAACATACACTAATTATTACTTTCTTAGCTACAGTATACATGTCTCACTGGCATAATACATAATTTATGCAGCAGCATACAAGACATTCTTGGACACGTTGTGCTTAGCTTACTTGAACAGGAACTTGGCATGGCGGTCCTTCTTGTGGGCACATTTTGTCATCAAAGTCTGGTGTTCTCTGGATATATGATGCTTTCAAGACCACTGGAATCTCAGGGAGAAAAACAAGGTCGAATCATGATGTCAGTGATCTTCAGGTTGGAGCTCTAGAAAGAGGGCCAGAGTTTCCGACTTGGAATATCCAGAGTTGGATGACTGTTCAAAACATATTTTCCCAGTCGGCACTCAATTTTTTTCCACAGTCCCAGTTGTCTTGATCTCACTGAAGTCTGAGATTTACCAATTGTTTGAACGCAGTAGAAATCATGCTGTCAAATGTTTATCCTTTTAAGCTTGGAAAAGAGACCCTTAAACCCAGACTTGGACCACACACACCCACTACACTCAATAGCAGGCTAGTGATTGCTTTGCAATGCTTGCTGTTAGCCACTGGTTTATTCCAAACCACTCTTTTTATATTTGCGATTTCCAGCTTGTTGTGTAGTGTTTATGTACATTGGCCGATGAGAACCGATGTGCTTTATCTATAATTTCTCTTCATATGACAAGAATTGAAAAGGATTTGCCAGTAGATTGTCGACGTGATACATGATGATCGCTTGTCTAACTTGCTAGCTAAGATTTTAAAAGTATAGGTCAGTCCAATTAAAGCTACTGTAGATATAACGTGATTCGACGTCATTTTATCTATGACCTTGAGCCTTCTTGGACGGGCACTTCTAATGTAACTCTATGGCAGCACCCATGGGGCTTGAATTTGAGCTAACCCTGTAGATTTTGTGGCGATGTAGTGACAGAATACTGAGCCAATCACGGCACAACTAGAGAACATTACCAAAGCCTACGCTCAGTATTTCTGCTGGCTGCCCCACCACCACAGAAAGCACTGAGCTTGGCTGAAATGCCTGAATTTCAGAGCTGCCTTACTCAAGAAAGCAAAAGACACCATGTTTGTATGCAGCTTTATTAACAACATTTGTGTTTTTTGCAATTTGATATTTCACACGTATTAATGCTAAAATAACATGCTAAACAGGTGGGTCTCAAAACAGGCTCTTCCTCACCTGCCCTGAATGAAGGGTCTCCACTGGTGCAGACCATGTTCAGCAAGGCAAGATTATGAAAATTAAAACTCTCAATGGGAAGAAAATCACAAGTCATGTCCCTGGAGCCTTTGGCTAAGCTGAGGAGGGTCATTTCTGGGGTTCCACTATCGATGTTCATGGATAATATAACATGTAGAAGGGGTATAGTGGTTGAAGCCAAAAGGCTGTTCAGTGAAGGTGCAGCGAAGTGAAAGCCTGGCAGTACTATGTATGAGAAAGTTGTACCTAAGAAAGTACAGGTGGGCTTCATGGCTTTAACTGTTTGAGAGTTTGTCCCACCTCCCATTAAGGTGTTTTAAATGCAAAATAATGGGACCTGTAGTGGCTCTGTGCAAAGGAAAGAAAATGTGTGCCATGTGTGGAGGGGAACATGATTACGGTGAATGTGTGAACAATGTCAAGGTTAACTGTGGTAATTGTGGGGGGGGACACAGTGCAGCATTTGGTGGATGCCAGAGAGGCCCAAAGATATAAAATCACTCACAATGTGTCTTATGCAGAGGCTGCAAGGCAGATTGGTGGAACTAACTAGGGTAACTCTTGGAATAAGTGGACCTACTGTAGAAAATGTTCCTTATGTTGGTCCTGACACGGATACCAGACCTGTTTAGAAATCTTGTTCTCACAAATGTTGTGTCAAAGGACACCTTAATAGTTAATCAGATTGACTTTATAGCCTTCATTGGAAAGGCTTTGTGGAAAGAACTGCCCAGTTGTGGAAGCAGCAAAATAGTTTTTAGGAGTAACAGATGTTACCGTCGCCATTATTGTTGATATGTTGAGTCCTAATGATGGTATGATGATAGTTAGTCATGGTTTTTGTTATCCTTCAGTGGAATGCTAGAAGCCTAATTGCTGTCAGAGTTTAATAAATATATATAGACATACATACGTACAGTTGAAGTCGGAAGTTTACATACACCTTAGCCAAATACATTTAAACTCAGTTTTTCACAATTCCTCACATTTAAACCCTCGAAAAAATTCCCTATCTTAGGTCAGTTAGGATTACCACTTTTATTTTAAGAATGAAATGGCAGAATAATAGTAGAGAGAATGATTTATTTAAGCTTTTATTTCTTTCATCACATACCCAGTGTGTCAGAAGTTTACATACACTCAATTAGTATTTGGTAGCATTGCCTGTAAATTGTTTAACTTGGGTAAAATGTTTCGTCTCGCCTTCCACAAGCTTCTCACAATAAGTTGGGTGAATTTGGGCCCATTCTTCCTGACAGAGCTCTTGTAACTTAGTCAAGTTAGAAGGCCTTACTCGCACATACTTTTTCAGTTCTGCCCACAAATAACTGTTTTTTTGATTTGTCGTTATGGGTTATTGGGTGTAGATTGGGTGGGGACGGACGGACAATTTAATCAGTTTTAGAATATGGCTGTAACGTAACAAAATGTGGAAAAGTTAAAGGGTCTCCGGGCAGCCGAGCGGAAATGGAGGAAAACTCGCCTCCCTGCGGACCTGGCATCCTTTCACTCCCTCCTCTCTACATTTTCCTCCTCTGTCTCTGCTGCTAAAGCCACTTTCTACCACTCTAAATTCCAAGCATCTGCCGCTAACCCTAGGAAGCTCTTTGCCACCTTCTCCTCCCTCTTGAATCCTCCTCCCCCTCCCCCCCCCCCCTCCTCCCTCTCTGCAGATGACTTCGTCAACCATTTTGAAAAGAAGGTCGACGACATCCGATCCTCGTTTGCTAAGTCAAACGACGCCGCTGGTTCTGCTCACACTGCCCTACCCTGTGCTCTGACCTCTTTCCCAACTCTCTCTCCAGATGAAATCTCACTTCTTGTGACGGCCGGCCGCCCAACAACCTGCCCGCTTGACCCTATCCCCTCCTCTCTTCTCCAGACCATTTCCGGAGACCTTCTCCCTTACCTCACCTCGCTCATCAACTCATCCCTGACCGCTGGCTACGTCCCTTCCGTCTTCAAGAGAGCGAGAGTTGCACCCCTTCTGAAAAAACCTACACTCGATCCCTCCGATGTCAACAACTACAGACCAGTATCCCTTCTTTCTTTTCTCTCCAAAACTCTTGAACGTGCCGTCCTTGACCAGCTCTCCCGCTATCTCTCTCAGAATGACCTTCTTGATCCAAATCAGTCAGGTTTCAAGACTAGTCATTCAACTGAGACTGCTCTTCTCTGTATCACGGAGGCGCTCCGCACTGCTAAAGCTAACTCTCTCTCCTCTGCTCTCATCCTTCTAGACCTATCGGCTGCCTTCGATACTGTGAACCATCAGATCCTCCTCTCCACCCTCTCCGAGTTGGGCATCTCCGGCGCGGCCCACGCTTGGATTGCGTCCTACCTGACAGGTCGCTCCTACCAGGTGGCGTGGCGAGAATCTGTCTCCTCGCCACGCGCTCTCACCACTGGTGTCCCCCAGGGCTCTGTTCTAGGCCCTATTCTCGCTATACACCAAGTCACTTGGCTCTGTCATAACCTCACATGGTCTCTCCTATCATTGCTATGCAGACGACACACAATTAATCTTCTCCTTTCCCCCTTCTGATGACCAGATGGCGAATCGCATCTCTGCATGACTGGCAGACATATCAGTGTGGATGACGGATCACCACCTCAAGCTGAACCTCGGCAAGACGGAGCTGCTCTTCCTCCCGGGGAAGGACTGCCCGTTCCATGATCTCGCCATCACGGTTGACAACTCCATTGTGTCCTCCTCCCAGAGCGCTAAGAACCTTGGCGTGATCCTGGACAACACCCTGTCGTTCTCAACTAACATCAAGGCGGTGGCCCGTTCCTGTAGGTTCATGCTCTACAACATTCGCAGAGTACGACCCTGCCTCACACAGGAAGCGGCGCAGGTCCTAATCCAGGCACTTGTCATCTCCCGTCTGGATTACTGCAACTCGCTGTTGGCTGGGCTCCCTGCCTGTGCCATTAAACCCCTACAACTCATCCAGAACGCCGCAGCCCGTCTGGTGTTCAACCTTCCCAAGTTCTCTCACGTCACCCCGCTCCTCCGCTCTCTCCACTGGCTTCCAGTTGAAGCTCGCATCCACTACAAGACCATGGTGCTTGCCTACGGAGCTGTGAGGGGAACGGCACCACAGTACCTCCAGGCTCTGATCAGGCCCTACGCCCAAACAAGGGCACTGCGTTCATCCACCTCTGGCCTGCTCGCCTCCCTACCACTGAGGAAGTACAGTTCCCGCTCAGCCCAGTCAAAACTGTTCGCTGCTCTGGCCCCCAATGGTGGAACAAACTCCCTCACGACGCCAGGACAGCGGAGTCAATCACCACCTTCCGGAGACACCTGAAACCCCACCTCTTTAAGGAATACCTAGGATAGGATAAAGTAATCCTTCTCACCCCCCCCTTAAATGATTTAGATGCACTATTGTAAAGTGGCTGTTCCACTGGATGTCATAAGGTGAATTCACCAATTTGTAAGTCGCTCTGGATAAGAGCGTCTGCCAAATGACTTAAATGTAAATGTAAATGGGTCTGAATTAGAGGTCGACCGATTAATCGGAATGGCCGATTAACTAGGGCCAATTTCAAGTTTACATAACAATTGGAAATCGTTTTTTTTTTACACCTTTATTTAACTAGGCAATGACGGTCTAGGAACGGTGGGTTAACTGCCTTATTCAGGGGCAGAACGACAGATTTTTACCTTGTCAGCTCAGGGATTCAATCTTGCAACCTTACGTTTAACTAGTCCAATGCTCTAACCACCTGCTTTACATTGCACTCCACTAGGAGCCTGCCTGTTACGCGAATGCAGTAAGAAGCCAAGGTAAGTTGCTAGCAAGCATTAAACCTATCTTATAAAAAACAATCAATCAATCATAATCACTTGTTAACTACACATGGTTGATGATATTACTAGTTTATCTAGCGTGTCCTGCGTTACATATAATCGATGCGGTGCGCATTCGCGAAAAAGGACTGTCGTTGCTCCAACATGTACCTAACCATAAACATCAATGCCTTTCTTAAAATCAATTCACAAGTATATATTTATAAGCCTGCATATTTAGTTAACATTGCCCACTAACATGCATTTCTTTTAACTAGGGAAAATGTGTCACTTCTCTTGCAACAGAGTCAGAGTATATGCATCAGTTTGGGCCGCATGGCTCGTTGCGAACTGTGTGAAGACTTTTTCTTCCTAACAAAGACAGCCAACTTAGCCAAATGGGGGATGATTTAACAAAAGCGCATTTGCAAAAAAAGCTCAATCGTTGCATGACTGTCCCTAACCATAAACATCAATGCCTTTCTTAAAATCAATACACAGAAGTATATATTTATAAACCTGCATATTTAGCTAAAAGAAATCCAGGTTAGCAGGCAATATTAACCACGTGAAATTGTCACTTCTCTTGCGTTCATTGCACGCAGAGTCAGGGTATATGCAACAGTTTGGGTCGCCTGGCTTGTTGCGAACTAATTTTCCAAACTTTTACGTAATTATGACATAACATTGAAGGTTTTGCAATGTTACACGAATATTTAGACTTATGGATGCCACCGTTAGATAAAATACGGAACGGTTCCATATTTCACTGAAAGAATAAACGTATTATTTTCGAGATGATAGTTTCCGGATTCGACCATATTAATGACCTAAGCCTCTTATTTCTGTGTGTTATTATGTTATAATTAAGTCTATGATTTGATAGAGCAGTCTGACTGAGCGATGGTAGGCACCAGCAGGCTCATAACCATTCATTCAAACAGCACTTTCATGCGTTTTGCCATCAGCTCTTCGCAATGCTTCAAGCATTGCGCTGTTTATGACTTAAAGCCTATCAACTCCCGAGATAAGGCTGGTGTAACCAATGTGAAATGGCTAGCTAGTTAGCAGGGTGCGCGCTAATAGAATTTCAAATGTCACTCGCTCTGAGACTTGGAGTAGTTGTCCCCCTTGCTCTGCATGGGTAACGCTGCTTCAAGGGTGGCTATTGTCGATGTGTTCCTGGTTTGAGGAGCAAGGAGAGGGACGGAAGCTATACTGTTACACTGGCAATACTAAAGTGCCTATATGAACATGCAATAGTCAAAGTTATATGAAATACAAATGGTATAGAGAGAAATAGTCCTATAATTCCTATAATAACTACAACCTAAAACGTCTTACCTGGGAATATTGAAGACTCATGTTAAAAGGAACCACCAGCTTTCATATGTTCATTTCTGAGCAAGGAACTTGCTTTCTGAGCTTTCTTACATGGCACATATTACACTTTTACTTTCTTCTCCAACACATTGTTTTTGTATTATTTAAACAAAATTGAAAATGTTTCATTATTTATTTGAGGCTAAATTTATTTTATTGATGTATTATATTAAGTTAAAATAAGTGTTCATACAGTATTGTTGGAATTGTCATTATTACAAAAACAATCGGCCGATTAATCCGTATCGGCTTTTTGGTTCTGCAATAATCGGTCTCAGTATCGGCGTTGAAAAATCATAATCGGTCGACCTCGTCTCTGAATACTTTCCGAATGCACTGTACAAAAGAAATAAGACACGAGTGACAAGAAGTTGCTGATGTCTCATCTCTTTTAGAGGAACTTCAAGAAGGGAACACTCCATCTGTTGCAGAGTGAGGACCAGATTCTGCCAGTGGCAACAACGGAACGCACTGCGTTCCTCCCTCACTACGACACACTGGTCCAAAGTGGCATGTATGAGTACTATGCTAGCAAGGACCAGAAGTCTTTACGCGAGTGCCTCAGTACAGTATTTCAATCTCCAGGCCAAAAAATATCCAGTCCTATTTGTATTCATTAGCTATATTCACACTGCACTTAGCCAAGGGGCAAATTTGTACCCAGCGGATGTAGTATGAAAAGGTCTATTTTTTTGCTATAGCTAATTAAAGCCTCGTTGTCCCTCCCAGCGTATGGCTTTGCAGAACTAATTGACAATGCACTGTCAGTGACATCACACAACACAGGAGTGAGGACAATAGACATCCGATTGGTGAGTTAGTGTTTTTAATAGTTGTAAACCTCACTTTCGTTATTGTGGTCTTGAATAAAAGTGATGCATAAGGATTGAAGTGTTTTAGTAGTCCTATGAAGTTCAGAACCTCACTGTGTCGATGGAATGGGACACAGCAGTTGATTGTTTCTCATCTTTTCCCCCAGCTGTTCAACAAGTCCTTGGGGAAACCAGCAGTGGTTGCCATGGACAACGGCTGTGGAATAACCTCCAAGGAGCTCAATAACTGGGCTGTGTACAGGCTCTCCAAATTCAACAGGAAAAACAACATGTTTTCAAGGTTGGTTTACCAAGTGTAAAGCCAGGAGTTTCTGATCACATGACCTGGTAAGTTGATAAAAACAATGCTACAAAAAATATTGCGGAATGTATAATGGAAACAGCAGCTATAGGAGAAATGTTCTAAATATCAACAACATTTTTATCCAGTCGACAGGTGGAGTTCTTTTGTGAAACTTTATTTTATTTTTTGTAACATTAGAAATAATTGAGGTTGAGTCATCAAAATTCAAAGATCATATCCTTAAAATGTTTACTAATGAATGTAGCAACATGTCATCGACGTGTGTATAGGTGGCAGGGAAGTCAGGCGTAGGAGAATCGAACTTGGTATAATGGAGTAGTTTAATAACTTAAAAACACAGCTCCAAAACCAACAAAGTGGGTACGAGGACCAGTCGCGCACCAAATACAAACTACACGATCATGAACAACAAACAATCTCTGGCAAGGACTTGAGGGGAAACAGAGGGTTAAATACACAACAGGTAATGAATGGGATTGGAACCAGGTGTGTAGGAAGACAAGAAAAAACAATGAAAAATGAAAGGAAAATTAAAAATGGATCAATGATGGCTAGAAGACCATTGAAGTCGACCGCCAAGCACCGCCCGAACAAGGAGAGACAGAAGTTGTGACAGTACCACACCCCTCCCCCCCGGAGCCGCGCATCAACACCGGCCTCGGGGACGACCCGGAGGACGAGGAGCAGGGCAATCCGGCGAGAGACAGTGAAACTCTCGCAGCAGGGAAGGATCTAACACGTCCTCCACCAGAACCCAGCATCTCTCCTCCGGACCGTACCCCTCCCAGTCCACGAGGTACTGAAGGCCCCTCGCCCGACGTCTCGATTCCAGAATGGATCGAACGGAGTACTCCGGGACCCCTCGATGTCCAGAGGGGGCGGAGAAACCTACCACACCTCAGCCTCCTGGAGCGGGCCAGCCACCACCGGCCTGAGGAGAGACACATGGAACGAGAGGTTAATGCAGTAATTGGGGGGAAGCTGTAACCTATAACATATCTTGTTCAATCTCCTCAAGACTTTAAATGGCCCCACAAACCGCGGACCCAGCTTCCAGCAGGGGTAGGTTTCTGGTCGAGAGCCAGACCCTGTCCCCCGGTGCGAACACCGTGGCCTCAATGCGGTGACGGTCTGCGCCAACTTTCTGCCGCAGTACAGGCGGTCTGAAGGTGGACGTGGGTGGCGGAACCAATCGTCCACCGCAGGAGCCTCGGTCTGACTTTGATGCCAAGGAGCCAGAACCGGCTGATACCCTAATACACATTGAAAGGGAGAAAGGCTAGTGGAGGAGTGGCGGAGCGAGTTCTGGGCCATCTCTGCCGAGGGCACGAACGCTGCCCACTCCCCCGCACCATCCCTCCCAGCTCCATGGGTATTGGAGAGGGGGTGCGGGAGGATGGAACAACCAGACCCTGATCTGGAAATCCACGAGTGACCAGCAGGTTGTCCAGCCGGATGGACAGGTGCACCAGCTGGTCGAAGGGGGGGTGGCGTCTCTGCAGGCCTGCTCCCGACGGACATCCTCGCGTAGACTACAGCGGTAATGGTCGATCAGGGCCCTGTTGCTCCATCCATTGAAAATAAGAATGTGTTCTTAACTGACTTGCCTGGTTAAATAAAGGTAAAACAAACAAAACATCCAGAGCCAGCAGCCATGGTCCTAAACTCCAGAGCAAATCCATGGCGGCCCTCAGATGGTAAATCTTCTCCTGGACGCGTTCCTCCACCTCCATGGCTGGGGTACCTTCTCCTGCTGACTTCATATATTTGGTCAGAGATTCTGTCATCGACGTGTCTTTATAGGTGGCAGGGAAGTCAGGCGCAGGAGAATCAAACTTGGTAGAATGGAGTAGTTTAATAACTTAATAACACAGCTCCAAAACCATAATACATAATCAAAGCAAAGTGGGTATGAGGACCCGTCGCGCACCAAATACAAACTACACGATCATGAACAACAAACAATCTCTGACAGGGACATGAGAGGAAACAGAGGGTTAAATACACAACAGGTAATGAATGGGATTGGAACCAGGTGTGTAGGAAGATGAAAAAAACAAAGGAAATTGAAAAATGGATCAATGATGGCTAGAAGACCGCCGAGCACCGCATCATGATGTCGACCGCCAAGCACCGCACGAACAAGGAGAGGCCTCGACTTCGGTAGAAGTCGTGACACAACAGTTAGGTAGATACAAAAACTATGTTCAAATAAATTGGGCAACTCTGATGCCAGAACACCAATATGCCATACTGTAACACCAGTGACACAATGTAACACCAGTGACACGATGTAACACCAGTGACCCAATGTGAAACCAATGACAAACATACGATTATTTCAAACAAATTTTATCAATTTATTAGTAATATGTTTAATTACAAATAATTTCAGATTTCATAAGATGGGTTCATTTTTAAATATGAACAATAAAACGAGGGTTATTCGTCAAAGATTAAGACCAAAAGATGAAGCCTATTGACTAAAATGTCTTTCATAACACATTGTCATACCAACATCTTAAACATGTCCACTAGAACATTAGAAACACTAACTTTGAAAATAAACCAACTGTTTTCCTAACCACACTGATATAAACATTTTGTATGCAGTTAAACATGTTCATGTAATTTTTTCCTGTATTATTCTTCACTTTTACTTGAGATATGTTTGTCTTTGTGTGTTGTGTCCATATCTCTTATCTCTTGTCTCTTATCCCTTATTCTCCATTGCTTTCTAGCTACTGACGGCTTCTTCACTAGTAGCCAGTTCAGATCTGCCACTTTCACACAGTCAGCTGCTGCACCAAGTACTTCTAGATACTGTGGCAAATATGAACTGAATTGCAGTTTCCTTACTGTGTAAGCAGTCTATGGACAAGGTATGGCAGCAATCAATGCTTTGGTGTTATGCCACAAATACAAAATAATTAGCATTGAAACAGTGGCCAGGTAAACAAAAGCATGGCTTGCTGTCATACCTTGTCCATAGACTGCATACATGGTAAGGAAACCAATATGTAATTTGGGTAAACTATCCCTTTAAGTAACTCTGTAGATACAGAGTACATATGTCTTCCTACAGACACATTGTCTTAATTCTGACCTTGCAGTACTGGGTTCACTGTCTGGAGTGGATGGGGGGGTCAACATTGTCGTTCCTGCTCACAATCTGTCTGTGTTTTTTCTGTCTGACCTGCCATTTCTTTCGCTCCTCTCTTTTTTCTCTTTCTTTGAGATCCTTCACTATTTATTTTTTGACTCTCTAAATCCTTTAAGTAAGTCTGGTGTTTTTGTTTAAGGTAGGCTGCTGTCACGGACGTCGTCGTGGAAATGACCGGACCAAGGTGCAGCGTGGTGAGCGTACATTTTCCTTTATTTATGTCAATGTCGGCAACAAAACAAGAAACAAAGAAATGACTGTGATGCTTACTAGGGCTATAGTGCCACTAACAAAGGAGGAAATAAGGCTGCTTCCCAATCAGAGACAGAGACAACGATAAATCAGAGACAACGATAGACAGCTGTCCCTGATTGAGAACCATACCCGGCCAAAACATAGAATGCCCACCCAAATCACACCCTGACCAAACCAAAATATAGACATAAAAAGGCTCTCTAAGGTCAGGGTGTGACAGATGCTCTGCAGTGTGGGTCAGCATCCAGTGAAATTGCAGTGCGCCAAATTCAAAAACAGAAATACTCATAATAAAAATTCATAAAACATACAAGTGTTATACATCAAAATAAAGCTTAACTTCTTGTTAATCCAGCCGTTGTGTCAGATTTCAAAAAGGCTTTATAGCGATAGCAGACCATGCGATTATCTGAGGACAACGCCCGCATACAATCACATGAAAATCAGATTTCAACCAGGCAGGTGCGCGACAAAAGTCAGAAATAGCAATATAATTATGCCTTACCTTTGAAGATCTTCTTCTGTTGGCACTCCAAAATGTCCCAGAAACATCACAAATGGTCCCTTTGTTCAATAATGTCCTTCTTTATGTCCCAGAAATGTCCATTTATTTGGCGCGTTTGATTCAGAAATACACCGGTTCCAACTCACCCAACATGCCTACAAAGTATCTAATAAGTTACCTGTAAACTTGGTCCAAACATTTCAAACGACGTTCCTACGTTCCTAATCCAACCTTCGGTATCCTAAAACGTAAATAATCGATAAAATTTAAGACGGAATATACTGTGTTCAATACCGGATAAAGACAATGTGAAGCGTGTTCCAGTTCACGCACACCAAACAGAGGAGTCCACTTGGCTTGACACTCACAAAGAACAGCCCTACTTCCTCATTTCTCAAAATAAAAAAATCAACCAATTTCTAAAGACTGTTGACATCTAGTGGAAGCCATAGGAACTGCAACCAGGTTCCTAGAGCTTCCCATAGAAAACGAATTGAAAACACAGTGAGCTCAATTTGTTTTTTTTCCTGGATGGTTTGTCCTTGGGGTTTCACCTGCCAAATCAGTTCTGTTATACACACAGACATTATTTTAACGGTTTTGGGAACTTTATAGTGTTATCTATCCACATCTACCAATTATATGCATATCCTAGCTGAAGTGGGCCTGAGTAACAAGCAGTTTACTTTGGGCACGCTTTTCATCCGGACGTGAAAATAGTGCCCCCTAGTTTTAATTATAAAACACTTCAGTTAAAACATTTTAAAAAATGTTGTGTCATCTCACACTTGTAAGTGTTTTTCCTGGTGAATAAGGCCGGGATAGGAAAGCCACTATTTTCGTGGAATGACCCAACAGTGAAATGCTTACTTAAGGGCATTTCCCAACAATGCAGAGAGGGCGGGGAAAGAGAATTAATAGAAAAATAATACCACGATGAATAAATACACAATGAGTAACAATAACGTGGCTATACACTGGGTACCAGTACTGAGTTGATGTGCAGGGGTACGAGGTAGATATGTACATATAGGTAGGGATAAAGTTACTAGGCAACAGGATAGAAAAACAGTAAGAGCAGCGTAGGTGATGTGCAAAAAGGTTTAATGCACATTGTCCGGGTAGCTGTTTGTTAACTATTTAGCAGTCTTATTTATGGCTTGGGGTCCTGTTGGTTCCAGACTTTGTGCATCGGTACCGCTTGCCATGTGGTAGCAGAGAGAATTCTATGACTTGGTTGGCTGGAGTCTTTGACAATTGTTAGGGCTTTCCTTTGACATTGCCTGGTATCGAGGTTCTGGATGGCAGGGAGCTCGGCCCCAGTGAAGTACTGGGCCATACGCACTACCCTCTGTAGTGCCTTGTAAGTCGGATACCAAGCAGTTGCCATACCAAGCTGTGCACTCTTTACAACTGTTGGTGTGTGTGGACCATAATCATTCCTTAGTGATGTGGACACCAAGGTACTTGAAGCGCTCGACCTGCTCTGCTACAGCCCTGTCGATGTGGATAGGGGTGTGCTCGGCACTCTGTTTTCTGTAATCCATGATCAACTCCTTAGTCTTTGCTGACGTTGAGGGAGAGGTTGTTGTCCTGGCACCACACTGCCAGGTCTGACCTCCCTGAAGGCTGTGCAGGGCATGTGATTTCATCATGTAAATATACCGCTCCACTTCGCTATTTCATTCTAAGTGCTTACTGCTTGCTGAATGTATGCTAAACCTAAAAAATACAAACCTTTGCAGGACTTTGAAGAATGGCTGAATTGCTTTTCTGGCTGGCAGGTTGCAAGTTTCACTCCACATTGTTTTATTTATTTTTTATCAAGGCTACAGGAGAGCAAGTTTCACCATGGCACAGACCGTGGCGATACGTTGGCACATGAGAATTGTTTGAAAATTGCAAATATGAATCAATTCTTACATTCTATGCATGCTGGCTTTTGCGGACTACGCGAGACATTAAACAGATGTGGGAGAGCATAGGCAACAGACTGTCCCAATTGTATTAATGCGCAATTTTCCTAAATGGATCATGAGAACACTACAATAACTTCATTTTTCTTCGACACTAGTTTATTTTTATGTGAGACTTCATTATGTCCAGCTGTTTTTGTTGACACAAGATAGTTCAATGGAAACACACCATAGCAGGCAATTGTTGCATCGATTTTTCTTTGCAAACTTTCTAAATGTCGACAAAACATCACTGGACAAGTTAATGGAAACGTAGCTAGTGACTCACAGTAAATGTAAATTGCAGTGCGCTTTCCAAATAATTAAATACGGGGATTGTCAGGATTTGGCCAGGGTTGTTCTGGGTTTTGGTCACTAGATGCCCCCATTGTGCTTTTTTGACCTTATGTTTTTTCCCTTGTTTCCCTTGTTCCCTTGGTCCTGTGTGGCTCAGTCGGTAGAGCATGGCGCTTGCAACGCCAAGCGTCGTGGGTTCGATTCCCGCTGGGACCACACATATGTAAAAGTAGTGGCCCCAGCCGACTTGTAAGTCGCTTTGGACAAAAGCGTCTGCTAAATGGGATATATTATTATTATTATATTATTATTATTTGCACCTGTGCCTCGTTTCCCCTGATTGTATTTAAACCCTTAGTTTCCCTCAGTTCTGTGCTCTGTGTTTGTATGTTAGCACCCAGCCCTAGTGTTCTGTGTATTCTTGTCGTTTCCGGTGGATGCTCTTGTGGAAATCTGTTTTTGTTTTGGAGTATCTCTTGAGGCTTTTTTGTGCTATACCTACCACCTTTTGGATTTGCCATTTTGTATTGAAGGACTTCTCCTTTTTTACTTTATTAAATACACCGTCTTAAGTACTGCTGTGTCTGCCTCATCTTCTGGGTTCTGCTGACTATTTGTGGCTCAGTTGGTTAAGTGACTGTTTCTCACTCCGGAGACCCAGGTTCGTAACCCGGTCCTGACAGAAACACAGAGCCAAAAATGAACCCAGAGGCAGCCAGTTCCCAGGACCTTTTGCCATGCTGTCCCACCACCAGGAGACTGTCCAACGCCACGAAGCCGCCCTGGTTCAGCAAGAGGCCTTAATGGCTAGACATTCTCATCTTCTGTCGGAGATGCTGACTTCCATTAAGCAAATATCTGGTCGTCTTACCCCGGCAACAGTTCCCGTCCCAGTACCTCAGATTCACGTACCCATGGCAGTTAACCCCCTGGCTGAACCTTGTCTTCCACCTCCCCAACGGTTCTCAGGTGATCCAAGTGCTTGTAAAGGGTTTCTCACCCAATGTTCTCTCTCCTTTGAGCTACAACCCTCGTCGTTTCCCACCGACCGGTCTAAGATCGCTTATATCATCACCCTGCTGTCGGAAAAAGCCCTGGCCTGGGCTACTGCTGTGTGGGATGCCCATAGTTCCTGCTGTGCCAGCTACTCTGCCTTTGCTGAGGAATTCAAACGAGTGTTTCAAGGCCCAAGCAGTGGTTCTGACTCAGCCAAACAGCTCCTGACTCTCCACCAAGGTTGGCGCAGCGTGACGGACTATGCCATCCAGTTCCGCACGGTGGCAGCAGCAAGTGGCTGGAACAACGAGGCGCTCACGGTGTGCTTTCTGAAAGGCCTTTCCGACACTATCCAAGATGAACTGGCCACTCGGGAACCACCGGACAATGTCGAGTCCCTGATCAAGTTGGCCTCACGCATTGACCAGCGTCTGAGAGAGAGAGAACTCAACCGTAGACCTCTAGCCCCTATCAGTCCCAGCTCCGAGTCCCCACCTTTATCCTCGCTGGCTCCATCGGAACCCATGCAGATTGGACGCATCTCCCAGGCTGAGAGAGACCGCCGGATGAGGAGCGACGCTGTCTATATTGCGGCAAACCGGGCCATTTCCGTTCCACGTGTCCCGGGCTCCAGGGAAACGCTCTGTCCCGTACAGACCGGGGGAACTGTAACGGGAAACATAACCTCCTCCCATCCGTCCAACTCCCGTCTGCTCATTCCAGTCACCCTCTCCTGGGACAACCACAAGCTTCACCTTCAAGCCTTGGTAGACTCTGGAGCCGCAGGTAACTTCATGGATGGTGTCTGGGCGAAGGAGAATGGCGTTCCCTCTGAACCTCTAAGTGAACCCATGAGGGTCACTACATTGGATGGAAGCCCTTTGGGATCTGGACTTGTCACTCATGTCACTACCTCCTTGCGACTTTCAGTTTCACAACACCAGGAATTGATGAACTTTCATTTGATCTCCTGTTCCGAGTTCCCTCTCTTCCTTGGATACCCCTGGCTTCACAGCCATAACCCTCACATCGACTGGTCTGTGGGCACTATCAAGCAGTGGGGTCCTAAGTGCCAAGCTACTTGTATTTTCCAGAATTCTCTGAGTTCTACTCCCGAGTCTTTAGAATCCATCGACCTGACCCGAGTTCCCGAGTGTTACCATGACCTCAAACTGGTGTTTAGCAAACAGAGGGCCACCATGCTACCACCCCATAGACCTTACGATTGCCCCATCGACCTGTTTCCGGGGACTTGCCCCCCAGGGGTCGGATCTTTTCCCTATCTCCACCCGAACGAGCTGCTATGGATACCTACATCAAGGACCCGCTCTGGAAGCAGGCCTCATGCGTCCATCCACCTCCCCGGCGGGAGCAGGGTTTTTCTTTGTGGCCAAGAAAGACGGTGGATTACGTCCTTGCATCGACTACCGGGGACTCAATGCCATAACCGTCCGTAACCGTTACCCGCTACCCCTTATGTCCACAGCCTTCGAGCTGCTCCAGGAAGCAGTTGTTTTCACTAAGCTTGACCTGCGGAACGCATACCATCTTGTGCGGATCAGACCTGGTGACGAGTGGAAGACCGCTTTCAGCACGCCTACTGGTCACTATGAATATTTGGTGATGCCCTTCGGCCTGACCAACGCCCCAGCGGTGTTCCAAGCGCTCATAAACGATGTGCTTAGGGATATGCTTAACATATTTGTGTTCGTTTACTTGGATGACATCCTCATCTTTTCGAGCTCCCTTCAAGAACACACTAAGCATGTCAGACAAGTACTCAAACGCCTCCTGGACAGCCATCTGTACGTTAAGCCGGAAAAATGTGAATTCCATTCATCCCGAGTACAATTCCTGGGATTTGTAGTGGAACCCGGTCGAGTCCAAATGGACCCCAGGAAGGTAGGGGCGGTAGCGGATTGGCCCACCCCCAAATCCGTTAAGGAAGTTCAGCGTTTCCTGGGCTTCACAAACTTTTACCGCAAGTTCATCAAGAACTTCAGCTTGGTGGCAGCCCCTCTCTCAGCTTTAACCAAGGGTGGCAATGCAAGGTTTTTGTGGGGAAGAGAAGCTGAGACGGCCTTCCAAGGACTCAAGCAGCGCGTTCTCTCTGCTCCCATCCTGATACTACCGACTACTGATGAACCATTTGTGGTGGAGGTAGACGCATCAGAGGTTGGTGTTGGAGCTGTCCTGTCTCAGAGGGGTGAAGACAAGAAGCTTCATCCGTGCGCTTTCTTCTCACACCGGCTTACCCCGACTGAGAGGAACTACGATGTGGGGATCGTGAACTCCTAGCAGTTAAGATGGCATTGAAGGAATGGAGACACTGGCTCGAGGGGGCTTCTCACCCGTTTCAAGTGCTTACGGACCACAAAAATCTGGAGTATATCCAGCAGGCGAAGCGGTTGAACTCTAGACAAGCTAGATGGTCTCTTTTCTTCAATCGATTCCAGTTTATCCTCACCTATCGGCCCGGGTCGAAGAATCTCAAACCGGATGCCCTGTCCCGAGTCTACGCTCCTGCCATTCGAGATGACACGGACATGCCTGTCCTTCCTGCTGCTAAGATTGTGGCTCCGATCTCGTGGCAAGTTGAGGATACCGTGAGACGTGCTCAAGCTAGCGAACCGGACCCGAAAGGAGGTCCTGCCAATCGGTTGTTTGTCCCCAAGGCAGTGAGGACTCAGGTCCTTCTGTGGGGGCACTCCTCTCGCCTCACCTGTCATCCGGGCGTAGGTCGCACCTTGGAGTTCATCCAGCGTAAGTTCTGGTGGCCTACCATAAGAGAAGACGTTGCCACTTTCGTCAATGCCTGTCCCGTGTGCTGCCAGGGCAAATCTTCTCACCTCCGCCCTCAAGGACTCCTTCACCCTTTACCTGTTCCCCACAGACCCTGGTCCCATATCTCATTGGACTTTATTACTGGACTTCCTCCATCCCATGGCAATACTACTATCCTAGTCATAATCGACAGGTTTTCAAAGGCGGCCAGGTTCGTCCCTCTGACTAAGTTACCTTCTGCCAAGGAAACGGCTGAGTTGGTAATTAATCATGTGTTCCGAGTCTTCGGCATTCCTCAAGATATGGTTTCTGACAGAGGTCCCCAGTTCGCCTCAACGTTTTGGAAGGCCTTCTGCCAACTCATGGGGGCTTCTGCCAGTCTATCTTCAGGGTACCATCCGGAGTCCAACGGCCAAACAGAGAGGATGAATCAAGAGCTGGAAACCACCCTCCGATGTATGACTCGTGACAACCCGTCCACATGGTCATCCTTTATTGTTTGGGCCAAATACGCGCACAACACCTTGCGCTCCTCCTCCACTGGTATGTCCCCACACGAGTGTCAGTTTGGCTATGCTCCTCCATTGTTCCTGGACCAGGAGGCAGAAGTCAGAGTGCCTTCAGCCTTGAAGTTCGTCAGACGCTGTCGGCTTATGTGGAGGAAGACCCGTCTTAATATTATGCGTTCCTCACAGAGGTACCAACAACAAGCCAACAGACGTCGCCGTCCCGGGCCTACCCTGCGCCCCGGCCAGAGAGTCTGGCTCTCCACAAGAGACTTACCTCTACGGGTGGAGTCTCGCAAGCTGTCCCAAAAATACATCGGTCCCTTCAAGGTTGCCAGGAGAGTTAACCCAGTTTCTTATCGCCTACACTTACCCAGATCCCTTAAGATTAATCCCACATTTCATATTTCATTGTTAAAACCTGTTGTTTTTTCTCCCCTTGTCCCGGCAGACAGACCTCCCCTCCGCCTCGTGTCATTGGAGGCCAGCCGGCTTATACCGTCCATCGGATACTGGATTCCCGCCGGGTGCAGCGGTCCTGGCAGTATCTGGTGGACTGGGAAGGCTACGGTCCCGAGGAGCGCTCCTGGGTTCCTGCCAAAGACATCCTGGACCCTGACCTCATTCGTCAGTTCAGGGCCCTCCACCCTGAGAGAGCTGGTAGGAACGTCAGGAGCCGTTCCTAGGGGGGATTCTGTCAGGATTTGGCCAGGGTTGTTCCGGGTTTTGGTCACTAGATGCCCCCATTGTGCTTTTTGACCTTATGTTTTTTCCCTTGTTCCCCATTATTATTTGCACCTGTGCCTCGTTTTCCCCTGATTGTATTTAAACCCTTAGTTTCCCTCAGTTCTGTGCTCTGTGTTTGTATGTTAGCACCCAGCCCTAGTGTTCTGTGTATTCTTGTCGTTTCCAGTGGATGCTCTTGTGGAATTCTGTTTTTGTTTTGGAGTATCTCTTGAGGCTTTTTTGTGCTATACCTACCACCTTTTGGATTTGCCATTTTGTATTGAAGGACTTCTCCTTTTTTACTTTATTAAATACACCGTCTTAAGTACTGCTGTGTCTGCCTCATCTTCTGGGTTCTGCTGACTATTCGTGGCTCAGTTGTTTAAGTGACTGTTTCTCACTCCGGAGACCCAGGTTCGTAACCGGGTCCTGACAGGGATGAACTAGAAATTTTGTCTCACTAGTGATCACGCTGGGTATGTTCGCCCTGATCCAGTCCCTCGTAGTCTCAACAGTGATATATCATATTTTGGTGTAGGAGGGAAACAAGCAGTGTTCTACATTGTACAGTCAACCCGGGTAAGTGTTTAATTATTGGCCATTTTCCTCTGTTTTGCCATATTCCCCTAATGGACTGTGAAGCACAATGTGCCTTGATATGTCTTTTGTTAAAGATTATCAGCAAACCAGCGAGCTCCCCAGATGTCCATGAATTTGTCATTTCAAAAGAAGAGTTTGAGAGGAAGGAGCGGAACAATGAGAATATTTACAGTGGTTTCATCAGAAATAGGAAGGGATTACCAACAGATCACCCAAAATGTTGACTATGTAATCAACAAAACTAAGGTTCTCAATCCATCCACACTTAGACCGATTTATATTTCAAAGTTAGGTCCAACTGCTGTACTACTATCCTTCCCACAGCGACCATCTCCTATGTAATGACATCCATGTTAACTCTTCCCCCATGGGTGACTCGTCCCACGTGCAAGATGACAAGGAGTGCTTTCTTCACGGGCTGATTGCCAAGGAGGTGGAAAAGGACAGGTTCACAACCGTGGTGGTGACAGGGGTCCAGCCTGAACACATCACCTTCCTCAGGCAGGACTTCCACCTGTGGACCAGAGAACTGGCGTGAGTCAGCACAGAGTGGGGTGATGTTGTCTTTAGCCGCTGATCTTGGCTCAATTTAGCATTTTCCCCCAATGGTTAAGGTTAGTATTATGGTAGGCCGGTCTGATTCTAGATCTGTACCTAGGGTGAGAACCCCGGAATGAGTAATCACCCTACACTGCCTGATCCCATAAACCCTAACCCTCCAATCTGATTGAATTGTTGTCCTCTTTAGTTCTTTTTAATTTCCACATCTTCATTGGTTTCAGTCTGCTTTGTTTCAGCCACTTGTATTACTATTACATTCACGGCCTAAATGGGAACAACATGAAAGCCTCCTACCGTAACTCTGATTGTGTCTCCAACATTGACATTCAGGTGAGACGATCAGTTGCACAAAAGTGACCATTTTGATCAAGTAGCCATGTAATCAGTGCAGTGCCTAAAATTAACACCTACCAAATGCAGGTAGATTTTGGCATTGGCGGGTAAGATGTCTATATGCCCAGTCACGTTGGTGAGTGGGGCTTCAGAGTGTGAGAAGTGTCACTTGTATTTGTGAATAAAATATAGTCAAGCATGATCCCATTTGTAGCAAAGCTATGCTTCTTTTCAATGTTTGAGTTTCAACTGTCAGGGAAGAGAAGACAACGTGGCTACTTGTCAAGCCTCGTTCACATTACCCACAACCACTCTGTTACGTTGCACCGGATGTCATGTATTTCAACAGAGACATCCACAACGGAGTGAAAACGTAACACCCCGTTGCGGTTGAAGGCTCCGCGGCGAGACGGACACCGCATACTTGTACATTTTTCAAACTTTGCGCCTTCAGTCCAGAGTCCGTCAAAGAACAGGAAGTTATCAAAACAAAGAAGAAGAAAATGTGGTTTTCGGTGATGGCTTTATGGCATAGCTAGAAACGTGTAAACGATTACCCATTACTATAATTGAGGACTATTTTAATACTAATGTTAAATAATACACATTGGGTGTTAAGCCAATTATATTATGACCTGCCGACCAGCTTTTTATATTATATGAACAAAAAGTATTCAATTTTATTTGGAATGGCTAGCCAGACAAAATTAAAAGGGCCTATTTAAATAACATTTTTTATTTTATTTGTTATTTGTCACACTGCCTGGTGGACCAAAAAGTACATTTTAGGCCCTGCATGTAATTATGTGTTAATTTATTTTATGGTATTCCAGACAAGTGCTACAGACAATAGTCATCCAAGAGCATCTATTCAGTCTTTGAAGATGCCTATTTTCTAACTCTATTATTTTGTGATATTATTGATCCTCATCTCTTTATCTGCCATTTTAGATCTCTACTGGAGAATTTCCCCCAGATCCCTCGCATGGTGAACCTCCGAGAGATTGAAAACGACATGCAGACGCTCTACATCATTTTTATATATATATATATATATATATGTGTTTGTAATAATGACAATTCCAACAATACTGAATGAACACTTATTTTAACTTAATATAATACATCTATAAAATCAATTTAGTCTCAAATAAATAATGAAACATGTTCAATTTGGTTGGTTTAAATAATGCAAAATCAAAGTGTTGGAGAAGAAAGTAAAAGTGCAATATGTCCCATTTAATAAGCTAACGTTTAAGTTCCTTGCTCAGAACATATGAAAGCTGGTGGGTTCCTTTTAACAAGAGTCTTAAATATTCCCAGGTAAGAAGTTTTAGGTTGTAGTTATTATAGGACTATTTCTCTCTATACCCTTTGTATTTCATATACCTTTGACTAATGGATGTTCTAATAGGTACTTTAGTATTGCCAGCTTAATCTCAGGAGTTGATAGGCTTGAAGTCATAAACAGCGCAATGCTTGAAGCACAGCGAAGAGCTGCTGGCAAATGCAGGAAAGTGCTGTTTGAATGAATGCTTACGAGCCTGCTGGTGCCTACCACCGCTCAGTCAGACTGCTCTATCAAATCATAGACTTAATTATTATATAATAACACACAGAAATACGAGCCTTAAGTCATTAATATGGTCAAATCCGGAAACTATCAGATTCGAAAACAAAACGTTTATTCTTTCAGTGAAATACGGAACCGTTGTGTATTTTATCTAACGGGTGGCATCCCCAAGTCTAAATATTTCTGTTACATTGCACAACGTTCATTGTTATGTCATAATTATGTATAATTCTGGCAAAATAATTATGGTCTTAGGAAGAAATGGTCTTCACACTGTTTGCAACGAGCCAGGCGGCCCAAACTGCTGCATATACCCTGACCGATTTACATTTACATTTAAGTCATTTAGCAGACGCTCTTATCCAGAGCGACTTACAAATTGGTGAATTCACCTTCTGACATCCAGTGGAACAGCTACTTTACAATAGTGCATCTAAATCATTAAGGGGGGGTGAGAAGGATTACTTATCCTATCCTAGGTATTCCTTGAAGAGGTGGGGTTTCAGGTGTCTCCGGAAGGTGGTGATTGACTCCGCTGTCCTGGCATCGTGAGGGAGTTTGTTCCACCATTGGGGGGCCAGAGCAGTGAACAGTTTTGACTGGGCTGAGCGGGAACTGTACTTCCTCAGTGGTAGGGAGGCGAGCAGGCCAGAGGTGGATGAACGCAGTGCCCTTGCTTGGGTGTAGGGCCTGATCAGAGCCTGGAGGTACTGCGGTGCCGTTCCCCTCACAGCTCCGTAGGCAAGCACCATGGTCTTGTAGCGGATGCGAGCTTCAACTGGAAGCCAGTGGAGAGAGCGGAGGAGCGGGGTGACGTGAGAGAACTTGGGAAGGTTGAACACCAGACGGGCTGCGGCGTTCTGGATGAGTTGTAGGGGTTTAATGGCACAGGCAGGGAGCCCAGCCAACAGCGAGTTGCAGTAATCCAGACGGGAGATGACAAGTGCCTGGATTAGGACCTGCGCCGCTTCCTGTGTGACGCAGGGTCGTACTCTGCGGATGTTGTAGAGCATGAACCTACAGGAACGGGCCACCGCCATGATGTTGGTTGAGAACGACAGGGTGTTGTCCAGGATCACGCCAAGGTTCTTAGCGCTCTGGGAGGAGGACACAATGGAGTTGTCAACCGTGATGGCGAGATCATGGAACGGGCAGTCCTTCCCCGGGAGGAAGAGCAGCTCCGTCTTGCCGAGGTTCAGCTTGAGGTGGTGATCCGTCATCCACACTGATATGTCTGCCAGACATGCAGAGATGCGATTCGCCACCTGGTCATCAGAAGGGGGAAAGGAGAAGATTAGTTGTGTGTCGTCTGCATAGCAATGATAGGAGAGACCATGTGAGGTTATGACAGAGCCAAGTGACTTGGTGTATAGCGAGAATAGGAGAGGGCCTAGAACAGAGCCCTGGGGGACACCAGTGGTGAGAGCGCGTGGCGAGGAGACAGATTCTCGCCACGCCACCTGGTAGGAGCGACCTGTCAGGTAGGACGCAATCCAAGCGTGGGCCGCGCCGGAGATGCCCAACTCGGAGAGGGTGGAGAGGAGGATCTGATGGTTCACAGTATCGAAGGCAGCCGATAGGTCTAGAAGGATGAGAGCAGAGGGAGAGAGTTAGCTTTAGCAGTGCGGAGCGCCTCCGTGATACAGAGAAGAGCAGTCTCAGTTGAATGACTAGTCTTGAAACCTGACTGATTTGGATCAAGAAGGTCATTCTGAGAGAGATAGCGGGAGAGCTGGCCAAGGACGGCACGTTCAAGAGTTTTGGAGAGAAAAGAAAGAAGGGATACTGGTCTGTAGTTGTTGACATCGGAGGGATCGAGTGTAGGTTTTTTCAGAAGGGGTGCAACTCTCGCTCTCTTGAAGACGGAAGGGACGTAGCCAGCGGTCAGGGATGAGTTGATGAGCGAGGTGAGGTAAGGGAGAAGGTCTCCGGAGATGGTCTGGAGAAGAGAGGAGGGGATAGGGTCAAGCGGGCAGGTTGTTGGGCGGCCGGCCGTCACAAGAAGCGAGATTTCATCTGGAGAGAGAGGGGAGAAAGAGGTCAGAGCACAGGGTAGGGCAGTGTGAGCAGAACCAGCGGTGTCGTTTGACTTAGCAAACGAGGATCGGATGTCGTCGACCTTCTTTTCAAAATGGTTGACGAAGTCATCTGCAGAGAGGGAGGAGGGGGGAGGGGGAGGAGGATTCAGGAGGGAGGAGAAGGTGGCAAAGAGCTTCCTAGGGTTAGAGGCAGATGCTTGGAATTTAGAGTGGTAGAAAGTGGCTTTAGCAGCAGAGACAGAGGAGGAAAATGTAGAGAGGAGGGAGTGAAAGGATGCCAGGTCCGCAGGGAGGCGAGTTTTCCTCCATTTCCGCTCGGCTGCCCGGAGCTCTGTTCTGTGAGCTCGCAATGAGTCATCGAGCCACGGAGCGGGAGGGGAGGACCGAGCCGGCCTGGAGGATAGGGGACATAGAGAGTCAAAGGATGCAGAAAGGGAAGAGAGGAGGGTTGAGGAGGCAGAATCAGGAGATAGGTTGGAGAAGGTATGAGCAGAGGGAAGAGATGATAGGATGGAAGAGGAGAGAGTAGCGGGGGAGAGAGAGCGAAGGTTGGGACGGCGCGATACCATCCGAGTAGGGGCAGTGTGGGAAGTGTTGGATGAGAGCGAGAGGGAAAAGGATACAAGGTAGTGGTCGGAGACTTGGAGGGGAGTTGCAATGAGGTTAGTGGAAGAACAGCATCTAGTAAAGATGAGGTCGAGCGTATTGCCTGCCTTGTGAGTAGGGGGAAGGTGAGAGGGTGAGGTCAAAGAGGAGAGGAGTGGAAAGAAGGAGGCAGAGAGGAATGAGTCAAAGGTAGACGTGGGGAGGTTAAAGTCGCCCAGGACTGTGAGAGGTGAGCCGTCCTCAGGAAAGGAGCTTATCAAGGCATCAAGCTCATTGATGAACTCTCCGAGGGAACCTGGAGGGCGATAAATGATAAGGATGTTAAGCTTGAAAGGGCTGGTAACTGTGACAGCATGGAATTCAAAGGAGGCGATAGACAGATGGTTAAGGGGAGAGAGAGAGAATGACCACTTGGGAGAGATGAGGATCCCGGTGCCACCACCCCGCTGGCCAGAAGCTCTCGGGGTGTGCGAGAACACGTGGGCGGACGAAGAGAGAGCAGTAGGAGTAGCAGTGTTATCTGTGGTGATCCATGTTTCCGTCAGTGCCAAGAAGTCGAGGGACTGGAGGGAGGCATAGGCTGAGATGAACTCTGCCTTGTTGGCCGCAGATCGGCAGTTCCAGAGGCTACCGGAGACCTGGAACTCCACGTGGGTCGTGCGCGCTGGGACCACCAGATTAGGGTGGCCGCGGCCACGCGGTATGGAGCGTTTGTATGGTCTGTGCAGAGAGGAGAGAACAGGGATAGATAGACACATAGTTGACAGGCTACAGAAGAGGCTACGCTAATGCAAAGGAGATTTGAATGACAAGTGGACTACTCGTCACGAATGTTCAGAAAGTTAAGCTTATGTAGCAAGAATCTTATTGACTAAAATGATACAGTACTGCTGGAGTAGGCTAGCTGGTAGTGGCTGCGATGTTGACACTACACTAATCAAGTCGTTCCGTCGAGTGTAATAGTTTCTACAGTGCTGCTATTCGGGGGCTAGCTGGCTAGCTAGCAGGTTGATTGCGTTACGTTACCTTAAGAGAACGACAATAGCTGGCTAGCTAACCTAGAAAATCGCTCTAGGCTACACAATTGTCTTAGATACAAAGACGGCTATGTAGCTAGCTAGCTACGATCAAACAAATCAAACCGTTGTACTGTAATAGTTTCTACAGTGCTGCTATTCGGGGGCTAGCTGGCTAGCTACGTTAACAGAACGACAATAGCTGGCCAGCTAACCTAGAAAATCGCTCTAGACTACACAATTGTCTTAGATACAAAGACGGCTATGTAGCTGGCTAGCTACGATCAAACAAATCAAACCGTTGTACTGTAATGAAGTGAAATGAAAATGTGATACTACCTGTGGAGCGACGCGGAATGTTGACCGGGTAGTTGAAGTTCAATTCGGTAGAGGTAGGCTAGCTGTTGGCTAGCTAGCTAGCAGCATCTCCTACGTTAAGGACGACAAATAGCTGGCTAGCTAACCTCGGTAAATTAAGATAATCACTCTAAGTCTACACACTCTAAACTACACAATTATCTTGGATACGAAGACAGCGAAGACAACTATGTAGCTAGCTGACACTACGCTAATCGAGTAATAGTTTCTACAGTGCTGGTGGACAGTGGATGTTAGCTAGCTGCTTAGCTAGCTGCTGGGCAGATACGTTAGGACGATGAAATACGATAGTTATGCAATTATCTTTGATACAAAGACGGCTATGTAGCTAGCTAAGAAGAAATTTCTAAGATTAGACAAATCAAACCGTTGTACTATAATGAAATGTAATGAAAAGTTATACTACCTGCGGACCGAAGTGTAGATGCGACCGCTCGCTCCAACTGTTGCACAGAATGCAAGAGAAGTGACACAATTTCCCTAGTTAAATTTAAATTCATGTTAGCAGGCGATATTAACTAAATATGCAGGTTTAAAAATATATAATTGTGTATTGATTTTAAGAAAGGCATTGATGCTTATGTACACATTGGTGCAACGACAGTGCTTTTTTCAAGAATGTGCTTGTTAAATCACCCGTTTGGAGAAGTAGGCTGGGATTCAATGATAAATTAACAGGCACCACATCGATTATATGCAACGCAGGACAAGCTAGATAAACTAGTAATATCATCAACCATGTGTAGTTGACTAGTGATTATGTTAAGATTGATTGTTTCTCATAAGTTTAATGCCAGCTAGCACCTTACCTTGGCTCCTTGCTGCACTCGCATAACAGGTAGTCAGCCTGCCACGCATTCTCCTCACGGAGTGCAATGTAATCGGTGTCCAAAAATGCCGATTACTGATTGTTATGAAAACTTGAAATCGGTCCTAATTAATTGGCCATTCCGATTAATCGGTCGACCTCTAGTACTGAGTAGTAATGATGTAATGTAGCATCTGAAATATACATTTTATTGTAAAGCTCATATAATCTCATCTTTGATTTCATTTCATTTTCGTAATAACACCTTTGATTGGGATCGATTTCCCTGTTTGTGGGTGTTTGAAGGATCTACATTTATAAGTGCCATTGCATTGAGCACAGCCATTACACTTGTAATTTCCATCCAGTAGGGGCGCAAATAGACATGACATTTTTCAAGGTCAGCCTCGCAAAAAGACGCATTCTCGCGTTCTAACTACCCGCTATTCAAAGATTTCTGAACAAATTAAGGGAATTCTAAAATCCGATGATAGTCTCGGTAATGTGTTTGCAGACCTTCCCTTGGTCGTCTTCTCGGGGGCAGAAATCTCAGAGACCAATTGGTAAACTCTGATTTACCACCCCAAGATATTCCTGAACAACGTCTATTTGCGCCCCTACTGGATGAAAATTACAAGTGTAATGGCTGTGCTCAATGCAATGGCACTTATAAATGTAGATCCTTCAATCAAAGGTGTTATTACGTGCTCCACTAAGGTAGTTATTTATGTTATAACTTTTCCTTGTGGTAAAAATTATGTGGGTAAAGCAAAGCGCGAATTAAAAGTACGTATTTCAGAGCATCGTAGCACCATTAGGTGCAAAAACTTGGCTTACCCAGTTGAGGCCCACTTTTTGGAGGCAGGCCACTCGATTTCGTCTCTGCGTTATATTGACATTGAACATGTCATCCTCCCTAGGAGAGAGGGTGACCTTGATAATTTCTTGTTAAAACGAGAGGTGTCTTTTGACACTATATAAATGAGTCAACCGCAGTGTTTGTGATTATACCCTGATGAAGACAGCTTGGTTGGCGAAACGTTGGTAATTACATTTTTGCATCTGAGCTCCTAGAGTGTGCGGCTCTCCTTTATTTTCACGTTTTCTACTCCGCTAGCCAGCACCTCACCTAAATAGGTGTGCGTTTCTTTTTCTTCTCGAGGTCTCAGAAAACACAGCCCATCTTCTCCGGCTCTGTTGTTCAGATCCTACTATACAGTGATCAGGAGGGAGATGTCTACGCCACAGGAGGGCCAGTGCAAGTGGTTATGGTGAGACATGGATGTCATCAGAGAGAATGATCGTAGTAACTCTTTGCTCTGTGTGCATTTTATAGAAACAATCTTCTGTCTAATCATTTGTTTTTGAATGATTTTGCCTGTAAAATCATCCAATTTTTATATCGGTTTCCATAGGAACCAAAGGCGCTTGTGCGACGAAGTCAAGACTAGACCCATCTCCAAAATTGACAGGGTGGTTACCAATGCAGCCATGAAGAAGAGCATTGATGATGAAATAGCCAAGTGAGCGAACCATTTTGGATTTAAATCCCAACATATACATTTGAATGTGGCCCTTAAGCCCCAGTGGTTAATGGGTTTTGTGCCTGTTTTGCCTCAGACTCCCAGACAAGCTGAAAGTGACCTGGCCGGAGGGCAACCCCTGGACCCAGAATGATGTCCAGACAGCAAGCACTCCACTAGGTACAGAGACAGGCTCCCTGCACCTTACACAGTAGCGCCATGCAATCTGCTAAGAATCCTAAGTTAACACATATTTGTGAGTGTCAGTAGGATCTCCCTTTCATTCCTTGCAGGGCCTCTCCATGTGGACATTCTCAACAAGAAAGGAGAGCCGGCATGTAGGATACCATCAGCCACTCAAAACGCAGCACGGAAAGCACTTTCAATCTAACTAAAAGTTGTTTGGCATTGTAAGTTCATTTGAATGCTAAGAATGATTTCTGTTATTATGTTGTTGGCAGACTGTTTCAATGGTTAGTTTGTGTATACCATGTCATAAAAAGTTCTCTCTCTTCTTCCCTAGCACCTAATGGTGATGTGGAGATCAACTTTCACATTGCAGCACATTCAGCCAAGTGGGCATTCTGGTTCAGAACCATGGGTACTTTCTTGTTTCAATTCACTGGAAATTCATTTATTTCTAACTTTATTGTAATGATTTAGAGTTTCCTCTGTTAAGTATGGTAAAACTGTATTTTATGTTCTAAATTTGCTTAAATTTAGAACATAATTTTAAGGGGAAAAATTCCCTAAATACATTTTTTTAAATGCTACTTTTTATGTTTTTAATATGCACGTTTTTGTTACTAGCTAATGATGTCTGACTCTCTGGTGGTTAAACAGTGTTGTTCCCCCTGTGTAGGGAACCTAAACAGGTTGGGGAAGTATACACTGCAACTGAACACAGTACTCAACGAGAGCAATGCTGCTGTCTGGGCTGGGAAACAGCTGCCCAACCACACACTGGACTTCTCCATTACTGGTAACCAATGTTCCCTGTAAACTGTGTGCTCGGCCTCGCAGCTCCTGAAGCAGTCCCGTGCAGTAGAATTGCCAGCCTCTGCAGAGATGCATGAGATTGAACTTCACAAAAATGTATCTTTCCTGGCGGTAAACAGATTGAATCAATGCAGCAAACCCAATCTAACTTCAAGTCTGAGTTGGTGATTTTGTTGGAGCCTGAGGAGTGCATCTGAGTAGCCTATTTCTATTTCACAGCCCAAATGGTTTTTCCCATCACGAGCGGTTGGAGAGTAGCCTAGATGCGCATTTGTTGATTTTCTTTGCTGGTTCCTGCGTTACTCACCTGGTTATATCGAATTTTGGTCAGCAATGGGGGAGTGATTTGCTTCCTTACAAGAGCACAAAAGTTGTACATATCTAACTGTCTTTGAAAGTGAGTCAGGAAAATATATATTTTTTTGTCTTAAAGGTCTTGATATTTTGTCTTGATATTTTGAGACTGAAAATGCAAATAAGCCAATTGGCAGAGAGTTACATACATTTTTGTGTGTTTCTCTGAATGGTAGTAATAATAACCATTTTTATTTTGTAAAGTGTTTTCTTGCATCATAACTCAATGCAATTTTCAGACCTAATTGGCCAATTGTTATAGATCATTGCTTAGTTTTATATAGTGATTTGAGCTTGAGTAAAACATCAGTGACAAGCCATGCATGATGTTTTCTTAAGTATCATTGATGTATGTATGCCTATATTGTCAAATCAAATCAAATCAAATGTTATTTGTCACATACACATGGTTAGCAGATGTTAATGCGAGTGTAGCGAAATGCTTGTGCTTCTAGTTCCGACAATGCAGTAATAACCAACAAGTAATCTAACTAACAATTCCTAAACTACTGTCTTATAAACAGTGTAAGTGGATAAAGAATATGTACATAAGGATATATGAATGAGTGATGGTACAGAGCAGCATAGGCAAGATGCAGTAGATGGTATCGAGTACAGTATATACATATGAGATGAGTATGTAAACAAAGTGGCATAGTTAAAATGGCTAGTGATACATGTATTACATAAGGATGCAGTCGATGATATAGAGTACAGTATATACGTATGCATATGAGAAGAATAATGTAGGGTAAGTAACATTATATAAGGTAGCATTGTTTAAAGTGGCTAGTGATATATTTACATCATTTCCCATCAATTCCCATTATTAAAGTGGCGGGAGTTGAGTCAGTGTCAGTGTGTTGGCAGCAGCCACTCAATGTTAGTGGTGGCTGTTTAACAGTCTGATGGCCTTGAGATAGAAGCTGTTTTTCAGTCTCTCGGTCCCAGCTTTGATGCACCTGTACTGACCTCGCCTTCTGGATGATAGCGGGGTGAACAGGCAGTGGCTCGGGTGGTAGATGTCCTTGATGATCTTTATGGCCTTCCTGTAACATCGGGTGGTGTAGGTGTCCTGGAGGGCAGGTAGTTTGCCCCGGTGATGCGTTGTGCAGACCTCACTACCCTCTGGAGAGCCTTACGGTTGAGGGCGGAGCAGTTGCCGTACCAGGCGGTGATACAGCCCGCCAGGATGCTCTCGATTGTGCATCTGTAGAAGTTTGTGAGTGCTTTTGGTGACAAGCCGAATTTCTTCAGCCTCCTGAGGTTGAAGAGGCGCTGCTGCGCCTTCTTCACGATGCTGTCTGTGTGAGTGGACCAATTCAGTTTGCCTGTGATGTGTATGCCGAGGAACTTAAAACTTGCTACTCTCTCCACTACTGTTCCACCGATGTGGATAGGGGGGTGTTCTCTCTGCTGTTTGGTGTCAGGAAAATAACCTGACACCAAACGTCAACAAAACTAAGGAGATGATTGTGGACTTCAGTCCACAATCATCTCCTTAGTTTTGTTGACGTTGAGTGTGAGGTTATTTTCCTGACACCACACTCCGAGGGCCCTCACTTCCTCCCTGTAGGCCGTCTCATCGTTGTTGGTAATCAAGCCTACTACTGTTGTGTCGTCCGCAAACTTGATGATTGAGTTGGAGGCGTGCGTGGCCACGCAGTCATGGGTGAACAGGGAGTACAGGAGAGGGCTCAGAACGCACCCTTGTGGGGCCCCAGTGTTGAGGATCAGTGGGGAGGAGATGTTGTTACCTACCCTCACCACCTGGGGGCGGCCAGTCAGGAAGTCCAGTACCCAGTTGTACAGGGCGGGGTCGAGACCCAGGGTCTCGAGCTTGATGACGAGCTTGGAGGGTACTATGGTGTTGAATGCCGAGCTGTAGTCGATGAACAGCATTCTCACATAGGTATTCCTCTTGTCCAGATGGGTTAGGGCAGTGTGCAGTGTGGTTGAGATTGCATCGTCTGTGGACCTATTTGGGCGGTAAGCAAATTGGAGTGGGTCTAGGGTGTCAGGTAGGGTGGAGGTGATATGGTCCTTGACTAGTCTCTCAAAGCACTTCATGATGACGGAAGTGAGTGCTACGGGGCGGTAGTCGTTTAGCTCAGTTACCTTAGCTTTCTTGGGAACAGGAACAATGGTGGCCCTCTTGAAGCATGTGGGAACAGCAGACTGGTATAGGGATTGATTGAATATGTCCGTAAACACACCAGCCAGCTGGTCTGCGCATGCTCTGAGGGCGCGGCTGGGAATGCCGTCTGGGCCTGCAGCCTTGCGAGGGTTAACACGTTTAAATGTTTTACTCACCTCGGCTGCAGTGAAGGAGAGACCGCATGTTTCCGTTGCAGGCCGTGTCAGTGGCACTGTATTGTCCTCAAAGCGGGCAAAAAAGTTATTTAGTCTGCCTGGGAGCAAGACATCCTGGTCCGTGACTGGGCTGGATTTCTTCCTAGAGTCCGTGATTGACTGTAGACCCTGCCACATGCCTCTTGTGTCTGAGCCGTTGAATTGAGATTCTACTTTGTCTCTGTACTGACGCTTAGCTTGTTTGATAGCCTTACGGAGGGAATAGCTGCACTGTTTGTATTCAGTCATGTTACCAGACACCTTGCCCTGATTGAAAGCAGTGGTTTGCGCTTTCAGTTTCACGCGAATGCTGTCATCAATCAACGGTTTCTGGTTAGGGAATGTTTTAATCGTTGCTATGGGAATGACATCTTCAACGCACATTCTAATGAACTCACACACCGAATCAGCGTATTCGTCAATATTGTTATCTGATGCAATACAAAACATGTCCCAGTCCACGTGATGGAAGCAGTCTTGGAGTGTGGAGTCAGCTTGGTCGGACCAGCGTTGGACAGACCTCAGCGTGGGAGCTTCTTTTTAAAAATTTTGTCTGTAGGCAGGTATCAGCAAAATGGAGTCGTGGTCAGCTTTTCCGAAAGGGGGGCGGGGTAGGGCCTTATATGCGTCGCGGAAGTTAGAGTAACAGTGATCCAAGGTTTTTCCACCCCTGGTTGCGCAATCGATATGCTGATAAAATTTAGGGAGTCTTGTTTTCAGATTAGCCTTGTTAAAATCCCCAGCAACAATGAATGCAGCCTCCGGATAAATGGTTTCCAGTTTGCAAAGAGTTAAATAAAGTTCGTTCAGAGCCATCGATGTGTCTGCTTGGGGGGGGATATATACGGCTGTGATTATAATCGAAGAGAATTCTCTTGGTAGATAATGCGGTCTACATTTGATTGTGAGGAATTCTAAATCAGGTGAACAGAAGGATTTGAGTTCCTGTATGTTTCTTTCATCGCACCATGCCTCGTTAGCCATAAGGCATACACCCCTACCCCTCTTCTTACCAGAAAGGTGTTTGTTTCTGTCAGCGCGATGCGTGGAGAAACCCATTGGCTGCACCGCTTCGGATAGCGTCTCTCCAGTGAGCCATGTTTCCGTGAAGCACAGAACGTTACAGTCTCTGATGTCCCTCTGGAATGATACCCTTGCTCGGATTTCATCAACCTTGTTGTCAAGAGACTGGACATTGGCAAGAAGAATGCTAGGAAGTGGGGCACGATGTGCCCGTCTCTGTAGTCTGACCAGAAGACCGCCTCGTTTCCCTCTTTTTCGGAGTCGTTTTTTTGGGTCGCTGCATGCTGTCCATTCCGTTGTCCTGTTTGTAAGGCAGAACACAGGATCCGCGTCGCGAAAAACATATTCTTGGTCGTACTGATGGTGAGTTGACGCTGATCTTATATACAGTAGTTCTTCTCGACTGTATGTAATGAAACCTAAGATGACCTGGGGTACTAATGTAAGAAATAACACGTAAAAAAAAACAAAAAACTGCATAGTTTCCTAGGAACGCGAAGCGAGGCGGCCATCTCTGTCGGCGCCGGAAGTATGTCCACCACATATTGGCTATTGTAGTCAACAGCTATATTTTTTACTTTATTTGAACCTTTATTTAACTAGTCCAAACCCTCCCCTAACCCGGACGAAGCTGGGTTGGCCCATGCACTGCCCTATGGGACTCCCGATCACGGCCAGTTGTGATACAGCCCGGGATCAAACCAGGGTCTGTAGTGACGCCTCTAGCACTGAGATGCAGTGCCTTAAACCGCTGCACCACTCGGGAGCCCACAAATATCCTTGTGGAAACATATGACCATGTGGAAATGTTATGGCATTTGCCCCATTGGTTTTGTTAGGCCTACATTATGGTCAAAAAGCCACAATAGCTTATTGGCTGCTGTCTGAAACTAACTTAAAGCCCAGTGCATTCAAACATTACTTTCTGTGTTTAATATATATTTATTTACACACTGAGGTTGGAATAATATTCTGAAAATTCTGATTGCCTGAAATTTCAGCCTGTTTTGTTGGGAGGGAATTTTGGCCTTCCATGTTAACATCACCATGCAGTAAATTGATAACAGCTAATATTCAGTTTTCCCCTCCCCACTCATGCCATTCCAACAATCATAGCAAAATTGCTGCTTGAGAAATTGTTCTTTGCTAAAAAGCTATCTTTGAACTCGGAGTAAGGTACTTAATTGTTATCCAGAAATGATTTCATATGGAGATGAAAATGCTTGAGTTCAACCTTTTTTTAAAGTGGGTACAGCCTCTGTGTTCACTGTTAACGCGTGCAGGACTGCTCCCAAAGTTATATAGTTTCAGCTCACAACCTGAAATTAGCTCGGTGCTGGAAAAATCTGAGGAAACATTGCTGTTAACCATCTTTGTGAAGTCAGACTGAAATACATGAAACGCTTTGGCCCTCTCCGGTAACAACAATCAGATTGATCGCCTAAAGACCCATCTCTTTTCTCCCTCTCTCGCTGTCTCTCTTCTCCCAAAGGGCAGTGCAGATAGGTTTGTGGTGGGTATTGTGAACACACCGCTCTATGGGGGGGTGCCTTTTAAATCCCACTGAAGCTGATGGATGAATACAGTCACCCTGCTTGTCCTCCTCCCAACCCCAAGCCCTTTCTGGAATGCAGGTAGGTTACACAGAAAAATAGTTTAAATGGTTACTAGGGTTGGGCGGTATCCAGATGTTCATAGTCATACTGTTTCTGTACCATACCGTATACCATACGGGTATACCGTTTTGGCGAACATGGACACAAGGAGCACTTCTTTTTTTAATGCACTAAACTATTTAGGCAACAGGGATCTTGACCCAGGAGGGGATTGAATGTCTCTGCTGTAACCAAGAAGCTTGATCTTGACATCTAGCCGGAAGAAATCGGTTATCTCTTCCCTGCAGGGCTCAGCCCGAGTCTCAGGTTATTCATGGTGCCAGACACTTTCAGCCGCTCCTTGTTTAGCTGGTGGTTGTTACTGTGTTTCAGTTCACTGGAATTGAGATAAGAGGGGGTGGCCACTAGTGGGACCACTTTCACCATCCAGGGCGTCAGAGCCAGGGGCGCGGTGCACAACTACCAGAGCAAAGTCAGAGACGCTGGTTTTCAAGGCTGCAGGGCTCTCACTTTAACTCTGTCCAGATGAACCGCAACGAGACAGACAACTGAAAGCTCTCTCAAATTACGTCCTCGGCTAATGTTTGGTAATATCGTCTCGGCAGACGCACGCCATGAAAGTGGTCCTGCCTGGCCTCAAACAAGATCAGCCTTCTCCCTGGTAAAGTGATTGATTTACGTTGAAGAAGTCACAAAGTAAAATAATGTTTATACTCTTATGTCCACCTGGATATTCAGAGGAAAACACATCTTTACTTGATTAACCATGAATTTACCTTTTTGCTTTAAAAAAAATCTAAATAATAAACTATATATTAAATAATGACTGGTTATTTACGGCACCACATTGGGCGGGGGACTGCTGCTCTGCTATAATAAGAAATTCTATTTAATGGGGGTTGTGGGCACAGTAGATCCTGATAAGGGATTTTAAGTAAACGATTCCCCTGGTGTTGCTGATGCTGTCCAGCTGCGGCTGGAGGGCTACTCAGGGTGACATGGGATAGAGAAATACATCAGCCAGCCTTTAGGCCTTGATAAAAACATGTGTAGCTTAAACAGTGTTTTACAAGCAGCACGGTGTATATTGTGTACATGTGAAGGACATTCCATAGTAGTGTGTCAGCTGAATGTGAATGTTTTGCAGGTAGCCCAGATTCACTCAAAGTGAAACAAGAGAATCCAATCACTGTGGAGAATGGAACCTCTGTTTGCTTTGATGTGGAGGTCTGTGACCAAGCAGGAAACGTCACAGTTCAACCCAAACTGATTGTCCACTGCCAAGTAAGATCATACTAGGCCCTGACTGCGGAGGTATGAGTACCCAAGTCTTCCAAAGTAGAAGAATTACATATTTACTGCACTTTATATGCCCATCATGAACTTGGCAACTTGGCTTCTTCCAGTTCATATTTTTCCCAAATCTGAAGTTCAATCCAGTGTTCTGTCTTTGGTGTTCCATGCTCATACATTTGAATGCTTTTACTCAATTCCAAAAGTGCAAAACACATTTTGATTCCTCCAAAAGCACTAAATAGACAGTCTGCCAAAGCACCATTCCAACCCGACAGGGTTGATTAAGAGGGTGTGTCAATTGTCCCAGAGTATGTGCATTTTAGGGCCACTGTCCATTCAGCGTGTTACCAGGGTCGTATTCATTAGTGTTTTGCAACGGAAAACGAAATGCAGGGTTTTTTTTTCTGCCGCAAAATGGAGCTTGAGGCCCTCTTGTTGGCCGCAGTGACAAAATGTAGCTGTTTTTTTTAAAGCAGATTTCCTGCAATTCTGCACATCTTGCCATGTGGCTGAGAACTGTCTGAGTGACGAAAACAATATAAATGGTGGCCCAATGCCATGACCAAAATACTCCTGAATGCATCATGTTTTTAATGTTTTTCATTCTCCCTGACTGCCTAGCTTTTATTTGGGTGATTTTCTAGTTCTCAAATGTAATCTTTTTAGATATATATATAAGGTCCATTTATCTTTTCTACATTCTTTATTTTAGTCTTAAGTTTAAAAAAATTATCCTGTTTGGGAATAGGCGGCCTGAAAACACTTAGTGAAATACTTTTCTATGCAGAAAATCCCCTGAAACAGGTGTTTATTGGACAAGTGAAGGTAGTCCATACCCTATTTGATTGGTTCCATTCCCAGTGAATACTAGTTATTTGGGGGAGGAGGGGATTATTATTATTTTGGATGATACTATATCGATACTTTGACTCCAAGTAGAGATTTGTTTAAAAAAATATATTGATTATTAAATAAATCTATCTACACACAATAACCCATAGTGGTAAAGCGAAAACAGGTTTAGAAATATTTGCAATTGTATAGAAAATAAATCAAATGCCTTATTTACATCTAGTATAAGCATTCAGACCCTTTGCTATTTGACTTTCCATTGATCATCCTTGATGTTTCTATAACTTGGAATCCAGCTGTGGTAAATTCAGTTGATTGGACATGATTTGGAAAGGCACACATACACACACACACACACCAGTCTATATAAGGTCCCACAGTTGACAGTGCATGTCGGAGCATATTGTCCGTGAAGCTCCGAGACAGAATTGTGTCGAGGCACAAGTCTGGGGAAGGGTACCAAAAAAATGTCTGCAGCATTGAAGGTCCCCAAGAACACAGTGGTCTCCATTTATTCTTAACTGGAAGAAGTTTGGAACCACCAAGACTCTTCCTAGAGCTGGCTGCCCAGCCAAACTGAGCAATTGTGGGAGAAGGACATTGGTCAGGGAGGTGACCAAGTACTCAAGATAGAGGGACAGGTGAACGGAGCAAAGTACAGAGAGATACTTGATGAAAAACTGCTCCAGAGCACTCAGAACCTCAGACTGGGGCGAAGGTTCACCTTCCAACAGGACAACGACCCTAAGCACACAGCCAAGACAACGCAGGAGTGCCTTTGGGACAAGTCTCTGAATGTCCTTGAGTGGCCCAGCAAACCCTGTACTTGAACCCGATCTAATATCTATTGAGATATCTGAAATTAGCTGTGCAGCAACACTCCCCATCCAACCTGACAGAGCTTGAGAGGATCTGCAGAGAATGGGAGAAACTCTCCAAATACAGGTGTGCCAAGCTTGTAGCGTCATACCCAAGAAGACTCGATGCTGTAATCGCTGCCAAAGGTGCTTCAACAAAGTACTGAGTAAAGGGTCTGAATACTTCGGTTATTAATTTCTGCAAATGTATTTAAAAAAATGGAAAACCTGTATTCACTTTGTCGTTATGGGGTATTGTGTGTAGATTGATGAGAAAAAAAAGATGTTATCAATTTTAGAATAAGGCTGTAACTTTTTCCACATTTTGTTACGTTAGCTTTCCGAATGGTGTGTGTGTGTCTGTGTCACGCACACACACACAACCAGTCAAAAGTTTTAGAACACCTACTCATTCAAGGGATTTTCTTTATTGCTATTTTCTACATTGTAGAATAATAGTGAATACATCAAAACTATGGAATCATGTAGTTACCAAAAAAGTGTTAAACAAATCACCATATGCCGTGATGACAGCTTTGCACACTCTTGGCATTCTCTCAACCAGCTTCATGAGGTAGTCACCTGGTATGCATTTCAATTAACAGGTGTGCCTTGTTAAATGTTAGTTTGTGTAATTTCTTTCCTTAATGTGTTTGAGCCAATCAGTTGTGTTGTGACAAAGAAGGGGTGGTATACAGAAGATGTCCCTGTTTGGTAAAAGACCATGTCCATATTCTGGCAAAAAAACAAATAAGCAAAGAGAAACGACAGTCCATCATTACTTTTTAGACATGAAGGTCAGTCAATCTGGAAAATGTCACGACCTTTGAAAGTTTCTTCAAGTCAGTCGCAAAAACCATGAAGCACTATGATGAAACTGGCTCTCATGAGGGCCGCCACAGGAAAGGAAGATGCAGAGTTACCTCTAATTAACTTATCCTCTGCAGCACAGTTAACTGCACCTCAGTTTGCAGCCCCAATAAATGCTTCACGGAGTTCAAGTAACAGACACATCCGAACATCAACTGTTCAGAGGAGATCGAGTGAATCAGGCCTTCATGGTGGAATTACTGCAAAGGAACCACTACTAAAGGATACCAATAATAAGAAGAGACTTGCTTGGACCAAGAAACACAAGCAATGGATATTAGACCGGTGGGATTAGATTTTTGGTTCCAACTGCCAAGTGTTTGTGAAATGCAGAGTAGGTGAACAGATCATCTCTGCATGTGTATTTTCCACTGTGAAGCATGGAGGAGGTGTGATGGTGTGGGGGTGCTTTGCTGGTGACACTGTGATTTATTTAGAATTCAAGGCACATTTAACCAGTATGGCTACCACAGCATTCTACAGCGATACGCCATCCCATCTGGTTTGGATTTAGTGGGACTATAATTTGTTTTCAACAGGACAATGACCCAACACACCTCCAGGCTGTGTAAGGGCTATTTGACCAAGAAGAAGAGTGATGGAGTGCTGCATCAGATGACCTGGCCTCCACAATCACCTGACCTCAACCCAATTGAGATGGTTTGGATTGAGTTGGACCACAGAGTGAAAGAAAAGCTGCCAATGAGTGCTCAGCATATGTGGGAACTCCTTCAAGACTGTTGGAAAAGCATTCCAGGTGAAGCTGGTTGAGGAAATACCAAGAGTGTGCAAAGCTGTCATCAAGGCAAAGGGTGGCTACTTTGAAGAATCTAATATCAAAAATATATTTTTACCCTTTTTTCTTTTGGGGGGGGGGGTTACTACATGATTCCATATGTGTTTCATTGTTTTGAGGTCTTCACTATTATTCTACAATGTAGAAAATAGTAAAACTAAAAACCCTTGAATGAGTAGGTGTCCAAACATTTGACTGGTACTGTAATTCAGTTTAAAAATAACAATTGTTATTTGTTTAGATAGTCAATGATATGTTTTGTATAATTCTACACAGTCCTAGAAAAAACGTTCGCCTATGGCCTATTTTCATTTCCCTTACAATACAAACAGTGTAATCCATTTGATCAACTTGATTTGTAGATTTGATGATGATGATATAACAGCCAGGTGCACAGGTGAGATCATTTGCTGTATTCCTAAACAAAATCACCAGTGAATGAACAATTGTAGAAGATGAATTGCATAAATTAAAATATTTAAATTGTACGTTTATTATGTTACTAGCCAGAGCAATGCAGTTCACGTGAGTGGTAATGTGCTGAATGCATGGACAGCACAGATATTCTTGGAAATAGAGCTGCACCTCCTTGAATTGAGTTATTTGACAAAGGTAAGTGTTATAGAAACTGCAGAATATGCTCTTTCTGATACTATATGGAAATCTAAATGTTTTACCAGCATGTGACTCTGAAGGAGGATATGATAAAGTGATGATCCTTTCCCTGCATCTATAAATTACAAGATGTGCCAATCTCTTAATTTCCAATTTGATAACTGATAGGCCTAATATTGTCACTCATCCGATTGTTTTCAATGTATTCTTGTCTATAGACTAGCTTGTTATGTTTGAAATTCGTTTTGATGGGTAGGCTAACTGGCATCCTTTGTTCCCTGCACGTTAAGTGCGATAGAGTCAAGGATATGTTTTCCATTATTCTTAAAGCCTACTGCATCACACATCACGTTTTCCTTCAAATAAATGTGATTTAGTTATAGTAAATAAAACAGTCCTGTAATGGCTTTTTACAAAGTAAAATGTAAAAGAGAATGGCAACAACCCCCAAGGTGCGCGGGCAAATTATTTGCTGCTGATAAATATGCATAACACAAACTCATCATTATACTATTGTCTTTCTAAATTAAATCAATCTCTTCACCTTCCTTATCATTCAGTAAGGCCTGTTTTACAAAAATTAAAAATAATTGTGAAGTAAGATGCACGATTATCGCTCATTCATGCATTTTTAGAGACGCATTAGCCTCTGGCTGGGTACCAACGTCCTACAGCACATTGTCTTGGCGGGTTAAGTTAGGGATAGATGTGAGAAAACAGGTCATGTTCTAAAATACCTTTTTTTAAATTTGTGATTAAAAAAATTAACACAAATTACCAGTGTAAAATACATACATTTAGGAAAAGTCAGGGAAGGAGCAGGACAGCTTTTACTGGGTGAGTAGATTTTTATTTATTTACAAAATCAAATGTCAGTGGCTGTTGGCCTATGGCGGTTTTAGTGTTAAATTGTAAGCCAACTTGTTTTCAGTACCTTTTAAAAAAAATGACCATGACACATCAAAATACATTTTCTCATGCTCTCACTCATGCTCTCACCTGCGTTAAGACGTATCGTGAGCAATATGTTTGGAACATTGTTTTTCTTGAGGCAAGTCTAAGTTCGGTAGCCGTAGTCTACGCCCCTTCGTCGGTGATTGGTCAACAGTTCTTCTCCTAGTAGAAGTGGGAACTATGGACGGGATTCTTCAAGGAAGTGTTGTCATTCACCAAGAGACCACTAGTTTTCATGCACATTTTTTTTCACTTGAAGTGCTGCACCAAACATCTTAAATGCAAAATAGTGTGACTAAGACCTTCTCTGCAAATGTTATTATCTTAGATTAAAGCAGACTATTTTAAGGAAGTGTATACTGTCGGTGTTGCTACAGCGTCTCAAGTGGGACAAGCATTAATATTGCTGAGGCACTGAGTTCTGCTAGGAGTAAACTGACCCTGGTATACAGACTCCTTTAACCTGGTGTAGTCATTGGTCTCCATCCCTTTCCTTCCTCACTGTGAAGAGGAGTTCACTGCTTGCCAACAGTGCCCAATGGGCCTGATCGTATGCCCTCCATAGACAATCTCAGATTTCTGGAGCCAATCTTCCCTTCCAGACGCATGGATAAAGAGACTGTTGCCCACTGTGGCTGATAGATTGTCCTTAAATAAACATCAGTCTTCTGGAGCCACGCTTCCCTTCTAGATGCGTAAAGAGACTGTTGCCCAATGGAAGGAATTACTTTTTGATTTTGTGATATTTGAGTCCAGGAAGTTAGTGAGTTGGCTTGACAATTTTTTATTGATTTTTGCAGTATGTATTTTTCTGTGGTGTCTCGGTTGCAGGGGATCTCTGGTTCGTCTTCCATGGTGGCTGTAGACTGCAGTAACACAGGGGCCGGGACCCTGGTGCTCAAACCAGTCGCCCTCAAAAACATCACGGGAGACCAGATGATTAAAGCTAAATTTGGTATTCCTGTAAGTAATCAATTGTCATCTGAAAATACCTCCTTTTTTGTCTCATTTTCTTTTGTTGTCCTTTTTAACTTATCCCTCCATGGATCTCAATGATAGAAAACAAGACACTCCTGCACACTACCATTCTTTAATGTTCCACAATATTTTAGTTTTTCAAAGATTACTTTGGGATTTTTTTTTGTATAAACACATACAAAAACATTTTGTCAAGTGAAATGGTACATTTTCACGAATCTGTTTTACCAATCAAAAGTATAATGGCTAAATAAATAAATGTGGCATATGAGTGCTGATCTAGGCTAATTGTTTTGCCTTTTTTTGCCTTGTCATGTTGAATAAGAGAAGGTGTCTGATCCTAGATCAGAATTCCTTTATGAATACGGCCCAGCATTGTGCCGTGACACTGTCAGGTGAACTGGACGGCTGAGGTGAGTGTGGCGGAGCTGGGCCAGGGGAAGCTGCCCAACGTACTGGTGCCGTCGCACGTGAAGGAAGAGCACTTTTACCAGGTCTCGTACAAAGACCAGCTGGTGTCTGTCGACACCTCCTTCACTACAATGTAAGTCTTCTACTTTAACATGGCTAGAAACATCTTGAGTAAAATTTTGTTCTGTATTTTGATGTGGCAAAATTTTTGCCTCCCATGGTTATCTTTTATGCTGTTCACAGTTAATTTGCTTATAGAAGTAGAAACAAATGAAGTCTGATTGTGCTTGTCACATCAGCTGGTGTGCTTGTTCTGATTCGCTGTTTGTTGGTTTTAGGCCCCGCCCTGACAAGCCAAAACACATGAGGATGGCAGAGGTCCTATCAGGAAAGGTCCGTGAGTCCGGATCCACCAGCAGCAGTTTTACTGTCAACTTCTAACCATTATACTGCCTTCCTGACACACATTCACATTTAGGACTTCTTCTTGATTACCTTCCAAATGAGAAACTGGTAGTTCCCTCTTCCAGACTTAGCGCTTGTGGACCAGTATGGGAATAAAAGTCCGACGCTGACCTCGACCTGTGTGGACTCGCTCGCTGTGGACGCAGAGGGTCTCGACAAGACATCTCTGGTGTTTACCTGGCAGGCACATTGAATAAATCAAAGGGATTTGTAACTTATTCATTTACTGTGATTTATTATTTTTTCTGAAAGTATAATTGGAGACAAATATCCCATGTAGGGATTTAGAAAAAACATAAAATGTCCATTACGCTATGTGTTGTAACTAGGAGAGCACCAACTCTGTCTTGGTGACGGGGGTACGGTTCAATCCCGGGTTCCCAGGCATCAGAGAGCTCTCCTTCACCTTGAGAGACTTTGTGGAGCACTTGACCATCAAAGTGACGGCTGGGATCCCTGCACAGCTCAAACTGGTGGACGGGCCACAGGAGGTGGGCATTAAGTTAGGGGCCAAGACACTCTGGCTGCGTCAATGGTGCCTTTTGGGACATCATCTCTATGGTATTGGTCATGGCTTTCCTTTCTCCCTCATTGTAGTCCATGTGTTTTGTTTCTTCAGCCCCTGCAAGTGCTGAAATAGCAAGTCATCCAGATGCCCTTTCTCCTCCAGCTGTTTGACGAGTGGGGGAACTCCTCCCCTGACCAAAGGGTTGTCGTGGCGCTGAAGGCCTCCAATCCGGCCCTGAAGGTCAGACACTCTCACCACCACTGTTGTAAAGTGGGACATGGGGATCTTATGCAGTGGGGGATACTGATGCTGCATACTATATATTTACACTTGGTAAATTAGTCAAGTCTATTGGGTGGTCTATCTTTTGTTGTTCAGGTGAAGTCATCTGTTACTTCACAACCAATAGACGAAGATGGAAAAGCCTGTTTCGTAGTGGACCATGTGAGAGGGCCCAAGTGAGTTCCTAACCGTATAATTCCTAACTACTTGCCAAAATGACCCTGTAACCATATATGAATGGAGGGCAGTGTTCACAACCTGTTGTTCTGTCAGGGTGGAGTATGCGCTGGAGTTCAGAGGGTCCTTCAACAAGCAGCCCATCCACGGTCCATCTGTGAAGCTCACCATTATCCCAGATCCCAACCAACCTGTCAAACTGGTGGTGGAGTACAACACTAACTCAGTGTTTCCTGCTGGAGCCACACTCGCATGTCTGTACCTCCCTGTTTATCTGTAAATCTACCTGTTTGTCTGTGGCTCTACCTGTGTGTAACTGTGGATCGAAATGTCTGTGGCGCTATCTACCTGTCTGTGGCTCTACCCGTGGGTCTGTCTGTGGCTCTACCCATGGGTCTGTCTGTGGCTCTACCCGTGGGTTTGTCTGTGGCTCTACCCGTGGGTCTGTCTGTGGCTCTACCCATGGTCTCTTCTGTGGGTCCGTGGGTCTGTTGATATGTGTGTGCCACTGGCATCTCTGTATCAGCTGACATTGTTATCTGTTTGTTCTCTGTATGTCCAGTGTGTGTCAAGGTGTGTCATGGTGTCTGAGGAGGGCAGCACCATCCTTAACTAGACCCAGAGGGACTGACTTTGGCTCTGTCACACATGGACATAACGTTTCACATTACTTAAGTATAAAAATTGATGACAAAGATTCTGTATCTGATGAGAATAATCAACTCATTGGTCTGCATGCTTTTCTGAAGGCTGCCCAACTGAAATGCAGCAAACCCATGAAAGACAAAAGGGAAGAGTTTTCACTTCAGTGTTTTATATTCGGGCGCAGCTGGTGCAAAGTGCTGGGTACATCTCCTGTCTGAATGACTTAAGAAAAGAGACACCGCCAATAGAAAAAGGCTTAAAGCAGTGTGGCCGTAGTGTGTTAGCGATCACCAATTCAACGTGGGATTGTTGGGAAATTCTTGTCAGAGGGCTTAGCCACTTTGTGATGTCTCTCCTCTCAGGTTTGTATCAACACAAAGGTAGTCCTGTGATATGTATGTAAAAGGATTCATGGTCATCTAACAGAGACAACGTCATCCCAGAATGTGTTGGTAAGTACACAATCCAGTTTGTGCTGTGTGTGGACGAGACAAAAGTGCTGTGGAGTCACCAGGTTAAGCTCAACCTAAACCATGTGGCTTAGAGCCGTAAAACCCACCTCCAGACACCCCCTAACTGGGCTTTGAATGAAACGCCTGGATATGGTCTCCACTCTCCAAATTGGTCCGCTGTTTATTTGATCTAGAAGAAATGTATTTCATGTCGAGTGGCTGGATGTCTATAGGCCCTATAGGTTATTTTGGGCCACTTGAAGGACTAAAGTTATCATGTCTCTCTCTTTCTTGTCCTCACCTAGTATGTCATAGACACTGTGCCCAACAATCCGCAATTTGACGTCATTGACATAAATAGGTTCTAGTGATTTATACAATATACACTGCCAAAAGTATGTGGACACCTGCTCGTCAAACATCTCATTCCAAAATCATAGGCATTAATATGTTTGTCCAGGGGTCCCTGTCTTTTGTCTATTTATGAGGCTGCTGGTTTGTGTTACTTCCATCCAGGATGTGTATAATAACCCAGTCGGACTGGAGCTGAGTGGGAAGGTGGTGGTCACCATCAAGAGCTCCAAGGGCTCCAGTGACAAAAGCCTGCCTCTCTTTGAGGGCAAAGCCTGCAGTTTAGCCTTGCTAATGGAGAGGCCCACATCACTGTGAGTGGGGTGGTGGTATGGTGTGCTTGTACATCTTTTCTTCAGGCTTTGCGTGCCAACCAGAATTTTGCATTGGATATTGTCTATATATTGTTTGAAAACATCTCTCTCCCTTCTAGAATCTGTCCATCATGGAGAACAGTCCTGGTCAGGATGGGAATGAGTAGGTCCTGCACTTCAGACCTGTCATCGCAGGGTTTGGCCCTAAAAAATCCCGAGTAGCGTTTTGAGCTCCCCTTCCGCTTCTACAATGGAAACATACACGTTTTATTTTTAATTGTTAAATCACACCAATGTCAGTTTGTCATTTTAATGCTAGATTTTTGAATAACATTGAGTGTTTGCCATCCAAAAGGAGTTGACACGCTGTGATCATGAGTGTCCAGCCATCTGAAAAGGGACATTTCACTCAAAGTAAAAATGTGTTGGATGTTTCAGACCTGAGAAGTAGACTAATGTTAAGATGACTTTCCACATCCTAGGCCATCTATTTTGTAGCTCCAGCTATGTGACTCAGTCCCAAATCTGTGGAAAAGATGAGCAGTCTAAATTCCGGGTTGTATTCGTTGGTTAACTTTTCCATTCATGTTGGGTGGGAGCAAATAGCTGGATCGACACAAACGATGTTGTGGGACATGGATTCATCCTAACGTTGGACTACTTTTGATTGGCAAGTGTGGTGTCCATTTAAAGGCCAGTCTCTTGGCCCCTGGAACAGTGTGTCTCAGGTGTTCCCGACTGTTCTCCTGTCCCCTACTAGATGTGGAGAACAGGGAGCAGATGTCTGAACTGACCAGGAAGAAGGACCAGATAAACCAGACGATTGACATCTACAAGAGTCTGTTTGACACCAACAGGCAACTCATCACGGAGCTCGATAGTAGGTGTTGCGTTCCAAACGTGTTATGTCAGTGTTAACTGAGCTGCAAGAGAGAATGGAAACATGCAATTTGGTTCCAGTTTGGTGCCAAGCTATCAGTGTTAAAACATGTTCCTGCTGTAGAGCTGGGATATCTCTATCTTTAGATCAAGTGCTCAACGCCACCAACAAAGAGGGTCATCTGAAATCGGAGCTCAGGAAGAATAGCATGAATGTGGCACAACTGTCATCTGTAAGTATTTGATTATACCCACATTCCATCCAATTGACAACAGTTTTTCATGTGAATATTCTCAAATCTGAATGAGAACAATTGCATTTTCCCACCAGAGATGTTTCCATAGAGTTGACTAAAAGGCGTGATGACGTAGTGCACATAAAATAACTTTTGCGATTAAATTCCCATATACAAAATAAAAAAAGAAATAGAAGTAAAATGGGTTTCCATCGTAGAAGTAACTCCACTGATGGTTTTGTCTAAACAAATGTTGCGTTACAGTGCCTTTGGAAAGTATTCAGACCCCTTGACTTTTACCACATTATTACGTTGCAGCCTTATTCTAAAATTGATTACAAAATTAAAATCCTCAGCAATCTACACACAATACCCCATAATGACAAAGTGAAAACAGGTCTTTAGAAATGTTTGCAAATGTATTAAGAACAAAAACATAACTTATTTTCATAAGTATTCAGACCCTTTGCTATGAGACTTGAAATTTGAGCTCAGGTGCATCCTGTTTCCATGGATCATCCTTGATGTTTCTACAACTTGATTAGAGACCACCTGAAGTAAATTCAATTGATTGGACATTATATAGACAGGTGTGTGCCTTTCCAAATCATGTCCCACAGTTGTCAGAGCAAAAACCAAGACATGTGGTTGAAGGAATTGTCCGTAGAGCTCCGAGGCTCCGAGGATTGTGTCGAGGCATAGATCTGGGGAAGGGTACCAAAACATTTCTGCATCATTGAAGGTCCCCAAGAACACCGTGGCCTCCATCATTCTTAAATGGAAGAAGTTTGGAACCACCAAGACTCTTCCTACAGCTGGCCACCTGGCCAAAACTGAGCAATTGGGGGAGAAGGGCCTTGGTCAGGGAGGTGACCATTAACTAGATGGTCACTCTGGCAGTGCTCCAGAGTTCCTCTGTTAAGATGGGAGAACCTTCCAGAAGGACAATAATCTCTGCAGCACTCCACCAATCAGGCCTTTATGGTAGAGGTACCAGGCGGAAGCCACTCCTCAGTAAAATGCACGAGTCCACTTTTTATTTAGTTTTTAGCCCACATTTATTTAACCAGGTAGGCGAGTTGAGAACAATCTCTCATTTATGGAAAGGCGGCCAAAGGAAGTGTTGGCTTTGGGGATGACCAGTGCAATATACCTGCCGGAGCGATCTGATCTGTTTGTTAACTTGGCTTTTGAAGATTTTAGACAGGCAGGGAAGGATGGATATAGTTCTCTAATAGTTTGGGTCTAGAGTGTCTGACCATGGCAGCTTTCCAATCTTTGGGGATCTCAGATGATAAGGAAGAGAGGATGAATAGGCTAGTAATAGGGGTTGCAACAATTTTGGTGGATCATCTAGCCCAGCTGTTTTGTAGGGATCCAGATCTTGCAGTTCTTTCAGAACATCAGCTGTCTGGATTTGGGTGAGGGGGGGGGCTTGGGCAAGTTTCTGCAGGGGGTGCTGAGATGTTGGCTGGGGTAGGGGTAGCCAGGTAGGAAGCATGGCCAGCCGTAGATCAATGCTTATTGAAATGATTGTTTATTGTAGATTTATCGGTGGTGGCAGTGTTTCCTATCCTCAGTGCAGTGGGCAGCTGGGAGGAGGTTCTCTTAATCTCCATGAACTTTACAGTTTCCCAAAACGTTTTGGAATTAGTGCTAGAGGATGCAAATTTCTGTTTGAAAAAGCTAGCCTTTGCTTTCCTAACTGACTGAGTATATTGGTTCCTGACTTCCCTGAAAGTTACATATCGCGGGGGCTATTCAATGCTAATGCAGAATGTCACAGGATGTTTTTGTGCTGGTAAAGGGCAGTCAAGTCTGGGGTGAACCAAGGGCTATATCTGTTCTTAGTTTAAATGTTTTGAATGTTGCATGCTTATTTAAGATGGTGAGGAGTTGGAGTTTGCCAAAAGGCACCTAAAGACTCAAACAATATTCTCTGGTCTGATGAAACCATGATTTGGCCTGAATGCCAAGCGTCACGTCTGGAGGAAACCTGGTACCATCTCTATGGGGAAGCATGGTGGTGGCAGCATCGTGCTGTGGGGGTGTTTTTAAACAGCAGGGACTGGGAAATTAGTCATGATCGAGGCAAAGATGAACGGAGCAAAGCACAGAGATCCTTGATGAAAACCTGCTCCAGAGTGCTCAGACTGGGGTGAAGGTTCACCTTCAACAGGACAACAACCCTAAGCATACAGCCAAGACAACGCAGGAGTGTCTTTGGGACAAGTCTCTGAATGTCCTTGAGTGATCCAGCCAGAACTCCCCATCCAACCTAACAAAGCTTGAGAGGATCTGCAGAGAAGAATGGGAGAAACTCCCCAAATATAGGTGTGCCAAGTTTGTAGCGTCATACCCAAGAAGACTCGAGGCTGTATTTGCTGCCAAAAATTCTTCAACACAGTACGGAGTAAAGGGTCTGAATGCTTATGTAAATATGTTTTGTTTTTTATTTAAAATTATTGGCACACATTTCGAAACTGTTTTTGCTTTGTCATTCTCAGGTATTGTGTGTATGTAGATAGATGAGGGGGAAAAAACAATTTAATAAATTTTAAAATAATGTGGTAAGGTAACAAAGTGGAAAAAGTAAAGGGGTCTGAATACTTTCCGAAAGCGCTGTATATAGCGAATGTGCCCACTCTTGGCACATGTGCTCTAGCCAACAGCTCGCATATACAGTGCAGTTAGGCTACTTACATGATGACATTTTTGTGGGTAAGATTAGTTTTATTTGTCAAACGGCAGCCAAGCATTGATCATCATGTCACCAGAATTAAGACCCTCTATTTATTGGAAAGGAGTGTCAAGCTCATCACTGTGCACATTCACCATGTGAAGTTTATCATTCATTTAAGCTGTAGCCTAATAAACTGCATGCTTCCAAGTCGTAGAGGACCACACAACATGTCATCGCGTGACTCCAAGTTTACTTCGATATGATGGTTATTATATCAACGCATAAAGGCGTTTCCATCACCATTTCTTGCATAATAAACTATACAGACACAAACATTCCACCTGTCCTAGTGTATTTTGTTTTGTCGATATTTTGATATTTTAGACAAATGTGCTGTTTCAATCAGCCTTTTGTGAATTTTTTTTCTTTATCCGACTTGAACTTTACTCACAAAAAGGTTGGATGGAAACCTGGTTACTGAGAAAGACCATAGATACTCGAGCACATTCACAAGACTGTCATTTGTACTATATATGATGCATGCACTCTCAGAAGTTGAGTGGTTTGATGGATCCATTCTGTGTTAATATAGATCCCAGCGATCGATGCCCTCATCAGTCAGAAGACAGCCGACACTAAGAAAATGAAATTCCAGGAGCAGAGAGTCTGTTCCATAGGGGCACCCCTTCTACATCCTCGGAAATGTAATATCATAATATAGACATTTACTCTGTTTCCCAAATGGAACCCTAATCCTTTATTTATTTATTTATTTATATATATATATATTAGTGCACTACTTTTGACCAGAGCCCTATTGGGGCCATTTGGGACCTGTCCCCTGTCTCTGCAGCGTTCTGATGCTTCATCCAAGTAGTGGTTGACTAGAGAAGAACAGTGTGTGGCGTGTGCTTCAGTTTCAGCAGGATTTTAAAATGTGCCGTCCTTCTGGCTCTGGTGCAGATTGGCCACCTGGTGCTGGTGGAGGACGATGACGTGGTCATCTCCTGGGAGACATGGACTGTGTGGTCACCATGACAACGGTGGCGGCACGGAAGATCTACAACGACACCCAGGGGAGGCAGCAGGTCATGCCCCTGGACACGGTGTTCTGGAGAAACAACAGCAGCAGCAGCAGCAGGTACACACACACACATACACATGAGTACCTTTAATAAAACAACATGCAATTGTTGCTTCCTTTCAATGTAGAAGTAAATGAAATACCTCTATAGTTTGAATCTTTGTGACCTGTGTTGGGAAAGGTTCTTGGAGTTTTGTTCTCAAAGGTGTTCATGCTTTACATGCTTTCGTGAGTTGTACTTGTTTCTTTTTTCAGACCCTTGCCCCACATAAGAAATGGCCAGGCCAGATTTCTTCCCATTGGGAACCCTGTGTTTGCCCAAGAACTCCTTATTTTCCAAGAGAATGCAGAGAGCTACCAGATGGGTGAGTCAGGCTTCTTCAGAATTTATATGTGGATCAAATTTTCCCCAATATGTAACCTCCCCCTTAATGTAACTATGTCTATGCTGAGAGGGTTTCTCTGTCGTTCCAGAAGCTTGCCCCACTCTTCCTCCTTGGTCCCAGGAGATTTAGGATCAGTCCTGCCTTTTAGTTCACAAAGAATAACGAGGGACCTGGAAGAGGGACCTGATCCTAGATCAGCACTACTACGCTGAGACGCTTGTTACACCCGACCCTAGGTCCGGTCTCCGTTTGTTTGCAGTTGTTAGGCTAGTTACTCTCCCTCTCTCTCTCCTCCCCCCCCCCCCTGTTCCTGGGTTTGGGGGTTAAACTGTTCCAGACTGAACCCCAGGCTCTTAACTCACTGGGGGAGGGGGGGTTTATGGGCTCCCTCTCTTGGGGACTCTGCTACTGGAGTGGGAATTGGACCCCAGCCAACCCTTCTCTTTAAAATGATTGTATATAATGTGGCTGTTTGTGTAATTAAAGGATTATTATCATTTGCATGTTTAAACTTTAGTTTTTGTCTTTTTTTTCTCCCTTATCTAATGAAAAGGCCTAGTTTTCAGTATTTCCAGATTTGGGACTGATGTCATAACGAGGGCTTCTGGAACAGTTTTGCATTATTCTTTACATTATGCTTCTCGGGGCTCCACTTGTAAGAGGTTTTTGCAGGGGTATAATATCAAACTAAAATGGTTAAAACCATCAAAGAACACCTGGAGTTGAACTGAGTTTATTTCTTGTACAGAAGTAATTATTTGATATCATACACCCCTCGTCTTTAGCCAATTAATGAAACATGATTCAAACAGTAAATGGAGGGTTAGTGATCAGTTTCAAGTAATCTGGTAGTAGTTTGGTGACTACGTATGTAATTACCCTTTGATAATCATCCCTTGTTCCCGCCAGTATTTGGGAACCAATTGGGAGACACCATTTTGATTGATGACCTGGACTCTGCTAACCACTACAGGAAGGGGGTGAGTCAAACAAGGCGTGTTGATTGGATGGCCTTAACCAAGCCATCGAACAATACAGGCCAAGTAGTGTTCTAGTTTAAAGTCATTGCCTCGGGTGTAGTCATTAGTGCACACGTAGCAAACCGTTTCGCAAACAAGAAAGCATTTTGCAACAAACTTTTTTCTTTTGGACAAATTCAGCTAGGTCCCTCCCCTTTTTCATACCGTTTGAGAATGTTTGCTTTCATTTGGTTCCCAGTGAATACATCCCTGGCTTAGGCTGATAAAAAATATGTACAGTGCCTTGCGAAGGTATTCGGCCCCCTTGAACTTTGCAACCTTTTGCCACATTTCAGGCTTCAAACATAAAGATATAAAACTGTATTTTTTTGTGAAGAATCAACAACAAGTGGGACGACATTTATTGGATATTTCAAACTTTTTTAACAAATCAAAAACTGAAAAATTGGGCGTGCAAAATTATTCAGCCCCTTTACTTTCAGTGCAGCAAACACTCTCCAGAAGTTCAGTGAGGATCTCTGAATGATCCAATGTTGACCTAAATGACTAATGATGATAAATACAATCCACCTGTGTGTAATCAAGTCTCCGTGTAAACGCACCTGCACTGTGATAGTCTCAGAGGTCCGTTAAAAGCGCAGAGAGCATCATGAAGAACAAGGAACACACCAGGCAGGTCCGAGATACTGTTGTGAAGAAGTTTAAAGCCGGATTTGGATACAAAAAGATTTCCCAAGCTTTAAACATCCCAAGGAGCACTGTGCAAGCGATAATATTGAAATGGAAGGAGTATCAGACCACTGCAAATCTACCAAGACCTGGCCGTCCCTCTAAACTTTCAGCTCATACAAGGAGAAGACTGATCAGAGATGCAGCCAAGAGGCCCATGATCACTCTGGATGAACTGCAGAGATCTACAGCTGAGGTGGGAGACTGTCCATAGGACAACAATCAGTCATATATTGCACAAATCTGGCATTTATGGAAGAGTGGCAAGAAGAAAGCCATTTCTTAAAGATATCCATAAAAAGTGTTGTTTAAAGTTTGCTACAAGCCACCTGGGAGACACACCAAACATGTGGAAGAAGGTGCTCTGGTCAGATGAATCCAAAATTGAACTTTTTGGCAACAATGCAAAACGTTATGTTTGGCATAAAAGCAACACAGCTCATCACACCATCCCCACTGTCAAACATGGTGGTGGTAGCATCATGGTTTGGGCCTGCTTTTCTTCAGCAGGGACAGGGAAGATGGTTAAAATTGATGGGAAGATGGATGGAGCCAAATACAGGACCATTCTGGAAGAACCTGTTGGAGTCTGCAAAAGACCTGAGACTGGGATGGAGATTTGTCTTCCAACAAGACAATGATCCAAAACATAAAGCAAAATCTACAATGGAATGGTTCAAAAATAAACATATCAAGGTGTTAGAATGGCCAAGTCAAAGTCCAGACCTGAATCCAATCGAGAATCTGTGGAAAGAACTGAAAACTGCTGTTCACAAATGCTCTCCATCCAACCTCACTGAGCTCGAGCTGTTTTGCAAGGAGGAATGGGGAAAAATTTCAGTCTCTCGATGTGCAAAACCGATAGAGACATACCCCAAACGACTTACAGATGTAATCGCAGCAAAAGGTGGCGCTACAAAGTATTAACTTAAGGGGGCTGAATAATTTTGCACGCACAATTTTTCAGTTTTTGATTTGTTAAAAAAGTTTGAAATATCCAATAAATGTCGTTCCACTTCATGATTGTGTCCCACTTGTTGTTGATTCTTCACAAAAAAATACAGTTTTATATCTTTATGTTTGAAGCCTGAAATGTGGCAAAAGGTCGCAAAGTTCAAGGGGGCCGAATACTTTCGCAAGGCACTGTAAGCACATTTCTCACACCAAAGGCCCTAAAGAGCGTTGTTAGGTGACGCATTATTTTCCTGTCGCTTTGTTTTAATCTGTGAGTGATTACTTTCTTATTTGTTCAAATATGTATTGTCTGTTCTGTATTTGTCCAGTTCAGTTCAGACGCCTCCTGCCATTGGGATGAAATGGAGTCATGATGATGGCTGAGAATTGTCCTGTATGGTAACCAAGAGAAAAGGCGGAAGTTATTGGGACAGGACTTTTGATCATGCTTATTTGAGCGACATGAATGTCTATTTTCAATTGGATTCGACGTGTACAATAGAGCATTGTACTATACCATCTGTTATATCTTATCCTGAAGAGTTAGTCTCTATCCATTTATTTGTGATTTCATTTTACATTTAAATGTAAGATGGCAGCTGCTGTATACTAAGCCATTTCATTTAACTTTTTCTTTATTTTGCTCAGTTTACGATTAACTGTATGTTTGGGAGGTATTGGACAATGTCCAAAGACTATTTTGTATCTTGAAATAAAAATTATATTTAATGAATTATACAAAACAAACGTATTACTCTCCTCAGTTCATCACACATCCTACAGCTATTTTTTTTACAACTTTTCCTTTTGAATGGCAATATCCCAAGTATAAATACACACAAGGGTAAAAACAAATGTTTTGAGCAAAATAGTATTTTTTTTAGACAACTGCAAACATCAAGAAGTTGGTCTGATGTGATATAAATTAATGACAAGTCCATAAAGGGATAGCAACTAAGGCTTTTCTGGTTCGTGATTTACTTTAAGGCAATGTTGCAAGTTACATTTAAATACAAATAGAATATACACCTCTTGTAGATGGGAAATTTAACTTGGTGCTATTATTTGGAGAGTTTCTCCCATTCTCTGCAGATCCACTCAATCTCTGTCAGGTTGGATAGGGATGTAGTTTCTGCACAGCTATTTTCAGGTCTCTCCAGAGATTCAAGTCTAGGCTCTGGCTGGCCCACTCAAGGACATTAAGACTAGTCCCAAAGCCACTACTGATGTCCTAAGCGCTCAAGAGCAGGTTTTCATCAAGGATCTCTCTGTACTTTGCTCTGTTCATCTTTCCCTCGATCCTGACTAGTCTCCCAGTCCCTGCCGCTGAAAAACATCCCCACAGTATGATGTTGCCACCACCATGCTTCACAGTAGGGATGGTATTGGCCAGGTGATGAGCGGTGCTTAGTTTCCTACAGACGTGCTTGGCATTCAGGCCAAAGAGTTTATTCTTGGTTTCATCAGACCAGAGAATCTTGTTTCTCATGGTCTGAGAGTCCTTTAGGTGTCTTTTGGCAACCTCGAAGCGGGCTTTCATGTGCCTTTTACTGAAGAGTGGCTTCCGTCTGGCCACTCTACCACAAAGGCCTGATTGCAGCACTCCACCAGAGATGGTTGTCCTTCTGGAAGGTTTTCCCATCTCCACAGAGGAACTCTGGAGATCTGTCAAAGTGACTATCTGGTTCTTGGTCACCTCCCTGACCAAGGCACTTCTCCCCCGAATGCGCAGTTTGGCCGGTCGGATCAACAGTTCAGTCTATTGATGATGCTAGAGATGTGACAGAATAATATAAACAAACTATAATAATTGTTGCAATGCGACCTTGTGCACGCCAGTCTGTCAGTAGCTCTGTCAACCGTTGAAACCAGTAGATAGGAGAATAACTTTCATTTGTTTTAATTATTAGTGTCGGTCGAACAGGGCGAAAATGATCATATTCATTCTGCAACCCGTTCTGCAGCCATGTGACGCACATGTGCATCAAGTACGGAAAATGCGGGGTAGACATCCTGCAAAAACAACATATGGTAAAATGCATGTGCATCTGGTGGACATATGGCGTCAGAAAAAAATTAAAGCAGACCAGTGATGTGAGGAAAGTGGGAAAAGGATGGTTGTTCAGCTTGGAGCGCATTTTTCTATTTGGGGGAGGGGGGGGGGGGTCGCCGCTTTGCCCCAAAAGTCACACTCCAGGCACCCTGGAAGTAAGTTTGCATGATCAGCCTTTCGAGCTGCTGCTGGGAGAGGGAACAAACGTCTAACCTCAATGCTTGAAATACATTTTTAATATTTGTCTACTTGTCGTTCATTTTCGTTGTCTAAAAATGAAGTGCATTCCCACCGGATTCATCCTTAAAAGTGCCTTATTTCCCTTATTGCTCACCTTTCAATTGATCTATGGAACGCGGTCCCGGTATAACCAGGGGTATAACATGTTCCAGGGAAGCGCATACTCTGGCTCAGAACAAAGACAAAGGAATAAGTGAGTGAAGTTTTAATTCAAGTGTATACTGTTTATACAGTAATTTGATACTTGTGTGTAGTTTTGACATAATTTATGGTGATTGTCTCTAATAGTCTAAATTGTCTAGAATATACCCATTTTAATTATTTCTTATACCTCACATTAGGCCTATACTGAATTAAATGTTTTTTTTAATTTAGCATCGACAGAACAAAAAAACAAACAAATTCGTATAGGCCTACACATATAGCTTTCTCTCTTTTTTTGAATGGAATACACATTGGCATGTACAATTTCGCTGCAATCTCATAAATAATGAAATCAACATTTATGCTAGGCTATAGAATGATTTAGATTATTCGACTTAATTTCTATAGAATAGGCAGCATTTTTTTCCGTCGTCATTTTGTGTGACACAATAAATGCTTTTCCAGAAACTGGTGCGCATACGTTGTGCACAAGAACGTGAGCTGTGCGGTCGTGGGGGGTATGGAGAGCTTTGTGCAGCCGGAGTCAGCGCCTTGCTCGAAGCATCAGCCCAACTGCGCGCAACAAGTGATGTAAGTGGACTGCTGCTATTTTGATTAGTCTAAAGAGCGGTGTTACAACAGTGACTCAACATAATCAAGTATGATTACTTTGAACACTTATGCCACATTCATGTGCTAGTGGGAACTAGGAAACTCTGAAATGTCCGCTAACGTTTGAATGCAGCACCCGTTAGCAAGTCGGACATTTGAGTTTCGTAATTCCGACTAGTACATGAACGCAACATTAACTTTGAACGTTCATTCCGTGTTTCAAACAATAGAGCTCGCCAGCGTGTAGTCTTAAAACCCGGAAATTTGTTACCTCTAGTTCATTCAGACATCCCTATGGGGAAAGAATATGGTTTTGGAATAAACACCGAAAATAAGGTCTGAGGTTAACACAAGCTCAGGAGATCTTATATGTTTTGTTCTATGAGATAATAGCAGTCAGTTAACATAACCTTTATTAATTATGAAGCCTTTGTGCTTTTCCCCCCACAACTTCATCAAATTCACAAATTGATGTTAGCTGATTAATATTATTTCATAGAACAAAACATATAAGATCTAAGCCTGTGTTTACCACAGACCTTTTCTGCGTTTATTCAAAAACCCTAAAAAAATGCCATTCATTTTCCTCATCGGCATTGTCTAACGAACAATGGCGGAGTTGGTGCCTACAAAAAGACCCCATTACTATTTCTCTCTAGTGTTAAGGATCCATGGTTGGTCCCATCCTCTGCCTGAGACGGTCTCTAAGAAATAGTATTCAAAACACTGTCACATGATTGCATTGTTTATGGTCATACCGACTCAACGTGTGTAAATGTCTGTGATCTTTGCACCCACTGGATGGTGTGTAGTGATACCCCCAGGACATAGGCCCCTACTTGTCCCGTCATCCTCTAATCTGCCTTCACCCCTTTCGATCATCAGATTATTCTATATTTACGACAGACAAGTGAATTTGATTGACTTATTCTTTGCGGTCTATTGTCTGCGAAGAGTAAAATGTCAACGAGCCATTGAGCTTTATGGAAGATAAGGGGGGGATAAAGGATTGTGCAGCTGAGAAGAATAGGTCCTTTATCTGCCTAGACTGTAAATAAGCAACTGCCTGTACTGGCATGCATTGGCACTGTTACTCACAGCCCCCCTGTGCAACATCAGAGGCATCTGACACATTTCTCCCCGGGTTGGCTGCTTTCGTGTGTGTTATTATTGAACACCATGTTGGGCAACAAGCAGCCAGCTCTGTGAGAATGTCCTGGGGCCAATGACGAAGCGTGGTTCCACATTTGACTGGGTGTGAATAGTGGAAAATATGAAGCAGCGTTAAAAGGAGTGCGTGATTAATTAGGAGTGTGACTGGCTAGCTAGCCCATCTGGAGTTTGCCGTCATAAATAAACAGATCGTTATCGCCTGACAAAGCATTGTTCACATTTCATGAACATAAAGGCCCATTGAAATTTGGAAAGCAGAAGGTCACTGTAGAATAACACTGAGGGGGTTTATGCTGTGCTCATAGTTGCTAGAGTATGTCTTGGTTGAAGTCTTTCCTTTGAGATGTTCCCAATATCCTTCATGGTTATATTGATTAAATCTGTTGTTAAACTATGAATATCATTAAAATTCCTAATTTGTGAGGACTGCCAGTCAAGTTAAATCAATACAATCTCCCCCATTGTAGAAAATGTGAAGGCAGCTTTTGGTCATCCGTTTCTTTGCAATCTTTCTTTTTTCCAGGTATCGGACCCAATTCCGCCCCATGTATAAGGTTGGCTATAAGCTGGTGACAGAGCTGGAGTGGAGGTGCTGTCCAGGCCACCAGGGTCAAGACTGCAAAGTCTTGAAAGGTATCCCATCCAGTCACACAGTGCTGGGGCCTCGGCCCACCCTGCCTCCTGCCCCAGAGACACAGGGTAGGGGAAAGTTGCTCAAACCCACCTCGCCTTGTAGAGACAGATACCTGACCCTACACATGACTAATATGCTTGTTTTCTCATATGATGCCTTTAGGAATGTTTTAGCACTAATGTAATAATGTTAAACATAGATTACACCCACAATTAGATGTAAGTTTCCGAGATGAAAAGAGGATTTATCCTAACCATCTGATAATCCCCCTGTAGATGCGGGACAGCAGGCATGGGGTCAGAGTGGCCACCCCTGGGGGGCAGGGAGGCAGCCAGAAGGTCAGACGGGCCAAGAGCCAGCGGGGGGCCAGGGAGGGAGTCAGACGACACAGCAGCTGGAGGAGGTGGTACAGCGTCTGTCCCAGCAGATTCTAGACATGCAGGCAGCCATGACCAGCCTGTCAGCCAACCTGAGGGTGGACCTGCAGGAGGACGCCAGCAAGATGCTGGTCACGCTGCTCAACGTCTTGCGGCAGCCAGACCGCGTGCGTGGGGAGCAGCAGAGCATGCTGCTGCAGGGCCTTTCACTGGAAAAAGAATACAACACGGTGGGCATTGACAAGTTCATGAGCAAGATCAACCACCTCACCGACACCATAAACACCAAGAGCAATGTACTGGACGAACTCCAAGCCAGAGTCAACCACCATGACGGACAGCTCCACCTACTAATGGAGGCCAGCCCGGCCTCACCCCCTCCCTCTCCTCCGGCCAATGATGCGACCCTGCGCACCTATGTGGACACAAAGTTCCACACCCTGAAGGACGAGATGATGGAGGGCATGGAGATCAAGATGGCAGACCTGAAGAACTCATGTGACTATAAGATCCTGTCGGTGCAGGAGCAGTGTGCGGGCCAGGAGAACAGCTACCTGAGCCTGACCGAGCTCCTCGAGTCCAAGGAGATGAAACTCCGCAAGGAGATCCAGGACTTCAAGAACCAGCTGCCTAATTCACAGAGGGGAGACGGAACCCCTCCAGGGGTGGAGGAGCTGCGAAAGGAGCTGTTCCGGGTTGCTGAGGCCCAGCTGATCCTCCAGTCCAGCCTAGAGAAGAAGTCCAAGCCTGACCCACTCCTGCCCCGTGTGGAAGAGCTGGAGGCCCGTCTCAACATGTCGGAGAGGAGCGAGAAGGTGCACAGCCTCTTCCTGGAGGAGAAGCTGAGGAGAGAGGGGGCGGAGGGGGCCGCAGACCTGAAGAAGGCTATGGAGGACAGGATGAGCTCCATGGAGGACCGGGTCACCACTCTACTGGTGGAGATAAGCAGCCCTGTATCTGGGGCGCAGACTGCGCTAGAGGCACTGCAGAGTGCTCAGGCTCTGGAGGACAGACTCAATTCCCTAGAACAGCTATGCTCTACAGAGTGCAAGTCTGACCAACCGGCCATAGAGCGCATTCAACAGAACCTCCGGGTCTACAGAACTAGCCTAGACACAATTCAGTCTAACATCAATGGGCATTCAGCTAGTCTTGCAGACATGGAAGAGTTTGTCCAAGGGCAGCTCCTGAACCATACCGCCAGTCTTACAGATGTGCAGGAAGAACTAGGAGCTCTTAAAGAACGTATTGGAGGACAGCAGGGTTCTCTGTCAGCCTTGGGTCTCTCTCTTAGCCAGCAGTCCCTGGAGCTCCAGGGGCAGCTTCTGAAGCACAGTGAGAGCCTTACAGGCGTGGAAGAAGTGTTAGGAGCTCTCAGTGGGCGTATGGGAGTACAGAAGGGCTCTCTGTCAGACTTGGGTATCTCTCTCAGTGATAATCTTAAAGATGTGCAGGAAGAGCTGGGAGCTCTTAGTGGGCGTATGGGAGAGCAGGAGGGTTCTCTGTCGGCCCTGGGTCTCTCTCTCAGCCAGCAGTCCCTGGAGCTCCAGCAACTGAACACCTGTTGCCTGAGCAGTGCAGGGCCAGCCCAGGAGGCCAAGGACCTGCTCCACCTGACCCAGAGAGAGGAGCTGAGGGCCAGGCTGGAGGAGCTGGATAAGGAGGTGAAGGCTGAGGCAGACCACTGCAGGAACAGGACCGAGGGTGTAGCTCTGGACGTTTCCAGCATGGACAGCCGGGTTACCAGCTTGGAGAAAATGTGTGGTAGGCTGGAACCCATCTCCAGCAGCCTGCACAGGATCAAGGAAGGGCTGAACAAGCATGTGACCGGCTTGTGGAACTGCATCAATCAGATCAATGGCACCTTGCAAGCCCACACCAAGGACATCAGAGGACTGAATGGAACATACCAGAACCTCCAGGACCACTACTCAGGTATCACCCAGGCCCTACATCAACTGACCACCAGTCCTGAGAACAATGGTAAGACTTGACATTGAGATTGACAACTTTGCTTGCTTAAAATTTGCATGATTATTCCAACACTCCAGGTTATATCTCCCATATGTTCTTAAACCTACAGCTCCCCTGCGACAACTTCTCCAGCTAAGTTTCCTACTGGTTACATTGCAGTAATATAATAATAATAATATACACTGTGTACAAAACATTAGGAAAACCTTCCTAATATTGAGTTGCACCCCTTTTAACACCCCCATTTGACTCAATTCGTCAGTGCTTAGTCTCCACAAGGTGTTGAAAGCGTTCCACAGGGATGCTGGCTCATATTGACTCCAATGCTTCCCACAGTTGCTTCCATTTAGCAGATGCCAAACTTAGTCATGCATACATTATACGTATGAGTGGTCCCAAGAATCGAACCCACTATCCTGGCAGTGCAAGCACCATGTTCTACCAACTGAGCTACAGAGGACCACTACAATATAAGGGCAATTCCACGGTAACGGAATTGTGCAGAGAATCACATTTTTCACTTTCAAATGTATAACACAAAAACCATTGATTTCAAAGTTTAAGAAAACCATACAACTCTATGCACAAGGACTACTTTAAAAATGTTACTGGACATTTTTACAAAATACACTTACTGGAAGAACTGTGCGGATGCAAAGTTTGGTAACAGAATTTCTGTAAAATCTCTTGTTTTTTTTATGTGACCACATTTTCCAAAAACTCTTTGGAAAGAATGGGGTGTCAGCTATGACGTCATACCTTGACTTTGGGGGGTGGGGGGGAAATTTTGGTTAATGAACTACAGTAAGTGAAGTTCACTCGGCAACAGAATTGCGGTAACGGAATGGGTCCCCGATCTATACTGCACGAAATGCATAATTATGGATATGAATGTCATTCTCTTCACGGTGATGTATCCTGAATAGGTACACACAGGTAGAAATATGCAATATCCTCCTTTATGCATATTTGGGTATTATTCTACACACTGGCTATTACTTTAATGTTTGGGGGTGGAAAACAAGGCCAAATCAGAATCTATCATAGATGTCTGTTTCACAAGTTAGAGTAGAGTTCATTACATTAGAGTCTACTCAACTTATTTTTACTTTACTATGCTCTCCATCTATGATTTGGTTTAGTTTTGGTCATGGCAGGACCAAAAATCAACATCTGTGGATATTGCAATTAAAGCTAGTCTTGACCATACCAAAAACGACATCTGTGGACGTTGAGATCAAGGCCAGGGTGGACCAAATTTCAACTACTTTTCAGCGTCCATGGACGTCAGTTTGTTGGTCAGTGTTCAGTGGATAAGAATGATAGTTGCAGTAAATGGAAAGAGAGGGGGCTCATGGGTAGGTGTCAGTAAGAGCCGGGAGAGGTGACATTAACTAGCAAGAGCGAGAGGTTGTTTAATTTAACCTTTAACTGAGCAAGTCAGTTAAGAACAAATTCTTATTTACAATGACAGCCTACCCCGGCCAAACCCTAAACCGGACGACGCTGGACCAATTGTGTGCCGCCCTATCACGGCCTGGAATCGAACCAGGGTCTGTAGTGACGCCTGTAGCACTGAGGTGCAGTGCTTTAGACCACTGCGCTACTCGGGAGCCTTAAACACCAGACAGAAAAGAAGAACCTTTGAGTTGGACGTAACCGTATGCCAGTGGAAGGGAGGACTGTAAAGCAGGTGTCCCAACGTTGGTTGGTGACCACTATGATTTACCATTGTAGCCAATTCAATTACATTAATTCCGTGACGGATTTTCCAGAAATTCCATTCCCAATTTGGTAACAGAGTTGAGTTTTAACCACTTAGTAATTCATAAACCAATAGATATCAGTAAAAACACCAACCAATTGGTAGATCTACTCTTACTTGTTACTTCTGTGAACTTTCATTGTACTACTTCCTCATGAAGGGGAGATATTTGAAAATATCTTAACGATATGCAGGTTTTTGGTAAAAGAATTTCAAGGCAAAGGGCAATTGTTCTTAAACTTAGACAAGGCAAATCATTTCAAGTGTTGTTATTAGTTGGTAGGGTTGTTTACCTCAACATTATTGGGTTTTGAAGTATTTTCTGGTATATGTTTTCGAAGACCCCTTTTTCATCTGTTTGACCAGAAATCAAAGCCTTTGCTAATATTTAGGATGGAAAATGATTGAAACAAATTGTATTTTTATTATGTTCTCTTACTTTTCATTTGACATGCTCCTATAAACTTCACATGTCGGTGCTCATGGGTCCTTTTTACATGGAAATGACCATTCATCCAGGTGTTCCAGTAGCAGAGACTGGAGATTACAATCAAACGGTGCCAATAAGATCAACTTCAGAGCTGCAGCTGGAGCCAATTTGAGTTGTGTTGAATGTAGGACGGTTAGTTGAGTGTATGAGAACAGAGCGAGAGAAGGGGGGGGGGGGGGCTGGATTTCCATCTCACTGCGTTCTGGCTCCGGGGCGGCAGCAATGATTGAACACACATGGTCTTTTTAATAGACCCGGTTTGTGTTAAGCAATGGCTGGGCTTTAAGGGATTATCACCCGTGCATGCATTTCTGTAGTAACTACTTCTGTCGTGACTAATCTTGCTGTCCCATGGTCATCTGTGAGTTCAAAAACCCCATATCCTTTTACATGACGGATAACTAGTGTGAACATGGACTAAGTTATAAATGATGGTGCCCAGGTGACTCAACCGGGAATAAAGGCACCGGAAGCACACTCCATAACATTTATGAGCATAGTGCCTCTTCTTCTGAATACAGCTCAACATGACTGGTTTACAGAGCAGTTCTGCACGCTCCTGTCTGGAAGTCCCATGGGGAAGGGGCCCTGGTCCTGGCTGTGAAGCCAGAGGTAGAGACTTTAGATCGGAGTCACTGTTTCTCAATCCTGGGTGTAGCTCTGGAAGTCAAGTGTGAGCCTTAACAGTCTTACTTAGAAAGACAGATGTCACACTTTTCCCATCGTGTGAAACGTGCACATGGAGACTAAGAAATGAAGTGTCAGTAGCCCGCCCTTCACTTGTAACAACTTATGTTTAAAATCATTATTCTGTCAGCTGGAATGTTTGGGTTGTACTCCTCAGAGGGCAGCTCGCTATTCATATGTTCCAGACTGGATGCTGTTTTACCACGGGTCACATTGGGATGTCTTTGTCTCAAACTTGGCTCACTGCTTCACTTTTGTCCTGGACTGGCTTGCACAGTTGACTACTTATAAGGACGTGGAAAGTGATGTCCGTTATAGGGACGTCGGTCATTGGCTTATCAATTGTCTACTTATAGGAACCAATCAGATGGTTTGTTATTTGAGAGCCGAGGGGCCCAAGTGTCTCAGTGGGTTCAGATCAAGTGCTTCTGGGTTGATATGACATCACACCCTCCTACCTCCTAACTTTTTCTCTCCCCCCCCACTGCCCTTGTGCCTTGTGTTCCATCCCTCTCTCCATATCTCCCTGCACCCTTTTGCTCTGGTGTTGTTGAATCTGTTTAGCACACTGGCCTGGCCATGTCTCTCTCCTCTCTCTAAATAAAAACACAGGGCTCTGTTTTTGACTGCCGCTAAGGAAGCGCAAGTGTCAAATGCACGTTGGTTTGCCATTTCATCGTGCAAAAAACTGGCGCACCGGCATATTCCAGCCCTGACACCAGGATTGGTTTTTTACCTGTCTAACTTCAGCTTGTTTATGCTGAGGTGGCAACATTTGAGCGGTGTCCTTAAAAACAAGTGCAAAAGTTTCACATTTCATGCAGCTGTAATGGGAAGTTTTGAGACCCACAAAGCAGGTCTTCTCAGTAACGCAGTTGATAATGGCATGGATTTTGAAAGCGAGAGCGCAGCCTTTCCTGCCATGGCGCACAGTGCCCATGGAAGGAGAGATGTGCCTTTTGTCCTGGTGAATCTCATATTTAGAAACATTAAAAAAATATTGGTTTCCCCCATTTTATTTTATTTGATTAAAAACCAAGCATAGCCTACCCTCCCCTTAATTAATCAAGGCTAGTTTGGCAGCGTTACACAGCTGCAGGTTTTTATCCTGGCCATTAACCAAAAGTAGCCTAAAAATAAAGGAGTTTTGAGTGGTCTACTGAGAATCCTTTGAAATATGAGGATTTGCCTTCATGCTTTTCCTTATTCACTTCACATACCTCAATCAATCAAATGTTTTTATAAAGCCCTTTTTACATCAGCAGATGTCACAAAGTGCTATACAGAAACCCAGCCTAAAACCCCAAACAACCTTCAATGCAGATGTAGAAGCACGGTGGCTAGGAAAAACTCCCTACAAAAGGCATGAACCTAGGAAGAAACTTAGAGAGGAACCAGGCTCTGAGGGGTGGCCAGACTTCTTCTGGCTGTGCTGGGTGGAGATTATAAATGAGTGACTGCCATTAAGGCAAGAATGTTATTCATGATGTTCATTGATGACCCAACAGGGTCAAATCATAATCACAGTGGTTGTAGAGGGTGCAATAGCTCAGTACCTCAGGAGTAAATGTCAGTTCGCTTTTCATAGCCGAGCTTTCAGAGCTCAAAAACAGCAGGTCTGGGTCAAGGTAGCAGAACAAGTCAGGGTTCCATAGCCGCAGGTAGAACAGTTGAAACTGGAGCAGCAGCACGACCAGGTGGACTGGGGACAGCCAGGAGTCATCAGGCCAGGTTGTCCTGAGGCATGGTCTTAGGGCTCAGGTCCTCCAGGAGGGTAGAGCGGGAGACACCACTAGCCCCCCGGGTACATAGACTTTTGCAGCATAGATACCTACATGTCGCTTGTTCAAGTAGGTTGTCTATCCCCATTTTCAAAGACACACTCCTCCAAACTATTCAGTCAACCTATTATGTCATATCATCGGCAGATTATTTTGAGAATCTGCTACGCACGTAGGCAACTATACAATTGACAGGAACCTAGCATTTTGTATGGGACGGCAGGTAGCCTAGTGTTTAGAGCTTTGGGCCAGTAACTGAAAGGTTGCTGTATCAAATCCCAGAGCTGACAAGCTAAAAATCTGTTGTTCTGGCCCTGAACAAGGCAGTTAACCCACTGTTCCCCGGTAGGCCGTCATTGTAAATAAGAATTTGTCCTTAACTGGCTTGCCGAGTTAAATAAAAAAAATAGATATGTGAATGTTATACGTAAAGACATTTAGGCCTACAGTACATGTACACACAGTGCCATGGAACAAGAGAAGAGATTTATGCATCTGACCCGATCCTTTAAAAAAAATATTGTTGGTGGTTGAACATTTTTTTTCTTCTTTGTTTAATTGGATTAAAAACCAACCTTTTTAGAAAGTTTGATCGTCCATGAATTTAGGGTGAGGACAGACACGGCTCGAATGCAATGCAATTTCGTCTACTAGTTCTAGAAAAGTGCAAATATGATCTGTAAGATGGTTCCATGATGTTTATAAAACATTACATTTGCGAACAGTATAATGGTGAGTGGACATTCCCCCTCTTTATATTGGACCTTTATCCAGCGGCTGTGAAAAGTTTGGATGTGTGTAAAACCCTACATCGTCTTAAGTTTCCTTGTCTGTATTATACAGGGAGCAATTATGGTGCCTAGAACTATATTTCGACAGCCTATTTTAAAACAGTTTTTTTAATTGTTCAAATTTGATTTGAATTATACACTTTCTTTAGGCCTAATCAATAGCCTAGTGAATTGAATCTTGCTTATTGACTACATGTGGCATGTCCCCTCTCCTCTCATGTCCCCTCTCTGCCATTTACAGTGGGCATAGCCCCTATATCAGTGTGAATGCTCTAGCCTATGTATGTTTAACAATGTAAGTCTATATGGCAGCAATGCAATTACAACAATGTGGACTGCAGACATGTTCAACATATATTTAGCAAATATGGGCCAGGCTATTTAACGAACTAAGACATAATGGACTAGCATTCGAATTGGAGTTGATGACAAAGCAATGCATATGTAAAAACACAACTTGAAGCAACCACATATTTAGCCATGGAGCACGTTTTGATTGGCCAGTAAGGGGCATCGACACACCCACAACTCGTTTATTCATCAAAACCCAGCCCTTTCACACCACCACTCATTACTGCACCCATAACTCCAGTTGTGAAAATAGCAAAAAAATATTTGACACACCCCTGAATCTAAAACGCCAGCGCTAAGATATACCATTGTGTTAGGTTTGTTAAAATGTAGCCCACAGGTTGCATTTCAAATGGAACCCTATCCACTATATAGTGCACTTCTTTTGACCAGAGCATTAAGGGCCCTGGTCAAAAGTAGGGGAATTACAGAAGGAATAGGGCACCATTTGGGACGCAGACACAGTGAGCAGTCAAGGCTTTCCCCTGAGCCACATGTTCTGCTCTGTACTGCCATGATGTCATGCACACCCTACCCCCTGAAGTTAGAGCACGAGTAAGCACTGGATGGAGGGACCGAGATTAGGGAACCTCAATTTTCCTCAATGGTTTAGATAATAAATGTCTTGATTGCTGAAAGGAAACAAGCAGATTTTCCTAAAATGGCATGTTTGGCTGCTCACTGACTGACAATCCTGGCGTGACAAATGCCAAATTTAGCTTGGCTTGTTGACCGGTCTGAAATTCAAGTCCAAACTGCTAACAGATTTGGCTCGAGTATTTAGGTTGTGTGTTCATTGGTTTGGAGCTCTATTGCAAAACACGCATTTTACAGGGCCAACCTATCTACCCGTGCGTGGGAGAAAGATATTTTGTTAGGTTTATCAAAAGTGTAGTTTAAGGCAATTCCCCAAACCATTAGTGACAACCAAGGAGCTAATAAGTTCTCTCCTGATCCTACCAATCACTCCCCAGAGATTAGCTGTGTGTGTGTGTGTGTCCTTGTGTGTAATCTCCCATGTGTGTCTGTGAGAACCACACATGCAATATGCCCAACCTTGCTTTGCCTCATCACCATCCAGAGGTTTCCTGACAATGGGATCTCCACACTACACTAAGTACCACTTCCTCAGTGTGTATGATATATTGTGAATGTGCAGATGTTTGTGTCTGAAGTGAGTATGCCTACTTAACAGCACATCCTTTTCATTGTGTTTGACAGAGTGGCCTCGGGTCACTAAAATCCTGTTACCAGACAACACAACACTTAAGGGTTCTGTTATGGCCAGTAAAAGAGAACCTCTTGTGCCGCCTCAGAGTCTATAATGCTCAGGTCAATGACCCTATGATAAATACGGAAGGCTGTAGGATGACAGTCCGACACACTGGCCAATTGTGAAAACCCTGGGAGAGAGAGAGATGGTTGACCATGGCCCCATGTGCTCTTGTCAAAAAGAAGTGCGCTGTAAAGGGAAGAGGGTGCCATTTGGGACGCAGAACTCTGGCATCACAGGTGCTGGCCCAGATGGTCCAGAGCAGTGGCGGTCGGTGAAGGAGGACAATATTTAGTTTTTATGAGCATGGCCTTCTGACAAATCACTTGGCTCCCGCGGCAGTAAACACATCACTTTAGTCTCTTGCTAAAAAAACACCTTGTAACTGCTCATTTTTATTCCGCGCTGTCCCACTAAACGAATGTGATGTATTAATTGTTACAGGTTTAAGATGAAGATATCCAATTATCACTTCTTCCCCTGAAAGTAGACTTCAGGTCCAAATCCTAGGAGTGAATGCATTTATTCCGAAATCCCAGGCTCTGGATCGTGTCCGTTTTGGCTCAGGCTGACTCGTAAATCTGGTCTGTGGTACTAAACTGCTGAACAGTGGTTATGATGTGGTATGTAACATGGGCGACCACACGGATTCTTACGTGTCCTCAGACTGGTGGAGGGAATACTGTGCGAATGGCCTGGCTGTGAGTGTAGAGTTATCCGGATACATTGTAACACTCCCTCCAAGGCTACAGCTGCAATTGTTTACATCCACCTCTTTAATCATGGTGCACACATGCACACACACGTTGGCGCTCCATCCTTTAATAATTACCCTGGGATTGGGGCTGAGATTGGCATTCAGTCGGAGTCATCCAGGCCCAACTACACACACACACACTAAACGTCACACATGGAAATGCCGCCTCAGCCCCTCCTGTGGTGTTTTACAGGTTGCTAGTAGTCGCTTCTGTGTCGTGTTTAATAGGGAGTAGGGTGAAGCTGCCCCTAGACTGTGATCTTAGTTTCAGTTCAGCAGTTTCCACACTAATGGTTGGGGAAGTTGATCCTAGATAGGAGCTCCCTCTTAAAGTTTTAGTGTTGATTTTGGGGATGGGCCACTTGGTATGCAGGTATGCTATTAATGTACAGCCGAGTCCCTTTCTGAAAGAGTTTGGACATATTGCTTGTGGTCTCTTTCAGACTGCTCAGGAGAATAATGTTGTAGGAGTAGGCTGAAGTTGCCCCTGCCTGGACACTGATCTTGGGTCCGTTATGCATATTCCCCACTAATGGTTAAAGGGCAATTCCGCCACTTTTCAACTACATACTGTATTAATTTTATCCAGCACCATACCAGTGTCTATATACAAATTAGGGGATTTGGTTATTTCAGTCACGCCTGTTGCTGACACATATATAAAAATCGGGCACACAGCCATGCAATCTCCATAGCCAAACATTGGCAGTAGAATGGCCTTACTGAAGAGCTCAGTGACTTTCAAAGTGGCAGCATTATAGGATGCCACCTTTCCAACAAGTCAATTTGTCAAACTTCTGCCCTGGTCAACTGTAAGTGCTGTTATTGTGAAGTGGAAACGTCTAGGAGTAACAACTGCTCAGTCGCAAAGTGGTAGGCCACACAAGGTCACAGAACGGGACTGCCGATTGCTGAAGTTCCTAAACATAGGCTATACTCAGTTACAACACTCACTGCTGAGTTCCAAACTGCCTCTGGAAGTAACGTCAGCACAAGACCTGTTCGTCAGGAGCTTAATGAAGAAATGTGTTTCCATGGCCGAGCAGCTGCACACAAGCCTAAGATCTCCATGCACAATGCCAAGTGTCGACTGGAGTGGTGGAAAGCTTGCTGCAATTGGACTCTGGAGCAGTGGAAACGGGTTCTCTGGAATGATGAATCACGCTTCACCATCAAATCAAATTTTATTTGTCACATATACATGGTTAGCAGATGTTAAAGCGAGTGTAGCGAAATGCTTGTGCTTCTAGTTCCGACAATGCAGTAATAACCAACGAGTAATCTAACAATTCCACAACAACTACCTTATACACACAAGTGTAAAGGGATAAAGAATATGAATGAGTGATGGTACAGAACTGCATAGGCAAGATGCAGTAGAAGGTATCGAGTACAGTATATACATATGAGATGAGTAATGTAGGGTATGTAAACATTATATTAAGTTGCATTGTTATGGCAGTCCAAATGGACTAATCTAGGTTTGACGGATGCCAGGCGAACCCTACCTACCCGAATGCATAGTGTGCCAACTGTAAAGTTTGGTGGAGGAGGAATAACAATCAAATAACAATAACAAACCAGTTTTGGCCCTTTCCTGTTTCAGCATAATGCTACCGTGCACAAAGCGAAGTCTATACAGAAATGGTATGTTGATCAGTTTGGAAGAACTTGACTGACCTGCACAGAGCCCTGACCTCAACCCCATCGAACACCGTTGGGATGAATTGGAACGCCGACTGCAAGCCAGGCCTAATCGCCAAACATAAGCGCACCGACCTCATTAATGCTCTTGTGGCTGAATGAAATGCAGCAATGTTCCAACATCTAGTGGAAAGCCTTCCCAGAAGAGTGGAGGCTGTTATAGCAGCAAAGGGGGGACCAACTCCATATTAATGATTTTCAATGAGCACGTGTCCACATACTTTTGGTCATGTAGTGTATTTGAAAATGGCACGTTTCTTAAAAAAATATGTCCTAAAAAAATGCTCCTCTGTGACATCACATGGTAGGATTAAAAGTAAGAAACTGATTTTCAAAACCTGCATCCAGTTTCTAGCTCCCCACATCACCTGCAAATCTGTGTTTGAAAATCAATATAAAAAAGTAACTTTTGATTATGTCATCAGATACAACCTCAACTTTATCCCCCCTACAAAACGTTGAAATGCACCATTTTCACATATGGGAAATTCCATGGTAACGGAATTATGCTGAGACCGTCTCACTTCAAAAAGTTACCAAACAAAAACATTTGATTTCAAAGTTTAAACAAACCGTACACATTTTTACTATTTACACAAAACATTTTACAAACACACTTACTGGAAGAACTGTGCAGATGCAGTTTGGCAACAGAATTTTGGTAAAATCTCCCTCAGTTTTTGACCACATTCTTCAAAAACTACCTGCCCTGAATTAAGACTCAAAGATGTCTGCAGAAAGAATTGGGGTGTCAACATGACACCTAGACTTCGAAAAAAATCTAATTTTGGTTATCGAACTACAGTAAGTGAAGTGGATTTACATCTGGTAACAGAATTATGCGAACTGAATTACATGATCTGTACCAAATGCATAATTATCACTCTGAATATCAATCTTCTCATGATGTATCCTGAATAGGTACACAAAGCTCAAAATATTCAATAGCCTCATTTGCATATTTGGGTATTGTTCTACACACTGGCTATTATTCTAATGAGCTCCGCCCCCAAACAAGACCACATTTGGTTGGTCCGGACCAGACCAAATCTGAACCAATCATAGACATCTATGTTTCACAAGATTTGACAGTACAGCAGAGTTCAGTACAGTATACTGCACTTTACTGTGCTGTACTAAACTCTACCGTACAGTGCTGTGCTATTCTCTACTTTTCTTTATTGTACTCTACTGTTCTCTACCATGCTTTACTGTTCTGTGCTGTCCAAACTTATGATTTTACTAAGTTACAGTTCATATAAGGAAATCAGTCAATATAAATAAATTCATTAGGCCCTAATCTATGGATTTCACATGACTGGAATACAGATATGCATCGGTTGGTCACAGATACTCTTTAAAAAAAAGTAGAGGCGTGGATCAGAAAACCAGTCAGTATCAGATGTGACCACCATTTGCCTCATGCGGCCTAACACATCTACTTCGCATAGAGATGATCAGGCTGTTCATTGTGGCCTGTGTAATGTTGTCCCACTCATCTTCAATGGCTGTGCGAAGTTGCTGGATATTTACCTAGTCAATACAATCAATGAAAACCTTTGATGTCACCTCAAGTTAACCAAATCAATAATACATTCTGCAGGATACACACATTATCATGATGAAACTGTGAAATTATATCCAATGTTATGTAAGCTAGCTGGACAGAAAACAGAATATTGTCACCCTATGCGTAATAGCATAGCAAGCAACATTTGTTAGCCTAAGTGTTATACGAGCCTATTTCATGACATGCATAATATTATACTCATAAAGAGATGACATAGCTACATACCTTTAATATTTTGCACGTTTCTTCTCTTTCCTCATTTTCCTAAACTGGGCACCTGATGGCTTAGATCTTTTTTTATCCATTTGTGTGGATTTGCACTCGAGCATCAATACATTACCCATCCCCCAACACGGTCAACCAAGAGTCAAGACTAACCCAATTCACCTTGGTGGTGATCACACTGGTTTTATTCTTAACGATTTCGCACAAACCAGAAAAAAATGCAACAATATGTCTGTGTAATTATATATATATTCACAGTATTATGAATGAATTGTGGTTTATTTAGTAGCATTTTGTAGTGTGTCTGATTTTACTAATTGCATTAGTACTGTACAAATTTAGACGCTATTTGATAGATTCCCCCACTCTCCCCCTACTTCAGGCTTCCAGTGGGGAGACCCGAGGTCAACCTACCCATACCCCCCTCCCCATCGCGTACTTCTGAATGGGAGATCTTCCCAGGCAGTAGCCTGCCTAGCTCACAAACTAGAATCAGGGCGCCCACTCCGACGTGGTTAATTGACCCACAGTCCCACACGGTGACATGATATCATTGACGTAACGTGCAAATGAGTGATCGAAAACCGAGCGTGCAAATGTCACCATTCCAAATTTTTGGGTGCGGGGCGCCCGGTGCCGCCCCCGGTAAGATACCTAAATCCGCCACTGACTGTGACAGTAGTTGTAAAATGTTGTGCAGCATTGTGAAGTTCCTCTCTGACATCAAATGCATGCGTTCCTACAACCCAGAAGTAAGACTTGAGGCTACAGGGCTGCTGAAGGCAGTGAATGACCCCGGCTTTAAGTTTACAGCCGCCATGGTGTACAGAATCGTCGGTCTTCTCGATCCTCCAAACAAATTACTCCAGGCAAAAGCAACGGATCTTTACACTGGAGTCAAAGTGGGTCCTCAGTGCGTTCGGCTGTGTCAAGAAGCTGAGGTGCGACAGAGTTCGAAGCCATTTGGGACCAGTGGCACTGGTGCACCAGCTTCAAGCAAATGACAACGTTATGGAAGTACAAATCCTCAGCAATACGTGGAGGACAGTACAGTAGGCCAGCAGGACAGAGGAGAAGAGACTGAGTGTAAAAAACTGTTCTGCAGCATGTTGGATGCTGTCATTGGTGAAATGTCAGAACGATTCAGCGAATGTAACAGCCAACTACTGGTGGAGGCCATGTGTGTCCTTGACCCAGAGATACATGACTTTCTAAAAAATAAAAAGATGAAACAACTGCAATGGATCTAAGCAAAACAGATTTGATGGAAGCTAGGTTTAGTGATGCCAGCTCTGGCTCCAATGACTGAAATCGCCCGCTCTGGCTCCAATGAGGACAGATGGCCCCACTTGATATCCTGCAATGATTCTCTGGGCCCCTCTCCACTATTCCTGCCGTGCTTACTACACTGAAACATGGACAGACTTTTTGGGCATCCACAGCTACATGCGAGAACTCGTTTTCCACTTTGACAAAGGTGTTCAGTCAGCACAGAAGAAGCATGCTACGCCTAAGGAAAGCTCAACTAATCTAACTGGCATTTTAGGGGGATCTTACGTGAAGATTTCAGGGAGAATGGAATGATCGATGACTCAGGAAGTTCCACAGAGCATCAAAGAGGCTGCAACTCTTTTGAAAAGTTATAGATTAAAACCATGTAGCTGTTTTTTTTCTTCCCCCGTTTCCTCCCCAATTTCATGGTATCAAATTGGTAGTTAGTCTTGTCTCATCGCTGCAACTCCCGTACGGACTCGGGAGAGGCGAAGGTCGAGAGCCGTGCGTCCTCCGAAACACAACCCAACCAAGCCGCACTGCTTCTTGACACATTTACATTTACATTTACATTTAAGTCATTTAGCAGAATCACAATGCCCACTTAACACGGAAGTCAGCCAAACCAATGTGTCGGAGGAAACACCGTGCACCTGGCGACCGTGTCAGCATGCACTACACCCTGCCCGCCGCAGGAGTCGTTAGTGCGCGATGGGACAAGGACATCCCTGCCGGCCAAACCGTCCCCTAACCCGGACGGCGCTGAGCCAATTGTGCGCCGCCCCATGGGTCTCCCGGCCGCGGCTGCCTGCAACAGAACCTGGACTCGAACCCAGAATCTCTAGTGTCACAGCCTTAGACCACTGCTCCACTCGGGAGGCCCGGCTGGTTGGTTTTTATTGAAATCTTGCTTTAGTGTGTCGGGCGCCGCCCATGGTGTTGATAGAGCGTGGCGGACATTGTGCCATTGAACCGGTCACTTCTTGGTCAAAAGCATTTGAACGTGTATGTTTTATTGTGGTATAGCCAGATATAAGGGGAATTCAACAACATTCCAATGCAAGAACCCCCAAAAATGTGTCACTTTATCCGGACATCAGGTCTGATCTGTGGTGTGGTCTTTAATAACCTCTGTTTAGGTCACTGATGACAGGGAGAGATAATTACTCACGGTTTAGATGCTAATGACAGAATCTCTCAGGCATATTGAGAAACATTCTATACAATAACTGTACTTTCATGTAAAATTACTAGAGAAAGTACAGTAGAAGATGTAAGAGTGCAGAGCCGTGGTCAAGTGGGTAACACTCACAGCACATGATGCCTCTGGGGTTAAAATCCCCGTATCCATCCTTCATCATGTGTCTCCCACCTATTTATCTCCCCATCTGTTTCATGCCTGTCAAATAAAGTAAAAAAAATACTGAGGGGAGAGGAATTTCCCCCAAAATTGAAAGAAGATGTACTGTAACTAAAAACTACACAGAAAATGGGCCAATAAGGAAAAAGATACAAGCCATTACAATGGCATACTGTCAGTACGCAGACTATGTGCTGCATGTAGGACCCCCGTCCACTAGAAAGTCAGTCGGGGTCTCAACTTACAACAGCAGTTTTCCTCTGTCAGTTACTGACAGTCAATCAATTAGCCCATATCAGCTAACATTTTATTGATTGCTAGGTAAGTTAGTCTAGCCAGCTATCTTGTAGTAGTCATGGCCGAATTATTGACCTGGCACACAAGACACATGCCCAGGGGCCCTCATTGATTTTGTAAAAAACTCTAGCTCAGATATCATATGAACATTGCATAAGTCATGGAAAAATGTGCTGAACTGCAGGGAACAGATTTTAAAACTGCAAAATGTTCTTCCTATCCCATAGCAAAATCTGTTAAATCACATGAAATTAGTTTTAAAAAATGCTAAAGTTTCTTTCCGCCCCATGAAATGTGTAGAATGGCAGCTAAATGTACTTTAAAACTGCAGCATTTTCCCTACGCCCCATGGCAAAATGTGTAGAATTGCAGGACATTAACTTAAAAAGTTGCAATATGTCACTTGGGGGAGTTCTAGATCTGTCAATCTCAATGAAAGCAAGTCTAAGAAGTGGTAGATATGTCTTATGTATGCTATTTCTATGCGCACATAAGTTACTTTCTGTTTTGTACAACAGCTGAAATACAATATATTTGGTTATGGAAAAGTTATTTCACAGCGGTTTAGATGGTATAACGATTTTCCTCATTGCTTGTTTTGTCACAAACTGAAATTAGACAAACTATCAGAATTTTAGCAACCGGGAAATGGCGACGCAATTTCTGCATATTGTATCTTTTTAAAGCTGCACATCTCTCCACCGCCAAGAGGGGGGGGGGTCACTAAAATGCTCTGCCCACGAGGTGGGTGCCCCCCCCCAACAAAATCTCGCTTCCCCCCCCCAACAAAATCTCGCTTAGGGCCCCCAAAACATACTGGTGTTCGTTCCCCCAAATCAGCTTTTACTGTAAGGAAAGTGAAAGCTTTCACTCCTGAAGCACGGAGGCTGTTTAAGAGTAATGACAGTGACAGCTTGTCTTCACTGTCATTTTTGGCCCATAACTTAATGCTGAAGGGGACGTGAGACTGGGAGAGTCCTACTGTCTATCAGTGTCAGGATTCATCACACCAGCTGGTTTGTTAACGCGTGTTGACCTCTCCACAGCTGGTCTGTGGTTTTATCCCTCGCTCCATCCTCTCCTTCTTTTGACACCCTGGTTTGTCATTACCCCCCTCTCTCCAGGTGTTCATGTACGTGTGGAGGAGTCTGGTAATCCCACCGAGACAAAGCTTGTCCCTCAGGGCCCTGTCCTACCCGTTGGGCCAATACCAGATGGGGCCCTACTACATATGATGGAGACTGGGGAGGCAGGAGCCCCCGGAATCACCATCTCTTCCAAACCGCCCAAAGGGGCCGACGGCAGCATGTCCACCCTCAAGGGCTTCGCTGGAGCCCCAGGTGAGATCTAGGGGTAGCTGGGAGAGAGGCTAGGAACAAGTACAGAATGCATTTGCACATCTACACACACCCCAAGCACATGCAAGTAGGTATGTTTGCAAGATTATTTGCATTCTTTCAAAACTTCATGAAATGTATCTTGGTTATTTTACAGCCTCCCCACTCTCTACAGGGTATTTAAAGCCTAATATGCCAGTGGTTTCTGGTAAGTACTATTTGACTCATTTGATTTACTATCAATATACAATGTTGAGTCTCCTGAAAATAAACCTCTTTCAACAGTTGCCCACATTCCTCTGAGGCCATCATTACACAAATCATATTTCACTTTAACAGGCAAGATATTTAGTACTCTTGTTCAGATAAATTCCATAGTATTCCAATATGCTACTGCATGGAAAAGAATTGTCCCAATAACCACTTTTAAAAAAATAAGTGAGAATGTGTGTCAATGTGACAGATTAAACTTTAACCCTGTATCAGGTGAGCGGGTGTCCTTCTCAGCTGGTCTCAACCGCTTGCCCTTCCCTGGGGAGGTGGGTATCATCCGCTTCAACAAGGTGTTGGTAAACGATGGGGGACACTATGACCCTCACACAGGTAACGACTATATCACCATCACACACATACAGACATCAACTCCAACCTATCACATCTAGGTGACAATATAGATTCATGTTTGTTCCCTCTCGCAGTTGACATGTATGAGTGCCCCCTTGTGGCTGATAGGTTTCCTCTGACCCTCTTCATGTCTTCCAGGCATCTTTCACGTTCCCATGGAGGGCCGCTACCTGCTGAGTGCCGTGCTGACAGCCCAGAGAGGTGCCAAGGTGGAGGCGATGTTCTCTGTGTCCAACCGCAGCATCCAGAGGCTGGACACGGCCGGTTACCTGCCTGATAATGATGGAGGAGGTGGGGCTGGCTCCACCAGCTGTGACTGCGGAGGCTCTGCCTCCCTGAGCCTGGTTCTCACTCTGATGCGTGGGGACAGGGCAGGTTTAGTCATGACCGCAGGCAAACTTGCCATCTCGGAGAACACAGAGGTCCTCTCAACATTTAGCGCCGTGCTTCTCTACCCAACCCCTCAAAAAAATAGCTGCCATGTTGACAAAGTTATCCCCTAAAAGAAAAAGAACCCCACCAATGATATTGCTTTATGTAGCTCCACCCTCAAAACAACACCCATTCTACTTTAGATGTATGCCTCGTTCACGTGTTAGCCGGAACTAGGAAACTCTGAAATTTGACTTGCTAATCGGTTGTAGTTCTACACGTGTCGTGTTCAACCAGTTAGCAAGATGGTAATTTCTGAGTTTCCTAGTTTCCGACAAGCACGTGAACGTGGCAGTAGTATGCCCAGCATTGCATGCCTTACAGGTATTTTAGTAAAACAGGTAGATTGCTTTAATGTACTATCATATGACAGAGCTTTCATACAAAAATAGATGTATCAAATATTTGATCATAGAATTCTTATGGAGGGGATGGGGCAGGCAACTGCCATTTATGGAGTATTAACATTTAGTGATCGATTATATTTGAAATGTTTGAATGTGTGCTTGTGTTGATGTGTTCAATTTGTTGTAGTTATTTTGAAATGACTATTTTATGAGAACCATCAATTATAATACTGCACATAGAGGTAACTGACAAAATAAAAGAAACCCCAACAAAGTTTCTTAATAGGGTGTGGGTGCACCACAGCTTCAATGCGCCTTGGCATAGATTCTACAAGTGTCTGGAACTCTATTGGAGGGACGCGACACCATTCTTCCACGAGAATTTCCATAATTTGGGGTTTTGTTAATGGTGGTGGAAAACTTTCAGGCACCGGCCCAGAATCTCCCATAAGTGTTAAATTGGGTTGATCTGGTGACTGAGACCACAATGGCATATGGTCTACATCGTTTTCATGCGCATCAAACCATACAGTGACCACTTGTGGATGGGGGCATTGTCATCCTACAGGGTCTTAGCCGTGGTAGCCCAAAAAAATTGCTAAAATAATGTAGAAAATGCCCAGCATTTTATACATGACCCTACACATGATGGGATGTTGATTGCTTAATTAACTCAGTGTTCCACCTGTGTGGAAGCACCAGCTTTCAGTATACTTTTGTATCCCTCATTCATCAAGCGTTTCCATTGTTTTGGTAGTTACCTGTAGCATCGTTAGAGGAACTAACGTTAAACAAATAAGCTGGTCATTTTTCTACATGACAAGGGATACAGAACTTATCAACAAGGACAGTTGTTTTGAAAGGTCTTTTGTATTTCAACACATTCCAATGAGTCAATGTTCTTTAGGACCAATGCCTGAAAAGGAAATGTTTCAGTACCTTTTCTTGGATCAGAGGACTTGAATTCAGCCCCGGGGGCCAGTAATAAAATATGTTTAAACAGTGGCCATGAGTGTTTATTAACTAGGGTATTGTGTTATTATTATTATTATTATTATTGTTATTATTATAATAATAATATAGGCCTACTGTTTATAGTATCACTATAAATTATGACCGAATGGTATCACAGGTGTTTCTTACATGAATTACAGTGAGTTTTGTTTAGGAAAAAGTGGATGGCATATTCAAACAGTAGTAGGAGGTGCTCATTTAAATAATGAAATGATGTATCAGAAGTTGGTGCAACACTCTCCATTCTAACATCTTTATCCGACGAAGGTCTCGGAGCAAAATGTCACGCTTTGTTTATAACAGAGCCGTTTAGCTAGATGAAGAGCTTTTCCAAAACTCACACCCTCATTTACACCAGACACCTGCATGGAATCTTCGAATGTATTTATTATTGTGGTAACCATTCGTATCCCAAAACACACACTTCAATGTACACGGTGACACACGCAAAAAGGCATTTTGAGATTGGAAAGAGTGAGAACTGGGAAATGAATCTCTTAACAGATACACTGATCACGATCCAAGCAGCTGCTGAAAAGAACTACAAATACCAGAGCGTTATAGGATGTGTATAAGTCTTCCACACACACAATAGCTCTTTCATAGAAAGAATGACATCTTTACCGAGGAACTCTGCAACACCATCACATACAACAGCCAAACGAGGATGCCAAACTAAACCTAAATATTAGTTCCAAATATACAAGACTAACCCAAGCTATAACAGAAAAATATCCAATGAAGAAGAATTCATTTCATAAACATTGTAAAGGTAAAACATAAAATGTTGGCTAAAAGTTTCAACATAATACTGTAATTGTGCTTTCAGTGCAAATTAGTCCGTCTCCATCCAAAATCTCCCGTGCTGTGTGTGTGTGAGCAACATCTACAATTTAGAAAGTGCTTCCTTCACCTTTAACCTGACTACAGCTACCTGTCCGTATGTCTTAAACATTGAGCCAGCTCAGATATATTACATCTCTACCAATTAAGACTTGTGCCAGTTCCACTGGCAGCTCAGAGAACAATCTCAGTTAAAGCTTAGCATGCACTGTATAAGTTAAGGCCTTTCCAAGCAGCGTGATTCTCCAAATTAACATCTAACCATATTGCAACAACATAACTGTTATAATTATAAGCAGACTGAACCAAATGAGAAGTGAAAAGTCAGCATTAACACTCAAGCCAAATAATCGACTAACCTTACAACTAAGCTGGCCTTCTTTCTCTTCACAATGTAAGGCTGTACAGTCTGTTAGAATGTATGCCTACGTGTATTATGTGAGGCAGTTCTTATTGATATTTTCACAATGAGTGCTTTGTACCTGGGGAGCACTAAACAATTGAGTAAGCATCAGCGTCAGTAGACGCATAGTATACAGTCCTCAAAGCTGATATTAAGGAAGTGCAAGCAATCACGGAAAGAGCCATGAAATTATTACGCAACACACAATATTGCCTATGCCGATTTGAGGTTGATTTCAAGTGATTTTTTTTTTTCATCCAAAAAACAAAGTTTATCTACGTACCAAAGTGTCTGTATTACTACCTTAATACTACCTTAATACATGAAAATAATACCACAGCTGTGGGAATTGCCCAATCAGAATCAGGGCAGCTCCTGAAGACAGACTTCAGCGATTGGTTGTCTCAGAGCAGCTCCTCAAGACAGACTTCATCGATTGGCTGTCTCCAGAAGCAGAAAGAACTGAATTCTGGGAAACTGAAGGTGGCGCTCTGCTCCTTACTGCGTAAAGGAAAAACGTGCTCTACCAGTTCACTCAGTCGGCCGTACCTACATTGAGACAGGCAAGGGGTTAGAGAACAGTTACTTACTGACCAAGGTCGGAATTCAAAAGGCACATGGTCGACAAATGCACCGCACTTGACTTTGAAGGAAATTTACGCCTGAGCCGAATTCCAGCCCAAATACTTCCAAAGAAACCCACACAACTGACATACAGACAGATAAATAGACCTGCAAAGTAGCTACTTACGATGTTTTATTGCCTTTTGATTGCTCTAGGATGAGCTCTCCTTTGGGATTGACTGTGAATATCCGACACACAGGGACACCCACTTGCTTATAGGCAAACACATCCTGAGCCAAAAATGGAAGAGTCATCTTAACAGCCTCCCTATTCTGATATTCAAAATTAGGTATATAATTACAAGATAAAAACAAAGCTTACATTTGTTCGGTTTCCAAAGGCTGCATAGAAGGGATGTGTGTTTGGGTAGAAGAGGTTCTTGATGTCTGTGAGGCATTCAATCTTGAACTTCTCTGGCTTCTTTTCAATTACCTCCCTTATAGAAGTTTAAAGTAAAAGAAAATGCTTGAAATGTAAGCATATTACAAGACTATTACAATGTTTAAATCAATCCATTTTGCAACACCATCATAACTGTATCAGAGTTTCTAAACCCAGATGCCCAACAGCTTCTACCCCCAAGCCATAAGATGCTGAAAAATTAATCAAATGGCCACCTGGAATGTTTACATTGACCGTCAAAAACAACTGTATATCAAAGGAGTGCCTTTGACATGACGGCCTGCACATGCGCAGTTCGGCGCGAGACAACCGTTAAACCAAATGACGTGTTTCTGCGCATGAACTTAGCTAGGCAACGTTTCCATGACATCACCCATTTCAATTGACCTGATTGCGCATTTCTACTGGAGAAGCAGTTTCTATACATCTTTATACTAAACCATATGACTGTATTACAATAATAAACAGACTGACCAAATGAGAAAGGAAAGGTCAGTTTTACCTATGAAAGGCAGAGAAGAGGCTGCTAGGGGAGAGCATGAGGGGTCCTTGAGGCAGGATGGTACCCCGGTCGTTCACCCAGTGCAGGTACCCTCTGGTCATGTCGGCCATGCCGATGGCCCGCGCCGAACAGTACAGGAACTTGTAGCCATTCCTGAAGACAGTAGACATGCGTACTGAAGTAACTGCAACCTCAACATACATACAGAGCCTACATTGGATCATTATCCTAGCCACTCACTCGAATTGTGGAGCTACTGGAATTTATTTTATTTTTATGTGGAACAAGAATGTGAATAGTCATGTCAGAAACGGTAGCTCTGGGGCCGTACGTATCAAATGCTTCAGAGTAGGAGAGTTGATTTAGGATCAGTTTGCCTTTCAGATAATAAATAAGAACAGGCTCTATTCAGTCTGGATCGCTGAACCGTTACAGATTGCGCAATAAAAATTTCAAAGTAATTTCCAATATACACAGCGTTTAACTTGAATGCAGTCGCCGCTAACGTGGGAACATTGCCTTTGCTTTTTTTTTTTTTACGAGCGCTGAACTACTGTGATACAGATTGAATAGAGGCCCTAATCCTAGATCAGTACTCTCACTGAGACACTTTACACATACAGCCACTGGCCTGGGGCCTACTTACTCATGCACTGAGTGGTAGAGCTTAGCGATGCCTTGATGAGTCCAGTCTTTTCCAAGCTGAGGGAGGATTTGGCCAAACACATCTGACCTAAGAAAATAAGCATTTTGTCAGGCTTCAAAACGAGATTTACCACCTGGAGGAATTAGCTAGTGTGAATGCCTTACAGGATTATAATAATAACTTAAGAACTGATTAATTAAGTGTAATCATGATCTGATTACCAGACAGACCTCCAGTATCAAACAAACAAACTGTGAGATTAAAAGATCAGGAGAGGACCTTAATCCAACTCCCTATATAGTGCACTAGTTTTGACCAGGGACTTATGGTGCAATAAGAGGGGAATAAGGGTGCCATTTGGGACACAGCCTCAGACAGTAGGAGTTGACATTGAGTGGTGTTACAGGCTTTTGGTTTTTCTCTCGAAGTGAATTTCGAAGGATGATTCTGTGTGGGTGTGGCACGCTCTGATTGGAATCCTACTCATTGATCAGGATTGGTTGCACTTGTGAAACCTCTTCTGACTAACGAGGACGACGTGCTATTTTTTTAGCTTGTTCTCTTTAAGCTGATAAACAAAGCCTTTTATCTTGCATCTCCCCTGTTTGGTTGTTTGGCTACACATTTATTTTCAGTCCCTAACCCAAGTTGGTGTGGGTTTACTTTTGTTTTAGCTTGTCTGTTACTGGGAAAATCTAGTGGGTGACCATGGTTGGTGTGTTATGACCATAGAGAATGATGGAGGCTTTAAAGTGGCCAAAAAGCCATTTTAGCATGGGCAGAGCCATTGAAGGCTTCTGCCATTTTAAAGTAGTCAACTGGGTGGGGATTCCTATCGGTTCTAGCCTCAATGGCGCTGGCCATGCTGTTCCAGACACTATAATGGCACAGATGTAAAAATGAGTTCTCTATCTCTATGGTTAAGACCCTACTCAAGTTTGCTTGGCTGGCACTCAGTAGGCACCCACTTGTATGCCTTTGAGAACCCATTTTAAAACCCCACCTGTTTCGTTTTGGTTGTCCGCGGCTCACGTTTGTACCATTTGTCTGTTGAGCGAAAGTATTTTCATTTTCTTATTGGGGAATGTAACACTGATAATGTAGTTCAACAGCATTGAAAGCCACTTTACTTGGTGATGGTGCCGTCGATGTCGGAGATAATGACTTTGTCATCCCAGTTCCACAGGTAAATGGTGCCCTCGCAGCGACACGTGCCCTGGTACTGAGTGGTGATGCTGAAGGTGACGTCATTAGGCCCCTCCCGCAGTTTCAAACTCACCTATGAGAAGACAGAGATGAAGTGGTGCGTGACAGTGACAGCAAGTGGTTTTCCAAATATCTGCTGGGTATTGACAGGTGCTATAATACAGATTAGGAGAGAGGGTGCACTTGCCCCCAAAAGCCTTCAATGGCACTGCCCGAGAAGCCATTATGGCAAGGATGCAGCGATGTGCACTCTGTCCAACTCTGTGGTAATATAATTTCATAAGTTATGAACGTGGCTCTTACTATCTGGTCAGTTGAGAGGCGGAGAGACTTCTTGTAGGAGTGTGATCCGGTTGGTGCTGAAATCTCTGTCTGCACACGCTCAGTAGGTGCCAGTGCATTCAGCTCTTTAGATTCTTCATCACTGGAGGAGTCTTCTGCTACTTTCTGCCTGCATTCCAAATAACAACAACCTAATTTCAACATCAGACTTCCTAAAAACAGTCTAAGGTTAAACTAATATGAGTAAAGATGAGTGAGTAGTTACTCAAAATAAACCCCCAGAACTTGTATATGTTGCCACTAAGAGGGCAGTGTCCAAACAATCTGAATTGTTATTCAGCTTCATTTACTACTGAAAGACAAAATGCTGATGAGACTTCTAAACCGGGTGCCTCATGCATGTTCTCAGGGGCACTTCCGATGGGTCACTGTTTTCCCAGAGCTAATCCAGTTTGTGATTTGTTGGTGTCAAGAATATGGGTGAGGAGGGTGACGTCAGTGTGTGACTAATTGGGCTTCCCCTTGTGAAACAATGCCAGGGCTGGTGGTGGGGGACAGACAGGGTGGTGCTGGGCTGACTCACTGTGGGACTGCTGGACTTTGTTGATCAAGGACAGGGCTCTCTGTGTCTCTGTGTGTCTCTGACAGGGACTCCTGTCTGTCCAGCTTGGCCTCTGAAGACTGGCGAGAGGAGCAGACATTAATTACCCCATAACGGAACATCATATCAACATTGATTTGAGTATTTATTCAATGATTTATAGTGTAATTACTGCCCATTTTTACATTAAATAACTCCTTCCTATAGTCATGCAGTAAAATGAGGCACATGGTTCTTATTCTGACTTGATTAGGCTCATTTACAATGGAAATTAAAACAAATCCAATGCGATTCACATGGAAACTATTTCCTGCCCACACAAACAGAGGCATGAAGAAAAAGAGGGGCAACACCATGAACCATCTGTTCAAGTTGACGAAGCATAGTATCCAGAAAGTAGTTCAGCTAGGGTCAATTTCACTATGAGAACTACAGAGTATCAATACCAGTGGACCTAAAGCGTACTGCAAGAACACCCTGTAGTGTGTCCCAAATGGCACCCTATTCCCTATGTAGTACGCTCATTTTGATCAGAACCCTTATATAGGGAATAGGGTGCAATTTGGGATGCATTTCCTACCTGTTTGACGCTGCTCTTCCTCCAGAACCACCAGCGGCCAGACTTCTTAGGCATCTTCTCCTTCACCCACGCCTCTTCTGTGGCCTGAGATTAAGTATTTATGAGTACAAGCACAGAATGTTGAAGTTATAACATACATTTCTAATGCATAACTTGTGATCTACCTTGGGCAGGTTCTTCTGGAAAGCTTGCATACTCAGTATCAGCGGAGCTGCCAATGTCCAGTTGTAATATCTGCAAAAATAATAAAAAATAAATGTGTATATATATATATATGGAAATACATATTAAACAGTACAGTACCAGTCAAACATTTGAAAACATCAAAACTAAGAAACATCAAAACTATGAAATAACACATATGGAATCATGTAGTAAGCAAAAGGGTGTTCAAGTGTAAATATATTTTATATCTGAGATTATTCAAATAGCCACCCATTGACTTGATGACAGCTTTGCTCAGTGTGTAAATATACACACTGAACGCAAATATAAATGCAAGGCAACATGTAAGGTGTTGGTCCCATGTTTCATGAGCTGAAATAAAAGATCCCAGAAATGTTCCATACGCACAAAAAGCTTATCTCGCAGATTTTGGTCACAAATTTGTTTACATCCCTGTTAGTGAGCATTTCTCCTTTGAAAAAATAATCCATTCACCTGACAAGTGTGGCATATCAAGAAGCTGATAAAACATTTCCTCATATGAACTGTAATCTCAGAAATTGTCACATTTTGCATTTATATATATGGCGTGTATAAAACACAATATTGAGTTGCACCCCCTTTTTCTCTCAGAACGGCCTCTATTCGTCGGGGCAAGGACTACAAGGTGTTGATAGCGTTCCAAAGGGATGCTGGCCCATGTTGACTCCAATGCTTCCCACAGTTGTGTCAGATTGGCTAGATGTCCTTTGGGTGGGGGACCATTCTTGATACACACAGGAAACTTTTGAGTGTGAAAAACCCAGCAGCGTTGCAGTTCTTGCCACACTCAAACCAGTGCGCCTGGCAACTACTACCATACCCCATTCAAAAGCACAAATCTTTTGTCTTGCCTATTCACCCTCTGAATGGCACACGTACACAATCCATGTCTGAATTACCTCAAGGCTTACAAATCCTTCTTTAACCTGTCTCCTCCCCTTCATCTGCACTGATTGAAGTGGATTTAACTAGTGACATCAATAGCTTTCACCTGGATTCACCGGGTGAGTCTATGTCATGGAAAGAGCAGGTGTTCTTAATGTTTTGCAAACTAAGTCCATATAAAGTATATTGTATGTGTGTAATAAAAATAATTGTGATAAGTTTCAAGTTCAAGGAAATCTAATTGTGATCTTCTGTTCAAAATGTCATAGTCTAAGAATTAGTACAATGTAGTTAGATTACTTAGTATGAGTATGACGGCTGTAACGACTCACCGGTTTGAAATTCTAACCACCAAATTGGGATTGTCTATAATTGCTGGATTTTCAGCAAATTCGTGATATGTGATGATGTGCTCCATGAATTTCTCTGCAATAAAAAACAAAATCAAAGCATTTGCATCCCTATCATCATAAGTCATATTATTATTTGTGTCATTAGTGAGTAAGTGTACTAGTTTATGATTTGCGTACTTATCAAGGTCCTAGGCTACATCCCAAATGGAACCTATTCCTTACAGGCCCTGGTCAAATGCAATGCATTATACTAGGGAATAGGGTGCAATTTGGGAAACAGCACTAGTCACTATAATGTAACACTTACACAGAGTAGGAAACCTTACCTTTGGAGATTTCAGAGTTCTCTCCGACTCCTCCACAGAGAGACAGGGTGACATCTGGTAGATCCCCAGCAGAGTCAGACAGACAATCGGTCCCGCTGTCGGCCGCTGCACTGCCCACAGACTGGGGAGACTGGGACCCATCGCGCCGGCCCACCTCTACCCAGTGCTTAGGGACCGCCTCGGACTCACTGCAACACACAGACATAACCACAGACTGGTCAGTCACTACAACAGAATTACAGGCCCTCGTCAAAAGTAGTGCACTATAAAGGGAACGGGGTGCCTATAATAGAATAGGGCTACAATACATGCGATGAAAGACATGATGAGTTACCTCTTGGGACCTAAGTAGCGTGCAACAATATCAGGCTCCATAGCGTTCAGGTCATCCAGGTAAATATCCTCAGGACCCTGGTGTTGACTCCTCTTTCTCACACCTTCGTCACAGAGAAACATTCACAAAAACCATCAACGTTCACATTCTTATAAACCATTCACAAATACTGTTGTTCACCTTTTTCACTTCTGGGAAATCTAAGCATTATGTAAAGCCCCATTCAGACAGAGGGTACTTCCTAAATGGCACTGCATTGCCTATTATAGCACACTACTTTTTACCAGAGCCCTATGGGTCCTGGTCAAAAGTAGTTAATTATATTGAGAAAAGGGTGCCATTTGAGACACAGCCTGGGAGGCAAGTAAGAACTTCCCAGACCTCAAAGCAAACCACTTCCTTCCTGTTATTGTATTCTAAAGCACTGCTCTACCAAACACTGTCTGGGTGTAACGTTAGTCAATAACACTGTCTGAGCTCATGAATAAGTAATTTCCTCTCTGTTGCCATCACACCATTCTGAAGTGACAACGCTATGGGGTTCTTAGAATAGGGGACACAATATCAAATAGGGGACATAAAGGTCCTGTGAAGACTTGGTTCATGCCAGCTGTCATGGACAACAGAGGGCTATACTTTAGATGTGGTTTCTTAAATAAGTTCAGTTGCTTTTACACTGCACAATTAGTACCTCTCCTCTTGGACGGGGAGTCAGTCTTGGAGCCAATGGGCCCCAGGTCCCCAGCCATGCGGCTGGCCCCACAGGCAGCAGAGCCACTGTCCCTCCGGCTGGAACCAAGCATACTGGGGGGAGTAGAGGTCCAACGAGCCCTACGCTCAGGCTTGGGCAGAAGGGGGGCGAGGGTGGGATAGGACTCTGCTGTGAGAGCACCTGGCTCTAGTTTGAGGGGACACGGTTCAGGTTGGGGGGGACAATGGGTTTCAGATAGAGAGTCAGGTGGGTGGTGTTTGGAGCTATGGAGGGCACTTTGTTTGGGAGTCCGGGGTTCTGGTTTGACGATGGCAGGTCCACACACAGGGTCCAGAGTGTTGTGGATGCCCCCTGCCTCCACCCCCATGGCCTCAGAGCTGAAGATGACCCTGAAGTGGGTGCTCTCTGATGGAGTTATAGTAACCGTCTTAGTCAGCTCCGAGCGCTCTTTCTTACAGACCTGGATAAAGAAAGCCAATATGAAATAAGTGGGTATGGGTATATTCATGTCATGACAATTTTGGCATGTTTCCATCTCTGAGATGGAGGACATACAGTCTATACTTCCCAAATGGCATCCTATTCCCAATAGTGGCCTAAGGGCTCTTTTCAAAAGTTGCGCACTAAATCAAATCAAATTTTATTTGTCACATACACATGGTTAGCAGATGTTAATGCGAGTGTAGCGAAATACTTGTGCTTCTAGTTCCGACAATGCAGTAATAACCAACAAGTAATCTAACTAACAATTCCTAAACTACTGTCTTATACACAGTGCAAGGGGATAAAGAATATGTACATAAGGATATATGAATGAGTGATGGTACAGAGCAGCATAGGCAAGATACAGTAGATGGTATCGAGTACAGTATATACATATGAGATGAGTATGTAAACAAAGTGGCATAGTTAAAGTGACTAGTGATACATGTATTACATAAGGATGCAGTCGGTGATATAGAGTACAGTATATACGTATGCATATGAGATGAATAATGTAGGGTAAGTAACATTATATAAGGTAGCATTGTTTAAAGTGGCTAGTGATATATTTACATCATTTCCAATCAATTCCCATTATTAAAGTGGCTGGAGTTGAGTCAGTGTCAGTGTGTTGGCAGCAGCCACTCAATGTTAGTGGTGGCTGTTTAACAGTCTGATGGCCTTGAGATTGAAAAACAACTTCTGTCTCTCGGTCCCAGCTTTGATGCACCTGTACTGACCTCGCCTTCTGGATGATAGCGGGGTGAACCTGCAGTGGCTCGGGTGGTTGATGTCCTTGATGATCTTTATGGCCTTCCTGTAACATCGGGTGGTGTAGGTGTCCTGGAGGGCAGGTAGTTTGCCCCCGGTGATGCGTTGTGCAGACCTCACTACCCTCTGGAGAGCCTTACGGTTGAGGGCAGAGCAGTTGCCGTACCAGGCTGTGATACAGCCCGCCAGGATGCTCTTGATTGTGCATCTGTAGAAGTTTGTGAGTGCTTTTGGTGACAAGCCGAATTTCTTCAGCCTCCTGAGGTTGAAGAGGCGCTGCTGTGCCTTCTTCACGATGCTGTCTGTGTGAGTGGACCAATTCAGTTTGTCTGTGATGTGTATGCCGAGGAACTTAAAACTTGCTACCCTCTCTACTGTTCCATCGATGTGGATAGGGGGGTGTTCCCTCTGCTGTTTCCTGAAGTCCACAATCATCTCCTTAGTTTTGTTGACGTTGAGTGTGAGGTTATTTTCCTGACACCACACTCCGAGGGCCCTCACCTCCTCCCTGTAGGCCGTCTCGTCGTTGTTGGTAATCAAGCCTACCACTGTTGTGTCGTCCGCAAACTTGATGATTGAGTTGGTGGCGTGCGTGGCCACGCAGTCGTGGGTGAACAGGGAGTACAGGAGAGGGCTCAGAACGCACCCTTGTGGGGCCCCAGTGTTGAGGATCAGCGGGGAGGAGATGTTGTTACCTACCCTCACCACCTGGGGGCGGCCCGTCAGGAAGTCCAGTACCCAGTTGCACAGGGCGGGGTCGAGACCCAGGGTCTCGAGCTTGATGACGAGCTTGGAGGGTACTATGGTGTTGAATGCCGAGCTGTAGTCGATGAACAGCATTCTCACATAGGTATTCCTCTTGTCCAGATGGGTTAGGGCAGTGTGCAGTGTGGTTGAGATTGCATCGTCTGTGGACCTATTTGGGCGGTAAGCAAATTGGAGTGGGTCTAGGGTGTCAGGTAGGGTGGAGGTGATATGGTCCTTGACTAGTCTCTCAAAGCACTTCATGATGACAGAAGTGAGTGCTACAGGGCGGTAGTCGTTTAGCTCAGTTACCTTAGCTTTCTTGGGAACAGGAACAATGGTGGCCCTCTTGAAGCATGTGGGAACAGCAGACTGGTATAGGGATTGATTGAATATGTCCATAAACACACCAGCCAGCTGGTCTGCGCATGCTCTGAGGGCGCGGCTGGGCCTGCAGCCTTGCGTGTGTTGACACGTTTAAATGTTTTACTCACCTCGGCTGCAGTGAGTGAGAGACCGCATGTTTCCGTTGCAGGCCGTGTCAGTGGCACTGTATTGTCCTCAAAGCGGGCAAAAAAGTTATTTAGTCTGCCTGGGAGCAAGACATCCTGGTCCGTGACTGGGCTGGATTTCTTCCTGTAGTCCGTGATTGACTGTAGACCCTGCCACATGCCTCTTGTGTCTGAGCCGTTGAATTGAGATTCTACTTTGTCTCTGTACTGACGCTTAGCTTGTTTGATAGCCTTGCGGAGGGAATAGCTGCACTGTTTGTATTCGGTCATGTTACCAGACACCTTGCCCTGATTAAAAGCAGTGGTTCGCGCTTTCAGTTTCACACGAATGCTGCCATCAATCCACGGTTTCTGGTTAGGGAATGTTTTAATCATTGCTATGGGAACGACATCTTCAACGCACGTTCTAATGAACTCGCACACCGAATCAGCGTATTCGTCAATGTTGTTATCTGACGCAATACGAAACATGTCCCAGTCCACGTGATGGAAGCAGTCTTGGAGTGTGGAGTCAGCTTGGTCGGACCAGCGTTGGACAGACCTCAGCGTGGGAGCTTCTTGTTTCAGTTTCTGTCTGTAGGCAGGGATCAGCAAAATGGAGTCGTGGTCAGCTTTTCCCGGAAGGGGGGCGGGGCAGGGCCTTATATGTGTCACGGAAGTTAGAGTAACAGTGATCCAAGGTTTTTCCACCCCTGGTTGCGCAATCGATATGCTGATAAAATTTAGGGAGTCTTGTTTTCAGATTAGCCTTGTTAAAATACCCAGCTACAATGAATGCAGCCTCCGGATAAATGGTTTCCAGTTTGCAAAGAGTTAAATAAAGTTTGTTCAGAGCCATCAATGTGTCTGCTTGGGGGGGGGGGGGGTATATACGGCTGTGATTATAATCGAAGAGAATTCTCTTGGTAGATAATGCGGTCTACATTTGATTGTGAGGAATTCTAAATCAGGTGAACAGAAGGATTTGAGTTAGGGAATAGGGTGCCATTTGAGACGCAAGACCCAGGCCTTACCCTGGTGGATTCTGGGAACTCTCCCCAAGACCACTGCATGTGTGACTCTGCTCTGAGCATGCTCTCTGATGACTTCACCATCAGCTCAGAGTCGCTCTTTGGAGACATGGGCTCGGACAGGGATCTTGATGATCTGCTGAAATCAACAAAAAAACTCCCAATACATTCACTTTGAACACAAGAGGACATATAAACACAGCTCCACAGGCCTATTTTTTTAACGTTTGTCATAGCACTTCAATTTAAATCTACCTGGGGTCGGGATTGATACCAAGGCATGTTACAGAGCAGCAAACTGGACAGCCGGCAACACACCTTTTAAGGTCATTTTTGCTTGAGCCAACGTCACGTCAGAGACATTGCGCCTTTAAAAGGTGCATTGACGGTTGTCCAGTGTGCTGTCCCACAACGTGCCTTGGATTGACTCCCCAGCCCTAGTATCGGTTTCGTCAAATCCTAAGAAACCAAAAATCTCTAATGAACCTGTCTGTGTGTATGATCTGTGTAAATATTTGAATAATAAGTTAATAAGTGATTGACTGAGGGGGTCATACCTGAGGCTGCCGCCGGTAGACCAGTCTCCATCAGAGAAAGGATATCTGTCCAGAGAGTGGAGGGTGGGGTGCTGCCTGTTTTCCACTGTGTCCTTCACTGTGGAGAACGAAGAGGCCCTGAGGAGGTAAAGAACATCACACCATCAACCGCAGGGTTAACACTAAACACTACGCAGAGCAGACCCACCCAGACCCAGAATACATACCAAATGGCACCCTATTCCCTACATACAGTAGTGCACTACTTTTGACCAAAGCCCATAGGCCAAAAGCAGTACACTATGTAGGGAATAAGGTGCCATTTTGTAGGTACCCCAACTTCCATGGATTTACCTGCTGTTGTTGTGTGTGCCACCGTGCTCATCGTCTGAGCTCAGCTCACAGACCTCCTCCCCACAAGCAGTAGGGGTCTGTTGCTCCTCCTTCCGGGGATCTGCTTTGTGCTTCCTCCTGCGTCTCTTCTTCTTTTTCCCTGCTGTGGTGCTGGGGGGGAGGAGGGTGGCAGAGGAGGAGGCTGGGTCCTCTGAGCACCCCTGAGGGGGCTGCAGCCCACCCTCCAGACCCGACCCTCCAGCTCTAGACTCTCTGCCCCTCCAAAGAGCCTCCTCTGTCGGGATGGGCGAAGTCACAAGGTGGGCAGGGACGATCTCCTAGGACGGGGTGACAAAATGAGAAATGAGTCAAAAGTTTACGTTATAGAATGCATCCCCAATGGCACCTTATTCCATATATAGTGCACTACTTTAGATCAAAATAAGTGAATTTTGGGGGGGGAATAGGGTGCCATTTGGGATACATAGTCAGTAATAAGCTTTGTCAACAGTGGTTGACCAATAAAAACAACTCACATTATGCTGCTCCGTTTCCTGAACAAAGAAGGCCTCTCCGTTGTCCCCCAGCTTCATGTGCAGCTCCACTGGTTCTCCATTGATCTCAATGTCAATCTGCAGAGGTAATGGAAAGGTCAGCCACCGATTTATGGAGGACCTCTGGGGCCATAGGTATCAAGCATCTCAGACAAGAAGTGCTGATTTAGGATCAGTTTTGCCCATAAGATTACATGGACAGGGGGGGCACTCCTATTCAAAGGTGCTTGATATACGGTATACAGCCCGTAGTCTACTAACTGGAAGATGCAACTGAATTACTAGGCGAAACTGACATTTAACTGAGGCCTGGTAACCACATGAGAAGGTATGACTGTGAATTTATCAAACATTCTCAAAACAACGTTCAGTAACAAGCCAAGGCATTCATAAACAAACAGCTTCCACACAATTTTATAGTGTGCTTGCTTAATTCAACAAGACCACTCTAGATATTGGGCATAGGCCAACTTCTTATTATTGTGTGCTTGCAAGCTCAAAATAACACTTTTTTTTTAGGCTAACACTATGCTATGGTTCCTGAATGCAAACTGGGCCAACAGATGATGACCTGCCTGCTAAGCTTAATGGGATACTTTGTGATTTTGGTAATGAGGCCCATTATCTACTTCCCCAGAGTCAGATGAACTCATGGATACCATGTGTATGTTTCTGTGTCCAGAATAAAGGAAGTTACAAGTAGTTCCGCAATCCAATGCTAGCAGATACCCATAGACTTCCAGTCATTGCACTAATGCTAGTTAGCATTGTCTTGCAAAACTACCTCTAAATGCCTTCATACTGGACAGAGATGTAAAAATGGTATCCACGAGTTTATCAGCCTCCTCCTTGACTGTTTGTGCAGAAGGAATTTCTGTCTATCGTTAAAAAATGATCCGCCGAAATTGTTGCAACCTCTATTACTAGCCTATTCAACCTCTCTTCAGTATCGTCTGAGATCCCCAAAGATTTGAAAGCTGCCGCGGTCATCCCCCTCTTCAAAAGGGGGAGACACTCTAGACCCAAACTGTTATAGACATATCCATCCTGCCCTGCCTGTCTAAAATCTTCGAAAGCCAAGTTAATAAACAGATCAGCAACCATTTTGAATCCCACCGTACCTTCTCCACTATGCAATCTGGTTTCCAAGCTGGTCATGGGTGCATCTCAGCCACGCTCAAGGTCCTAAATGATATCATAACCGCCATCGGTAAAAGACAGTACTGTGCAGCCATCTTCATCGACCTGGTCAAGGGTTTCGACTCTGTCAATCACTGTATTCTTATTGGCAGACTCAACAGCCTTGGCTTCTCAAATGACTGCCTCACCTGGTTCACCAACTACTTCTCAGATAGAGTTTAGTGTGTCAAATCAGAGGGCCTGTTGTCCAGACCTCTGGCTGTCTATAGGGGTGCCACAGGGTTCAATGCTCGGGCCGACTCTCTTCTCTGTAATATATATCTCAATGGTGTCGCTCTTGCTGCTGGTGATTCTCTGATCCACCTCTACGCAGATGACACCATTCTGTATACATCTGGCCCTTCTTTGGACACTGTGCTAACAAACCTCCAAACGAGCTTCAATGCCATACAACACTCCTTCCGTGACCTCCAACTGCTTTTAAATGCTAGTAAAACTAAGTGCATGTTCTTCAACCTATTGCTGCCTGCACCCTACCACCTGACTAACATCACTACTCTGGACGGGTCTGACTTAGAATATGTGGACAACTACAAATACCTAGGTGTCTGGTTAGACTGTAAACTCTCCTTTCAGACTCACATTAAGCATCTACAATCCAAAATTAAATCTAGAATATTTCGCAACAAAGCCTCCTTCACTTATGCTGCCAAACATACATTCGTAAAACTGACTATCCTACCGATCCTTGACTTTGGCGATGTCATTTACAAAATAGCCTCCGACACTCTACTCAGCAAACTGGATGTAGTCTATCACAGTGCCATCCGTTTTATCACCAAAGCCCCATATACTACCCACCACTGCCACCAGTATGCTCTCATTGGCTGGCCCTCACTACATATCCATGGTCAAACCCACTGGCTCCAGGTCATCTAAGTTTTTGCTAGGTAAAGCCCCACCTTATCTCAGCTCACTGGTCACCATAGCAAAACCCACCCATAGCAGGCGCTCCGGCAGGTATATTGCACTGGTCATCCCCAAAGCCAACACTTCCTTTGGCCGCCTTTCCTTCCAGTCCTCTGCTGCCAATGACTGGAACGAATTGCAAAAATCTCTGAAGCTGGAGTCTTATATCTCCCTCTCTAACTTTAAGCATCAGCTGTCAGAGCAGCTTACCGATCTGTGTACCTGCACACAGCCAATCTGTAAATCGCACACCCGACTACCTTATTGCCATATTGTTACTTATCCTCTTGCTCTTTTGCACCCCAGTATCTCTACTTGCACATCATCATCTGCACATCTATCACTCTAGTATTAATGCTAAATTGTCATTAATGTTGCGTCTAGGGCCTATTTATTGCCTTACCTCCCTACTCTTCTACATTTGCACACAGATTTCTCAATTTTTCTTTTCTTTGTGTTACTGACCGTACGTTTGTTTATGTGTAACTCTGTTGTTGTTTTTGTCGCACTGCTTTGCTTCATCTTGGCCAGGTTGCAATTGTAAATGAGAACTTGTTCTCAACTGGTCTACCTGGTTAAATAAAGGTGAAATAAAATAAAATAACATAAAAGGTGCTCCAAGGAAGGATACTGATACCGCCTTAGTTTAGTCAGGCTGAGGAGGCTCAGGCTAAACATCTATTTGGGATGCAGACAGTATTAATGGTCTGTTTCTGTAAAGAGAATAAAGAGACACTTGACTCAAGAGATATGCGATGAGGGGAAATATTTTCTGTCCATCGATAATGCAACCTGTGGAGTTGCTATACGAGTTTCAAAAAGGATCTTATAAAAGATAGTACCATCAACAAATCCACTACCTGATGCTGGGTCAATCCTCCCACACTGTTTCATTACATTCCTCTCTGTACTGTATAAAAGGCCAGCTCTCCTCTTTGCTATGCAGAGGCAAATCTAAAATTGGGTTGCCATAGTGACTGAGGCTAACGGTAGCAGAAGCAGTAGAGGTGTTCCTGCCAGCATCCCAAATGGCATCTTATTCCCTATTTAGTGCACTACTTTTGACCAGAGCCCTAATGGACCCTGGTCAAAAGTAGTGCACTAAATAGGGAACAGGGTGCCATTTGGGATACAAGCCGCAGTGTGTCAGGGATGATGAGCTAGCCTGGTTGTCCTCCCCCTATTCACTCTCCGCTCTCAGGAGGAAGGTTAATACCTGGATCTGTGTCAGGCAGAAGCACCTCCACACAGCAATATGAAAGGGCCATAATTGCATGCCAGTTATGCATGTGACAGAGGGTAACAAAGACATGCAACCCTGTCATACTAAACTGCCATGACAGACCTGGGAAAAGGTTGTCGACATCAAGCGGCCAAAGATAATGGGGAATACAGCAACAAGGTATGCATCCCAAATAGCACACTATTCCTAATACATTGTATCACTTTTAACCAGTCTCATGGGCCCTGGTCAAAAGTAGTGCACTGTATGAGGAAATAGGGTGCCATTTGGGACATATGGGGGTGAGGTCATCCTTGGCCATGTGCGTTATAATAACAGTTTGAGGAAGCTCTGCTTGACTATACCCCCAACCCTCTCATTCTCTCTTCCTCAGTTATCCACAAACTCACCACTTTCTCCTTGGAGCGCAGCACGCCAAGTTTCCCAAAGCGTACATGGAAGGGGGAGCAGTGGAAGGTCCCGTCAGGCTGTCTGACCACCACCACGTCGATGCAGCCGGAAAGCGTGGCCTGGTTGATGCCCTTATACAGCTCCTTCACAGTCACAAGCACCTGGCCTGCCAGCTGGCCCACGTAGTTCATGGTATCTACCTGTGGATCACACTGGCAGTAGTGAAGATCAAATTATTTATTATTGTCTGATGTCCAGCCCTCTCTGAGTTGAAGGGGTAAAATGGCTGCCTATTGTATTGCTGAGCAAAGTGATGGGCCATTGTTGGGAGATTGTCAATTGGTTTTGATAACTCCACTGTCCTCTCCTCCTTTGAAAAATGGCAATGGTAATTGACGAGAGGAAACGTGGAAACAAATGCACTTATATGAAATGAGAATGTGTGAAGTGGTAATAATTCATTTTAGAGATAAAAGGACAATTAACATGTTTTTAAATGTGTGCATGCTTTTCTCCTCCGAGAAAAAAACAGCTGATTCAAGGGGGTGTGGCAGATTTCATCTGAGGAGATTCCACGGGAGGAAGCAATCGAGGACAGAGGCAGACTCCTCCGTTCACCTAATAACGATAGACACTTGTCATGCACTCAACTACTTTCCAGGTCACGGAGGAGAGATGACAGAGGAGTCGAGGAGAGGACGGTCTTTTTCCTAAACGAGAATCTCCCCTTGATTCAAAAGGGTCATCATCATCATCATTTGAAAGCTATCAGGTCAAAAGTTTAAGGATCTAAGGTCAGCCAATCACAAGACACGGTAATCTCTGTTGCCGAGTAGATCCAGGAAACAAAGCTTGTGTACCATAAACCCATCAATCTATGAGTTGCAGGAAATACAGTGATGATTCACACAGTGTAACGTGACGACTTTCATTTACCACAAACGCAGACGAGAAAGACAAAGCACAAGAGAACAGAGCCATGCTGCAACCACTGCCAGTTGAGGGGAAAGTAAACTAGAATCTCACTGTCTGAACACAAAAGTTTCAAACGATCAGAGCAGTTGAACCAAGTTGAATGGAACATCTGAAAACAAATAATACAGAGAAAGAAAAAGAAAATTTTGTTCTGAAAGAACATTTCAGATTCAGCAGGGGATTTTGGGTTCCCGAGAGGTGCAGCGGTCTAAGAGGTCCCTGGTTCGAATCCTGACTGAATCACATCCGGCCGTGATTGTGAGTTCAATAGGGCGGTGCACAATTGGCTCGGCGTCGTCCGGGTTTGGCCGTCATCGTAAATAAGAATTTGTTCTTAACGGACTTGCATAGTTAAATAAAATAAAAATGTATATGTGTAAAGATCATGTTAGCTAGTCCTAATGTATTGGTAAAATGTCCCCAATTCTGTAGAGGAAAATGGGACCAAACACAAATCTCTAGATGTGGCTGCGGTTACTTACAGATTCACGTTTAAAAGGACATCACACTTACAAATCAACATATGTTTTCAGACCGCCAAAGTACTCTAACGTCAAAATGCAATCACATCCCAAGACATTGGTTGTGTAGATCCACTTATGTACCTTCACCCCAAATGAATGGAAAAGGTAAGCACTGAATAACTTTCCTGCTATTGGGACACTGACTCAACTAACCTTGTTGTTCCGGAGGTCCCTAAACACAGAGGGTCTGTCCCATTTCCTTCTATGGCAGTGCTGCATTCAGAATCAGATCACACCAGCAGCATGATGGCTGGGGCCCAGGCCAGGTTCCCATTGGTCACCATATGCATTGCCAATGGCACACTATTCCCTAAATAGTGCACTAGTTTTGACCAGGGACCAAAGCAGGACTCTCCATTGCTACCATTTTAAGGGACATACACTCCTGAAGATTTTGCTTTGCTACCTGGAACTTTTATGTGGGAGCACCAGTGCCCCTAGAAAATAAATCACCAAGGTAAAAATGGTTGTAATGATTTCTTCCCTGTTCCTTTCTTTCTGTGTCACCACATGTTCATGTACTACAGAGGCTGCGGGACAGCGAGAGCTTCTGTAGGAGATGAGCTTGAAAAGTAGCTAGGATTCATATTGGCTGAGCCAATATTCATATAGGCTGTTTTTTTGTGTAAGCTATATTTAGTTATTATGTTACTTTAGTTTATTTGGTAAATATTTTCTTAACTCTTTCTTGAACTGATTGTTGGTCAAGGGCTTGCAAGTAAGCATTTCACAGTAAGGTCTACACCTGTTGTATTCGGCGCAGTTTGATAAAGTTAGATATGATTTGATAGCTCATTATCAAAATCCAAAATACTTTTTTCTGGTGCTCCTAAACTCTTATGTTATTGCTGGATATCCTTATAAAAAAATGCAATATGCAGTTACTACTAGAGGTCAACCAATTATGATTTTTCAACGCCGATACCGATTATTGGAGGACCACTAAAAAAAACAAATACCGATCAAAATCGGCCAATTTCTTAAATATATTTTTGTAATAATGACAATTACAGCAATACTAAATGAACACTTTTATTTTAACTTAATATAATACATAAATCAAATCAATTTAGTTTCAAATAATGAAACATGCTCAATTTGGTTTAAATAATGCAAAAACACAGTGTTGGAGAAGAAAGTAAAAGTGCAGTATGTGCCATGTAAAAAAGCTAATGTTTAAGTTCCTTGCTCAGAACATGAGAACATATGAAGGCTGATGGTTCCTTTTAACATGAGTCTTCAATATTTCCAGGTAAGAAGTTTTAAGTTGTGGTTATTATAGGAATTATAGGACTCTCTCTCTCTCTATACCATTTGTTTTTCATATACAGTGCCTTGCGAAAGTATTCGGCCCCCTTGAACTTTGCGACCTTTTGCCACATTTCAGGCTTCAAACATAATTTATTGTATTTTTGTGTGAATAATCAACAACAAGTGGGACACAATCATGAAGTGGAACGACATTTATTGGATATTTCAAACTTTTTTAACAAATCAAAAACTGGGCGTGCAAAATTATTCAGCCCCTTTACTTTCAGTGCAGCAAACTCTCTCCAGAAGTTCAGTGGGGATCTCTGAATGATCCAATGTTGACCTAAATGACTAATGATGATAAATACAATCCATCTGTGTGTAATCAAGTCTCCGTATAAATGCACCTGCACTGTGATAGTCTCAGATGTCCGTTAAAAGCGCAGAGAGCATCATGAAGAACAAGGAACACACCAGGCAGGTCCGAGATACTGTTGTGAAGAAGTTTAAAGCCGGATTTGGATACAAAAAGATTTCCCAAGCTTTAAACACTGTGCAAGCAATAATATTGAAATGGAAGGAGTATCAGACCACTGCAAATCTACCAAGACCTGGCCGTCCCTCTAAACTTTCAGCTTATACAAGGAGAAGACTGATCAGAGATGCAGCCAAGAGGCCCATGATCACTCTGGATGAACTGCAGAGATCTACAGCTGAGGTGGGAGACTCTGTCCATAGGACAACAATCAGTCGTATATTGTACAAATCTGGCCTTTATGGAAGTGACAAGAAGAAAGCCATTTCTTAAAGATATCCATAAAAAGTGTCGTTTAAAGTTTGCCACAAGCCACCTGGGAGACACACCAAACATGTGGAAGAAGGTGCTCTGGTCAGATGAAACCAAAATTGAACTTTTTGGCAACAATGCAAAACGTTATGTTTGGCGTAAAAGCAACACAGCTCATCACTCTGAACACACCATCCCCACTGTCAAACATGGTGGTAGCAGCATCATGGTTTGGGCCTGCTTTTCTTCAGCAGGGACAGGGAAGATGGTTAAAATTGATGGGAAGATGGATGGAGCCAAATACAGGACCATTCTGGAAGAAAACCTGATGGAGTCTGCAAAAGACCTGAGACTGGGACGGAGATGTCTTCCAACAAGACAATGATCCAAAACATAAAGCAAAATCTACAATGGAATGGTTCAAAAATAAACATATCCAGGTGTTAGAATGGCCAAGTCAAATCGAGAATCTGTGGAAAGAACTGAAAACTGCTGTTCACAAATGCTCTCCATCCAACCTCACTGAGCTCGAGCTGTTTTGCAAGGAGGAATGGGAAAACATTTCAGTCTCTCGATGTGCAAAACTGATAGAGACATACCCCAAGCGACTTAAAGCTGTAATCGCAGCAAAAGGTGGCGCTACAAAGTATTAACTTAAGGGGGGGGGGGGGCTGAATAATTTTGCACGCCCAATTTTTCCGTTTTTGATTTGTTAAAAAAGTTTGAAATATCCAATAAATGTCGTCCCACTTGTTGTTGATTCTTCACAAAAAAATACAATAAATTATGTTTGAAGCCTGAAATGTGGCAAAAGGTCGCAAAGTTCAAGGGGGCCGAATATTTTCGCAAGGCACTGTATCTTTGACTATTGGATGTTATTATAGGCACTATAGTATTGCCTGCCTAATCTCGGGAGTCGATAGGCTTGAAGTCATAAACAGCACTGTGCTTCAAGAATTGTGAAAAACTGCTGGCAAACGGAGGAAAGTGCGGTTTTAATGAATGCTTACGAGCCTGCTGCTGCCTACCACCGCTCAGTCAGAATGCTCTATCAAATATCAAATCATAGCCTTAATTATAATATAATAAACACAGAAATATGAGCCTTGGGTCATTAATATGGTGAAATCCGGAAACTATCATTTCGAAAACAAAACATTTATTCTTTCAGTGAAATACGGAACCGTTCCGTATTTTATCGAACGGGTGGCAACCATAAGTCTATTGCTGTTACATTGCACAACCTTCAATGTTATGTCATAATTATGTAAAATCTGGCGAATTAATTACGGACTTTGTTCGTAAGAAATTGTCTTCACACATTCCGCAACGAGCCAGCTGCATAAACTTAAACTGCTGCATATACCTGGACTCTGCTTATTTATTTAACCTTTATTGAACTAGGCAAGTCAGTTAAGAACAAGTTCTTATTTTCAATGACGGCCTAGGAACAAGGGGTTAACTGCCTTGTTCAGGGGCAGAACAAGAGAATTTTACCTCAGGGATTCGATCTTGCAACCTTCCGGTTACTTGTGCAACGCTCTAACCACTAGGCTACCTGCCACCTCATGCTTACACTGAACGCAAGAGAAGTGACACAGTTTCAGGCACCGCATTGATTACATGCAACGCTGGACAAGCTACTTTAATTAGTAATATCATCAACCATGTGTAGTTAACTAGTGATTATGTTAAGATTCTTATAAAAAAAGAGCAATGTTAATGCTAAATAGCAAATTACCTGGGCTCCTTGCTGCCTGCACTCGCATAATAGGTGGTCAGCCTGCCACGCAGACTCCTCGTGGATTGCAATATAATCAGCGTCCAAACATGCTGATTACCGATTGTTATGAAAACTTGAAATCTGCCATTCTAATTAAAATCGGTCTAGTTACCACATCCATTTTTTTTTTACTCAAAAACGTATGACATAAACCCATAAATGCCCAATGAGCTTATTTCAACTGTGGTATCCCAACAGAAGCCAAATATAACCTTGTTTTACCAATGTTTGTAAACAAAGTAAGATGTAAACAAACAGTGTAGCCTCAAAATATGTTTAAACTATAATGTTGATATCATGGAGGGTCAGTCCTTGCATCCAAAGTTCTTTCGATGAATTTGAGTGCCTTTACATTTCTCCAGCCCCATCCCTTAACCTTTAACTAAACAGTCGCGGGGAATTGCTTTGTTGTTGTTGTTTCAAGTACAGATTGCCGCTTTAATAGCTAACAGTTTTCGTGGTGTTCCTAAATGTTTCTTTGTGTAAGCCTACATTTTCCAACTTAGGAGCACAAGTGCTAAAATCATGCCTTGTGTGCTCAAACCATGAATGTGTGCATGCTCAAACCATGCCTTGTGTGTGGGGTGTAGTGTAGTGTGTGTGTGGTGTGCAATAGAGCAGAGATGGGACTGCATAGGAAAATGCTGTGTGCTCAAACCATTAAATGTGTGCATGAAATGTTTGCATGCTCAAACCATGCCTTGTGTGTGTGGTTTGGTGTGTGGTGTGCAGTAGAGCAGAGATGGGACTCAAGGAAAATGCTGTCTAAGCTCTCTTTGTTCACATGGTGTGTGGTGTGGCGATAATAGAAGACCACAAACATTTAAATCCTCACAAACTCAGAGGCCAACCAAGCTGACTGTGAATGTGGGCATTAGGATACAAGGCTACTTCTTCTCAAAGCTTGCAACCCTACTTAGAATGCATTAGGTGTGATCTAGTTCACACTGACTGAGGAGGTAGGTTGGTAGTGAATGCCTTTCTCGCCCACATTCATAGACTTAAGCAAGGCTCACAGTCAAGGAAGAACACAGTTTTACTTCCAATCTGGGGCCATAGATATCAAGCGTCTCATAGTAAGAGTGTTGATTTGGGATCAGTTTTGATTTTAGATTACAATGAATAAGATGGACAGGACAGGGGGAGCTGATCCTAGATCAACACTCCTACTCTGAGAAGCTTGATGCATATGTAATTGAAGTGTAGCTATTAACTGCCTGTAGCAAAGGTCAATAATTTATTATTGTCTGATGTCCAATCCTCACTGAGCTGATGGGGTAAAATGGCTGCCTATTGTATTGCTGTGCAAAGGGATGGGCCATTCTTGGGAGATTCTCAATTGGTTAAGTCAACTCCTCTGTCCTCCGTTCTCTCCTCTTTTGAAAAAGGTCAAAAGTAATTGAGGAGAGGGTGGAGGAGAAGAAACGTGGAAACAAATGCAATTAAATGAAATGAGAATCCCAAAATATGTGTAAAGTGGTAATAATTAATTTTAGAGTTAAAAGGATAATTAACAGTTTTTAAATGTGTGCTGCTTTTCTCCTCCGAGAAAACAGCTGATTCAAGGGGGTGTGGCAGATTTCATCTGAGGAGATTCCACGGGAGGAAGCAATCGAGGACAGAGGCAGACTCCTCCGTTCACCTAATAACGATAGACACTTGTCGAGCACTCAACCACTTATCGGTTTCCAGGTCACGGAGGAGAGATGACAGAGGAGTCGAGGAGAGGACGGTCTTTTTCCTAAAAGAGAATCTCCACTTGATTCAAAAGGGTCATCATCATCATCATTTGAAAGCTATCAGGTCAAAAGTTTAAGGATCTAAGGTCAGCCAATCACAAGACACGGTAATCTCTGTTGCCGAGTAGATCCAGGTTGCGTACCATAAACCCATCAATCTATGAGTTGCAGGAAATACAGTGATGATTCACACAGTGTAACGTGACGACTTTCATTTACCACAAACGCAGACGAGAAAGACAAAGCACAAGAGAACAGAGCCATGCTGCAACCACTGCCAGTTGAGGGGAAAGTAAACTAGAATCTCACTGTCTGAACACAAAAGTTTCAAACAATCAGAGCAGTTGAATCAAATTGAATGGAGAATGGAACGTCTGAATTCATATAACACGGGATCTGTAAAAACCATGTTAGCTAGGACTAATGTATTGGTAAAATGTCCCCAATTCTGTATAGAGGAAAATGGGACCAAACACAAATCTCTAGATGTGGCTGCGGTTACTTACAAATTCACGTTTAAAAGGACATCACATTTAGAAATCAACATATGTTTTCAGACCTCCGAAGTACTCTAACGTCAAGATGCAATCACATCCCAAGACATTGGTTGTGTAGATCCAGTTATGTACCTTCACCAAACACAAATCTCTTGATGTGGCTGTGGTTAAAGCAACACAAAAACATGTTTATCAGAGAGATGGAAAAGTTACTAAGGTTAGCATATGGGGTTACGATGAGCATTTGGACATAGACAAACACTCCATCCTCAGATGGCAGCGGTAACCTGGTCTAGTTGCTGAGCCTTTATTTGCACACATGTGCTACCAATTCAGGCGATCAACAGTCAGTGTCCCAGCTGGCAGAGTCATGAGGCTGCTGGCTTTTGTTGAAGCCTTTTGTTTGTTTGAGTCTTTAGTTTCGGCATGCCTTTTTGTAATTTTTTTTCTTAACAACAAAGAGGATAAATAATTAAATACTGTACTGAAACAGAATCTTTACGCAGTGCATCTTTGGCTGAGTCTAACCAAACACAGTGACAGAGCCATAGCCCTAACGTTATTCAAACTTCAACAACCGGCAATCAAACTTGTCAAGGCACTGAAAGAAAAAGCACCCTGACTGGAAAAAACCCCAAAGTCATCTTAAATCTCAACACTGTACATTCCTCTCTAGGTTTCGTCATTCTAGGGTTTTTCCTGTCCACTGTGCTTTCGCTTTTGCTTTGGGGTGTGGCTGTATCTGCTCATTAGACAGGTCCAGTGATGATTTTAGCATGTACATCTTGGTGGGGCAAACTCAAAAATGTTTTTGGGGATGCATGCCAGCAAAGCCACTACACAACACTAAACAATACATTAATTGCACTATAACGGTGACAAATGGTGCCCACAAACTGTTAGGGCCTACATAAAACTGTCCCAACAGCAGTCCCAACACCTTACCACTGCTACACCTGGCTTTCAGCGGAGCCTGGTCTGGCAATGAAAAAGTTAATTCAGCCTCATTTACTACCTTTTTAAAATTGATAGCTGAAATGGCTGACTTGCTTAAACAAATGTAGTTTCCACTGACCATTTAGATGTACAAACTATGGAATAAGGAAACGATGAAAGGATAAGAGGCAATCCGTCATTTTGATAAAGACATGTATGAGCGAGCTAAGACGGACATAGTCAATATAACTATTTGTTTAGCACCATTGAAATGTAGTGACAGAATTCAGAACCTGGGTCGTTCTTACAGTATTCTCCCTGTACACCAAGTCAAAACCGTAGGATAAATAAAGGGGTCATATAAGCAGATAATAAAAGCTCTTACAATATTTGATATTACATTTCTCCAAAACAGGCTGTAGGCTACATATGCACCACCAAGTCAGAACAGCAGGCTAAATTATGAAGGGGAAAGGGACCAAATGATTGGGGTGAGGCACATGGGCTACTAACAGCTTACCTCACAACATACACTTAGTATTACTTTCTTAGCTACAGAATACATATATCCTTTGTATATTACATAATTCATGCAGCAGCATACAAGACATTTTTGGACATTTGTGCTGTGAACAGGAAGGTGGCACAACGGTCTTTATTGTGCGCAAATTTTGTCATCAAAGTCTGGCATTCTCTGGATTTATGGTGCTTTCAAAACAACTAGAAACTCTGAAATAGACAAGGTTGAATCATGACATCAGTGATCTTCACGTAGGAGCTCTAGAAAGAGGCCTGAGTTCCCGACTTGGATTTCCGAGTTATTTTCCCAGTCGGAGCTTGTTTTTCCCCCAGAGTTACCTGTTGTCTTGAACTCACTGAAGTCTGAGATTTCCCGGTTGTTTTGAAAGCAGTAGAAGTCTGGATTGACAGCATGGCCAATGTATTCAACCTTTTCTGGACCATGGCATTGCATGTGAATGTTTATCCTTTTAAGCTTGGAAAAGAGAGCTTTAAACCCAGACTTGGACTTACACACCCTCTCCACCGAATAGCAGGTGAAGCAAAATAGTGATTGCTTGCAACGCATGCAGTTAGTCACTGATTCCTACCAACCACTCATTGTTGAATTTGCGATTTCCAACTTGTTTTTCAACCTCTCTAGGCTAGGGGGCGGTATTTTCACATCCGGATGAAAAGCGCGCCCAAAGTAAACTGCGTGTTACTCAGGCCCAGGAGCTAGGATATGCATTTCATTAGTAGATTTGGATAGAAAATACTCTGAAGTTTCTAAAACTGTTTGAATAATGTCTGTGAGTATAACATAACTTATTTGGTAGGCAAAACCCCTAGGTCAAACCATCCAACCATTTTTGTTGTTGAGGTGACTTTTCAATGGGTTTTCCATGTGGATCTAGATTTCTACGGCACTTTGTTGCAGTTCCTATTGCTTCCACTAGATGTCAGGCTTTAGAAATTGGTTGATGTTTTTCCTTTGAGTAATGAAGAAGTAGCCATTTCCTATCTGGGTGGATAGCCAAGTCAAGTGTACTGTTGTGGTTGGTGCACGCGACCTGAAGCTCGCTCCACTTTCATTTTATCCTCTATTGAATGCAGTTTATCCCGTCTAAGAAGTTGTTTTCGTGTTTGTGTCCAATGGCTGATGAGCACCGATACGTTTTATCTATAATTTCTGGTAGCAAAGGACTGACTGAAAAGGATTTGCCAGTAGAATGTCAATGTGATTCATGATTTTGTAATAGAGGTCGAGCGATTAGGGACGATTTCAAGTTTAACAAATCGGTAATCTGTATTTTTTTACGCCGATTATGGCCGACTGGAGTGCATTCCATGAGGAAACTACGTAGCGAGCTGAATACGCATGTTACGCAAGTGCAGCAAAGAGCAAACTTAATTTATGAAAAAACAAATCAATCTTCACATAATCACTAGTCAATTACACATGGTTGATATTATTACTAGGTTAACTAGCTTGTCCTGCGTTGCATATAATCAATACGGTGCCTGTTAATTTACAGCCTACTTTGCCAAACGGGGGATGATTTAACAAAAGCACATTCGCAAAAAAAGCACAATAGTTGCACGAATGTAACTAACCATAAACATCAATGCCTTTCTTAAAATCAATACACAGAAGTATATTCTTTTAAACTTGCATATATAGTTAAAATAAATTCATGTTAGCAGGCAATATTAACTAGGGAAAATTGTGTCACTTCTCGTGTTCATTGCACACAGAGTCAGGGTATATGCAACAGTTTGGGCCGCCTGGCTAATTGCGAACAAATTTGCCAGAATTTTACATAATTATGAAATAACATTGAAGGTTGTGCAATGCAATAGCAATATCTAGACTTAGGGTTGCCGCCCGTTCGATAAAATATGGAACAGTTCTGTATTTCACTGAAAGAATAAATGTTTTGTTTTCGAAATGATAGTTTCCGGATTTTACCATATTAAATTACCAACGGCTCGTATTTCTGTGTTTATTATATTATAATTAAGTTTATGATTTGATAGAGCAGTCTGACTGAGCGGTGGTAGGTGGCAGCAGGCTCGTAAATATTCAACCAATAGCCAAAAGGTATGCGAAATACAAATGGTATAGAGAAAGTCGACATAATTCCTATAATAACTAAAACCTAAAACTTCTTAATGGGAATATTGAAGAACTGGGAATATTGAACCACCAGCTTGTATATGTTCTCATGTTCTGAGCAAGGATCTTAAACGTTAGTTTTTTTAAATGCACATATTGCACTTTTACTGTCTTCTCTAACAGTGTGTTTTTGCATTATTTAAACCAAATTGAGCATGTTTCATTATTTATTTGAGATTAAATAGATTTTACTTATGTATTATATTAAGTTAAAATAAGTGTTCATTGAGTATTGTTGTAATTGTCATTAATTAATTTGTGTGTACACACGCACACAAAAATTGTCTGGTTAATCGGTATTGGCTTTTTTGGTCCTCCAATAATTGGTATCGGTCGACCTCTATTTTGTAAGTAAGATGTTGACATGATCAGTCCAATCAAAGCTACTGTAGATAACGTGATTTATCTGTGACCAATGACTTTGAGCCTTTCTTGGATGGGCACTTCTACTGTAACTCCAAGGCAGCACCCAAGGGGGCTTGAACTTTCTAGCTCTCCCTATAGATTTTTTGGTGATGTAGTGTCTCCATGAGTGAGAACACTGAGCCAATCACGGCGCAACTAGAGAATATTACCAACCCCTACGCTCTGTATTTTCCTCTGGCTGCCCCTCCACCACAGAAAGCCCCGAGCTAGGCTGAAGCAGATGCATTTTGGAGCTGCCTTACTCAAGAAACCCCCCCCCAAAAAAAGAGACCATGCCGCTTTATTAACCCAATAAAATACAAATAAATAAATCTATAGTTTTTTTTACATTGTTTGTAAACATACTGTACGTGACTCATGTTAATGCGAAAATAACATGCAAAACAGGCAAACAAGGAGGGGCTCAACACCCTTTGAATATGACCGGTGTCAGTAAACGTCGGGAAAAAAAAAAATTGGGTCACATTACATTACATTTAAGTCATTTAGCAGACGCTCTTATCCAGAGCGACTTACAAATTGGTCACCAACGCTCTAGATAACATGACAACAGCCTAACCAGCTCTGCTAGGGACGGTCGAATGGTCAGAGTGAGGTGTTCTCTGATTTGTGTCTGGAAGTAGCTAGCAAGCTAGCCAACTTTAGTCAGTTGGCTCGGCTGCAGAACACTCGGCTCAACCCTAATTCTCAACCAGAGCTTCCAATGTGCGCTCTGAACGCTCTAAGAGCGAAATGCTCTGGATTTACTAACAGAATGAAAATCTGACAACTCCCAGAGCACACTCTGGCACTCCAGAGTGAATTTTTAGAACACACCAATTATAACCAACTTCATTACAGAGGCCATCCTGGCATATGAACCTAAAATATTGAGTTCTTCATAGCCGACTGGCATAATACTCTGGGCTCATCCATTAACACCAGGTAAAACAAATAAAAATCATACATTCGCTGTTTACCAGATTGTGTAGGCCTTAATGAGAGCAGAAAGGCATTGAAATATATTGAACGTTGTAGAGGGATTGACTGAGTGTACAAAACATTAAGAACACTTGCTCTTTCCATGACATGGACTGACCATGTGAATCCATTGAAAGCTATGATCCCTTCTTGATGTCACTTGTTAAATCTACTTCAAATCAGTGTATATGAAGGGGACTGGTTAAAGAAGGATTTTTAAGTCTCAAGACAATTGAAACATGGATTGTGTACGTGTGCCATTCAGAAGGTGAATGGGAAGACAAAATATTTAAGTGCGGGGTATGGTAGTACGAGCCAGGCACACTGGTTTGTGTAAAGAACTGCATGCCACGCAGCTGGGTTTTTCACGCTCAACAGTTTCCCATGTGTATCAAGAATGGTACACCACCCAAAGAACATCCAGCCAACTTCACACAACTGTGGGAAGCATTGGAGTCAACATTGTCCAGCATCCATGTGGAATGCTTTCGTCACCTTGTCAAGTCCATGCCTAGATGAATTGAGACCGTTTTGAGGGCAAAAAGGTGGGTGCTCAGTGTATATATATACTGGGAAGGGAAGTAAAAAGGGGACACCTAGTTAGTTGCAAAACTGAATGCATTCAACCAAAATGTGTCTTCTACATGGGGCGGCAGGGTAGCCTAGTGGTTAGAGCGTTGGACTAGTAACCGGAAGGTTGCAAGTTCAAACCCCCGAGCTGTTGTTCTGCCCCTGAACAGGCAGTTAACCCACTGTTCCTAGGCCATCATTGAAAATAAGAATTTGTTCATAACTGACTTGCCTAGTTAAATAAAGATAAAATAAAATTTAACCCAACCCCTCTGAATCAGAGGTGCGGGGGCTGCCGTAATCGATGTCCACGTCATCGGCACTAGGGGTTGGGGGTTAACTACCAAAAACGGCAGATTTTCCCACCTTGCCGGATCTGGGATTTAAACCAGTGACCTTTTGGTTACCGGCCCAACGCTGTTAACAGCTAGACTACCTGTCGCCCACTGTAGGGGCCTGTAAGGTCATATTGTCTTCTGATAATCGCATAATGCTGTCCGTGTAACTCTAATAACCTGATGGCACTTGTGTTGTTGGTAACAACAGCCTCAGCAAATATTTAGTTTTATCTGCTGCCCCATACAGTTTATAGACAAAGGGTTTAGCAGTCCCTCGTGGCTGCAGCCCGGGCACAGATTACTGCTGTCTGCAGCACAGAGGTCAGTTAGGCCTATAGGCTGTGTCTAAAATGGCACCCTAATCCCTACGGTCCCTGGTCAAAAGTAGTGCACTATGAAGAGAACAGTGCGCAATTTGGGACGCATTCATAAAACTGTGCTACAGTACGCAAAGTTCACTAATAAAAATCAAAAGCCAACAGTAACACTTAAAAAGCTATCTTGTTTGGGGAGGATTTTGCTGATCTGGATGCTTTGGGCCCATTCATTTACATGTTCCACTGTAGAAGAGTGAATTGATGGATAACAAAAAAAATGCATGATGAACACATAAAAAGGTACACAGTACAGGGCACACAAACGCAGTAGAGGTCATTGCCAAGGCATAACACCAAAACAAAATCTTTGCGTGTGGTATCGGAGAATGTGTTGAAACTGCACTCTTTTCATTAACACAAATGTAGGACACAGAATATGGCAAAATAACATAACTCCACAATAGCCATGTTTAAGTACAGGGCCAGATCCAGACATAAGAGGTAGCTTAGAACAACCCCTGGCAGCTAGGGGGCCTCGACCCCCCCCCACCCCAAAAAAAAAAGTTTAGGGACTCAGTTCGGGTCTCAACTTACTATTGAGAGTAAGAATCGCATAATACACGAGGAGCAATTTCAAAATGTGGTTGTGCATCAGCAGTTTATGTTTGTACCAAAAGTACTGTAATTTCTGAACAATTCATCCGATGTGGATGAAAATAACGCCAAATGAAAGCTGACAGTCTGCACTTAAACCCCACAGCCATTGTATTATGTAATATATGAAGAGCTGGGGTACAAAGCCAAAACAACAAATGGCCACATTTCCAAATAGTTTGAGCTAACTGTATATTTCACTTTTCTACCAACGGAGGCACTTAAAGCGCCCTACAGAGTAAGGGGGAGACTCACCTCATCCACCACCAATGTGCAGCACCCACCTGGGTGATGTACGTCCACCATTTTTGAACCAGAACGCTCACCACACATCAGATGGAGTGATATGCCAATTAGGAATGAGGGGGATGATTAGGTGGCCATGATGGAATGGGGCCAGGTTGGGAATTTAGCCATGACACCAGGGTTAACACTCCTACTCTTATGATGTGGGATTTTTTTATGACCACAGAGTTAGGACACCCATTTAACGTCTCATCCGAAAGACAGCACCATACGCAGGGCAATATCCTTAGACTAGAGGGAAGAGTGCCCCTTACAACCCTCCAACACCACTTCCAGCACAATCTGGTCGACCATCCAGGGATCGACCAGGATCAACCCTGCTTAGCTTCAGAGGCAAGCCAGCAGTGGCATGCATGGTGATATTTTGCTGACATGTCAGCTAGGCTTGAGCGGTATACTGTATATACCGTATTACAATACGGTCAAATCAAATTTTATTGGTCACATACACATGGTTAGCAGATGTTAGTGCAAGCATCGTGAAATGCTTGAGCTTCTGGTTCCGACAGTGCAGTAATATCTAACAATGACCTAATACACACAAATCTAAGTAAAGGGATTAAATAAGAATATGTACATAAAAATATATGGATGAGCGATGACCGAGCGGCATAGGCAAGATGCAGTAGATGGTATAGAATACAGTATATACACATGAGATGAGTAATGCAAGATATGTAAACATTAATGAAGTGGCATTATTAAAGTGACTAGTGATCCATTTATTGAAGTGGCCAATGACTTTGAGTCTGTATGTAGGCAGCAGCCTCTATCAGTTTAACAGTCTGATGGCCTTGAGAAAAAAAGCTTCTGTCTCTCGGTCCCGCTTTGATGTACCTGTACTGACCTCGTTTTTGGATGGTAGCGGGGTGAACAGGCAGTGGCTCGGGGGGGGGTGTTTGTCCTTGACTTTTTGTCCTTCCTGTGCCATCGGGTGCTGTAGGTCTCCTGGGGGCAGCTAGTTTGCCCCTGGTGATGCGTTGTGCAGACTGCACCACCCTCTGGAGAGCCTTGTGGTTGTGGACGGTGCAGTTGCCGTACCAGGCGGTGATACAGCCTGACAGGATGCTCTCAATTGTGCATCTGTAAAAGTTTGTGGGGGTTTTAGGTGATAAGTCCCATTTCTTCAGCCTCATTTCTTCAGCCTCCTGAAGTTGAAGAGGCGCTGTTGCGCCTTCTGCCCCACACTGTCTGTGATGTGTACGCCGAGGAACTTAACTTTCCATCTTCTCCACTGCTGTCCCGTCGATGTGGATAGGGGGGTGCTCCCTCTGCTGTTTCCTGAAGTCCACAATCATATCACCTGTAGTTTGTCTCGTTGTTGTTGGTAATCAAGCCCACTACTGTTGTGTCGTCTACAAACTTGATGATTGAGTTGGAGGCATTTATAGCCACGCAGTCATGGGTGAACGGGGAGAACAGGAGGGGGCTGAGCACGTACCCTTGTGGGGCCTGTGTTGAGGATCAGCGAAGTGGAGATGTTTCCTACCAATATCACTGTAACTAATTCTATTCTAGTTTTTCTATAAAATGTTCATATTTGTAGCTACTTTAATACCTGCAGTCAACTTATGCAATATGTTAGAAGATAAAGCAGATTGCGTTCTTCATTTCACTTGTCACATTATTTTCCATTATGAAGCTTACCGTAGTTCCCCAGAACAGTTGAGCCAGTCGAGTGTGTTTGTAAATAGCACAACTGGAGAAAGAGGGAGCAGGTGAGTCCAACTATGTATTTGTATTGATTAAGGATCCCCAAGGCAGCAGCTTCTCTTCCTGGGGTCCAGCAACATTAAGGCAGTCATATACATGACATTTCATAACACATTAAGTGTGTTCCCTCAGGCCACTACTCTACTATCACATATCTGCAATACAAAATCCATGTATACGTGTGTAGAGAGCATGTCCTATCATGTGTATGTGTGTCTGTGTGTCTCTTCACAGCCCCCACTGTGCATTTTATCTGTTTTTAAAAAATCTGATTACTGCTTGCATCAGTTAGTTAGTTACCTGATGTGGAATTAGAGTTCCATGCAGCCATGGCTCTATGTAGTACTGTGCACCTCCCATAGTCTGTTTTTGACTTGGAGATTGTGAAGAGACCTTTGGAGACATGTCTTCTGGGGTAAGCATGGATGTCCAAGCTGTAGTTTGAAACAGACACCGACGCATTCAGCATGTCAACATTCTTACAAAAACAAGTAATGAAGTCAATCGCTCATCCACTTTGAACCATGAGATGTACATGCATATTATTAATGTGAGCTCTTCGTGTACATTTTAGGGCCAGCTGTGCTGCCCTGTTCTGAGCCAATTGTAATTTTCTGAGCTCCCTCTTTATGGCACCTGACCACACAATTGAGCAGTAGTCCAAGTGTGACAAAACTAGGGCCTGTAGAACCTGCCTTTTTGATAGTGTTGTTAAAAAGGCAGAGCAGCGCTTCATTATGGACAGACTTATCCCCATCTTAGCTACTGTTGTATCAACATGTTTTGACCATGACCATTTACAATCCAAGGTTACTCCATGCAGTTTAGTCACCTCAACTTGCTCAAGTTCCACATTATTTATTTCAAGATTTAGTTGAGGTTTAGGGTTTAGTGAATGTTTTGTCCCCAATTCAATGCTTTAAGTTTTTGAAAAGTGTTGAACTTACCTATTCCTTGCCACCCATTCTGAAACTAACTGAAACTTTGCTGATGTGTATTGTGTTGAGTCATCTACATAAAACAATGGCTTTATGCAAAGTCAGTTGCATGTCATTAGTAATGATAGAAAAAAGTAAGGGGCCTAGACAGCTGCCCTGGGGAATTCCTGTTTCAACCTGGATTATGTTGGAGGCTTCCATTAAAAAAAACACCCTCTGTGTTCTGTTAGAAAGGTAACTTTATACATAATATAGCAGAGGGTGTAAAGCCATAAGTTTTTCCATCAGTAGACTGATCGATAATGTCAAAAGCTGCATTGAAGTCTAACAAAACAACACCCCCAATCTTTTTATCATCCATTTATTTCAGCCAATCTTGTAAGTGCCATGCTTGATGAATGTCCTTCCCTTTAAGTGTACTGAAAGTATGTTGTCAAGTTCTTTACAGTAAAATAGCATTGTATCTGGTCAAACACCAATTTTTCAAAAAGTTTACTAAGGGTTAGTAAGTAAGTAGCTATGAGCCAGTAAAGGGGGCTTTATTACTATTGGGTAGTCGGAGGGCACAACCTTTCTAGTAGGCTTCGATAGGAGTAGCAATGTCGTCCACTACTATTGACACGGGTCACGTTATATTGAACTTTTTTTTTTGCTTCAATAGAATGATCAGGGGTGTGCAACTATAGTTTTCCTTCACAGAAAATACATTTGTGCAACACATTCAACAGAAAATAGCTTCATTTTCATCAGATGACAACAGAACTACAACGCTACAATGAAAAAGCACCGTCTTTTTTGCAAAAACTATGCATGGCCATCATATTTCTGTTTATCATGGAAAGAATGTAGCCAGCTACATTTCCTAATTTTTTTCTCAAAGTTAATCTTGCATTTTACTGGAGGAAAGTAGGCTGGCTATACTGAGAAAAGTACTGGCGAAAAGTAGCTACACATCAGTCAGACTGCAGTCTGCTGTTCGCAAATTCTCAATCAAGTAGAGTGCAAAATGAGTTTGATCCCAAGCAGAAATTACAATAAGAAGCATTTTTTACAAAACGCAGTAAGATACTGTATTTATTATGAGTTAAAATTTTTGCTAACACGACCCCTAAATATAACTTCCTAGTTATCTAAGTAAGTGGCTGAATTAATAAGGTGATGGGGCATCATATTCTGTTGGCTTTCTGCAGTGTTTGAGAAGTCAGAGCCCTTTGAACGAGATACAGCTGCCACTGCTATATTTAGCTCCTCCCCCATTTTCGCTGAGCAGAGCAGGCAGGCCCGTTGCCCTAGCGACTCCAGACTCCACACAAACACAGTGTGTACACGTGCACAATGTCTCTCATTCACAATCACTTGTAAATGTCCATATTTACCAAAAATGACATTCGGTATTTCCTACTTATACATGTATAATTTTATGAGCTGGACTGCCTGTCTTTGCAAAAAAAAAACATCAACAAAAACATGTTAGCATATTTTGCTAGCAGCCTCCATGGAAATTTGCTATTACTTGTGCTAATTTTGTTAGCATTCTGGTAATTGTTTTTTTGCCGCCCCCTTGTGTACTAAGCCGATAATACTGTAAATCATGTGATATTAGGATCGGGCAGTATCCAGATTTTCATGTCAGCCACAAAAAAACACTTGGGGGGTTTTCAAATTGGGGGGGAAAATAACATTTGATAAAATCAAAATATCTGATTCAATGCCAACTGTTCTATTTTATTATCAACAAGTCTATATTTCAAGTTACAACCTATTTCTTTCAACACTGATCTTAAATTCCCCTTTGGTTAAAGGCCCAATGCAGAACATTTTATATCAAAATCAAATAATTTCTGGGTAACAATGAAGAACCTTACTGTAATAGTTTTCCATTAAAAAAATTTTTTTTTAAAAGCAAAAACATATTTCTCAAAGAATTTTGTTAGGACTGTCTGGGAGTGGTCTTTGTTAGGACTAGGTGTTATTGGCAGACATATTTGGAACACTGTTATTGGTCTATTCACCAATTTCCTTCCTGCTGATGTCGCCAGGCAAGCGAAACACCCGCCCATGCAAACAGGATGATTAGAAGGGCCTGTGTACATTGTATTTTTAAAGGCAACTATCAGGCAACGATCAGGAATTAACACTGATATTTTTTCCTCTTACACTTTTACAGTGTTAGAGTTTCATTAGCTATTGCACAATATGATAAACTACATTCAATTTTTGGGGGACCGCATTGGGCCTTTAATCCTAATAAATTAATGGATAGGCCTATACAACACATTTTTCATGTTGTACCAAGTAGATGTTTCACTTTGGAATTACCTATCCACATTTTTTCAAGTGGGTTACAAGCAATTCAATACATTTCCTGTTAAGATATTTAAAAAATGAAATCAGACTTAGACTTACACATTAACTGGTTACAATATTGTAACCTAATCATAAATGGAAGCCTTTCCAGGCACTTGAGTATCACAGTACATATACAGATAGTGCATCATTTAAGATTCAGTGCTGGCAGTAAATATATAATCATATAGTTTTTCATATATTTTTATATTTTTTTTAATAAACAGAACACATTACCTGGAATGACATTCACTCTCACAGGTGGCCAAAAATAAACTGAAAGCCATGCCCCCAATAGACTATGCCTCCAACTCTTCTGATAGACTGCCGCCACTACATTGCCCCCCACACATGAAGCGTTACATGCAATTTAGAAGATTTCATTCAATAAAAACAAAATCACACTGATCTGTCAAATTTGTTATTTGATTTCAGACAAATTTAATAGAATAGGTTGAACGAACCTAAGCCTAATTTTGGATTTATAACAATCAGAAAAAGCACTTCAGATGAACAACAGTGTCGTCCCACTTTTTATAGGGCATGTCAGAATTCTGGAGGATTCAGTTGGCTACACATCTGCTCGGTCAGAGACCTGCATGTACTAGTACAATGAATGCCTAGGTTTGCGAAATTCTGGGAACGTTCAAAAAATGCCCCTTTTTTTCAGAAATGAGAAGCAGACATCAAATTAAGTTTGACGAGGAAACTAACAAAACATCTTATGCACACACAGAAGGAATCCACTACATACTCTTGCTGAGCTCAGCTTATGTGAACTATAGAATGGCAAGACCAGACAACAGAGACTGTTAAAAATATATATTTAACTAGGCAAGTCAGTTAAGAACAAATTCTTATTTACAATGATGGCCTACCAAAAGGCAAAATGCCTCCTGCGGGGACAGGGACCTGGGATTTAAAAAAAAAAAAAAATACAATATAAATATAGGGCAAAACATATTATTCTATCTGTGAGGCATTGCACCCATGGGACTGTATCCTATTTTGTGAATCAGAATATTATGAGGTATGTTGCGGTCAACAACAAGTATCCTATTGGTGCTTGATGGTGTATTAAACTAACACAAATACTCTTTTCTGTTATCATCCTAGACTCTGGCCGCTAGGATGATTAGAGAGAATCTTGGGTGGTGGTTATCTTTATTTACAAGCTTACAGTACAAAACCGGTCTTTCCCTGTCTACTGCTGGCACATTCTGCTACTGCTCCAAGTCCAAGTGGCCAGCAATGTGCTTTGCAAAGATTGTGTGTTCAGTTCGACCAATTGAATGGCAACACTCCATCACACGTTGATAATAGTTAGTCACATTCTGTAAGATGTACACATCAAAGCGTGGGCCACCAACAATAATGTAAACAATAGACTATAGAGCAAATGCATCCCATGACATTTCATTTTCAAATGGAAATAGCACTTTACAGAATGTTCAACACCTATCTAAAATTGAGTTGCACCCCCTTTTGCCTGCAAATCAGCCTCAATTTGTCAGGCCATGGATGTTGGCCCATGTTGAATCCAATGCTTCCCACAGTTGTGTCAAGTTGGCTGGATGTCCTTTGGGTGGTGGACCATTCTTCATACACATGGGAAACAGCAGCGTAGCAGTTCTTGACACACTCAAACGACTACCAAGGCACTTAAATATTTTGTCTTGCCCATTCACCCTTTGAATGGCAACCATACCCAATACATGTATCAATTGTCTCAATGAGTCTTTAACTTGTCTCCTCCCCTTCATCTACACTGATTAAAGTGGATTAAACAGGTGACAGGCTCATAGCTTTCATCTGGATTCACATTGTTAGTGTCATGGAAAGAGCAGAGGTGTGTTAGAATATTCATACTAACCCCACTATTTGTGACATAAATTGAGTATGTAGTATGCTAATAAGTCATAGTATGGATATAGTTAGTATGCCACAAGTTCCCGGATGTCGTACTACATTCGCCAAATACGAAGTATACAAGTAATGCACACTTTTTCCGTGCTTTTAGGGCACATAATGCAATTCTTCAGAAATGGGCGTGGCTTCACAGCATTTTCAAATTTTAAGAAAAGTGCGGAAAATATGTAGCCGAAGTCCGACGAGAGTGGATACAAATTATTAAAATGTTGAGTAATGTAATAAAGTAATGACTTCTCAAATAAATTGCGTTACACGTCATGTTGGCTGACGATTTGTTAACTAAACTATCCTTACGAACAGCATATCATTACAGCAGTATGTACTGGGTATTTTAGCTACCTACTGTAACGTTAACTGGATACTAATACATCAAACTTGCCAGTATATTTACTTTATGCTAACTACCTACCCAACGTTTATTGACTTGATTATTCACAGCTTAGCTAAGTGGTATTGTGGTTTGGGTGTGTTCGTAAATTCACTGGCAAATCTACTCTGATTTCAGAGCACTCGTCTGACCGTGCCAGAGCACAGAATAACTGATGAATTTTCGAACACGCAACACCCATTGAATATGGCCGGTTTCACTAAACGTCAGCAAAAAAGAGCATAATTTAATTATTGCCAGCAGCACATTTACAGTCACCAATGCTCCGGATAGCATGAAAGCTGCCTAACCAGCTCTGCTAAGGTAAGTAAAATGGTCAGAGTGAGGTGTTCTCTCATTTGTGTCTGGAAGTAGCTAGCAAGTTAGCTTGGGTGCTTGACTGCAGAACGCTCTGTCAGAACGCTCGGATCAACCCTACTCCTCGGCCAGAGCATCCAGTGTGTGCGCTGAACACAGAGCGAAACATCGAATTTACGAAAGGACAATCTGACAACGCCCTGAATTTACAAACACCCAGAGCGCACTCCACATAAAATTTACAAACACACCCGAAATCTAGCTAGTAATTTCTTATGCTAACAAGCTAGCAAGAGGTTCCATAGCAACAGCATCAACTTCCAGTAGACAGGTAAAGAGCTAGTACGATCAACTGAAAGGATACAGCGCATTTATAGTATACTAAAATTAACTAATATTATGTAGTACATACATACATATGGACTCATTAAGTATGTAGTATACAGTATGTTAGTATGGGTATTCAAACACAGCTCAGGTGTTCCTAATGTTTTCTACACTCAATGTATATCATACTGCATCTGTAATGCTCAAGGAATGACATTCATGAGAGCAACATTTCTTTGATTTAAAGCAATATAATTTGTTTACAAAGTTTCTAATGAAAACAATAACATAAAACAATCAAGTACTATATGTCCTTAGTATTTATGACAAGATCTTATTCATCAATTCATGGGGTATACTATTCATTAATAACAATTACTGGAAATCTTATGGTTACTTGCGTAACCCGTTATCTGATATTACAAATTACAAGTGAGATATCTCACTGTGGGATTTACCAGTGTTCACATTGGCAGTTTGAAGTGACTCAAATCATATTTATTTGCTTATCTGATTCTAATCTGTTATTTTTCTTGAATAGCCAAAAAGCACATGGAATCGGATATTTCAAGCCACATTTAAACCCACTTTCGTATGTGGTTTGAAGTCTGATACAAATCTGATTCCTGGTCATGTGACTTGTGTCTGAATGGTAATGTCTGATCTATTTGCCCGCGTGATTTTAAGATTGTTAATCAGCATATATCTTGTTGCTTGCTAGCTACTCTGTTGACAGTTTGACAAGAGCATGTGGTAGCTAACTAGCTTGTTAATCATTTACAAACAAATTTGTGAATGTGCTAGAAAGCTAAACAGCTACCTAGCTAGCTAGTTGACTTTTGTAGCGAGCCAAAAAGGACTCATTTTGAAAGATGGACCATCTCATCCTTTGAGGCCTTAAAAAAAGTGTTCTTACCCTACGATTTGGAACATTCAAAGCAACTGGGAAATGTCCATGGCAGGCATTGTTGTCACCTTAGCTTGCTACATTAGAAAGGGGGATACCTAGTCAGTTGTTCAACTGAAAGCATTCAACTGAGATGTGTCTTCTGCATTTAAACCAACCACCTGTCAATCAGATAGCCATAATCGACATCCACGTCTTCGGCACCCGGGGAACCAGTGGGTTAACTTCTCTAGGGTAGGGGGCAGCATTCGGAATTTTGGATGAAAAGCATGCCCAAATTAAACTGCCTGCTACTCGGACCCAGAAAACACGAAAGTTTCCAAAACTGTTAAAAGTGTATGAGTATAACAGAACTGATTTGGCAGGCGAAAACCTGAGAAAAATCCATTCAGGAAGTAGTTTTTTTAATTGATTTTGTAGTATTCTATTCAATGCCATTACAGTATCCATTGACTTGACTCAAATTGTAGTTCCTATGCCTTCCACTAGATGTCAACAGTATTTAGAAATTGTTTCAGGGTTGTATTCTGAAAAATTAGGGTGTAAGAGCAGTCTGAATGAGTGGACGCTGCCGTGTCACAGAGCTTTTTCATGCGCAATCCCGAGAGAGCGCCTTTCTTGTTTACCTTTTATATTGACAACGTTATAGTCCGGTTTAAATATTAACGATTATTTAGGCTAAAAACAACCTGAGGATTGAAAATAAACTAGTTTGACATGTTTCTATGAACTTTACAGATACAATTTGTAATTTTTTGTCTGCCTGTTTTGATTGTGTTTGAGCCTGTGGATTACTGAAGAAAAAGCTAACAAAACTGAGGTTTTTGAATATAAAGACTATCGAACAAAGGGAACATTTATTAAGTAAATGCATGTCTTCTGAGTGCAACCATATGAAGATCATCGAAGTTAAGGGATTAATTTTCTCTATTTCTGACTTGTGTAACTCTTCTACTTGGCTGGTTACTGTGTGTAATGATTTGTCTGCTGGGCTGTTCTCAAATAATCGTAAGGTATGCTTTCACCGTAAAACATTTTTTAAATCTGACACAGTGGTTGGATTCACAAGAAGTTCATCTTTAAACCTATATAAAATATCTTTTGTTTTCTGAATTTTTATAATAAGCATTTCTGTATTTGAATTTGGTACTCCGCAATCTCACTGGATGTTGGCCAGACACTCTAGAGAGGTTAACTGCCTTGCTCAGGGGCAGAACAGATTTTTCCCTTGTCAGCTGGGTATTCGATCCAGCAACCTTCCGGTTACTGGCCCAACGCTCTAACTACTATGCTACCACCACCAATAATCAGACTACACTGTACACCAATGCACACACACCCGCCATTACTATGACAAGTGACAAGTGTAGTGTAGCCTTGTCAGCAAATGACAAGTCTGAACACACAAATCCGATTTGGTCACTTGTAACTTGCTGTTTGGACAGTCAATAGTCCAAAACAGATTTGCAAAACAGAACTGATTTGAGCATTAAGGCCTGCAGTGTGAACAAGGCTTAAGTAACTCAAATAACTAATCATACGCATGTCAGAGACAGACAGGTCAAGTGGCAAATGAAGGAGCCCCTCCTCTCATACTAAAGCAACACTAGTCTGCCCTCTAGTCATTCTCTATCATGCCAAACTTCCTCACTCTTGCGAGTAGGTTAATGTGGTGAGACATTGCACTCATAGAGAACCGGGGTTACGCAAGTAAACGTAAGTTCTCTTTCAATTATTTGTTTCAATATCTCACCGTGCGACATGGCCAACTCCCATATCGGACATGCTCTCCGAAGCCAGACAATTATAACTATCAGAGGCCCAGACATTTAGGACAGCATGGGCCAAAGACGCAGTGACATCTAGCCGGTAGTACCTCATAATAGTATGAGGGGATGCTCAACAAGACATATCACAAACCTCCTTTAAGAAGATGCGCTTAAAAGTTCCCAAGAGGTAGCTATAATTCTGGTGGAGTGAGCCCTCAGCCTTGTAATCAATGTCTTCATATTATAGGCAAATGTACTAGCAAACGGTGGAGTCGCTCCTCTTCCGAAGAAGGGAAAGGCAGCAGGTGGAATGCCATAATCTCCAAGGCATCACAATTGTAATTGCTACTGACCTTCGCTTGTTGCCCAAACCCGCCTTTATGCCTAACTTTGGAAAAGCCCTGGGCAAACTGTAGGCACGCATGGTGAACTGACAGTGCATGTAGTTCACTCACTTGCTTTGCAGATGTAAGGGAGACCAGTAAAGTGGTATGAAAGGAGAGATATTGGAATGGTGAAATCCCTGAGTGGTTTCCTTCCTCTCCGGCAACTGAGAAAAGGATGCCAGAATCTTTGTAGTGACTGCGTGTATTGATACACCATCCAAAGTGTAATTAATAACTTCACCATGCTCAAGGGTATATTCAATGTCTACATTTGTATTTTTTACCCATCTACCAATAGGTGCCCTTCATTGTCAGGCATCGAAAAACATCCCTCGTCTTTGTGTTTGAATCTGTGCTTGAAATTCACTACTCGAATGAGGGACCTTACAGATAACTGTGTGTGGGGTACAGATATGGCTAGTCATTCAAAGGTCATGTTAACCACTATTATAGAACACATAACAAGTCCATGCAACTTATGTGATTTGTTAAGCACATGTTTTATCCTGAACTTATTTAGGCTTGCCATAACAAAGGGGTTGAAAACTTTGACTCAAGAAATTTCAGCTTTTCATTTTTATAAATTTCAAAATGTTTCCAAAAACAAAATCTCACTTTGACATTATGGGGTATTGTGTAAAGGTCAACTGATTTCAATGCCGGTACCGATTATTGGAGGACCAAAAAAAGCTGGTAATGATTAAATCGGACGATTTCTTAAAATGTATTTGTAATAATGACAATTACAACAATACTGCATATACACTTATTTTAACTTAATATAAATCAATAAAATCAATTTAGCCTCAAATAAATAATGAAACATGTTCAATTTGGTTTAAATAGTGCAAAACCAAAAGTGTTGAAGAATAAAGTCAAAGTGCAATATGTGCCATGTAAGAAAGCTAATGTTTAAGTTCCTTGCTCAGAACACATGAAAGCTGGTGGTTCCTTTTAACATGAGCCTTCAATATTCCCAGAAAAGAAGTTTTAGGTTGTAGGTAATTATACGAATTATAGGACTATTTCTCTCTCTTTGATTTGTATTTCATATACCTTTGACTATTGGATGTTCTTATAGGCACTTTAGTATTGCCAGTGTAACAGAATAGCTTCCGTCCCTCTCCTTGCCCCTACCTGGGCTCGAACCAGGAACACGTCGACAACAGCCACCCACAAAGCAGCGTTACCCATGCAGAGCAAGGGGAACAACCACTCCAAGTCCCAGAGCGAGTGACGTTTGAAACGCTATTAGCACGCACCCCGCTAACTTGCTAGCCATTTCACATTGGTTACACAAGCCTAATCTCTGGAGTTGATGGGCTTGAAGTCATAAACAGCGCAATGCTTGAAGCACAGCAAAGAGCTGCTGGCGAAAATGCACGAAAGTGCTGTTTGAATAAATGCTTACGAGCCTGCTGGTGCCTACCATCTCTCAGTCAGACTGCTCTATCAAATCATAGACTTAATTATACCACCCGTTAGATAAAATACGGAACGGTTCCATATTTCACTGAAAGAATAAACGTCTTGTTTTCGAGATGATAGTTTCCGGATTCAACCATATTAATGACCTAAGGCTAGTATTTCTGTGTGTAAGGGAATACCCCTCTGAATTGGACAAAAATGAATGGGAAAACATTGGCATAGTACAAACCATGTACACGATGGACAATACCACCCAAATCGGCATTGATTCATGCAAAATGTTTTGCAAATGCCATATGGCAATTGCCAGTTGTAACACTTCAAAAATCCAACAGGTGGCGTGTGCGCTCCACCATGGTTTTTCATATAGGAAATGGATCCCAAGTCAACATCCAAAAGCCAAATTTTGAAAAAATGAATTTGTCAAAAACTTATCACCCCTTAAAAAAGTGCTTTCTGGACCGTTTTTCGAAATTCTTTCGCATTTTTTTGTCAATTACACATGTGTAAGAACTGTATGAATATACTTTTGTCCAATTTTATTATCATAATTTTTTTATTATTATTATTACTTGCGCATAAGGCACATGTTTTGTCCATTTGCAATATGATTTCATAGGAAGTCAAAAATAGCTAAATTTTATAAAAAAACTTCACACCACTAAAAAAGTGCTCTCTGGACCGTTTTTCAAAATTCTTTAGAATTTTGTGTCAATTACACACGTATAAGAACTGTATCAACATACTTTAGTCATATTTTATCATAATGTTTTATTTTATTTTACTTGTGCATTAGGCATATGTTTTCTCCATTTGGAATATGATTTCATAGGAAGTCAAAAATAGCTAAATTTTATAAAAAACTTGTGGGGGCCAAATGTCATAAAAAATTTGACATGCTCATAAATCCTGCAGAAATGCAAAATTGACTGGCCTGATGAACTCGGGATGGCCGGGCAGTGATTGTTGTTCCTTTCCATCACTCGTGGTGTTGATTTCATCATGTCCATTTGTTTATGTTCTCACTTTTGCAAAGTCACTGTGCATTTGCAATATGGTTAACTGGGCATTCACCATCACGAATTTGTCATGCTATAAAAATCGTGCAGGAATGCCAAATTGACTGGCCCGATGAACTCGGGATGGCTGGGCAGTGATTCTGGTACCTCTCCATCGCTCGTTAGGGTTGATTTCAGAATGTCACTTTTGGTGATGGTACCTCACCGTTTAAACATAATGCAAATGGACAAGAGTCACCAGCAAGTCAACGTCCATCAGTCAATTTGATATCATTCTGACACCAAACTGATACAAACTGACACCAAACCCACTTTTCCCAACTCGTTTAGTAGCCAAGTATCACATACTTCAGAGCTGGCCCAAAATTCACAACGCCTTCGGGTCAAACCATAAAAAAACCATAAAACACGTAGTTACGTTCTAGCTGTGGGTCCATTTCTTGTGTTATGTGTAGGCCTAGCTGAGGCGACTCCGAATCCCAAGTTTCGGCTCGATAGGTCATTTGGTGTCGAGTAAAACCCTAATTGGTGCTGAAAATCCACTTTTTTCAATTACTTGCTACGGTGTCCTTGAATGAGCTATCGTACAGAAACGTCGGGTTCTGTCTCTATGGGCCGAGACGGTCACAATGCACCTAGTCTTGTTACTCTGGGACATTTCTAAATGTCGACATTTTTGTAATGGTCAAAATGAATTGAAGTCATTGCAAATGTACGAGGCTGTTTCTCGGTCCGAGAACCTTCTAGAGCGACGTAACTCACCACGCACTATCGACCTGAGGTCTAGAACAGGATTCTAAAGTTTCGGAACTCTAGGTCTGACGGTTCTTTAAAAGTTCCAACAAGGTTAACTAATGCAGGGAGTGTATGTCTCTACGCACCCCAATGGGTCCCTACTTCCAAGCTGTGTGTGTTTGTGATTTAGTTTTCCTTTGAAATTTTATGGGAAAAATGACTGATTTACAGTTCATGGGGGTTGCCTAATCACATATATGAAGTTTTGGAAAGATCTGATTTTTTTTAACCCCTCGAAAAAGCCCATGAGACACCAATTATGGCACTTCCGGTTGGCACAGGAAGCTATAACTCAACACACATCCTCATTGGGGTATTCTATTACAGAATCCTGAGTTAAGTCTTTAAGTTGAGAATTGACTGATCTACACAGGGTTGAATGCAGAGTCATTTTCACCTTTGCTGGTGATGTACATCCAAATACATTTTGGGTGAATTTAACCACTTCCGGTTGCTCCAGGAAGCTTAGAATCGACACAGGTAGACCTCATAGTGTCCTGATGGACTGTCATCAAAGACAGGTTCATAAGGCATTCATAACCCACATAGGCTTCAGGTTGAATTTAGAGGTGAAGGCAATGTATTCCTATGGGGAGAGAAGTCTATGCAAACTGTTTGATGTAAACACCTTTTAACTGTGAAGGGTTAATGCCACACGGTCAAGGTTAGGCTTGCACAGATTGGGAGGACCTTAGGAACATTCCTGTGTTTGAATTGTCCTTCTAAACCTAACGGTTCCGCCGCTGTCACCCAAAATCAAATGACGTTGTGGTGCAGGCTTCATTTTGGGCCTACTTTTCTCATGGTCGCTGCGCTTAGACCGAGCGAGCTACGGTCAAGCGGGATATCTCGTTGAACTCGGCACGGCCTTGGGATTATGTTTACGCCATTGCCTGCTCTGTGTCTTTAAACACCGCGCTGTGTCACTCCATCCTTGCTGTGTGTGTGTGTGTGAGAGCTTTTCTTTGACATCTGTTGGGAGAAATGACTGATTTTACAGTTCAGGAGGGTTGCCTAATCACACATATGTTTTGAAAAGATCTGACCTTTTTAACCCTTGGATACAGCCACTATGACACCATTTAAGGCACTTCCTGTTGGCACAGGAAGCTATAAATAAACTCATATCATCATTGGGGTATGCCTTTACAGAATCCTGAGTTTTAAGCCTTTACGTTAAGAACTGAGTTATTTACGGAGGGTTTAGTGAGTGTGTTATTTCAGAAAATCACAGAAATCTCACAGAGCTCTGCAGCACACTTTGAAAATATTCGTATGAACACCCTGCAACTGGATCTGTAACTGTTGAAAAAAAAAAAACTATATTTGAACATCACAAATCTATCATTGTACGATTTCTCTTAAATGACGATAGATAAATGGCTGATTTTTTTGTTATTGACACCGGAGGCTCCTTGACTTTGACGTGAAGTGAAAAAATAATTTCTCTATTTTCATTTTGGACCTTTAATCCCAGAAAAATGGACATAACTCAAAAACCGTTGAGGCCTAGACGCCATCTTGTTCGGGGCCAACTGCCCATTATGCCAAACCTATGCTCACCAAGTTTCGGCTTCGAAATATTTTCAGTTTTGAGATAAGGCCCGTCGTGATTCGTGATTTTTTGTCAAATTGCAGTATGATTGCTTATGCCCTCTTGTGGGATTTTCCGGGATAGCGGAATAATGACCAAAATGTGATTATTTTATAAAACGAAAACCGAATGTCCGACAAAGTTAATTTGATGACTTCCCGGTAGGTCTGGCCCTGCCGCTCAGCCCGACGCCGTCCCCGAATTTTAAAAATGTTTTCGGACGTCTAGTAAGGGACGGTACATTAGCAATATGGACATTCTCACTAACCATACAGAAAATGTCGAAATGTCATCGATTATATGCAACGCAGGACACGCTAGATAAACTAGTAATATCATCAACCTTGTGTAGTTAGTAATTATGATTGATTGATTGTTATAATGCTAGCTAGCAACTTACCTTGGCTTACTGCATTCACGTCACTGGCAGGCTCCTTGTGGAGTGCAATGAGAGGCAGGTGGTTAGAGCGTTGAACTAGTTAACTGTAAGGTTGCAAGATTGAATCCCCGAGCTGGCAAGGTAAAAATCTGTTGTTCTGCCCCTGAACAAGGCAGTTAACCCACCGTTCCTAGGCTGTCATTGAAAATAAGAATGTGTTCTTAACGGACTTGCCTATTTAAAGATTACATTTTTAAAAAATGTCCAAAAATACCGATTTCCGATTGTTATGAAAACTTGAAATCGGCCCTAATTAAATCGGCCATTCCGATTAATCGGTCGACCTCTAGTATTGTGTGTAGATTAGTGACAAAATGTAATTGTAATCATTCTGAAGGCACTTTAATTTCATCTCCACACTTTCCAGCAGCTTAAAAGGCTGCTTTGAAATAGCCTCAAGCAATACTAAAGGCTTGGAATCTGGACGTAAACGAAACACCCCATTCATGAAACTACATAACAAGGGGTCAATGTCCATTTGGAAGACCCACTTGCAACCAAGTTTTAACTTCCTCACTGATGTCTTGAGATGTTGCTTCAATATATCCACATAATCTTTCTTCCTCGTGATGTCATCTCTTCTGTGAAGTGAACCACTCCCTCCTGCAGCAAAGCACCCCCACAACATGATGCTCCCACCCCCGTAAAGCAGGATGGTGTTCTTCGGTTTGCAAGCAACCCCCTTTTTCCTCCAAACATAACAATGGTCATTATGGCCAAACAGTTCTATTTTTGTTTCATCAGATCAGAGGACATATCTTCAAAAAGTATGATCTTTAACCCCATGTGCAGTTGCAAATCGTAGTCTGGCTTGTTTATGGCGGTTTTGAAGCAGTGGCTTCTTCCTTGCTGAGTGGCCTTTCAGGTTGTCGATACAGGGCTCGTTTTACTGTGGATATAGATACTTTTGTGCCCGTTTCCTCCAGCATCTTCACAAGGTCATTTGCTGTTGTTCTGGGATTGATTTGCACTTTTCGCACCAAAGTAGGTTCATCTCTAGGAGACAGTACACGTCTCCTTCCTGAGCGGAATGACGGCTGCGTGGTCCCATGGTGTTTATACTTGCGTACTATTGTTTGTAAAGATAAACATGGTACCTTTAGTACAGGCCTTTGGAAATTGCTCCCAAGGAGGAACCAGACTTGTAAAGGTCTCCAATTCTTTTTCCTGAGGTCTTGGCTGATTTCTTTTGATTTTCCTATGTCAAGCAAAAAGGCAGTGAGTTTGAAGGTAGGCCTTGAAATACAGCCACAGGTACACCTCCAATTGACTCAAATGATGTCAATCTGCCTATCAGAGGCTTATAAAGCCATTACATCTTTTCCTGGAATTTTGCAAGCTGTTTAAAGGCACAGTCAACATAGTGTATGTAAACTTCTGACCCACTGGAATTGTGATAGTGAATGATAAGTGAAATAATATTTCTAAACAATTGTTGGAAAAATTCCTTGTGTCATGCACAAAGTAGATGTCCTAACCGACTTGCCAAACTATGGTTTGTTAACAAGAAATTTGTGGAGTGGTTAAAAAAATGTTTTAATGACTCCAACCTAAGTGTATGTAAACTTCCGACTTCAACTGTATCTGAAAATAACCATCCTTTAGGTCGACTGAGGTGAACCAGTTGACTCAATGAATAGAGCGAGACAGCACGTTGAACATAAGTATACAGAATGTGAACTTATTCAGATAGCTGTTGAGGACCAGTAGGTCTCCTCCCCCTTTTTGGGAACCAGGAATCACCAGGAATAGAAGTCGAAATGGCTCTCTGCCGCTGGTATCGCCTTGATAGTCCCATAAAAGAGAGGAGAATGCCTGCAAAGTCGCGTCACCACTGATTTCAAAATGTTGTTGAAAATAGGTGGTCCCAGAGCAAACTGCAGTCTGTACCCCTTCGTAACCGAGGACGAGACCCAGGGCTGGACTGCAAACGTACGCCAGTTCCCTGCTCTGGTGGCGACTAGCCTACAGGTTGGTAGACTCTTGATCACCAGTGGTGCCAAACGCGATGGAGCGTGTATCCTTTCTATTGTATTTTTGCTTTGTCCTTGGCATGATGCCTGGTACAGCAGACACTTTTTATTGAAAAGGGCAGTGATGACACACTGGAACAGTGCTTGGGGGCGACTGACAATTTGGTCTCTATTCAATCTGTAAAGATTTGGCAAAATAAATGTACAGGTCATTTCTGATTGAGCTAACATAAGCAGTGTTTACCGTGAATGCAGTCTCCGCCAAATTTATAGGCAATCAAGCCGTAATGCGGAACTTCTACGATACAGATTGAATAGAGCCCTTAATCCTCCTGCCCCGGATGATTCAACAAGAGCCGGGTGGAGAGCTGTGGCAAGGAGAGCACTCAAGGGTAGAGTAGATTCCCTCAGTCTTCCTTGAGAGCAAACGTATGAGAATGGATCACTGCACAAAGGGAAGGGGTCTAGGAGCATAGATGTGCCTCTCCCCCATTGTCTTTGTTCCACTCTATATGGGTTTGCCCAGAACACGGGGTGAACGGTTGGCTGCGCCTCTCTGCCACGGGGGGCACTGTTGGCCCCTATTTGGGGGATCCAAACTGTAATGTCGATGCCTGCTGCGTCACTGGGAGCTTCCCTTGGAAAGCCCTGGTACCAGTGAATTGCCTTCTCCCTGCCACAGCCTCTTTTTTTTAATGAGTTCTCACTTCTGAAGAAAGGCACCGACAGCCTTGAATGGTGCCCCTACCCCTGGAGGCTCAGTGGTTGAGTTCTGTGACCACACAGATATCATTCCAAAGGTCTGGTTTAGGCCTGCCGATAGATGATGCATATCTAGCTAATTAGACTGGTAAGCCAGAAGTAAGGACGTAACGTTCAACGCCCATCCAGAATGTGTGGCAGACGCGTAGACCTTTTGGTAGATGGATGCGGAGCCTTGTTCCGTCTTACCAGGGAGAGAAGTGCCTGTTAGTGACAGGGTACTGGGGTTGAGGTGCTTGGCAATTGACGGCTCGACCACCAGGGATTTGCTCCTACATATCCTTGACATTCATGCTGGCAAAAAGTATTGTTTGAACCTTGCTGGTCAAGCATTTGTCCCAATTGTGTTTGGCCTCCGCCATGCAAGTTTGGGGGGAGTTGCTTGCCTTGGACGGTGCGAGAGGGGAGTTTCCTCACGTCGTACCAGTCCCTCTTCGACGGAGGGTGTTAGCAGCAAAATCCCCACAATAGATGCATGATTTGGGGTCGTCGAACACTGCTTCTAAGTCTTCAGGATCCAGGCAGACGACACACAGGGGGTGCGTGTCCTTGCCTTGATATGGTTGCTCTGCATGGACAGATGTGCAGGTGCTGGGCCAGGGGCCGAGGCCTTGCTCTGTGGGCTGAGATAACAGGCTCCATGGCTCCAAAAAACAGTTAATCCGAGAACAAAATTAATTGTAACTAGCATTCGCCACTTGGGCTAGTAGCCTAGCTAGTTAGCACAGGACTAGTAACCTAGCACAAATTAAAGGAAGCTAGCACTATGTTGGTCATGCAGCGAACACAAGCGTGGCTCTCGACAAATAAAAGTGAAGCTTGGATGATCGGTCTCGTCAACAAGCCACAGTAGTGGGTTTAACTTTACCTGAATACAATTGGAAATTAAGTATCTTGGCCAGGTTGCAGTTGCAAATGAGTAATTGTTCTCAACTACTTACCTGGTTAAATAAAAGGTGAAAAAAATGAATGTTGAAAGTTTCATTTTTTATTCTAAAACTGCCAATAAATTGGTTGTTAGTTTCAACTTGTCTTCTATCAAGAGGACAACTTGTAGAAGACAAACAGCTACATTTTGGATTGTTGCATTTTGCTTTAAGTGGGTCGCCAACGTGGAAAGGTAAACGCAACACTATTTTGTTAATCACTCATATTGATTAGGGATGCATTGATATCCAGTGCAGTTATCTACCCACCTTGTTCCTTTCTTTTAGCATGTGTAACAGTATAACTTTAAACCGTCCCCTCGCACATACCCGGGCGCGAACCAGGGACCCTCTGCACACATCAACAACAGTCACCCACGAAGCATCGTTACCCATCGCTCCACAACTACAACTTCAAGGTCTCAGAGAAAGTGACGTCACCGATTGAAACGCTATTTAGCATGCACCGCTAACTAAGCTAGCCATTTCACATCCGTTACACATGTGCATGTAGTAAGTACACCATCATGCTTTCAGGATACGTGTCTTTTCAGATCGCACAATGATTGTTTAGTTGTGGACACTACATCACTGCACTCCCTCTCTTACTCATGGTCCTCATCTTTGTAAGTCACCTTGAATTTGCACCTGTGTGTTTTATCAGTTTCTTTATGAAAATATTTTGCAAACTCCATGGCAGTAGCTAAAGGGGCTATAGCAGTGTAACAGTATAGCTTTCGTCCCTCTCCTTGCCCCTCCCTGGGCTCGAACCAGGAACCCCACACATTGACAACAGTCTCCCGCAAAGCATCGTTACCCATCGCAAAGCATCGTTACCCATCGCTCCACAAAAGCCACGGCCATTGCAGAGCAAGGGAAACAACTACTTCAAGGTCTCAGACCGAGTGATGTCACCGATTGAAATGCTATTAGTGCGCACCCCGCTAACTAGCTAGCCATTTCACACCGGTTACAGCAGCAAACTCTATACAAGTAGACTACAAATGCATGCTGGGCCGGGCATGCCCCGAGCTCGTGCAGTGACCGCTACTGGAGCGAAATTGGAGCGGGCGAGAAGGCTAATGGTGCTCCAGCCTTTGGGAATCTCGCTCTGCGCTCCAGTCAAATTGGGGACGCTCTGCTCACATACTCTGGGTATTGAATTAGCTAAAGACAGTGGTCTAGATTCTAGGAGGCTGCAGAAACAGGGGAAGAAACAAATCAGTTGCTTTGTTATTTAACTTAAAACGAATCACGACCCGACATAGTATATTAACACTGACAAGGGTTGGCTGTTAATTGACTCAAATCCATGTATCGGTGTGAGGCAAGTGACTTATACAGAGCCAGCCCTGACTTCTCCGTGCCATTGGAGTTTGAAAATGAGAGCAAGAGTTCAAAGTCCTACAACCTCCAGCGTAGTATGACAAAATCAACAGTACAAAACCAATGATATTAAATTGTTTTAAGCAATTGCTCGTGTCATTGGCTATAAAGTTGTATACTAACATCACCAATCTGAGGTCAAAATGATGTGTAAGAAGTAACACATTCTGTCCACATCACGGAAAGTAGCATAATATAAATTAACTCTAATAGTTCAACTAATTTCCGTTTAGGTGACAAAACACGCATATCGTAGATGATTCTACAAGTGTAGAAACCGCTGTGAAATATATTTTCAATAACCGAAAGTAAAAAAAGACAAACTACTGGAAGCATAGAAAAGGAGCAAATATGACACATCTAACACTTCTTAAACATGCTTTCAATGAGAATGACATAATTCTCATTTCTATTTGAATTTGGTCGGGTCACCCAAAATCTTAAATATTGCATTTCTTTAAATAATGATGGTAAAAATTATTCAATATTTTAAATCTAGGGTTATAGTAAATGAAGCAAATCCACAGATTATTGGAACGATCACATATTGATCGCAAGTTTAACCATTTTGAGAGACTAAAAATGCTCGTATTCACAATTGAAACGGGAGTTCTAGAAATAGTTAACACTGACAAGTAGTTTCCATAGTGACTGTGAAGCAGCACCTTAATTTGCCCTCCCTATTCGGAGTAAGATTGTGTGATATTTAGCTGTGGTGATATTCACATTTCCTGAAATTGCGTTATCATCTATGGCCACGCTTTACACTTAATGTGCCAGGACAGACAAACTACAGAGACAAGCCTACCCTAACCTACACATATGCTTAAACATGTGTATGTATATTAGCCAACAATTTATCAGGAGCGAAAGCTCGCAGAAGCTGGTCGTCATTAGTCGTAAAAAAAAACACATTTCCTTATAGCTTCATACAGCAGCATAAAGCCGATACTGTGTTGCCCTACATAGCCCAGTCAAACGTGAGCTTCACACCAAAGGCTCTATGAAAAACCTACTGTTTCTCAGAAAACTGGAGCTTATCAACTTCACCGGTGAGAGTAGTACTTGTATACGTACCGTTTGCAGACAGTCATTTGCCAGCCGGTATCCCTAATTTGTCACGGTCGTATCTCCTCAACAATCGCAGCTCGACATTGAATCGTCTCGCGGCACTATGATCTGACCATGTGACCAGGTAAACCGCTCTTCCACGTGATACAATGTTATAGTCAAAGACGATGGATAAATAAAGATATCCCACTCAGTCCGTTTAACATTAAAAAACTGTAAGTTCCGGTCTGTCTCTCCCATAGGCAACAATGTATTACAGCTGGGTCTGGTCCTGCAAATACCGAAAGTATTCTGAGCTGGGTCTGGTCTGTTTGACACTGGGCACATACGTCAATTCAACGTCTATTCCAAATTGGTTCTACGTCATTTCATTGGCATGACGTGAAAACAACGTTGATTCAACCAGTATGTGCCGAATGTGTTAGTTCATTGACTGTATATGAATCACAAAAAACGAGGGAGTGGGATGTCTCGCTTCCTCTTACCAATATCATGTTACACACTGATTCAGAATGCGCTCTGGGAATGTGTAAATTAGGTGCATTGTCAGATTGTCCGTTCGTAAATTCCGTGTATTTCGCCCTCGGAGCTCACACTGGACGCTATGGCCGAGGAGTTGTGTTGATCCGTTTGTTCTGACTTCATAACAGCAATCAAGCAGCCAAGTTAACTGGCTAAAGTTGGCTAGCTACTTCCAAACACAAATGAGAAAACACCTCTGAACATTCAACTCGCCCTAGCAGAGCTTGTTAGTGTGTTCATGTTATAAAGAAGGTTAGCGCCTTTAACTGTGTTACTGGCAACAAGTTAATAAAAACATTTTGCCAATGCGTACTTACTCATATCATAACAAACAGGGTTTGGGCATTCATCAATATTATTCAGCGCTCTGGCACTCTCAAACCAGAGTGCTTTGAAATCGGAGTAGATTGCCAGGGTGAATTTAAAAACACACCCTTACTCTGGCCCTGTATTTATCAATAAAACATCACAAAACGGTGCAAACAGAAAGTTTGATTTGGCTGCTGGGGGGGCAAGAAGACCCCAGCTCCATTAAAACCATTGACAACTAACTACATGCCGTTTTCAAGGGATTGTTAAATAAATGTTATAACTATGTGGTTTTAATACAATCACCTCTTAAAGAACACAGTCCGAACCACAGGAGGCTGGTTGCACCTTAATTGGGGAGAACGGGCTCGTGGTAATGGCTGGAGAGGAATGGGTTGAATGGTATCAAATACATCAAAAACATATTTATTTTTATTTCACCTTATTTAACCAGGTAGGCAAGTTGAGAACAAGTTCTCATTAACAATTGCGACCTGGCCAAGATAAAGCAAAGCAGTTCGACACATACAACAACACATAGTTACACATGGAGTAAAACAAACATACAGTCAATTATACAGTAGAAAAATAAGTCTATATACGATGTGAGAAAATGAGGGAGGTAAAGGCAAAAAAAGGCCATGGTGGCGAAGTAAATACAATATAGCAAGTAAAACACTGGAATGGTAGATTTGCAGTGGAAGAATGTGCAAAGTAGAAATAAAAAGAATGGGGTACAAAGGAGATAAATAAATAAATACAGTAGGGGAAGAGGTAGTTGTTTGGGCTAAGCACAGGTGCAGTAATCTGTGAGCTACTCTGACAGCTGGTGCTTAAAGCTAGTGAGGGAGATAAGTGTTTCCAGTTTCAGAGATTTTTGTAGTTCGTTAGTCATTGGCAGCAGAGGCGGCCAAAGGAAGAATTGGTTTTTGGGGTGAACAGAGAGATATTCCTGCTGGAGCGCATGCAACAGGTGGGTGCTGCTATGGTGACCAGCGAGCTGAGATAAGGGGGGACTTTAACTAGCAGGGTCATGTAGATGACCTGGAGCCAGTGGGTTTGGCGACGAATATGAAGCGAGGGCCAGCCAACGAGAGCATACAGGTCGCAGTGGTGGGTAGTATATTGGGCTTTGGTGACAAAATAGATGGCACTGCGATAGACTGCATCCAATTTATTGAGTAGGGTATTGGAGGCTATTTTTTAAATGACATCGCCGAAGTCGAGGATCGATAGGATGGTCAGTTTTACGAGGGTATGTTTGGCAGCATGAGTGAAGGATGCTTTGTTGCGAAATAGGAAGCCAATTCTAGATTTAACTTTGGATTGGAGATGTTTGATGTGAGTCTGGAAGGAGAGTTTACAGTCTAGCCAGACACCTAGGTATTTGTAGTTGTCCACATATTATAAGTCAGAAACGTCCAGAGTAGTGATGCTGGACAGGCGGGCAGGTGCAGGCAGCGATCGGTTGAAGAGCATGCATTTAGTTTTACTTGTATTTAAGAGCAGTTGGAGGCCACGGAAGGAGAGTTGTATGGCATTGAAGCTCGTCTGGAGGGTTGTTAACACAGTTTCCAAAGAAGGGCCAGAAGTATACATAATGGTGTCGTCTGCGTAGAGGTGGATCAGAGACTCACCAGCAGCAAGAGCGACATCATTGATGTATACAGAGAAGAGAGTCGGCCCAAGAATTGAACCCTGTGGCACCCCCATAGAGACTGCCAGAGGCCCGGACAACAGGCCCCCGATTTGACACACTGAACTCTATCAGAGACGTAGTTGGTGAACCAGGGGAGGCAATCATTTGAGAAACCAAGGCTATCGAGTCTGCCGATGAGGATGTGGTGATTGACAGAGTCGAAAGCCTTGGCCAGGTCAATGAATACGGCTGCACAGTATTGTTTCTTATCGATGGCGATTAAGATATCGTTTAGGACCTTGAGCGTGACTGAGGTGCACCCATGACCAGCTCTGAAACCAGATTGCATAGCGGAGAAGTTGCGGTGGGATTCGAAATGGTCGGTAATCTGTTTATTGACTTGGCTTTCGAAGACCTTAGATACTGTATATGTCTGTAGCAGTTTGGGTCAAGAGTGTCCCCCCTTTGAAGAGGGGGATGACCGCAGCTGCTTTCCAATCTTTCGGAATCTCAGACGACACGAAAGAGGTTGAACAGGCTAGTTATAGGGGTTGCAACAATTTCTGCAGAATTTTAGAAAGAAAGGGCCCAGATTGTCTAGCCTGGATGATTTGTAGGGGTCCAGATTTTGCAGCTCTTTCAGAATATCAGCTGACTGGATTTGGGAGAAGGGGAAATGGGGAAGGCTTGGGCGAGTTGCTGTGGGGGGTACTATGCAGTTGACCGGGGTAGGGGTAGCCAGGTGGAAAGCATGGCCAGCCGTAGAAAAAAATGCTTATTGAAATTCTCAATTATAGTGGATTTATCGGTGGTGACAGAGTTTCCTTTCCTCGGTGCAGTGGGTAGCTGGGGGGAGGTGTTCTTATTCTCCATGGACTTTACAGTGTCCCAGAACTTTTTTGAGTTTGTGTTCCAGGAAGCAAATTTCTGCTTGAAAAAGCGAGCCTTGGCTTTTCTAACTGCCTGTGTATATTGGTTTCTGACTTCCGTGAAAAGTTGCATATCACAGGGGCTGTTCGATGCTAATGCAGAACGCCATAGGATGTTTTTGTGTTGGTTAAGGGCAGTCAGGTCTGGAGAGAACCAATGGCTATATCTGTTCCTGGTTCTAAATTTCTTGAATGGGGCAACCTGTTGAGTGTAGGGGGCAGTATTTTGATGTTTGGATGACAAACGTATCCAAATGAAACTGCCTATTTCTTAGGCCCAGAATCTAGAATATGCATATAAATTGTCAGATTAGGATAGAAAACACTCTAAAGTTGCCAAAACTGTCAAAATATTGTCTGTGAGTATAAATCCTCTAGTGACTCCCCATCCCGCATGAGGGAGTGTAATCATCGACTGGCACTAATTAGCATAATGCAACGGACTTAAATATTCCTAGAAAATATTCCTATTCATGAAAATCACAAGTGAAATATTGAGACACAGCTTAGCCTTTTGTTAATCACCCTGTCATCTCAGATTTTCTAAATATGCTTTACAGCCAAAGATAGATAAGCATTTGTGTAAGTTTATCGATAGCCTAGTATAGCATTTTGTCCGGCTAGCAGCAGGTAACTTGGTCACGGAAATAAGAAAAGCAATCAAATTAAATCGTTTACCTTTGATGAGCTTCGGATGTTTTCACTCACGAGACTCCCAGTTAGATGCCAATGTTCCTTTTTTCCAAAAATATAATTTTTCTAAGCGAAATAGCTCCGTTTGTTCTTCACGTTTGGCTGAGAAATCGCCCGGAAATTGCAGTCACAAAAACTCTGAAAAATATTCCAAATTAGCTCCATAATATCGACAGGAACATGGCAAACGTTATTTATAATCAATCGTCAAGGTGTATTTCAAATATCTATTTGATAATATAATCTCCGGGACAATTGTTTTTTCAGTAGGACCCATTGGAATAATGGCTACCTCTGTATTTTACACGAGAATCACTCTGAGAGCCATCAGGTGACCACTTGCGCAATGTAGCCGCTTACGGGTATTCAACACAATTGCGTAAAACTACGTCACAATGCTGTAGACACCTTGGGGAATACGGAGAAAAAGTAATCTGGTTGATAGCCCATTCACTGCTCAATAGGGACACATTGGAACGCAGAGCTTTCAAAAGATGAGTCACTTCCGGATTGGATTTTTCTCAGGCTTTCGCCTGCAATATCAGTTCTGTTAAAATCAAATCAAATTTATTTGTCACATACACATGGTTAGCAGATGTTAATGCGAGTGTAGCGAAATGCTTGTGCTTCTAGTTCCGACAATGCAGTAATAACCAACAAGTACTGACTAACAATTCCTAAACTACTGTCTTATACACAGTGTAAGGGGATAAAGAATATTGTACATAAGGATATATGAATGAGTGATGGTACAGAGCAGCATAGGCAAGATACAGTAGATGGTAGAGGGTGGTCTATAGCAGTTGGATTTTTAAAAGTAGAAGTTCAAATTGTTTGGGGACAGACATGGATAGTAGAACAGAACTCTGTAGGCTATCTCTGCAGAAGATTGCAACACCACCCCGTTTGGCCTTTCTATCTTGTCTGAAAATGTTGTAGTCAGGGATGGAGATTTCACAGTTTTTGGTGGTCTTCCTAAACCAGGATTCAGACACGGCTAGGACATCCGGGTTGGCAGAGTGTGCTAAAGCAGTGAATAAAACAAACTTAGGGAGGAAGTTTCTAATGTTAACGTGCATGAAACCAAGGTTATTACGGTCATCAAAAGAGAGTGCCTGGGGAATGGGAGTGGAGCTTGGCACTGCAGGGCCTGGATTCACCTCTCCATCACCAGAGGAACAGAGGAGGATTAGGGTAAGGGTACGGCTAAAAGCTATGAGAATTGGTCGTCTAGGACAGAACAGAACGTCCGGAACAGAGAGTAAAAGGAGGTTTCTGGGGGCGATAAAATAGCTTCAAGGTATAATGTAGAGACAAAGGTATGGTAGGATGTGAATACAGTGGCGGTAAACCTAGGCATTGAGTGATGATGAGAGAGATATTGTCTCTAGAAACATAATTGAAACCAGGTGATGTCATCGCATGTGTGGGTGGTGGAACTGAGAGGTTGGATAAGGTATAATGAGCAGGGCTAGAGGCTCTACTGTGAAATAATCCAATAAACACTAACCAGAACAGCAATGGACAAGGTATATTGACATTAAGGAGAGGCAACATGGTTTCCATTTGTTGGAGGCCTTTCTATTTGAGTCTTTTCACCATTATTATGAGCCGTTCTCCCCTCAGCACCCACCACTGGCTTGGAACTACACATTTCCAATGAGTCCACGTTTACCCAAGTCGCACAAAACGTTCCTGGAACCTAAATCAACGTTGAACTTAAGTTGGTTGTATATTGGTGTTTATTTATGCAACGTTGTAAAGCTTTTTAAAAGAAAAAAAGTATTTCAAACCTATTCCAATGTATCCAATAGGTTGGGATTTGGTACTGTTTGACATATACGAAAAGGAACTCTTGGCCAACGTTTATAAACGTTGTCAGTAGGTTTCAAATAAACGTTTAAAAATAAATGTATTTGAAACTTATTCCAATGTAGCCAATAGGTAGGGATTTGGTACTGTTTGACACATATTCATGCTTTCAAACCTCAAAAGATTTCAAACCACTGGAGCGACAGACTCCAAATAAGTGTCATGTTGTAAAAATTGCACACAAGATTGCGCAGGTCTAATTTGCACAATTTGGACCTGAGCTCCTTGGTCATGTGACCTACTGACTTCAAACAAGGTTCAGAATGTCCACTGACTACCCTTATATGTTGCACACCCTTTAGTGTGTCAATTTTCATCTCACACGATTTTACCTTAATATTCAATAGCTCTTTGGTCACTCACACACCTATTCACTTCCTGACCTGCGGGCAGGCCTTCCTGACCTGCGGGCAGACCCCATTGACCCGGTGACCTCTGACTCCAGGCCTCAAGGACTACACTCCCTGCCCGCCCTCTCCCTGGGACTGAGAGTGTATAACTTACTCCCTGGAACTACAGACCTCCACACCTACTCTCCCAACCCGTTCAACACCCCTCTCCCTTGGCCTTGGTAATTACAGGGAGTAAGCTATATTCAAAGGCCAAGGGAGAGAGGTGTTGACTGGGTAGGGAGTGTAGGTGTGGAGGTCTGTAGTTCGAGGGTGTAAGCTATACTCTAAGATGTCTACAGTCCCGCTGTCAGGAACCATGTGCACAGAGCCTGTTATGGGTTAACAGGTGCACGTGGTTCCTGACAGTGGAACTGTAGATGTCTAATTCGAAACAGGATCTGTGCACCTGGTAACCCAAAGCAGGTTCTGTGCCATCGGGTTAGCTAGAACCAGTTTTGAAGGTTTTAGGAGTAATGGTTAAAGAGCTATTGAAATTTGAAAAATTTGATTTGTCACTATGTTGACGGTCCCTAACTGCTGTTGGTAGACATAAGGAAACCTACAGCCGAATAACCTGAATCTGTCTTTACCTCGGTCGTTACCCCTTTGCCTTGTGTTCTTTGGGTCATCATTCTCCTTTTGCCAAGTACTGCTGCTTCGGATTTCTCAAGCCAAGCCCCTGGTGCGTTCGCTGACACAGATGTTTCAATGTAACTTAGATCAAGACACCTTGAATTGAAACATGGCAATCTCTGTTTTCTGCCTACAGTTACAGCCTGCCAACCAGCCAATCAACGAACCAGCTGTAGCCCTTGGTAACTCACTCTTCATAAGTCTTCCTTCTCCAGCCAACTAACGTAAGGCGATTATCTGAATTGTCGAAATGAATTAACCCACCCAATTACTCAAATAAGCACCCCACTAGCCACTGTGTATATATCCCAATGACATAACCAATACATTTATTTCAGGATATAATGGATAGAGCGAGAAAAAAAAACGCTGCTACTACAGGAAATGGATTGCCTTAAGCAGAAAGCTACTAAAGGACTGTAGCTTAAATAGGCCAGGCTAAGAAAGGCACCTTGATCCTACGGAGTCAGAGATTGCTATGGAATGCACACCAAGTCCTTATGACTTAGACACATCAAACAAGAGAAAGAGACAAGCATGGAGTCAACAATGATGATGATGTTGGGGAAATCAGTGAAGGGGACATTCTTTGAGCCGATGATGATGATGATGATGATGGGGAAATCAGTGAAGGGGACATTCATGGAGCAGATGATGATGGGGAAATCAGTGAAGGGGACATTCATGGAGCCGATGATGATGATGGGGAAATCAGTGAAGGGGACATTCATGGAGCCGATGATGGGGAAATCAGTGAAGGGGACATTTATGGGGACTTTATGACACAGTGATGGAATCAACTCTAAGAGAAGACTTAGCCTCTTGGTTTGTTGTGAATAATATAAAGCACACCGTAAGCAGCTGGTTTTCTCAAGATACTGAAAAAACATGTAGTGCACGTACATTGTTAAAAACTGATACGCATGTGCGGGTAGAAATTAAGTCTGGCATTGACTATGTGTTTTTGGGAGTAGAGAACATGTTTAAGAAGAACTTAGACAAGTGTCCCAGTTGCTTCACAGATGAGACTGAGTATTTGAATGGGTCTCTGAATGTTGATGGACTACCCCTATTCAAGAGCTCAAAAAACAACCTGGTCCGTGCTTTGTCATGTGGAAATTCTAAACCGAATGACCTAGACTTTCTTAATAATACCATACAAGAGATGAAGAAGCTTCAAGATGAGGGAATGGTGTATAGGGGCAGGCAAGTAAAAATCCTTCTGACATGTGTAGTGTGTGACACACCAGCCAGAGCCATGATAAAATGCATTCTATTTTCAGGATACTTCAGATGTGAGAGATGCAGCCAGAAGGGAGTCTGGTTTGGGTGAGTTACATATCAGGATGTAGAAGACCTAGAGGCACGCACTGACCAGTCATTTAGAGAGCACACTCAACAAGAACATCACCAACAGGTTTCTCCATTCATAGAGTTAGACATTGGCATGGTGAAGGGCCTTCCCAGTAGACTATATGCATCAGGCTCGTCTGGTTTTCACAATGAAGTTGATTCTGACTTGGATTCACGGAAAGAGGGAAACAAGAATGTGTAGGGGTCATATTGTGAATATCAGTGCCTGCATGTTGGGGCTGAAACCGGCAGTGCCCAACATCTTTGCTCTTAAGCCTAGGAGTCTAGATGAAACTGAAAGATGGAAAGCCACTGAATTCCATCTATTCATGCTGTACACGGGCAAACTTGTACTTAGGGCATCCTAAGACCAGACCTACAGTGGGGCAAAATTATTTAGTCAGCCCCAATTGTGCAAGTTCTCCCACTTAAAAAGATGAGAGAGGCCTGTAATTTTCATCATAGGTACACTTCAACTATGACAGACAAAATGAGAAAAACAAATCCAGAAAATCACATTGTAGGACTTTTAATGAATTTATTTGCAAATTATGGTGGAAAATAAGTATTTGGTCACCTAGAAACAAGCAAGATGTCTGGCTCTCACAGACCTGTAACTTCTTCTTTAAGAGGCTCCTCTGTCCTCCACTCGTTACCTGTATTAATGGCACCTGTTTGAACTTTTTATCAATATAAAAGACACCTGTCCACAACCTCAAACAGTCACACTCCAAACTCCACTATGGCCTGTCAAAGGACAACAGAAACAAAATTGTAGACCTGCACCAGGCTGGGAAGACTGAATCTGCAATAGGTAAGCAGCTTGGTTTGAAGAAATCAACTGTGGGAGCAATTATTAGGAAATGGAAGACATACAAGACCACTGATAATCTCCCTCGATCTGGGGCTCCATGCAAGATCTCACCTCGTGGGGTCAAAATGATCACAAGAACGGTGAGAAAAAATCCCAGAACCACACGGGAGGGACCTAGTGAATGACCTGCAGAGAGCTGGGACCAAAGTAACAAAGCCTACCATCAGTAACACAGTACGCCGCCAGGAACTCAAATCCTGCAGTGCCAGACGTGTCCCCCTGCTTAAGCCAGTACATGTCCAGGCCCGTCTGAAGTTTGCTAGATGATTCAGAAGAAGATTGGGAGAATTTCATCTGACCATGTGACACCAAAATATAACTTTTTGGTAAAAACTCAACTCGTCGTGTTTGGAGGACAAAGAATGCTGAGTTGCATGCTGAGAACACCCTACCTACTGTGACCCATGGGGGTGGAAACATCATGCTTTGGGGCTGTTTTTCTGCAAAGGGACCAGGACGACTGATCCGTGTAAAAGAAAGAATGAATGGAGCCATGTATCGTGAGATTTTGAGTGAAAACCTCCTTCCATCAGCAAGGGCATTGAAGATGAAACGTGGCTGGGTCTTTCAGCATGACAATGATCCCAAACACACCGCCCGGGCAATGAAGGAGTGGCTTCGTAAAAAGCATTTCAAGGTCCTGGAGTGGACTAGCCAGTCTCCAGATCTCAACCCCATAGAATATCTTTGGAGGGAGTTGAAAGTCCGTGTTGCCCAGCAACAGCACCAAAACATCAGCTCTAGAGGAGATCTGCATGGAGGAATGGGCCAAAATACCAGCAACAGTGTGTGAAAACCTTGTGAGGACTTACAGAAAACGTTTGACCTCTGTCATTGCCAACAAAGGGTATATAACAAAGTATTGAGATAAACTTTTGTTATTGACCAAATACTTATTTTCCACCATAATTTGCAAATAAATTCATTACAAATCCTACAATGTGATTTTCTGGATTTTTTTTCTTCTCGTTTTGTCTGTCATAATTGAAGTGTACCTATGATGAAAATTACTGGCCTCATCTTTTAAAGTGGGAGAAGTTGCACAATTGGTGGGTGACAATGCTTTTTTGCCCCACTGTATATAACAATTTTTTGACCTTCTCAGTGGCTATGTGTATACTTGTCTGTCCAAACCTCATTGAGCAGCAAAAGAACTGCTTGCCTATTTTTGCTATACGGCCCACATTGCAGATGATGCAAAGCAATTTTGTTGACTGGACAACTGTTCTGTTCTGTTTGGGTTCCTCTGCAGGTTGTACCATGACCTTGAGTCATTATTTTCTGAGCCCTGTGTCTCAAGATTGATTGGAGTGTTCCATGGTAGGACAGGGAATACCTCAATAAGAGTCCTTCCACTGGCAAGACTAAACAATCCAGTTGAAATGGTGAAGGAGAGTGATGACTGCTATATTTCTGAGAATTCTTCACAAGATGTAAGAGGTTGTAAGTGCAATACTGAAATAACAGTATAATGAGGTCTTCAGAGTAGCCTAAAATCAACAGAGTTCTCTGATGTGTCACTCAACTGCTCAATGAATAGAGGCTTGTTTCATTTTGCAGACGCCAGTGTATGCAGTGGTGGAGTTCCACAGTAAAACTCCAGTCACAGTGGCAGCAGTGGTCAAGTCATGGATCGTGACCACCAAGAAGGTGCTAACTTCTTTAGAAGCTGTGAAATAGAATCATAACATTAAGCTAATTCATATTTGGTCTGTACTGTGCTGTAAATGCCCGTGGATGACAATCAAGTACATTTCCCTTTCAGGGATTCCTGTGCTACTGGCCATCAACAGGCTACAACAAGAAGCTGACGCTAGGGCTGGGCGATATGGCGATATATATCGTGCGACGATAGAAAAACGCATATCGTTTCATATTATGCTGTATCGTTTATTCCGATGTGTCGCAAATCACACTCTTTACGGCAATATTTTTTGTCAATTGGACGACACTTTGCGTGCCGTGTGGAAGGAAATGTGCAACACTAACAAACATGGAGGAGAGTGAATGTGACACAGAGCACGGAGACACGGAGCTCGTACCTAAAGGAAGGGTCACATGGACGTGGTTTGGGTATGAGAAGTCTGACACGGACCAGAAAACCGCCTTCTGCAAAATATGCCGCAGGCCGGTCCTGACAACAGGCTCAAACACCACTAACCTCTTTTACCACCTACGCAAGAATCACGTGAAACAGTACGGAGAGAGTCTATGGATGAGACCCAAAAAAGTAGAGTTGAGTGCTCAAAACAAACCTCCGACTCAGACGCTGCAAGAGGATGTTTCCCGCGTCACATCATATGGTAAAGAATCACAAAGATGGAAGGAGGTAACAGCTGCCATTACAACTTACATCTGCAAAGACATGTCCAGAATTTACATGTTCGAGAAAACGGGGGTTTCTTGATTTGGTGCTAACACTCGACCCAAGGTACCAAACTGATATGTGACACGTATTAATACCAATATACATGCAAAACAGGCAAGTCCCCCCAAAATATATATATTTTAGGCCTATATTTATTTTGTTTGCAACTATAGTTGAAGTGTTTTCTATTTACCCTTTTAGATTTTATACATTCATATTTTATATTTTGTTACATGCTAAATAATAAATGTGCACAAATGTTCTAAATAAAAGGAGAAATAAATCAAAATGAGTAAGTACCTTTTATTTGTTGAGTGTAATTTAAAATGTAATAAGAAATAGGCCTTTACATGTGGTCATTTTATATAAACTATTTATTAATTGAATTTACAGAAAATGTGCTATATCGTGATATGCATCGTTATCGGGATATGAAATGACCTATGTCGGGATATGAGATTTTGGCCATATCGCCCAGCCCTAGGTGACGCTCCTGACAAGGAGAGGTGGCCTAAATATTGCATCCGTGTCATCCCTCACACAACTGGTAAACGTGTACCACCGATGTCGTTTGTCCATTATCAACCAACAGTCACTGTCACGTTTCTGTTCTCCCAAATGTAATCCTATTTGCTCAAATTTCTCAGCCGACTGCTCCAAAGCACGCCAATTTGCAAAAAAAGCTGGGGAAAAAACTAAAATGTGGAAAGCACTAGCGAAATGGAGGCACGACCACACACCATCCCAGCTCGTTACCAGACTGGTTGTTCTGATGACAGCAGCAGTAAGTTGATTATACACTGAGTATATTAACATAGGCATAGATCCGATGCTTATGACACGTTTTTTGCTTTGTTTTTGTATCTAGCAACTGATATAGATGAGTTCTTTATGGAACCCTGCTTTCCAGAGAAAACTTGACGTTTACCTCTACCACCCAGATGTCAGGACACAAATGAAGGTGTCTAACATGGAATAATTATTTATTATTTCACAACGAACAGAATTTTGTTCCAATGCAATAAATCATGCATCTTATGATTTGTAATTAACCAAAGATATCCCGCAAAAAGGAAAAGCCTCCAAAGTGTTCAGTGAACCACAAACTGTGTCATGCAGTGAGTATTGAGAGGAACCAACATTTTGGACAGTGACCTACACTATATGGCCTACAGGACAACAAGACAATTGGGTGCTTCCAACTTTGTGGAAACAGTTTGGGAAAGGCATGACTGTGCACAACAGACACTCCAAAATCTTGTGGAAAGCCATCCTAGAAGAGTGGCGGATGTTATAGCCGCAAAGGGGAGCCAATTCCTTATTAATGCCCATGGTTTTGGAATGGGATGTCCAACAAGCTCATATAGGTGTGATGGTCAGGTGTCCGCATAGTTTTGGCTGTATAGTGTATATAGGATATCATCAAATTAAGTTGACACATTCATTTCAAATCTGAGGTGGAGAAGTGCAGATCTAAAATATGTGTCACTGTCCATTTATCTTTGGTGTTGACTGTACTTGCATATTGAATTCACGTACCTGAGTTTTTATCTAATCTTCTACAACTTCCTACAGGTCTACCAGCCAAAACAACAACTGGCGGAGTAGCGCTTCCTGCAGCATCCAGTAAGGATTTGACATGTCTGTTACACTACACAGTCAACCTCCCTTAGTAGTGCCCAACAGTATCAACACATCCCTCTCTATTTTCCCCTCAACAAAAAACACTGTTTTTTCTGAAATGTCATAATGCACTGTTAAGCATGAATGAATTGCTTTACGCTAAACCTCCTATCCATCCTCATAGGTCTCCAACAAAAGGAATCTGCATCCACAAGTGCTGTGCAGTCTCAGGAGATAATTGCAATGATGTCTTGTTAGTACTGTACATGTTCACCTGTGATTTAACAGTACTTTGGTCAAAATAGCAACTCCCCTTTAATCCTTTCTGCTTAAACCCCTTGTTTAATTACTATGCGTTATGTGTCTCCGTTCTAATCAATGTTGTCTTGCTAAGCCTTCCAGACACAGATACTGATGAAGCTAGACATTATAATTGATAATCAGCAAGAGCAACGGAGGCTCCTTAATGCTACAAGGCCATCGACCACAGCTGAGGACCTCGACATTCTGCAATCACCGTTAGACTCTGTGGCTGATCTGAAGCTACTGTGTAGCGGATCTCAAAAGAGGAGAATCTTCGCAAACAATTGGTATGTTCTCACTCTTCTTCAACACAAAATGATAAACACTGGCCCAATGAAGTATTATAGGGCTACTAATGTAGGTCACATCTTTTTCATTGTTTCTGTCAGGCATACCAGTAATCAAATTCTCAATTACTCGACATGCCTAAATATACATTAGTAACTATACAACCTATTAAGTTGTCGACGGGTCTATTTCATGGGTACAGCCATGTTTGTTTTACTTCACCACTATCCCATAATGCTAGGTAACTTTCTTATTCTGTAACGTTACATCGGTCTCCAGAGATGAGGAATTGCAGATAAACAGGACGAGCTCTGTGGGCCCAAATGGTGTGAGAGAGAACGAGCTGACTGTGCCCCTCAAATAAATGTTACTTGGCCAATGATGAGTTCTAACACTCAGTTACTTTGTTTCAGACCACAGCACCTGAAATAATGGATAGAGACAGAAGGAGCACAAGCACAGAGTCGACCCTAAAGCTTTTTGACTAAAGAGTACATTTTTATTAAATGTCCAGTGGTAAAAAGGGAAAATGTAATTCACGGCTAATCCAATTATAGTTCATCAAGAGTTAGTAATTAACAGTTATATATTGTATTTTGTATTACCTTGTTGGTTAAATAAATCAAATGTTATCTATAATAGTCCCCTTTTCAGTCATGTAAATAGTTAGCAATTCAATTATAGTTAATCAAGAGTTAGTAATTAAGTTTTATTTTGTATTTCCTTGTTGGTTAGAAGAAAATATATATAGAGTTGAAATTTCCTGTCTTTATTAGTTGAAGCCATCGTCGCATATAACACCTATTACCAACATTTGTTAAACATTGGCGAACGTTGGACGTTTGAAACCAACCAACGTTGTAAAATACACATCATAAACGCTGGTGAATGTTCATTAATGTTTAAAGAGGAACTAGAAGCCAACGTTGTAAATTACACTAATACCAACGTTTACCAAACATAATCTGACCCCTACACTTTAACCAAAACCGAACGTTTATTTGAATGCATTCAGAATGTTCATACAACCAATCCAACACAAAAAAAAAAACATTTATAAAGCCTATTTTTTTGCTACCTGGGAAGCTCTATCATCAATGTTGTACCAAGTAACTGCATGCTTTTCGTGACCGGTAAACATCAATTGATCATGTAGAATATCCATTTGACATGTAGCTAACGTTAGCTAGCTAGCTAAGCAAACAACGTGTGTCATTTATCTTGCTTCATCATAGATTGGACTTTCGGCATTGACCAGATCCGGGTTTTAGGCCCAAATGATTTTGTCTCAGCCCGAGTCTTTCGATTGTATAAAACAAAATAGACTACAATGCAATTAATAGTCCAATCATGAGCCCCGGCCTGCACTGCCTTTTTAGTAATGCCTAAAATCAGCACTTCTGTGTACGGTAGCACTTTAGGAGGCGCAGTCAGAGTGGTTTTTGAAAGTAATTTTGGATTTGTCCAAAGATATTCTATTTCGGCATTTCTTGTTGAAGTGTTTTGACTGATTTCATGTCAATGCTAATATGGCAAAAATTCCCTAGCTAGCAAATCAACAACTGTAATGATGTATTTGAGAGACAACAAATTGGTCATTGTGCAAATGTATATGTTTTCAATAAACATTGGAGACGAAATATAGCTTACACGTTGTCAACAATCTAAGCCAACCTCCGTTTTGCCCCATGGATGCTTGTGTCGTTTTTGTTGCAAAACAACCAACCTGTCTATAGAGACAAAAGAGCGTACAGGAGAACATAGAGAAAGAGAGAGAACACAGGTATTGTGGTGAGTGATAGGTTGACTGAATGTTAAAACAGGTTTCAAATTGAGTGCTGCTAATATCATTAAGGAACAGAAAGGATCCCAGATGTGTACCTTTAGTTCAATTCAGGTAAACATGATTTGCCTGTTGTTCATATTGCTTGTGTGTGTGTTCAGAATACCTGTAATAATATAAGAGATCCAGGAAAGCAGAACTTCAGACAGCAAGGAAGAGAGGGGAGCAGACAGGACAGAGAGAGAACAGAGATAGAGGGGAGGCCCACCCAAGGCAAACATCATATTCCTCTCAAGCCAAAGGAAGTAGTTGTTGCTAAACATTACCTATCAAGAAAAGAAAGATGCCATTTCTGAAAAATGTCCTTTGTGTATACCCCGTTAGAGCGGCAGGGTAGCCTAGTGGTTAGAGCGTTGGACTAGTAACCGGAAGGTTGCAAGTTCAAACCCCCGAGCTGACAAAGTACAAATCTGTCGTTCTGCCCCTGAACAGGCAGTTAACCCACTGTTCCTAGGCCGTCATTGAAAATAAGAATTTTTTCTTAACTGAATTGCCTAGTTAAATAAAGGTAAAATAAAAAAAAGACCCGGATTCCACACTGACCATCCCAGTAGTATTAAGATGTCAACATACCTGTCTTAGGAGCACAATGACTCAAGATAGAATGCATCATCATGACAGTTGACAAAGATATACTAACATGCTTCGGAAAGAGTGATATCATAGACATGATTGCACAGCTGACAAATGCTACCCTCAACTGGTAAGTAGTTTTGTTTTACTGTAGTAAAGCAACACACAAAGAGTTGAGGTTTTACCTACAGTATAATTTTTAAAATGTAATTTCTAATCTGCATGGATGGACACTAACATCCTATTACTGTGTAATATAACCCCCAGTTATAATACAAGTCTACTGTGAATGTGAGTTTACGCAGTTCCATTTACAAAATAGCCTCCAACACTCTTCTCAACAAATTGCATGCAGTCTATCACAGTGCCATCCGTTTTGTCACCAAAGCCCCATATACTACCCACCACTGCGACCTGTACACTCTCGTTGGCTGGCCCTCACGTCATACTCGTCGCCAAACCCACTGGCTCCAGGTCATCTACAAGTCTCTGCTAGGTAAAGACCCGCCTTATCTCAGCTCACTGGTTACCATAGCAGCACCCACCCATAGCACGCGCTCCAGCAGGTATATCTCACTGGTCACCCCCAAAGCCAATTCTTCCTTTGGCCGACTCTCCTTCCAGTTCTCAGCTGCCAATGACTGGAACGAACTGCAAAAATCACTAAAGCTAGAGACTCATATCTCCCTCACTAGCTTCAAGCACCAGCTGTCAGAGCAGCTCACAGATCATTGCACCTGTACATATCTCATCTGTAAATAGCCCATCCAATCTACCTCATCCCCATACTGTTTTTATCCATCTTGCTCCCCAGTATCTCTACTTGCACATTCATCTTCTGCACATTCTACCATTCCAGTGTTTAATTGCTATATTGTAATTACTTCGCCACCATGGCCGATTTATTGCCTTACCTCTCTTATCCTACCTCATTTGCAAATGCTGCATATAGATTTTTCTACTGTATTATTGATTGTATGTTTGTTTATTCCATGTGTAACTCTGTTGTTGTATGTGTCGAACTGCTTTGCTTTATCTTGGCCAGGTCGCAGTTGCAAATGACAATTAGCCTACCTGGTTAAATAAAGGTGAAATAAAATAAATAAAAAACATAATCCAAAAGGATGGCAGCCTACAATCTCAATCCTGCTATATTGCGTAACCACAACATGTTGTGGTCTAGGCTGCCACCCTTATGACAGAACTGTACAGTGTGCGCAGCACTGACAAACTCACATTAGTTAGGAGTAATATGACCAACAAGTTTTTTTATTGCCAAAATAATGCTAAATACTTTTTCTTCATGGAAAATTACAATAGTCATGCACTTGTAATTTGTACTTGCTAATAGATTTTATCAATATTATTAACAGTAGCTATGGGTTTACTGACCACAATCCATTTAATTAATATTAAGAAGTGTTGATTATTACTGCGCAAGTGTTAGAGGGGGTGACAAAAGACTTTAGGCAAGCCATTTGCTCGACTCACGACCACACAGCACAGCAATGACTTTCAAAAAGTTGAGGACAAGCGAGAGTGGGGACTGTAATTTCACATTTATGTCAGAATATTTTGAAATATTTTGCGATCTGTTCAAGTCTCTAGAGTGAAGCTGCTAGCTAGCTAAGTAGCTAGCAAACTTTACAACACAGACAGAAGTGGGTAGCTAAATATATTAGGCCAGCTACAAAGCGTGAAAGTATAACTAAGTGATTTGCTAACTATTTAACTTGCTGTATGGGTTAACTAGCTATCATAGTTTGTGAGAGATGGGCATTAATAAGCCACTAAGAAGGGGAGATGAAGACAATGAGTTGTCCATATGTAACTACTTAGATAGATAAGCACTAATGTAGTGGAAATGTCCTGTATTACCAAATCACAAGAGAGCAAAACCCACACACAAGTCAGATATCATAAAGTCCATCTTTAATTATATGAGCTCCATAACAACCCTGTGACTCTCCGATCAATTCAGTGTCTATAAATGAATTCTCTGAGTGCTTACACATTGCAACTGAGATCCTTTATAGCAAAGACACATAGCCAGACAGCATTGGCTATAAATTATCGTTCAGCTTTGTCTCCTAAACTATGTTCTTATCTCACTCTTGGTACCAGTCAGGACCAAAAACAAAACCTCATCCACTAGCATATATCAAATACACCCCTCCTGGACATCAGAGACAGTGAGCCTCCTAGGCCATATACTAAATCAAGATAAGGGCAACCTAATATGGGACATGTAAATAGTTAGATACATTCCCATAAGACAAGCCTAACCTCTCCCCAATGGGAAAAGTAGGGAGTGACTGGCACACAGACATTGTGGAGCCAAGAGATAATTGGTTCCCCCTCAATCATCCCTTCACATGGTTTAAAAGATACGTTTACATATGAAAATTAATAAAACATCTTATTTAGAAATGTTACCTAAAGGTTTCTGATTCTGTCACGACACTAATCAGGTCAACATTTTGTTTAAACCCCCTCTCGGTGTGTGCATGTATGTCTGTGCGCACTCTCACTGACAAAAGCAAGAAAAAAAATGTTGAGCTGTGTATTCGCCTTACAGGTGTTTTGTTAGGCTGTTCTGCACTTCACTTTATTGCTGAGTGACAACTGTAATAGCTAGCTAGTGATATTATCGTCATACCAGTGGCATAACTGATTAACGGTCATGGTAGGATAATATCAACAGAACTGTTTTTACAATATGTTGCTATGCCAAGGCTTATTTGAGCTTTTTTCACAGATCAGCATGGTTTTGGTGGGCTGTTACACAAGTTACGTTTTTGCATAAAACACATTTGAATCATTTATTCTATAACACTATATTATGACAATCTGATACGTAATGTAGATACGATACAAGAATGCGTTTTATTTATTCATGAATTCTCAGTTTTACAAACAGAGATAATGACAGCAAACAATACATTGAGAATACCCCCCCACCTCTCAACTGGAGACAAAAAAAAACAGTTCTTAAAGAATTGGCACCTTGCTTCATTGATATTTGACATGCAGTACAGTATAAGGACTATGCTCGGCGTTTAAAATAATGACTGTGGATCAGAGTTGGTTGCATGTTGTGTTGCCCATCATCACGTGAAAGATAGGCAATAAATGGCTGACATATCCAGAATGTGTGCAGTTTGGTGCATGACCAGAAGAGGTGACCTAGGATACCCTCGGCAGAAATGCACTTAGGGCATATCGGAGAGACCGAAGGGTAAAATGAGTAATTTGGTACAGGAATATTGTAGTTTGTGAATCACTTTGTATTGAATAAGTTGGTGTCAGGAGTTTATTGAGCACAAGTGAATATCTTTAAGGCAATCAGCCCAACATTCATCAGTAATCTCCATACCAAGGTCTTCCTCCCAGGTCTCCTTCAAAATGTTGTGTGGATACAGAATATTATGTTGTAAAGTGATCTACAAATATGGAGATCAAACTCTTGGAGCCAGGGGCGAGGTTAATGAAAATATACAATTGGTGGGCAGTTGTAAATGTGGTATATTTAAGCGAACGTAGTTTCTTATCTGAAGATATCGGGAAGAAGTTAGATGCGGGGAGATCGTACATTTCCCTCAACTGTGCGAATGTGGCAAAAATATTATTGATGTAAAGGTCTGCAATAGTAGTAATGCCCTTTCTCTTCCAAAATAAAAAAAAGTGTTGCAGTTAGTGGGGGAGCATGGTCAAATAGGAGTACAGACAGAGGTCTCCGGGAGACCAAACGTTTTCCTTATTTGATACCAAATGGCATGATTTTTTTTGCATGAAGTTATTGCCGTAATACCTGTTAGTTGATGAAAAGAGAAGTCCTGGAAGAGAGATGTTGTGTTTATCTTGTTCAATAGCAAGCCATGAAGGGGTGGAGGGTTCTACTATGCCAGGGTATGCATCCTGCCAATAAAGTCAGTGCTCTAGCATTTGCTGCCCAATAATAATGCTGAAAATTTGGCAGGCTCAGACCCTCTAATTGTTTGGGCTTGATTATATGTTTAGAGATACGGTGTACTTTGTATCCCCACACAAGAGGCAGATAATAAAATCCAAGGATTTGAAAAAAGCTTTACTTAAAAATATAGGCAGATTCTGAAAGAGAGAAAGAAATCTGGGGAATGTTGCGCTTCAACTTAGAGGTAGTTCAATTTAGAGTCCTTAGGGATGATAACCCCTAAATATTACATTTAGTCACGTGTGATTTGAAAGGTATATGTTTAAGGAACTCTGGGTTTAAGTCACCTTAAGGAGGCATGAATTCACTTTTATCCCAGTTTATGGTGTACCCAGAGTTGTCCAAATTATTCAATGAGATCCAACTCGACTCTTCGGGGCGTGAGACCAACAAGATGATGTACATAGAGCGAGAATCGGTGATCAACCTTGCCTATGTTTAGAGGAGCAATGGCAGGATGGCTTCTGATACTGATAGCTAGGGGTTCCATAGCAATGGCGAATAGCAATGGACTCAAGGGGCATCCCTGGCAGCAGGAACGTTGAAGTGAAAACTGAGGCGATTTATTGTAATTAGTGAAAACTGAAGCAGTCGGGCACGCATAGAGTATTTCAACCCAAGAGACAAAACTCACCCAAACCAATCTTGGTTAAATGCTTTTTGAGCGTCAAGTGTAAGTATTGCAACTTTAGAATCTTTGTCATGTCTGGAATACATGATATCCAGTCGACTAACGTTGGAAAATGAAAATCTGCCTGCGATAAAACCAGTTTGGTCATGATGAATTATAGTCGAAATGCATTTATTTAGTCTGTTCGCGAGTATTTTAGTAAACACCTTGAGTTCGCATCCGAGGAGGGCAATAGGACGATATGAAGATGGATCTGTTTCAGCTTTGTCTTTCTTTAATATTAGGGAGATATTAGCTGAGTATAAAGATTCTGCAAGTTTCAATGGAGTGTTTAAACAGAGGAGTAACCTTTTCTGAATAAACTTTGTAAAACTTCATACCAAAGCCGTCAGGGCCAGTCGCTTTTCCATTAGGGAAGGAACGTACTCTAGAGACAACCTCTTTGAAAGTTCTCTGCATTTAGCTCCCTTTGAGCAGCGCCGCATAATTTAGGTAGGGAAAGGGAATGGCGGAAATCAGACATTTTTGCGGTATCTGCAGTGGTCTTGGAGGTGTAGAGGTCTTGATAAAATGTTGTGAAACATGTTAATTCCTTTTGGGTCCGTAGTAACATCTCCTGTACTAGATTTAATTCTATGACTAGCTCTATTGATTGGCCTGTATACCTCTCAGCTGTTTTAGTTTTTCCCGGTTTGTCACCCAACTCAAAGTGTTTGTTTAATCTTTAATAGCATTGTGTTTACTTGGTTAGAGAAAATAGTGTGGTATTCATTTGAGTTTTATGACGTCATTCAACTTGGCGCTTCTACATTAACTCTCTCAAGCTCCGGGAGCTGGGCCTCAATTTCTAATCTTCTCTGCACCGAGGTAAAGAGTTTCAAGTTGGATATTCGACGGATATTCTCGTTTTCAAACTTCAATAGCTTTCAAACCACTTGAGCCACGAACTCCAAATAAGTGTCATGATGTAGGAAAAATTGCACGAAACATTGCACTGATCATATTTTCACGATTTGGAAATTTAATCACTTTCCAAAGCTAATTAACATTTGGAAATGTGAGCGACATTTTGTATTCCTAGTTGAATTAGTTAGGGAGTGTAAACTAAGTACAAACTATTTTTTACATTTGAATTTCAATAGCTCCTTGGTCATATGACCTACTGACCTCAACCAAGGTTCAGAATGTCCACTGACTACCAGTTAGTTTGTCCATTTTCACTCGATTTTACATGAATTTTTATAAAATGTTACATTTCAGTAGCTTCTTGGTTATGAGACCTACTGACTTCAAAGAAGGTTCAGAATGTACACTCAGTGGGCAAGTCAGATCCGTAATGTCGGGTTTAAGGATTGGCTCTAAGGGCTAGGTCAGTCGGGCTGGGGTGCGAAGCGGGACTCGAGCCGCGGCTGGGGAGCAGACGCTCCGTCGCCCTCTCACCGCCGGAAGTTCATTGTGCGGCCCATCTCGCGGTCTGTTGTGCATGGTCTCGCAAGTGGATGCGTGCGGATTCGTCAGGGTGGTGTCCGTCAGCGGGCTTGTATCCGCGGACAGGGGTTGGATCCGGCGGTTGGTGACGGCGACTCTGGACCGCGCCGGGCCCTCGCAGATCTCCCCAGCTACGGCGCTCGCCGGTCCTGTTCGTGCTGGGTCTCATCGTCGTCTATCAGTTGACTTAGAACTGTTGATGCAATGTGATTTCTCCCCAGTATTCTGAATGTCAAAGTGAAGAAATTCAATGAAGCGAAGTAACAATAACTCTTAAGGAGTCCTTAGCCTTAGTAAGGGAGATAACGAGGTAGCCTTCTAGCAGGGCTCTTCGAATCCCTCCCTGTATGTCACCTGTTGTCGCTAACGATGTAAACCAAAACGGGAGTTACCTCGTTACTAGTCTGTACGCAAAGATAGTCTTGCAGATGGTGATGGGTGTAGATTGTTAACGGTAGGCGGAAGTCGGTCCTGGAATATGGGACTTTCGGTCAAGCATAAAAATGTGAGGGGGGTTCCACCAGACTCAATGATTTGCTGCGGGGCTCTTGTAAACGAATCCTGACCTTGACAGGAAGCCAATCAGAGAATGATGTCTCAAAATCATCCCTGGCTTTGGCTGGGAGGGGGGTTTAGTCCTGGGAGACGGCTGATGAAAGTGTACTACTGGCATCAGTCTGATCACAGAGCGGCTGTGGTGAAACGTTTAAACACGCGTCCCTTAGCTAACTCTAAACTGCGAAGGTTTGAATCGAATGCGGGCATCGGCTGGACCCACTAACAGTGGAGCACTAAATTGAGATGGAATGTGCTTCGCGGTTATGGACACCGCCATGTCTCAGGTCCGCCTGGGTGCGGGACTCTACACATTCTATGTGGGAGCTCTCCTCCACGCTCTTTGGAGCATGTAGTGGAGATGGCATGTGCCTCACCATTAGCTGACACTACCAGGCCTCAGGCTTGCCTGAGGGCAGGACACCACACATTGTAGGTCGGGAGGTCTCCTCTATGCTCACTAGACTCGAGGCGGAGACTAAACCCATTGGCCCTGCAGTGATAGAGCATTGCATGGATCATGCCCTACGAAGTAGGGAGAGGTATCTCCAGCTTGTCTGGGGAGTGAGGCCTACATATGTTGTGGGTAGTACAATCCACATCCATTGATTTGCTGCAGATATGCACGCTCAAGTTCTCCATTTTTTTTGTTTTATTTCTTGTTTGTTTCACAATAAAAAATATTTTGCATTTTCAAAGTAGTAGGCATGTTGTGTGAATCAAATGATACAACCCCCCCCAAAAAGATCTATTTTAATTTCAGGTTGTAAGGCAACAAAATATGAAAAATGCCAAGGGGGTGAATACTTTCACAAGGCACTGTACACATTCTGTATGACTCAAAAAGGATAAACATGACAATGAGGCTATCCCCACGTCTTCTGAAGGTGTTTAACTAAACTGACACATTGTAGTGAGATAAGCCCTAGTCTCTTGTGACAGACCGTTACCAGTACTGGGTTCTGAGATTATACACTGCACAAAAAAATAAAGGGAACACTAAAATAACACATCCTAGATCTGAATTAATGAAATATTCCTATGAAATACTTTTTTCTTTACATAGTTGAATGTGCTGACAACAAAATCACACAAATAATCAATGGAAATCAAATTTATAAACCCATGGAGGTCTGGATTTGGAGTCACACTCAAAATTAAAGTGGAAAACCACACTACAGGCTGATCCAATTTTGATGTCCTTAAAACAAGTCAAAATGGGCTCAGTAGTGTGTGGCCTCCACGTGCCTGTATGACCTCCCTACAACGCCTGGGCATGCTCCTGGTGAGGTGGCGGATGATCTCCTGAGGGATCTCCTCCCAGACCTGGACTAAAGCATCCACCAACTCCTGGACAGTCTGTGGGGCAACGTGGCGTTGGTGGATGGAGCGAGACATGATGTCCCAGATGTGCTCAATTGGATTCAGGTCTGGGGAACGTGCAGGCCAGTCCATAGCATCAATGCCTTCCTCTTGCAGGAACTGCCGACACACTCTAGCCACATGAGGTCGAGCATTGTCTTGCATTAGGAGGAACCCAGGAGGAACCCAGGACAACCGCACCAGCATATGGTCTCACAAGGGGTCTGAGGATCTCATCTCGGTACCTAATGGTAGTCAGGCTACCTCTGGCGAGCACATGGAGGGCTGGGCGGCCCCCCAATGACTGACCCACCGCCAAACAGGTCACGCTGGAGGATGTTGCAGGCAGCAGAACGTTCTCCAAGGCGTCTCCAGACTCTGTCATGTCTGTCACGTGCTCAGTGTGAACCTGCGTTCATCTGTAAAGAGCACAGGGCGCCAGTGGCGAATTTGCCAATCTTGGTGTTCTCTGGCAAATGCCAAACGTCCTGCACGGTGTTGGCCTGTAAGCACAACCCCCACCTGTGGACGTCGGGCCCTCATTCCACCCTCATGGAGTCTGTTTCTGACCATTTCAGCAGACATCTGCACATTTGTGGCCTGCTAGAGGTCATTTTGCAGGGCTCTGGCAGTGCTCCTCCTGCTCCTCCTTGCACAAAGGCAGAGGTAGCGGTCCTGCTGCTGGGTTGTTGCCCTCCTATGGCCTCCTCCACATCTCCTGATGTACTGGCCTGTCTCCTGGTAGCGCCTCCATGCTCTGGACACTACGCTGACAGACACAGCAAACCTTCTTGCCACAGCTCGCATTGATGTGCCATCCTGGATGAGCTGCACTACCTGAGCCACTTGTGTGGGTTGCAGACTCTGTCTCATGCTACCACTAGAGTGAAAGCACCGCCAGCATTCAAAAGTGACCAAAACATCAGCCAGGAAGCATAGGAACTGAGAAGTGGTCTGTGGTCCCCACCTGCAGAACCACTCCTTTATTGGGGGTGTCTTGGTAATTGCCTATAATTTCCATTTGTTGTCTATTCCATTTGCACAACAGTATGTGAAATTTATTGTCAATCAGTGTTGCTTCCTAAGTGGACAGTTTGATTTCACAGAAGTGTGATTGACTTGAAGTTATATTGTGTTGTTTAAGTGTATAAGGTCTGACTCATGGCTGATCAGAAATTAGTCTACACAGTTTGAGACAATTTACAGATGTAGGATCTTAAGGAATGCAGATGAGCTTCATGATTTCCATAAATTCACTGAAAACCAGGCCTTCCGGGTGGCGCAGTGGTCTAAGACTGTGACACTAGAGATTCTGGGTTGGAGTCCAGGCTCTGTCACAGCCGGCCGCGACCGGGAGACCCATGGGGCGTCGCACAATTGGGGAGGGCTTGGCCGGCAGGGATATCCTTGTCTCATCGCGCACTAGCGACTCCTGTGGCGGGCCGGGCGCAGTGCAAGCTGACTAGGTCGCCAAGTGTATGTTTCCTCCGACACATTGGTGCGGCTGGCTTCCCGGGTTGGATGGGCATTGTGTCAAGAAGCAGTGCAGCTTGGTTGGGTTTCGGAGGACGCATGGCTCTCGACCTTCGCCTCTCCCGAGTCCGTATGGGAGTTGCAGCTAAGAGACAAGACTACTACCAGTTGGATACCATGAAATTGGGGAGAAAAAAAGGAGTGAAAAAAATAATTCACTGAAAATCCACACTAACACATAGTTATATTAACTCTTTTGCACTTTTCATGTAGCCTACTTTTGACCAATAAAAATATTACCATTTTGGACAAAATTTAAAAACTAAAATCTGCATTTATTCACATTAAAAGTATTCTGTCTTAGATAAGATATTTTCTTGCACACATTGTTGTTTCCTCACCCTCTCTTCTGCATGTTCTTCCCAGTGACTGACTGCCTTCTTTTCTGATGCAGTGGTACGTCTACTTTTAGAACCAATGATCACGTTTCCTTCAGCATCAGTCAAATAGGAGGTCACTCCCAAGTCCCCTTTGACTTCTGTTACAATCAACTGGTAATTAGAAAAGGTTTTAGGGTTAACGCGCGCACACACCACACACTTTGCAAACACATTTTCCCGAGCTACTTTTAAAAATTGTTTCGTGAATAAAATGTTCAATTTCATCAAGCCATGTTTGCAAATGTGCTCTGCTTCAAAGACAACTTTGTTTGCATTTGAGATTACTTACCAGACTGAAAAACATTCCTAATGTGATTTATACAAATGTAAATGACATTAAAACTCATAACTTTAGCTCATGTCTGAAAGCAGAGAGAAGCTTTTTCTACCACATAGAATTGCCTACAGCGAAAATTTTAAGAATACAACAGAGATAAGTGACTGGAACCTGGGCCCCTATTCATAAAGCATTTCAGAGTGCTGATCTATAGGATCAGTTTGTTTTGGCCTTTCAGAGTATAATGAATATGAACAGGTGGGACCTGATCCTTGATCAGCACTCCTACTCTGAGACTCTTTACGGATACGGGTCCTGGTATGTTTGTTTCAGACCGATGGTCATATGGTTCATACTGGCTCACCCACATCCTGGTCTCTCCACATGTTAGAGGTATGTGACAGGCTGCTCTCATTATATTCTGGTGACTTAACGCATCATATGTTTCTACCATCCATCTTTTCTGGTGGCCCAGACAGACATGGTCATGTGTGTAAGATGCGGATACGTTGTTTCCTTTATCGTGGGGGATTGGCGCACTGTTGCATCATAGCCCCTATATAGCAGTTTACAGTGCAGTCGGAAAGTATTCAGACCCCTTGACTTTTTCCACATTTTGTTACAGCCTTACTCGAAAATCGGCACACCTGTATTTGGAGAGTTTCTCTCATTCTTCTCTACAGACCCTCTCAAGCTCCGTCAGGCTGGATGGGGAGCATCGCTGCAAAGCTATTTTCAGGTCTCTCCAGAGATTTGATCGGGTTCAAGTCCGGGCTCTGAATGGGCCACTCCTGGACATTCAGAGACTTGTTCCGAAGCCACACCTGAGTTATCATGGCTGTGTGTCTAGGGTTGTTGTCCTGTTGGAAGGTTTTTGCTCTGACATGCACTGCCAACTGTGGGACCTTATATAGACAGGTGTGTGCCTTTCCAAATCATGTCCAATCAATTATATTTACCACAGGTGGACTCCAAATCAACTTGTAGAACCATCTCAAGGATGATAAATGGAAGCAGGATGCACCGGAGCTCAATTTCGAGTCTCATAGCAAAGGGTCTGAATACTTATGTAAATGTTACATTTCCTGTTTTTTTTTTTTTTTAAATACAGGTCTAAACCGGTTTTCGCTTTGTCATTATGCAGTATTGTTTGTAGATTGATGAGCATTTTTTTTTCCATTTAATCCATTTTAGAACAAAGCTTTAACATAACAAAATATGGAAAAGGTCAAGAGGTCTGAATAGTTTCCGGCTGCACTGTATAATGTCTGCCTCCCAAAGACTCCCTATTTATTATTTATATTTTGACAAGGGCCCATAGTTCTGGTGAAAAGTAATATGAGGAATAGGGTGCCATTTGGGACACAGGCAGTGTAACCCACATCCTACTCGTGGTCAATCCTTGATGAGAAATCATGAACAATAACATGAAGGGTGTCTGAGGGTCACTCAGGGGATTTGTGCTTACCTTTCAAACACTCAGTACAGAGACATGTGATGAGAAGACCGGTGCTCACTGGAAGTGTGTGTGGACAGAGACAAGGTACAGTTAGCTGATTGTATTGCGAGACAAAGGATATGGTATAAAGCAGCTGGGTTGTCAAGTCCTCAAGGGCCACACATCTGCAGCATCAACACACCCGATTTCCCCAGGTGTAAATGAGACAAAGCAGCAGGAGTGCAGCCCTCAAGGAGCGGAGTTTGAATCCCTGGTGTAAGAAGAGAAGTGTGTGTGTGTGTGTGTGTATGTTCCTGATAGATGCCTTCTTGGCCTTCGGAGACTCGATGACAGACAATATCAGACAAGGGACCAGGAGTGCATTGGTGAAAAGGAGACTGAAGAAGAGTGTGAAGAGTGGAGGTAGAGAACGGAGAATGAAGAGTGGGGTGCCATTGAGAGGGAACAACGCAGTGAAAACAGAGGTGGTGAGGAAATACATGCTCCATTTTATTAGCCCTTCCCGTGAGATGGGACAGAGGAAGTTAATTCATAATCACTACTACGTGTCAGGGGAGGTGATGTCATAATCAGAAGGCATGGTGTCATAATTCAAGGAAGTGGAGTAAATCACTACAGTGACAGGAGTGATGTAATAACACTACTGAGTAATTTGAATTAACACAAACTGTCTACGTGCCTTTTAAGTACCTAAATTCATATTTTTGTTAGCTATAGCAACATCCCACTGGGCTCAGACGTCAATTTAATGTCTGTTACATGTTGGTTCAACTTAATTTCATTGAAATGGTGTGGAAACATTGATTCAACCAGTGTGTGCCCAGTGGGATATTGTAATTAGGGCTGTCAAACAATGAAAAAATGTAATCAAGTTAATGCCAGGATTTAATGTGATTAATCACAAATTCTGAATTTGCTCAAATTGAGCTGTATTTTAAGATTTTGTCTTTGATGTTGTCCAAAGTAACAGTATTCAAAATCAAGTAGATGAATTAAGCACTTTCTTTAACCTAAATGTCAACTTGTTTTGACATCGCATTGTTTTTAGCTGAATAGGTGATGTATTTGGGATGTTTTCAGTGTATTTTGAATGCTTTCAGACAATATGATTAGTTGTGAAAAATAAGTGTGTGTGCACTTAACTCGAGTTAGCTGATTGACAGCCTTAATTATAATACATGGGGAAAATGCTATTAATGTATAACTAAACTCATAGTTGTGTCAAGATAAAGGACGATTGGACCGTTGGTATATATATATTTTTTATAATTCTGAAAGATAAAATGCTGAAACGGCTCTCTGATTTCTCTCTGAACCTTTGGACATTTCATGCTCAGAGTAAAACGATACACCTTTTCAAACTGGAGTTAAATACTTTGTATAGTCCCATAAAAACCATCTCAAACCAATGCTCAGGACTCAATCTGTTTTTTATACATGATATTTACGCAAAGATTGAGGTCTCCCTTATTTCTTGCCGGCCTTCTTTCTTTCTCCCTTATTTCTTGCCGTCGGGGCTGAAGACACTTATGGTGAAGTCTGCGCTCTCTGTGCCGTACTTGTTCTTCACCAGGATGCTGTACTTGCCCGAGTCTGTCGTGTTCACCGTGGTGATGGTGAAGCTGGCGTACTTGCCCGACTCGAACTTTATGATGTAGTGGTCGTCCGACACTATCTCCCTCTCGTTCTTCAGCCAGACAACCTCAGGCACGGGGTCGCCTGAAATGTTACAGGTCAGGTTCAGGGCCTGGTGAGAGAGAGAGAGAGACACGGGATCACATACATATACAGTAGGGTACCGCCGAAATGGCACCCTATTCCCTCTATCGTGCACTACTTTTGACAAGAGCTCTGATCAAATGTAGTGCACTATGTAGGGAATATTAGGGTACTGTAATGGGACATTTTTTGAGTTCTCCTTTTCCTGTATTTGATATGTAATAAACATGATTGTATGTGCGGGGAGATGCACACCGATGCATTCCCTTGGGGAATGGAAACAGGAGTTAACCATGCATCTTTAAGTACCATATTTAAAGTAGTTTTGCGCCCAGGGGTGGAAAGAATACTGAAATATCCTACTCAAGTAGAAGTTATTTTAATCAAAAATTAAATTAAAATTACTTTAAAAACACACGTGTATGTAAAGAAAAAAAAAAGATTTGTCAAAAATATACTGGTGTTCTTTTGCCCATCTTAATATTTTATTTTTATTGACCAGATTGAGATATGGCTCTTTTTTCCTCAGTTGAGGACTTGTGAGATGTCTGTTTCTCAAACTAGACACTCTAATGTACTCAGTTGTGCATCGGGACCTCCCACTCCTCTTCTATTCTGGTTAGAGACGTTACAGTCCTGTAGCTTAGCATCCGCCTCATCGGACCACATCCGTATTGAGTATATCACTGGTACTTCCTGGTTGAGTTTTTGCTTGTATGCAGGAATCATGAGGATAGAATGGTGGTCAGATTTACCAAATGGAGGACGAGGGAGAGCTTTGTGTGTCTGGAGTAAATTCGTTTTTTTCCACCTCTCGTTGCGCAGGTGACATGCCAGTAGAAATTAGTTGACAGATTTCAGTTTTCCTGCATTAAAATCACCGGCAACTAGAAGTGCCGCCTCTGGATTAGCATTTTCTTGTTTGCTTATATACAGCTCGTTGAGTGCGGTCTTAATGCCAGCATCGGTTTGTGTTGGTAAATAGATAGCTTCGAAAAATATGGATAAAACTCTTAGTAAATAGTATGGTCTACAGCTTATCATGATGCATTCTATCTCAGGCGAGCAGAACCTTGAGACTTCCTTAATATTAAATATTGTGCACCAGCTGTTGTTAACAAAGAGACCCGATGCTGCCGTTCTGCCCTGCCAATGCATAGAATAACCAGCTAGAATATTATCCATGTTTTTGTTCACTAAATATCAGAGAAACACAGGATATTAGTTCTTCAGGTCACATTGTTAGGATAGTCTCGAACGGAGCTCGTCCAGTTTGTTCTCCAGTGATTGTACATTCGTCAATAGAATAGAGGGTAGATTATTTACTTGCCAGCATAGTTTCATCAAGACAAATGCTATTCAATTACAGTAGTTATAATTCGTTACTTTACACCTCTGTTGGCACCCGTTAGTCTATAATTATCTGTTGTTACTAAGGATTGACCTGTTTAACTGCCAGTATCAAATGTCTGCCAGTGTTGAAAGTTATGTTTAAAGTTTGACACCAGACTAGATTCAAGGACACACTGATAATGTATCTGTGACACTGTGTGATTCTGTATTAGCTGATGTTATGATTTCCTACAAGCCTGACAGGCTGGTGTTTACAGAACATTCGGTGCTGTGTGATTAATATATAAAAGGGCCTTCTCAGAGAGGGCCCTCTAGACATTTTCTCTGCTTCTGTTCTGGAGGTGCCTCCCTGTTACAACTTGTATTAAACCAGATTGATTTTGATTGGCTATCTGTGATTGTTCTGCTGTTGTATTCACTTTGAAAATCCCTATTACAGGTACCATTTCAGATGCAACCATAGTAGTGTCATACACTATCAAGCCTGCATGTTCAGTTTGGGACTGTGGACATGCATACACAGATACAGATCCATCCAGACATGGTTACCTTGAGCTCCTGTATGGTGACAACATCAGGCAGGCCTCCCGCCACACGAGCACGATCTTAAAAAAGGAGCACCAAAATTAGGCCACTGAGCTCAGATCAGTTTGAAAATATCAGTACCCACTAAAAATACAGTGAGCAGTCCTCTCATCACCATCTTATAATAACGTTTTTAAAAGTTGAGGTGTGTGCGTATGTGTGTGTGAGAACTTACTTCTCTCTGCAATTGCGGCCGCTCTGACAGTGAAAGAGACAGAACAAATTGAAGAACAAAGATAAGAGAAACGAATGCAGAGAATGTGTTTGGAGCCAGGAAGCGTGTCTAAGCAAAGACTTCATCTGTCTACCCACTTCCCTTCCTCAAGTCCTATCAGAGACTGCCTGCTATTTAAACAGTACATGCAAAGAGAGAGTGGCTGGGCAAACAGGGAGGAACACCAAAAATAGCAATGACATGAAAAGAAGGACAGTACTTACTGACACATCCACAACATGTGGATAGGCTTACACAATGTGTTTTTTTGTTGTTGTTGTACAAAAATCTACACATTTCGGTCACTTACTTGAGCCTCTGGAACTCAGCATATGCATCATCAAATGCTGCAATAAAAAAAAGATGGTTAATAAGCCTATCAAAGCACTGTGGTGTGGTGGGAAGCTGCCTAATTCAAACCTAGATTTAGGCCGCATCCCAAATGGCACTCTTTTCCCAACATAGTGCACTACTTTTGACCACAGCCTTATGGGCCCTTGTCAAAATTAGAGCACTATATAGGGAATATAGGGTGCGATTTGGGAAGCAGATGTAGTCTCACCCTGGCCGGCCAACTCCACAGTCCTCTTCAGACCGCCCTTCCCATCGTGGAACTCAATGGCATATTTGCCCTTGTCTTTCTCTGTGGGTTCTGTGATCTGTAGCCACAGCTGCTCTCCTACCACACCACTCTTAATGCGGTCTGTGAAGGCTATCGCTGAATCCCTACGAGAGAGGAAAACAGGTCACTGACTTACACACATATAGGCTGCATCAGACGACACACACCTGAGAGTTAAATTTACTTGCAAATATACTCACACATGCAGACGCGCGTAACGGACTTCACACTGTTTGCTTAGCGAGTGCTGCTTCCTCCTGATTTCGGCTCACACCGAGGCTCAAACCCAGGACCGCTGCCTTGCTTGCACATGTGACCGCTCTCCCGAAGCGTCTTAGCGGTCAGCACCACCAAAAAGCTAGCTATTCTGCAGTGCTAGTAGGGACACTTCAGGCTGAGGAGCATGTTTCAAAACATCTCCATGCACTACATTCACCCCCCAAACTTACAACACAGCGGCCCCAGTGTTGAGCTGAGCACAACTGCAAATCCGGGTCACGGCACCATCTGTAACTGACATCACGCTGCTTGCTTAGCGAGTACCATTTCCTCCCGATTCACCTCACACAGAGGCTCGAAACCCAGGACCTCTGCCTTGCTAGCACACATGAACGACATCCCAAAGTGTCTTACCAAGTCGGCGCCACTGAAAGCTTGCTATTTGGCAGTGCAAGTGGGGACACTTCAGGCTGAGTAGTAAGTCTTTATGTGCTACATGCACACACACACACACACCAGAGGATGGTGGGTTGAGCTATAGGAGGTCAGGCTCATTGTAATGGCTGGAATGGAATTAATGGAACAGAATCAAACACATGGGAACCACATTAGACTCCGTTTAAATTCATCCATTCCAGCCATTAAAATATGGCAGTCCTCCTATAGCTCCTCCCACCAGCCTCCATTGACAGACATAAACACAGAGACGTAAGGAGAGTACACACTTGTGGTGCCAGGTGACCTGGAGCGCTTCGTTGTAGTAGCTGACAAAGGAGTACAATCTGATGCCCTCCTCTGTGCTCTGGATCTTCAGTGCGGTGGAGGAGTTGGCTAGCAGAGGTTACAGAGACGTTACACAGTGCAACATTATAGAGAAGTTACAAAGTGCAACATTAAAGACTTTACACAACAAAGTTACACAGCTCCACATTACAGACGGACACTTTAGGGATGTTTTGAACACAAGTAAAACTTAAGATGATGCTTCTACTACGACAGTGACACATGTACTTACCAATATGACTGAACATTTCATTCATCAAGTCTCTGAAACCTGGAGAACAGAAATGTGACCATAATAGAACTTGGTAAAAATGACAGACTTGTAGCATTACTGTACAGACAATGAGGTATGGCTTTGAGGGTTTAGTCACCTTGGTCTGTCAGATTCAATGTAGATGTGTCCTTCCCTCTGTCATCCTTCATAACAATCTCATAGACACCGGCATCCTTCTTTGAGATCTATAAGAGAAGGCTAGGTTTGAGACACACACACACACACATCTAAAATGCACAGCCACCATTTTGTAAAGGAAGAAAATGAAAATCTCAAGCAAAAAGACAAGCTTTTCTCCCCTGCTATGGGTGCTGCAGGACACATTTATAGGACGCGAAAGCAAAAAAAGCATTCTCAAAAACAAACAAAAAACCAGATGGCAGAATGACCACTTTTGGCAGGGCTGGGCAATTATTTTCCACGGAGGGCCATATTTTTGCCATAACGGGCCAGAATCATATTACATGATTATACATAATGTGCATGACTGTTGACAGCTATATCTACTGTAAATCATGTCCAGATATGCTTCTTATTTTACTTTTTTAACATGCACAGAAATAAACCACATCCATGTTCTCCTTTTGATAGGAAGTTTCATTATTAAAACATGCAATGAACTACACTTAGGTAAAAGTACACTTTGCATTCAACACCACGGACAGAACTCTTGTTAACGGGTATACACAAAAACACAAGGGAGAGCTCAACATTACATTTAAACAACCCAATCAGTGTGAGGAGTGAAGTCTCTGATGGGCATTGACTAGAGCAGTGAAGTCAGGTATAGTTTTTGACGTCGCTATGCGCAGGATTGCTGAGAGGTGAGTCAGTAAGAGATGATCTGTGCCTTGACCTGTTATAGTTCCTCACAGAAAATGTCTGTTCATATACAGAGATTGGTGAAAACATCTCCTGAGCATGACTCATAATCTTTGGAAAGTTTTGCTCATCGAGAGATGCATAGAACCTTGTCAGTGACATTGGAGAACTATTCAAAACAATCACTGCATCAGACTGAAGATCTATAAGCTCAAGTTGCAGGTCAGTGGGAGCGTTATCCACATTGAAGGTGGAAGGAGAGGAAACCAACAGCATGTCATTTTCCAACACTTCGAAATCCTCAAAACGACGAGAAAACTCACCTTTCAAAGCACGCATCAGCGATGTATACTTCTTCCGCTGGTCATCTGATAGGGAACAGACTAGTAGTGTCGGAAGGTGGGTGAGATTGTTGGCTTCTACTTGATAGGTCAGTAGGAGTCATTTTCCCTTGAAGGCTTTGATAAAGCTGTACATCTGAAGTGAAAAAAGTCCCTTCCCTTGTAGTTTGGAATTGGAGTTTATTCACGAGGGCCATGATGTTCATGGTGAAGGCAAAATCAGACATTTTTTATCTTGCAGTTGAGGGAAATCCACATATTTTCCTTTCATTTGCAATACTCCTCCTTTTAAGCACCTTCCCCAAACTCAGCCATCTCACATTTCTGTGGTAGGGAAGATCTGCAGGACCCGACTGTCTCTTCCAACAGAGACTAACTGCCTGTGGTTTAAAGACTTTGCCACTTTAGTGACTGCATCCACAACATGGCTCATTTTCAGAACACATTTACAGAGCACCTCCTGATGAGTAATGCAATGCAGGAAAATACTTTTCTGATCTGGGTTCAGCTCAGCTAATTGATCTTGCATCCTTTTCAAAAGGCCAATGTTTTTTTCCTGTCAAGTTTGGTCACCCGTCAGTGGTCACACTGGATAACTTTTCAAAACGCAGTCCCAGCTTTGCCACACACTTATATGAACCTCCCCCAATAAATCTTTCCCTGAGGTTGTGCTCTTCATTGACTGCACTGAAGCTCCTCTGTCATTTCAAAGTCTGGGGTTTTGCCTCGTAAAAATATCAACTGTGCTATGTCACGTGCATCACTGCTCTCATCCAGGGCCAAAGGCGGAATCTTGTCTTTCAACTGTTGTTCCATATTCTCAGTGACAATGTCCTCAACGCGCCGTGTCACTGTTCAACTTGACAGGGAAACATTTCCAAACAGCTCTTTCTTGTCGGGGCAAAGTATTGCTTCAGAGCCAATTAAACATTCTTTAAATGAATTCGCCCTCAGCGAATGGCTTGATATGTTTAGCAATTTTGTGGGACAGTACATAGCCATCTCTCGCAATTCCGTCATTTGCTGAATGCAGTTTTGTGAAAAGTCCTTGCTGCTTGTGTGCGCGAGCGTTGCAAAATAAATGTACACATACATGTTTTTCAATCATTGCACCCACACTGCTCGCGCCCGCCAATGAGCGTCTGTGTTGCCAAGCGCTAAAATAGAAGTCAGTTCTATTTGTGACGCTGAACCAGTGCAAGTCTTGCCTCTCCCATCTCCTCATTGGCTCCTCATTGGCTTTTAGAAGCACACACAGTCAAAAAAATTCAGAACACATACTCATTCCAGGGTTTCTTTATTTTTAGTGTAAAATAATATTAAAATTGAAAACATCAAAACTATGAAATAACACATATGGAATCATATAGTAAAAAAGTGTTAAAAATCAAAATATAAGTAGCCACCCTTTGCCTTGATGACAGCTTTAAACTCTGGGCATTATCAAAACCAGCTTTATGGAATGGAATGCATTTCAATTAACAGGTGTCCCTTGTTAAAAGTTCATTTGTGGGATTTCTTTCCTTCTTAATGTGTTTGAGCCAATCAGTTGTGTTGTGTCAAGTTAGGGGGGTATACAGAAGATCTCTATTTGGTAAAAGACCACATCCATATTATGGCAAGGACAGCTCAAATAATCAGAGAAATGACCGTCCATCCTTACTTTAAGTCATGAAGGTCAGTCAATTGGGAAAATTAGGAACTTTGAAAGTTTCTTCAAATGCAGTCACAAAAACCATCAAGAGCTATGATGAACCTGGCTCCCATGAGGACCGCCACAGGAAAGCAAGACCCAGAGTTACCTCTGCTGCCGAGGATAAGTTCATTAGAGTTACTGTAACTTCACCTCAGATTGCAGCCCAAATAAATTCTTCACAGAGTTCAAGTAATAGACATCAACTGTTCAGAGGAGACTGTGTGAATCAGGCCTTCATGGTCGATTTGCTGTAAGGAAACCACTACTAAAGGACACCAATAATAAGAAGAGTCTTGCTTGGGCCAAGAAACACGAGAGGTCTTCGCTATTATTCTACAATGTAGAAAATAGTAAAAGTAAAGAAAAACCCCTGGAATGAGTAGGTGTCTCCAAACTTTTGACTGGTACTGTATAAGGATGTTAAATTATTTACAGAAGCGTGGCAATAATGTGCCCCAAAAGCTGTCAGAATCACCAATGTCTGAAGATGTTAGGATCAATAATTGTTATATTCTTGAATTAAATTTTCATAATAGATGGGTTGTTTTAGCAACAAAACCGACTGGGTTGGCTTAGATTGTTGTCATGTAAACTATACTTCGTCTCCAAACGTTTATTGAAAACATAAATACATTTGCACTTGTTGTCTCAAATACATTGTTGTTGTTGTTTAACTAGCTACTGTAGTGAGGCTTTTCCATATTATTAGTATAAAAATGACATGAGTCAAAACAAGACATGGTAGCAATAACAAGCTACAATGAGCTGAAACAAGCCACATACGATTCCCCACATGACAACTTCTTGTCATTGTTGCTAGCTATCTGACAGTTCAGAATCTTAACGCCACATGGCTCATTGATGTGCAGGCACGCATCATTTTTGTGACCGTCAGCCAACCCCTCTACAGCAAGGACCGATGATTTGGTTAGCTAAACTAACAAGTCTCTTTGTTTGGTTACAAAGGCAACTACTGTAGCTACCTAGTAAAATTGCTAGCTACTTCAGTGGATGTTGGAACACATTTCTAGCAGCAAATGGGTTACATTATAGTGTGGTATAATCAAATCGGGGCTCTATACGTTCACCTTCCACGTCATGCATTATTCTCCATAGAACACATAGCTAGCACCTCATAGGGTTGGGTTAGATGCTGGAACTGGAAATGTGAGAATTAGGCTATTGTATAAAGACATTTTTTTAAATTAAGATTACTGTAAAATAAACTTCTTTAATATAATAAACTTCAACCTCTTTAGACCACCTGATGCTCAACTTATCACCAATGAACCTTGTAGCCAGTAGAAAGTAATATGACGTGTGAGGAACATATACAGTATTTATGATATATGAACAGACGTGCAATGATACAGTTTCATAGTTACATACAGTATGCAAATGAACAACACATAATGTTTGTATAACATCACTAAAATATTCAATACGTAGTATGTTAATACATGTGCCGTATAATCATTGAAACATGATATTTTCCAACCTTTACCTAGCCTTTAATGTACACAAGAGCCATTCAAAAAGTATACAGAAATCTGCAAAACAATACTCTCTAAGCTGTAAAGACAGGTGTTGTGCTGTATGGTCTTACAGTCCCTGTACTTTCTCATGTATGAGGTGCATGAAACATTAGAATTCCTCTCACCTGAGCAATCTCCATGTTGAGCACTCCCTCTGTGAAGGTGAGATTCCCGTCTCCCTTGACCTCACGCCCATCCTTGTACCACAATGCAACCGTCTCCTTCTTTATGTTTCCAACCTGCGGGAGGCGAAAGACACCTATAATGTTCAGGTTGTTGTCCAGATGTTGCCCGGCTGCACCCTGGTAATACCATCTCATCTGGAAAGTTGAGAGCTAAGCTGATCGATTTTCATAAAACTCATACTTCACTTTGTGTGTTCTTTTCCTACCTTGCACTTCAGGAAAACACAGCATTCTGGGGTCACTTCATAACTCAAGTACTCAACAAAATGAGGTCCTGCAAAAAACAAAACAAAGCAGGAACTATTCAGTAGTCTACAATTTTGTGTCATAACATACCGCTATTCTATTTTCTTTATTTAAAAAAATCCCACCTTGCTTTCTGTGCCACTCTTTGCACATGAACTCAGACTCCTTCTGCAGCCCTTTGAACACTGGGGAAAGGAAACAAAACTGTATCTATAAATCATATTCTTTCTTGTAATATAGTCACTATGATGTGTTTTGTACATTGATGTGGATATTATTTAAACAAATACATTTTTCATACATTTGTATGTAGTTCATTCATAGAAATATTTTACTGCCCCCTAGTGGAGTATGTTAAGATGTAACTTCTGATCCATAGTGGGGCTTGTTTTTTTTCTTTACAACAGAGGGGTGATAGCCTGGTCCCAGATCTGTCTGTGCTATTGCATACTCCATTGCTGTACTTGTCAAGACATGACAATGAGTTGGCATGATAGCACAAACTGGCACTCAGGCGAGAGTGAGAATGATGGAAGGTGATTGGAGGAGGCGAAAAGGACAGCCGGAGTTAATCCTACCTTCTTCAATCAGCACCAGGCTGGACTGGTTGGTGGCTTTTCCGTCCTGCAGCTGGAAGGTGAAGGTTCCCTCGTCCTCTTTGAGCAGAGACTCCATGATCATCTCAATCACACCTGTGTCCTTGTTAAAGTTCATCTTGTATTTCTGAAAAGAAAGAAAGGCCACAGACAGAGCATTTTCAGTATTGTCTAATATACTTTACCTGAACAACATCAATTACAGTAGTTTTTTTAATTCTATTTATTTATTCTTCCAAGACGTCTGAGGTCAGAAGACCTCTTTCGCACACGTGTCGGAGAGTATTTTTTCATTTCAGTCCCAAAGCGTGCCAACTTACCTCTCCCTGGGAGAGAGTGTTGTCATTAAACACATATTCTATTTTGCCATTAGCAGAGATCTTCTCAGCCTGCAGCCAGAAGCGAACTCTGCCCTTCTCCTGCAGCTCCACAGCCAGCTCGGTCTTCAAGGGAATAACTGGAGGGGGGGGAAGGAAAGTGCAACAGTACGTGAGAGCAGGGACGGAGGAACATGTAATAATGAACAACGGGAAACATTTTTGAGAACATTGGTAATAATGTTACTTACTGGGGAATTTGTGGTCATGGCTGATCTCCAGCAGTTTTTTCAACTCTGTCCAAAAAAAAGGACAAAGATTAATCAGAGATTAGAAAGTATAAATGAAACCAGAAGCAATGGAGCTCTGCTAACCTCTTAGCCTGCTAAGTTAGCTTCCAAAGTGATAACGTGGACAGTGTTACAGTACCACGGACACACGGTGGGACTCACCCTCCGCTGAGAGGGTGTAGCTGGAGGATTCACCATTGGTGTGGGTGACGGCACAAGAGTAAATGCCGATGTCATCCTCAGCAGGCATGTTAAAGATGGCCTTGGACCTGAGGGGATACAATTAACACAGGCTACTGTAGAAACGTTAGCAAACATTATATTCTTTCACACACACACACACACACACACACACGCGCACTTCTCCCCACTGGTTGCCACAGTAATGCGGGTTTCGTCAGTGATCTCTTTGTAGTTCTTGGACCACACGAATTTGGAGTCTGGAGTCAGGTTTGAGCATGCAAAGTTCATGGAGATCACGCCATCATCATCAATGTCCACAACAATCTCCGTAGTGCCTGAGAGAGAACACAACAAGAGTCAAATATGGATGGAGACTCAAAAGACACTAATATGCAAAGGTGCAGGATTACATAAAGGTATGACTTTACTGGTAAAACAATGTCATTCTCTGTCCATCCCTCCCTCCCTCCTACCTGCTCTGTTGAGGGGTCTTTAACATGGTCCTACCTGGTTTGGTTTCAGCCAGGACTGGTTCTGTGGGCTCAGAGGCCTTTCCGACACCTGCCTTATTCTGAGCACGCACACGGAACACATATGTCTCCCCCTCCTTTAGAATCTTAATCTGTTTATAAAAGAGTCACATTATAGACATGTTAGTCACATACATCAAATATGTTACTACTGATACAAACTTTCTCACATAGAAAAGCAGTAGTGTTGAAAATCCCTTTACACGCACCCTCTAACTGACAAACACCTCCACCAATCACATCCTATTTACATGTCGACTATGTCACAATATTGCATCACACAATCTGGATTCAAATGTTTAATTAGAATGCTCAATGGTATGACTGACTAAGTGGATAGAAATAGTGTAGTTGCCCTTAGACGCTGATCCTGGGTCAATTTAGCATTTTCAACACTAATGGTTAAGGTTAGTATTGGGGGAGGGGGAAGCTGAAATCGGTTACAGGGGAAACTTTAGTGATTGGAGTGATTGGAGGGGATAGGGTCCTGACCTTCATGTAGTTGGTGGAGATAGCCTTCTCATTGACTCCTCTCCAGGCCTCCTCCTCAGCATCAGCCTCCTTAATGTCAACGTAGAATCCGTTGACTGGGTCACGGCCCTGGTACACTGGTGGCTTAAAGAGCAACACCAGAGTGTTGGCGCGCACCTCTGTCACCTGCAGATCATGGGGAGGTCCTGTGGGAAATTAGGGGTAATATGTTTCAGAGTTGAAGAAAACTGACATATCATAGGCTAGTGTCCCAACTCGCACCCTATTCCCTTTGTAGTGCACTACTTTTGACCAGGGGCAATAGGGCTACCATTTGGGACGTAACCATAGACAAGGTAATGTACAGAAATAATGTCCTATTACCACAAAAGATTATAATACAAGTCAATGATTTCATTTTTTAAAATGTATTTTTACACGTATCTTTTAGGTGCAACTTGTACTGTGATGTGTTATATGTTAAAGTGTAATTATCATACTTCATCAGGCTTGCGAGTGAATTTTAGTGGCACTACCCACCTGGCACAGCAATGGTCCACTCCTCACAGATAAACGTCTCACTGGGCAGAGACGGGATGCCCACACCTGCCATGTTGGCAGCGCGCACTTGGAACTGGTACTTCCTGTTCTCCTTCAAGTCGGACACCTGGACAGACAGTGAAAAATCATTCTCCCTTTTCTCCCGATATGACAAAAGGTGGCTGAAAATTCAGGTTAAAGAGTGTAGCGAAATTATAAAGAAGCAAAATGGCTGACTCACTCGGTAGGCTCGGTCGCTAACAGCTTTGACATTGGCCTCGTGCCACTTCCCTGGCACCCCATTAATGACCTCACGGTAGTCCACAAAGTAGCCGGTGATGTCAGCACCTCCGATGAAGGTGGGCTGCTTCCAGGCCAACACCATAGAGTCCCGCACGCACTCCAGAACGCTGATGCCATAGGGTGGAGTAGGGGACGCTGGAACAGCAGAGGACTCCAGTTAGCATCATGCTGTGTCAACTCTGACACTATGAAGTCATGGGAGACAGAAGCTTAATGCTCTTGGTTGAGCTTCAGTCTTCCATCACTTAGACCTACTAACATTCTCTTTTCTTAGAGCAAGTATTGGGCACTCATTCCCTTGTACATTTCTGAACATTCCACTGGGCACAGACGTCAATTCAACGTCTATTCCACGTATTTTCATTGAAATGAAACAGCATTGATCAACCAGTGTGGGCCCAGTGGGTTGGTTCGAAGTTCTTTAAAATGTCAGTTAACATTATTATGCCATACAGTTTGTGTCACAGATACTGTTTGTAAGAACCTTTAACCTTAAGCTATGGTTCAACCAGACACTATGTCATAACACATTGACACAATTATGGGGACACACATTTCAGGGACCTTGACTGAATGGGACAAACTATTTTAGCCACAGGAGCTGTGAGGACACATATGATCTCAGTGGCTGGTCTTCGTGGGGGGGGGGGTATTTGATAGAGGGAGCGCATATTGCTGACTGGATAATATTACATATAATAAATTGACCTGTCACACAGTCACATGGACATGGTGTTCTCCATAATTTGGGGGTGGGGGTATGGCAAAGAATTGGACTTGGAAGTACACTACCAAAAAGGTCTCAGGTCATAGGTGTCCCTTTCTGTCTTGTGATTGGCTGACCCACTTCAGAGACAAGCTGTGATAGGCTAGCTCCAGCTATATCGCAGTGCCTGTGTGTTCATGTGCACTGATCTCCCAAGGTGACGGTGGGCCAAAAGAGCCCAGAGTGTGCATGAGCCAGCCAGACTGCAGTAAGTTGAGAGGTGGTCATCACAGTGCCTGAACACTGAGGGTGTGGAGGGAGGACCAAAAGCCCCTCTGTATGTGTGAGGCAGCCCTGTGCTAGAGGTGGCCAGTAGATCGCCTGAACGGCACGGGTGACGGTGTAGTTAAACCTGTGAAAGCTGTTATAGAAACTTACCTTAGGGTAAAAACTGAATTTTACCAGTTGAATACTTTCACTATAGATATTGTTTTAATGATTTACCTGTGAATATTACAGTAGAACCACATGCATTCAAACTGTGACCACAATACTAATATTACAATGGCAGATTATTTTTTCAAAAGTCTTCTACCTTCTTACCAAAGTGATAAAAATGTTTCAAGATAGATTAATAAAAACGGTTTAAAACACGAACAAAAATCCTTGAGGTGAAAAGATTACATTTTATTTCTGAGGACATAAGGGTTGGCGTGGCCTGAATGAGTGTAGTTCCATGTGGCTCAGTTGGTAGAGCATGGTGCTTGCAACATCAGGGTTGTAGGTTTGATTCCCACAGGGACCCGTACAAAAATGTGTGCACTCACTACTGTAAAATCACTCTGGATACTAAAATGTACATGTTCTCACCTGAGTCTGTCCTGGGCTGATTCTTTCTCTGTCCCCTGTTTGGCTGAAGCATCTACAGAGGACTTACGTGTTTGCCTGGCCACTGGCACTAACCTCATTGGAGGTCTTGGCCTGGCTCTGACCAGGCCACTGCCTCCCTTGCTTTAAATTACTGCAGCCTTGAGGAGCTTGAGCTAGTGGCCCCATGCCACAGGCACACTGTCAGTCTGAGCATTGAACTTCAGCGTAGTGTTTGGGGGTTACTGAACAGCCTCATGCGTTCCCGTCCAGCGTTAGTCAGCCCACGCTACCACCCGTTGGTAACTCCCCCTCCGGCAACACACCGTGAGGAATACCGCCCCCTACAATGAGTTAGCAGAGAAAAGCGAAAGCCATTTTACACGGGCAAAGAAGAACAACCATTCACACAACCAAACAGCTCAAATCAGAACACTCAGAAGGTAGAGGAGAGAGCAAGAAATGTAACCAATACCCTATCAAATGCAGTAAAATATCTTCATCTGACAGACTATGAAAAATGAAGACAAGATGACCAACAAGTGACATCTGCGTGAGGAAGCAAGTTGCGGAGTTAAAAGACAAAGCACGAGCGTGTGAGGGGAGAAAGTGAGTGTGTGCGGTCTTTGTGCCAACCCTTCATGAAATAGCCACACTATATGCCAGTGAATTTCATTATATGCACTACATTGGCCTAAACTGATCAAGTGTATGTACTGGGAGACAACTATTGGAAATTGTTATGAGTAAGATCTATGGTACAGCTATTCTTTCCTAATATATTCTGATAACATGTGTGACAGAAAAGTTCACTAACAAAGGAAGGAAAGGGGATACACCAGAATACATTCAACCAAAAATGTGTCTTCCGCATTTAAAACCAACTCCTCTGAATCAGAGGTGAGGGGGGGCTGCCTTAATCGACGTCCACACCGTCGGACCTGGGGAGTAGTTGTTAATGGAGGGGGGGGGGTTAACAATACTAACCCCGCCACAATTGTGAGTATTATTTACCTTTCATCGTGTAAGACACTACCACAAATGGGTCTAAGCCCATCTACAAACTGCTATTAGTTGTAATGGACTGTGGAGAGAAATCCATTGAACTTGTCACTAAGTGTGGGGAGAACAGAGCCTGATGCGTGGCAAAGCTTGCCAATGACTGAGTGACGTCTCACAGCTGGAAGCCTGGTTAGTCACAGCGCAAACTGACATTATGGGACAACTGTGTAAAGGAGCAGGGCTGTCAGGATAGTATATATCCCTAGCTCTGGTCCAGGGCATTAGTGCACCTTGTATCACTGAGCCGCACTAATGCCCTGGACCAGAGCTAGTATTCCCAGATGAGAGTGAGTAGAATGGACAGACACGCAGCATAAATCAGGGGGATTGGTGGTTGGGCGTAGGGGGGGGGGTACCTTTAACAACAGGTGGGGTGGTGGTGGCTGACACATCTTGTGCCCAGGACAGGTAAGGGGTGGGGATGGTTGGTTGTTTGGGTAGGGGGTGGATTGTGCGTGACAGAGGAACCAAGGGGGGCTGGTTTGTAACAACCGCGGAGCTGGAACACACTGACCCAAGTTAGAGGAAGTCTACAACTCCTGACCCTGGCCACGCCTCAGGTTGTGCAGGGAGGGTGGGATAGATGACTCATTGGGGGGGCATAGAAAATAACATGTGGGAGGAGTCTAATGCTGATGGTACACAGAGCTGACAATGTGATGTCTTGATGGACAGAAAAAAATAGAAGGGTACAACACATCAGCTCAACCCATGTTCAGTGTGGGCACATTGCATTTCTTTCATCATGAACATAAACTAAAAAGTAACAGTGAAGAATATGCAGAAGACTCAATAATCAAATCTCCATAGAGCTAAGAGGCTTCCCTGGTCCGACCATAACATCATACCTTACTGTAGATCCCTTCATAGTATTTCATCAAACATAAACAAAAATAGGTTCCTTGTATAGGCCTGTGGCTCGTCATAGTCTTCCTAAAAAACACTACCAATCCTATCCTGTTGTGAGGGTGTGCCATAACACCCTCTGTCTCACTCACCAATAGCAGCCTTCACCTTGATAGCCTCAGACTCCTGAGAACACTCGCTGAGCCCAGCGGCGTTCAGTGCCTTCACTCTGAACACGTAGCTCTCTCCTGTCACCAGACCGTGGCAGACAAACCTGTGAGTACCAGGACACAGAAACGCTTTGAGAAAAACATGCCTTTTCATTTTATACATTTTTGGACATTTTCATTTGAGTGAGGAAATTGTTTTGTCAAACTTGAGCTCAACATAATTTACGGTTTTAACACCAAATTTGAGTTTACGGTCAGCATTTCTGTAAAACAACAATTGAAACAGAGAGGACAGTAAGAAGGACCATTGTACCTGGTGGCTTTGACAGGCTTGTTGTTGCAGGGTTCAAACGTGTTGCTGCCCACGATGCTGGCCTCGATGTAGTATCCCACCAGCTCCTTTGCATTCCTGGAAGCCTCCCAGGACACCACCACGGACGTGTCAGTGTTCCTGGTGGGAACTACACGGCCTGGGGCAGATGGGATATCTGGGGACAGAGGTTTATTCAACTAAGATCAAATGAAAGCACATTAGGATTCCATTTTGAATGAGTGCGTGTCAAATTAGAATTATAATGTTTATTGATAGCTTGCTAGAACCCAGGTAGACTGATAAGGAGGGGATTGCACATTAGGCAGAATCCTAACTTGAGGTATAGATGCATTGATCTAAATGCAGGATGTACAGGATGGTTTGTGTTACATGTGTATATTTTACATTTTAGTAATTTAGCAGACGCTCATATCCAGAGTGGCTTACAGTACAGTAGTGAGTGGATACATTTCTGTACTTTTCCTGTACTGTATAGAATGTTAGGATTCGGTCCATAGGTATTCGTGTTGCAGGGCCGGAGGTTGGTGCCGGTGGCGTGTGAATTGTGACCTGTGACCCCTCACCCAGCTTGTCCACGACAGTGGTGGCCTCGGTGGCCTCTGAAGGCTCGCCCACACCAGCGGAGTTGCAGCAGCGCACACGGAATCTGTAGGCCTTCCCTTCAGCCAGGTCAAACAGGGCGTAGCGAGGAGACTTCACCGGGATCTCTGTGTTCACCCTCTGCCAGCTGTCTGTACCGGACACACACTAACCACACAATACAACGCAAAGCAGTTAAGAGTAGGGCTCCAACCCTCCAAAAACCAACCCTCCAAACCTGCAGTACCACAGTATATAATACTCTATTTCCAGATAGAAAATTAAATTTAAAAAAAATAACAGAATCATGATTACTTATTGAATTATTTTGATATGGTGGTTGTTATGGATAACAGTGATGGTTAAGTTGATCAGATGAGTCACGCTACAGATAAGGTATATGATTTCAGTATTTATTCCTCACCTTCTCCACATAGTACATGATGCCCTCGTGGCCTCGCTCTCCAGGGGGTTTCCAGCTCAGAACCACATAGTTCTTGGTGGCCTCAGTGACCTCCAGTTCTTTGGGTCTGCCAGGGACTACACCCTCTGATAGGAAGTAATGTGAAAAATAATGTATAAGGGGTTTGATCTCAAAGCCTGGTCCCAGATCAGTTTGTGCTCTTGCCTATTCCAGTGTCATTGTTAAGCCAAACGTGACAATTCCACAAGGAGTTGGCAAGAGCAACAAACAGGCAACCAGGCTATTGATCTAAACTAGAGCTTTCATTATCCTTCCAATCAAAGAACACTAGGTATTTTTTTAGAACTATAGCAGCATGAGAGTATTGATCATCATTGAAGAGTGCAAAAGCATTTCCTTCCTACCTGCAGGCTCCTCCTCAGTGACAATGATCTGGCCGGTCCAGGGTGCAGAGGTACCTGAAGGCCATGGGAAGAGGAGAATGTTACTGATGCATAGTTACAAACAAGAAAAGATATGCATAATACTAAAACCATTTAGACATCACAAAATTACATACTCACGACATAAGACTTTAGCAGTACCATAAGACAATGAGAGAGAAGACAGACAGACAGGGAGGGGCAGATGCCAGATCGGGGTGCCCACCATACCTCTCATACGCGTGCGGTCGGCAGGATCCATAGCTGCCACCACCTCAGAGGTGCGGGACGGCCGACTCATGCCAGACTTGTTGACGGCACGCACACGGAAGGTGTAGGAGCGCCCCTCCACCAACCCAGTCACGGGGAAACGGGCAAACTTAATGGGGGTGTCATTACACTGGCTCCAGTGTGTGGTACCAACCTCACACCTGAACACAGGGCGCAAAGAGACAGAATTCATTCCATCAGACATTCGGTAACAAACTTGGTACGGGCTTCTTGATAAGGCCCGGAGTTAGGTCTATTGGTAAGATCGGGAAAAACTCTGGGCCCTTGTTATAGCCATAACGAGGTCATTTCACGTTTTTTTTAGAGGTCAGGTCACATGATCAAGAAAAACATCTGTCCCTCTTCTTCTAGGTTATCTGCAGTTGTAACTGGAGTGAATGGCGGTACAAGTGGCGCTAAAAAAGGGAGAGAAACGTTCTCCTCGCCGTGTCATGATAAGCCAAGGGATTTTCCCTTCGACTCCACTCTTGAGGTCTCTCATCCGGGTGGCACGGTGGAGCCTAACCTTAAGGTTAGGGGCCCTACCAGAACGGGCATGTAGTGATGGGGGATGGTACTGACCGGTCCACAAAGTAGCCCAGGATGGAGTTGCCACCGTCCACAGCTGGCTGCTTCCAGGTCACGATGACGTAATCCTTATTGGCGTCCTGACATGTCACATCCAGTGGGGCACCAGGGGCTCCCTCCACCTCCGCATCGGCATCTGATACAGGAACATACACATTGCCAGTCAAATGTGCTGATGTAGCATTTTCTTCCTCCCTTCTCATTAGTTCTCGCTCTCTCTCTCGCAAACACACACAGTAAAATATCTTATCAGACTAACACAAAACACACAACCAGAGTGTGTACAGAACATAGTTGATGTACATCTCCTTGACTTTTTTGTATTGAGTTATAGGCATAGAATTACATATAGAATCCATAGTGCATTATAAGATCTCTATAGTGTACAGTACTTTTGATTGAGGCTTGTTGTTTTGATACAGTGCCGACATATAGTGCTGTACCCCGCCTGCTGAACTACGTGGCTCCACAGCTAAGTGCCAGGAATGCTACTAGCCTTTAAGTTACACATCCCAGTAATAGCAGCAGCGTGCCTCTCAGTTAAAGGGGACAAGAGAGGTGATGCTTAAAAAGACAGAACACATGTTTTCAATAAAGTGAGAAACAAAGTTAGCCACTTATGTGGTCTGGGGACTGTATGTCTATGTATATGTCTACGTTAGCTGTATATACTGTAGGACTATATACTGCCTGGTATTATATTTTACTGTGTGTGTGTCTGTAAGATAGAGAGAGTGAAAGAGACAGATAAAAGATGGAGCGAGAGAGCGAGAACAAGAAAGCCCTGTGGCTTATAAGGAGACTCAGTAGGCAACTGTCTCTCCTGGAAGAAGAGACATATACACTATCTACCTCTGTTCCTAGCCAAACCCATTTCACATCTGAGCTCACTGAGAATAGCCTAGCCTTGTCCGTCTCTCGACTGCAATGGAGTCTCTGTGTCCACAGAGAGCGACTGTACATGGCCTCTCCTTTACAGAGCAACCCTGAACCATGACAGAGAGAGCAAGGCCGATTTCCATCCACTCTACAGAGCACAAGTTTCATCTGTTAGCAAGAGAATGAGTAACATGGAACAGAGGTCAATACACTCTTAGAAAAAAAGGGTGGTTCCAAGAGGGTTCTTTGGCTGTCCCCAATAGGAGAACCCCTTTGGGTTTCATGTAGCAAGCCTCTGTAAAAAGGGTTCTACATCACAGGAGGTTTGTGGCACCTTAATTGGGGAGGATGGGCTTGTGGTAATGGCTGGAGCAGAATCGATGGAATTGTATCAAATACGCCAAACACATGGTTTCCATGCGTTTGCAATTCCATTCGCGCCATTCCAGACAATATTATGAGTCATCCTCCCCTCAGAAGCCTCCACTGTTCTACATGGAACCGAAAAAGGGTTATCTTATGGGGACATGGTTCTAGATAGAAAACAAAGGTGCTAAGAGTGGACCTTAATGAATAAATTGGCAGCGTCAGTGTGCATCATTTTTCCCATGATACACAAAACCAGGCCAGAGATTGTGACAGGAGTTGATTGACTCTACTACAGTCATAATGAGTGAGTTCCATTATATGCGGAGGTAAGTTTAACCAGAGACTGCTATGGTTCAACTCCAATGTATATTTAAGAACACACACACACACGGACCATGACGACATTGTTATCTGGTGCCAGTTGAATGTCTGCGTGACGTTGATGATAAACTGTTAATCACACTATAGAACATGAGACAGGCCAATGGAAACAGAGAGGGGGTAAACAAGTGGCCATACTGTCTGCACGCAAACACACACTGTGCAAAATAAAATCAGTTAAACTTGCAAATCAGTAAAAAAGGCATGTATTCGACTGAGGAGTGATAATGTGACAGAGAGCAGTGGTATTCAGTTTTGCTCATGGTAAAGGTCCCCACCTCTGACAAAGACGTAAGCAGAATATGTCTCATATTTAGTCTTGGTGGTAATGCGCAGGGTGTAGAGCCCCTCGTCCTCCTTGTTCAGGTGTGTCAGGGTCAGCGTGGCCTTGTCTCCACTCCAGTGCATCTGACACCACTTGGAGGGCTGCAGAAGAACATCTGATAGACAAAGAAGCAAAGGAGAGCGATCAGGTTAAAATGGCTGCATCGTCAGAGGCCTTCCTCATCAAGGAGCATCTCAAATAAATCCCATAGCCCAGGGGCATATGTATCAACTAGCTCAGAATAGGTGTGCTGATCTAGGATCAGATCTTCCCTGTCCATGTAACCTTATTAAACCTCCGCCAAGAGTTCCTAGAGCTCTGGGGCGTCACCTACCGTCTCTGTACCACTGCACCTCGGGCTGGTAACGTGCCAGGTTGGGGGAAATGATGACCATGGCACCCAGGCTCATGGTCTCGCCCTCCCGTCCGAATGACACGCCAAACCCGTCCACGATGTGGGTCTCGAAGGTAATGCCGTACTCAGAGACGATGCCATCTGACAGGAAGGAGCATCAAGTAACATTAGGTTAGAGATCAGGTTGCTATTTTATTCCCATCATGCAACAGTATGCGTTGTGTGACACACCTCAAATTTAGGAAAAAGGAAAGGGGGATACCTAGTCAGTTGTACAACTGAATGCATTCAACTGAGAATGTGTCTTCCGCATTTAATCCAACCCCTCTGAATCAGAGAGGTGCGGGGAGCTGCCTTAATAGACACCTGTCTGCATTATTATTCAAATCAAAAGGGATGGACGAACAAAGAGCAAGTAAATACTCTTAAAGGGATAGTTCACCCAAATTCCAAAATAACACAGATTACTTACAGGGAAGGAAATCAATGAACAAGGTTAGACAGCAAAGCCATGCATTGGTTTTGTTTACCTGGCCACTGTCTCTTTGCATGTGTCCAACAACCAAAGTCAGTATCTCCTATAGCAGTGTCCACGAGTATCCTCAACAGGACACTTCTTTTGTAACTCTAGAAAAGCACACCTAATTTAACTAATTGAGGGCTTGATTAGTTGACGAATTGAATTAGGTGTGCTTGTCCGGGGCTATAACAAAAATATGTACTATTGGGGTACTGACGAGTTGGGAAACACTGGCCTATAGCATTTTCTCCCATTCACATTTCATGTCCATCTAATAGTAACTTTATTGAGATACAAAATACATTTTAGACACTTTAGAATGATTGATGATGTAACTAAATATTATCCGGTAGCATTACATTTTAACCTTCCAAGAACAAGTGAAATAAAAAGAAGCCTACACAGACTCCGGCCAAGCGCTTCAAACAGACAGAGGCGTGTACAGGGAGACCATGTACCTCGAAGGACAACACAAAACCCCCATTATCATCATTAAGTAGTGTTCAGACACTAAAAGAGTCACTACAGATTGTGTACAAACAGCACTGGGGAAACTGGGGGGGGGGGGGGGGGGTCACATCACACAGTAGACAGTGATGCACATTTGACATATTAAACCCAGTAGGAGATAAAGACTTCAAACCCACGTGTCCGATTTTAGAATCCTAAAGGGTAATGAATGTGACTAAACAACTACTAAGTGCAGTAATCTATAGTCTCAAATCAATGATCCAGGTTGTAAACTACCGTGTACGTGTCTCAATGTATTCTCTATGTCACTCTAGTTTACAGTATTTAACTTTCAAGGCTCTATGACTTACATACAATTTCAAAAACCCCACACTTGCCAAAATGTTCAGGTATTCGGTTGTTTATGTTTATGAAAAAAGCACCACATTTGTCATGCCGAACCATTGGTGGGTCTTTCCCAGGCAATTGAAAGATATTATCACAGGATCTTTCCAAACAGATGCACATAATAGGGATTGTGCACACACATTGAGTGACACTCAGTGAATTCACCAAGTTGACCAAAACCAGCGCAGAGCTTTAGTGACCCTGTTACCTTCGTTGTCTGTTGACTTTCCTGCACCCAGTGTCAAGGGAACGAAAAAGCTGTTTGTGCAATAGCACCCATAGCATCCCCAGGTCCCCCCCACCACCTCCCTCCAGCCCTGTCCTCAAAACTCACCACAGTGTTCCAGCTTAGCATACTCTGAATAGGTTATGTTAATACTGTATAGTAAGGTGGTATGCACACATCCATAAATACATATGGATAGGTATTAATAAAATATATTATTTTATGAGTATTGAGTATATTTTTCCAATAAATGATATTCCTCTGACTTACGTCTGGGCATAGGGAGAGCCTCCTCTACCTCTCCTTTGAATCCTAGAGTAGAATGAACACAGGTACTTATTATTAGCATGTTATTGCGGTGTTGTAGTCAACAGAAATATGTGATCCTTTCACACAGAGGAGACTTGAAACCGGACCAAGTTAAAGCAGCACTAAGAAAGATTGTAAACTAGGTTAAATCACTGCATATCTACTCAATGGGGTGATACTGGGGTATATTGTCTAGTTCATTGTGGAAGCACCAGACTTTGAGAACTATACTTTATAAACATACTCTTAACAACGACAGAGGCAAAGGTAGAAAGTTCTCCCCTGCTGTTCATGGCAGAAACACGATACTGTGCAGTATCATCAAAATCACATCTGAAACGAGAAGAGAGAGAAGACCAGCTGAATCAATGTCTCGTATACACACACACGTTTCTGTCTCCTAATGGTTCAAGTGTACATAAATACCCCCACCCCTCCCAACTCAGCCATATAAATCAACACACAGCAATGTGAGCTGGGACTGTAAAATGCTCCAGAACTCCAGGCTGGGAATACTCTGGGAATAAATAGACACTGATGTCATAACGTGTCAGGTGGTATGGGTTTCTGTATGAAAGTTATGTGTGGTTAGATTCTGTCACAGAAACATGCTATCCAACTTTCCATAGCTGATTACCTACACTGCTTAGTACATACAACACATATGGTTGTGTTTGAGACTGAGAGAACTTCAAAGCCTGTTCTGTCTGAAACAGCTCGAGACACTTAAGTGTTTAGTCCTTGGTGAAATGACTTAAAAAACAAGCCACAAGAGGATCCCTCTATCGCCAGAGAATTTATCTTTTGACGTCCTCTTTGTTATCAAAAGGCAAGCTGCGAAAAGGCCCGGTTAATGTATGGCCTTCACCAACAGCTTTCTGATGTCTGTCGATACATAACAGAGCAAAGGGCACTGACGGATGGACAGGCAGACGGACGGACAGACAGACCGACAGATACAGTGTGAGTCAGAGAGGGGTATTGATTTCACACATTTCAAATCATATTTCTAACAACTGAAATCCACTGTCCCACGAGTTCACAGTGTGAGCCCATCCAAGCATTCCCACGGTTGTCAGTCTGCCCACACACGCTGGCCTACTATGACCTTTCCTGAGAGGGGTGATTGTATTACACCATGAAGGGGTGAACTTCTACAGGATCGGTGGGTCCCTCGCAGGACGGTTGAGCTAACGTAGGCTAATGTGATTAGCATGAAGTTGTAAGTAACAAGAACATTTCCCAGGACATGGACATATCTGATATTGTCAGAAAGCTTAAATGATTGTTAATCTAATTGCACTGTCCAATTTACAGTAATTATTTCAGTGAAATAATACCATGCTATTGTTTGAGGAGAGTGCACAGTTATGAAAATGTATAAACCAATTCGGCACATTTGGGCAGTCTTGATTCATCATTTTGAACAGAAATGCAATGGTTAATTGGATCAGTCTAAAACATTGCACATACACTGCTGCCATCTAGTAAATTGCGCCTGGGCTGGCATAACATTATGGTCTTCTCTTGCATTTCAAAGACAGTACAAAAAGAAATACAAAAAATAACATTTTTTTTCCTTTGTATTATCTTTTACCAGATCTAATGTGTTATATTCTCCTATATTAATTTAACATTTACACAAACTTCAAGGTGTTTCCTTTCAAATGGTATAAAGAATATGCATATCCTTGCTTCAGGTCCTGAGCTACAGGCAGTTCAATTTGGGTATGTCATTTTAGGCGAAAATTGAAAAAAAAGGGGCGGATCCTTAAGACTTTAGGGACGTGGTGGTGACATCATACTGACATTAAACCATGGCCAGAGATGGCTGTTGTTTAATAGTATCTGTTAATTCACAGCAATGAGCCACCACAGAGAGAAGACCTGGCCCATATGCAGTGTCAAGTTGTTTCCACATATATTCTTCTTTAAAATAACTGATCTCAGTCCTCTTTAAAGTGAACTCTGGGGTAAAAAAAAAAAAAGCAAAATAAATCCGTTCTCTTTGTATTCACACTGCCCTTACCTTTGCATGAGGACTCAACTCTTGCTAGTTAACTTCACCTATTTTGTGGTCTGAGTCCTGTTTGCATTGACATTGCTATGTTTAGCATTCACTCAATGCCCCTCATTTTGGGGCGGCAAGTAGCCTAGCGGTTAGAGCGTTGGGCCAGTAACCTTAAGGTTGCTAGATTGAATCCTGAGCTGACAAAGTAAAAACAAGGCAGTAAACCCACTGTTTCTAGGCTGTCATTGTAAATAAAAAAATTGTTCTTAACTGACTTGCTTAGTTAAATAAAAAGGTGAAATAAATCAACAACAAAAAATGCACTCTGGGTAAATACACAGTGCACGACAAGCCATACCATCAGAACCTGTTATCAGACAGCCAGAGATGTACCTACATACATTTGGGAAGTTAATAGTTTGCATTCAGTTTAAAAAAATAAGACATACAAATTATAATTAAATATAATATTTGCATGTAAAATTACTGGTAATAGGATAAATGGCAGAATAATTGCAGATTAAATAATGCTTTAATTGAAAATTGTGTACTCCAAATTGTACTGCCAACCTGCACATTTGTTTTTGGCACCAATCTGATGGGTTATAGCAGGGAAAACTGTGTTACAGTAGCCTAGTGCTAGGTGTGAGAATAATTATAAATGAACCTGGTAAGCTTTGTGTTCACATTCTACTAAAAAAGGGAACCAAACCGGAGACTTCAAGTGAACCGAACTCAGACCAGCTCTCGAGATGGTCTCAGTTTGGTTCGCTTTTGGGTTCTTTGAGTTTCTTTGGAGCATTCACACTGCACATAAATTTAAGCAAACCGCACTCAGTTCACAACAATTGGCTGAAAGGAACCAAGTGTGAAAGCACCCTTAGTGTATGAACGCAGATCTAGGATCAGAGCACCACTGTCCATGTAATCTATTTCATTGTGATCTAAAAATGAAAAACTGATCCTAAATCAGCACTCCTACTCTGGGACGATTGACACATACTGAAAGACCCTGTGGCTTTGGGGGTGTGCCTACCTGTCGATCTCCAGTGAATGCACGTTGTAGCTGCTTTGTAGCTTATACTTGCCGGGGCGGGCCATTGGATCGATTGTCACATTGTTTTTGTACCTTGTTGTGAAATGAGGACAGGAGGAGACAAGAGAAGGCACGGGAAGCAGAGAGGATTATGAAAAGGAGGAAAATAGAGTTCAAAAAGTACAGATCAGAATCAAGGAGAGACAAGACAGAGAAGCTAGGTAGACACCAGAGATGTATAGTGCGTTTTATAGTGTTTTAGTGCAATGACATGGGGATAGGATTGAGAGGACAACAATTGCTGATGCTCTATCCATAAGGGATTGATTTGGTGTGTATTGTGTTAGTGATCAGTTGGTCACGTCAAGGTTTATCCAGGGTGGTGTTTGTGTGCGTGCGTAAGTGTGTATGTGTGCAGTACTCACCAGACAACGCGTGGGTCAGGCCATCCAGAGACGGTGCAGTGCAGCCTGACACACTGCTTCTCCCACACCGTGTGGGAGCGAGGCTTTATCACAAACTCCGGGGCATGCATCAGGCTATCCTCATTCATACACTTGTGGTACTCCTCGTTCTCATAGATCTGGGGATCAGTGTGTTCAATTAACCTTTATAGAGCCTTCGTGTGGCATTTAGAGCCTTTACAATAACACATTCTCAGGTGCAACTGTAAAACACTATACCCCCAGAAGTCTGTAGAAAACATTTGAGGCATCCCATGACTTCATAACACATTTGCGATGCATCCTTGAAGCAAACAAAGCATTTACTAGGCATTTGCTTGGCAATTCATTTCTTAGAGCTGAATCCAATAACCCTCAACACATAATCCTATAATGCTCTCTGAACACTGAATGTAGCAACCAGTGGCATGAAGTGCTGGCAGAAAAGCAGAAAGCTTTTATGATCCTCCTGAGTGAATGGGGCAGGATATGCCTTGACATAAACATTTGAATGAGGGACACAAGTAACCTTCCAAGGGAAGGGGAAGCAGAGTAGAATTAATCCATGGAAAGAAACATTGCTCTTATGACAATACATTTCCTGTGATACTTTGCTAATATATTTCTTACGGTATTCCCATCTATGATAGTAATTTAGTGATTATTCTCCTCTGTGATGTCACAAAAGTGAATATCCTTCTCTGTGATGTCATAAAGGTGAAAAGGTCGTTATCAATAACATGTCATAGTGTAAAACAGTGCAGAGCGTTTGATTTGGCTGCTGGGGGCCAAGGAGACCCCAGCTCCGCTAAAAAAAATTGATAACTACGTGCCGTTTAAGGGATTGTTAAATAAATGTTATAACTATTTGGTTTTAATATCATCACCTTGAAGAAGAGTATAGTCAGAACTACGCATTTACGATTATTCCACATTTAGCTCTATTATACTGCATGCTTTTCATGACCAGTAAACATTCATTTATCATTTATTTTCTATTTTAGAAGCCTTTTAAAACCTTGAATACATTACAAGTTTGCATTTACTGCTGTCTAATTAACAAAATGTTGATCAAATTAAGATCATACATTTGTACTCTTCTCTTTGTCGATGAGGGAAATAATGTCGCTCTGTGGTGTAACAAGAGAAGGTATTGTTCAGTCGGAAGTCATCAAACGACCCCCTTATGATGTTACGAGGGAGAGCATTATCCAGCATTCCCCAATGTGATGTCACAAAGGAATTCCGGCATCTACTGTAGGGCTGCACGATATGGGCCAAAAAACCTAATTGCGATTTGTTTGACCAAATATTGCGATTGGACATGCGATATCATTCCAAACACGTCGGCAAACTGTTGGAATTCTAGAAATACAATTATTTATATTTAAAGAAGCAACGTTCATGTTTGGAACAATACAGGGGTTTGATTAATCTCACCTGGCACCTGTGTAGGCGTGATTTGCACCGGGCAATAGTTGATTGCATTCGTTTTGGAACTGGGCTGCCTCCCAGGCGTGAGCCAGGTGCCCCGTTTAAAACACACCGCGAAAATCGGCTCAAAACAAAGTGACGTAGAAGCAAGTGGAGTAATGAGTAGGATTCACTCAAAGAATTTTGAATTTTGTGTTTTCACATGCAAAAGTGGATTGCCCTCAAGCTTTATCTCCCTTCCAAATGAAAACGAGTTAGAATTTTCTAACATTTAGTTTTTGGAAAAGAGATGGTGTATGTTTCTTGGCGATGCACCGTGCTGCTTTGTTGACAAAATGTCAGAGCCGCACAGGTCTGTTTGATTTGAGAATGGCGCTCCTCCTCTTCGCCCGAGCATAATCTAATCCCGCCCAATGTGTTGACTGCATTTGACCTAACAAAACAGCATGCAACTTTAGCGTGAATCTAACAACTAGGAGTGACTGCGCTGCTTGAGTGACAGGGGGTGGGGTTTTGTGTGACGCAGCTACAAGAGGGAAGAGTGGGTAGCTGCAGTCCAATATTGCAACCGGAGTATGGGCGAGTGGGTGTGTCGAAAGGAAAGTAGTGGGCGTGTGGAAAGGAGTGGGTGTGTCGAAAGGAAAGTAATGGGCGTGTGGAAAGGAGTGGGTGTGTCGAAAGTGCTCTGCTATTGGTTAGACGGTTTTGATTGAGCTGTGTTTTTTTGTACTTACGTTTCTTACCATTAAACAACCTTACATTGATCTACCATACCGCGAAAGATTGTACCTCTGTTTCGAAGCCAGAGGATGAGTCGGACTTCACTGTTAGTTTAACACAAATAATTGTGCATTTTCAGTTATAAACCTATACATGTTTTTATTAAAAGTACTGATGGGTGTACTGTTGCTTCATGAGTTTGCTTACTTTGACTGTTCCCTTGATTTAGGGTATTAGGTAGCTACTTCCCACACCATTGCCAGACGGTAGTGCTTGTCAAGCTGGAGCGAAGGGCACTCTGTCCCATTTATTAGTAGGCTGTATGTAATCAAGGTGACATCTAGATGGTTATCAATATTAGTTATTTCTTGTGTAGGCTGCTATTCTACTTGACATGAAATAATGTGAGAGAAAACAAATTGGCACGATAGCTACCGCCGGCAACACGATCGTGATACCCAGTAAGAAGCAACTCGGTTCGGGTCGCTCTGCAGCCTAATCAAACCCATAAAACAGTCTTGAGTGGCAACAAATATGCCCAATTAGCTGATTTGCTTTACATACACCCACTCCTTTCGACACACCCACTCGCCAATACTCTGGTCACCAAATTGGACTGCAGCTGGAGGAGAGCCTGTTACATGCGGCTGAGTGGCGTTTCAAAATATTGAACGCTTCTGCAAAATGGATAATGCACATGTAAACATTGCGATTTTGATGTGAATTCGATTAATTGCGCAGCCCTACTGACATCTATGACATGACAAAGACTCAATATTCCCATTATGATGTCACGAAGGAGCACATTATGCCGTATTCCTCAATGTGATGGGATAAAGGAAAACTTCCCTCTATGACATCAAAATCCTCCACTAACCCGCTTGCTCAGGGAGATGTGCTCGGCTGATTGGCGCATGGACACCTTCCTAGACGTCTGTTCCGTCCTCTCCATCTCTAACCCACTGGTGAACAGATTCCTCCGGGCCATGTATCCAGCACTCTCCTTCATCCGGGCCTCCTCCGTATCTGAAAGCCCACTGGCATACTCCTGACTAGGGTGGGGGAGCAAAGCCAGGGAGGAGAGTGGGGTCATTTTCATGGTCATTGGTCAGAATCACTCACTGAAATCAAAATGTCTCTGAATTCTCTGCATCGCTAAGGCTCATAGGTCGTTGATTCGTTTACCTGCCCCTGAAGATGGGCACTACATAGCCGATGATCTGGTTCTCTTTGTCCATAGCCAGGTAGGTGGGCTTGGCTCTCTTGGGGATTGGGCTCAGTCTGCTCTCCTCCAGCCCAGAGTACGATGCACTAAGTCTAAGACACAGGATAATGTCAAAACAGCAGTGTCAACCTAACACAGTGTAATAACATCAAGTCATGCCAATGTAATCTGAAGGGCTGGATGAGGAGGAGAAAGGTTGTATTATTGGGTATATTAGTCATCAACAAGGGAGGGTGGCTTGGATGGGTTTAGCTGTGTTTCTAATAAATATCTCAAACTGTGCAAAGAAGAAAGAGAAAACCCTTTGCACAGCAGAGCGATGACTACCAACAAACCTGGTCTAGCTATAAGAGATATGCATTGCTTGTTCATGCTGTATAATGACATGTCTGCAATGACAAAATAAAAGACTGAGATGGACCAATGAGATGGAATGAAACTAAACATTGTGGTCATAGGAGAGTAGGTGTCCTGTCCTGTGAATAAAAAAAAAAACTGGTGGCGATCATGACCAAAGGGTTTAAACACTGTTTCCCAAGCTTGTTCAATGTACCATAAACAATGTCCGTACTGTGAGATGCCTAAGACAGCGCTACAGGGAGACAGGACGGACAGCTGATCGTCCTCGCAGTGGCAGACCATGTGTAACAACCCCTGCACAGGATCGGTTCATCCAAACATCACACCTGCGGGTTAGGTACAGGATGGCAACAACAACTGTCCGAGTTACACCAGGAATGCACAATCCCTCCATCAGTGCTCAGACTGTCCGCAATAGGCCGAGAGAGGCTTGACTGAGGGCTTGTAGGCCTGTTGTAAGACAGATCCTTTCCAGACATCACCGGCAAAAACATCACCTATGGTCACAAACACACTGTCGCTGGACCAGACAGGACTGGCAAAAAGTGCTTTTCACCGACGAGTCGCGGTTTTGTCTCACCAGGGGTGATGGTCGGATTTGCGTTTATTGTTGAAGGAATGAGCGTTACACAGAGGCCTGTACTCTGGAGCGGGATTGATTTGGAGGCGGTGTGTCACAGCATCATCAGACTGAGCTTGTTGTCATTGCAGGCAATCAACACTGTGCGTTACAGGGAAGACATCCTCCTCCCTCATGTGGTACCCTTCCTGCAGGCTTATTCTGTCATGACGAATATGGTCCCGTCCATGAGGAGGAGATGCACTGCAGTACTTAATGCAGCTGGTGGCCACACCTGATACTGACAGTCACTTTTCATTTTGATCCCCCCCCTTTGTTCAGGGACACATTATTTAATTTCTGTTAGTCACATGTCTGTGGAACTTGTTCAGTTTATGTCTCAGTTGTTGAATCTTATGTTCATATAAATATTAACACGTTAAGTTTGCTGAAAATAAAACGCAGTTGGCAGTGAGAGGACGTTTCTTTTTTTGCTGAGTTTACAATGGATCTCAGCTGAAAACCCACACACCTGACAATACAAACCAAACATCCAAAACAACCATTATTTAGGTTCCACCAAATTGATTCTCACAAGTAAATCAACACGTAATTAACAGTACAGTGCCTTATAGGAAAAAAACAAAAACAAATCTAGACAATATGAAACATTGCCATATGTATCTCCTATGTGTGCATACAATGTACACTGAGTGAACAAAACTTGCTCTTTTCATGACAGACTGACCAGGTGAATCCTATGATCCATTATTGATGTCACTTGTTAAATCCACTTCAAACCAGTGTAGGTAAAGGGGAGGAGACAGGTTAAAGGTTCTTATTCTTACTCATATTTTGTTTAAACTGCATTATTGTTTAGGAGCTCGTAAAGTAAGCATTTCACTCTGAGGTCTACCACCTGTTGCATTCGGCACATGTGATTAATAAAAATTTATTTGATTTAAAATTCCAAATCTGTCCCTCATACCATCATGGCTACCTAATCACCACCAGCTTCCTATTGGTTCATTTATCCCCTCTCCTCCCCCTGTAAATCTTCTCCAGGTCATTGCGGTAAAAGAAAATATGTAATCTTACCTGGTAAAATAAAGATCAATAAATAAATAAAATGTTGATAGATTACGATAAGGGGGGATGGGAATGCAGGCAAGGCAATCCTCATTCAATGAGTATTCCTAATGGAACAATTGGTATGTCTGCACAATACCAGGAAAATCTCCATAACTTCTGTTATGTCACCATCAGACTATATTAACAGCAAAAGGCTATTCAATTCAAACATCAACAGGGGAGAAAATGTCACTTACTGAGGCTTTTTGGTTTGATTTGAATCTGTCTTGTCAATACACAATTTCTATTCCCTATGCCATAAGTACATTTCTATGTGACAAGGTAGAGTACTATGGTTCAACCAATGGTGTCACTAATCATAAGGCAGGGAAAGCTGGGTAAATTCCTGACAGCATGAGGTTCAACCATAAAGGCCCAAATGAGGGACCATTCACTCCACAAACACCCTTTGACCTCCATTGCACACTGTCAAGGCCAGTGTATTTAGAGATGCCAGGTGTCCATAAGAGTGAGACCGCCAACATTTCAACACATCATTCAATATAGTCACAACCACTGTTAGGCCGGCCATAGATTGCCAGAATAGTCTCGTAAATACTCCTATATATCATCAATAATTCCTTAAATAAAATAATTCAAACAACAAACCACTGAAAGAGATTAATGACCACTGAATTCAACAGTTCTGGGAAATCCACAGGTGGAAAAAATCCACACCCCCAAAAAGGTTTTATGGGCACATACACCTGATAGGTGCAGTGAAATGTGTTGTTTTACAGGGTCAGCCATAGTAACTTCACAGATCTTCATTGTAAAGGGTTTAAACACAGTTTCCCCTAGAGAAAATGTGGGTTAAGTGCCTTGCGAAAGAGCACATTGACAGATTTTTCACCTTGTTGGCTCGGGTCTTCAAACCATCGACCATTCAGTTACTGGCCCAACACTAACCACCAGGCTACCTGCTGCTGACCCCAAATACAACTTTACCTCATAGCCAACTTCAAACCATGTCTCCAGATCACAACGCAGTAGAAGGCTCTAAGAGAAGCATTCTGAAAAGCCTTATGCACTCACGCAAAAAAGCATCTTTGTTGAGTGCGAGAGGAAGCCCCCAATGGATGTACTGGCTGAACAATGAACCAAGGTCATCGATCCAAGATGGCGTAGCAGTCGGATGTCGGTTTTGTCTTGTCCCGTCCCGTGTATATATCGTTTTCATTGTATATATAATTTATATTTTTAATCTCAATTTCCATCTATGGACTGAACAGAGGTAACCCGCCTCTCCAACGTGGTGCGTGTCTGAATTTTTTTAATAGTTTAAAACCGGAACCCCCATCAGAAGCTAGCCAGCTAACTAGCTAACTAGCTACTAGCTAGTAGTCAGTTAGCGGTCATCACCGTTAACTCAGACATCAGCCAGCCTCAGCCTGTTCAATTCCGGCCAGTCTGCACAGCGTGATATCAACCCAGAGCATATCTGGACTGCCTTTTGTCTACCACATCTCCGGATTCCTACAGCAAGCTCTGAACCTTTACACCGGATCATAGCAGCTAGCTAGCGAGTGGTTACTCCTGGCTAACGCCTCTGTCCCGAAGCAAGCACCAGTTAGCCTGGAGCTAGCCTCGAGCTAGGCCCATCTCCCAGCTTGCCGAAGAGATCCTTTAGCCAATTCCTGGGCTACAATACCTTCTTTGCAAATTGGCCTGGACCCTTTACTGCCAACACGGAGGCCTGCCGATCCATCACGACTGGTCTGCTGATATAACCGTCCGAGGGGGTTTCAACAGGCTCTTCCATTGGGAAGTCACCCGGAAGCCCATCTGCTAGCCTGCTAGCTGTCTGAATCGGCGTGTCTCCAGCTCGCCGAGCTACTCACTGGACTCTATGATCACTCGGCTACACATGCCTCTCCCTAATGTCAATATGCCTCGTCTACTGCTGTTTTGGTTAGGGATTGTCTTATTTCACTGTAAATCCTCCAGCCCTGCTCAATATGCCTTAGCTAGCCCTTTTGTTCCACCCCCCACACATGCGGTGACCTCACCTGGCTTAAATGATGCCTCAAGACTCTCATTGTCACTCAATGCCTAGGTTTACCTAAATTGTACTCACATCCTACCATATCCTTGTCTGTACATTTTGCCTTGAATCTTTTCTTCTGCGCCCATAAATCTGCTCCTTTTACTCTCTGTTCCAAATGTACTAGACAACCAGTTCTTATAGCCTTTAGCCGTACCCTTATCCTACTCCTCCTCTGTTCCTCTGGTGATGTAGAGGCTAACCCAGACCCTGCAGCTCCCAGCATCACTCCCATTCCCCAGGGGCTCTCATTTGTTGACTTCTGTAACCGTAAAAGCCTTGGTTTCATGCATATTAATATTATGAGCCTCCTCCCTATGTTTGTGTTATTCATAGCTTTAGCACACTCCGCCAACCCGGATGTCCTCACCGTGTCTGAATCCTGGCTTAGGAAGGCCACCAAAAATCCTGAAATTTCCATCCCTAACTATAACATTTTACGACAAGATAGAACTGCCAAAAGGGGCGGAGTTGCAATCTAGCGCAGGGATAGGCTGCAGAGTTCTGTCATACTATCGAGGTCTGTGCCCAAACAATTTGAGCTTCTAGTTTTAAAAATCCACCTTTCCAGAAACAAGTCTCTCACCGTTACCGCTTGCTATAGATCCCCTTCAGCCCCCAACTGTGCCATGGACACCATATATGAATTGATCACCCCCCAACAGTTGGTACTGTTAGGTGACTTAAACTGGGACATGCTTAACACTCCGGCTGTCCTGCAATCTAAGCTAGATGCCCTCAATCTCAAACAAATTATGAAGGAACCTACCAGGTACAACACCAAATCCATAAACATGGGCACCCTCAGATATAATCCTGACCAATTTGCCCTCTATTTATACCTTTGCTGTCTTCAACCAGGAACTCAGTGATCACTGCCTCATTGCCTGCATGCGTAATGGTTCCGCGGTCAAACAACCACCCTTCATCAATGTCAAACGCTCCCTAAAACAATATACTCAGTCAGGTAGGAAAGCAAAGGCTAGCTTTTTCAAACAGAAATTTGCAGCCTGTAGCACTAATTCCAAAAAGTTTTGGGACACTAAAGTCCATGGAGATTAAGAGCACCTCCTCCCAGTGGCCCACTGCAATGAGGATAGGAAACACTGTCACCACCAATAAATCTATGGCAATCGATCATTTCAATAAGCATTTTTCCACGGCTGGCCATGCTTCCCACCTGGCTACCCCTACCCCAGCCAACATCTCAGCACCCCCTGCAGAAACTTGCCCAAGACCCCCTCCCCCTTCACACTCAAATCCAGACAGCTGATGTTCTGAAAGTGCTGCAAAATCTGGATCCCTACAAATCAGCTGGGATAGACAATCTGGACCCTCTCTTTCTAAAATTATCCACCGAAATTGTTGCAACCCCTATTACTAGCCTATTCAACTTCTCTTTCGAATCATCTGAGATCCCCAAAGATTGGAAAGCTGCCACGGTCATCCCCCTCTTCAAAGGGGGAGACACTCTAGACCCAAACTGTTATAGACCTATATCCATCCTGCCCTGCCTTTCAAAATCTTCGAACACCAAGTTAATAAACAGATCACCGACCATTTCGAATCCCACTGTACCTTCTCCACTATGAAATCTGGTTTCCAAGCTGGTCATGGGTGCACCTCAGCCACGCTCAAGATCCTAAACGATATCATAACCGCCATTGATAAAAGACAGTACTGTGCAGCCTTCTTCATTGACCAGGCCAAAAGGCTTTCGACTTTGCCAATCACCGCATTCTTATCGGCAGACTCAATAACCTTGGCTTCTCAAATGGCTGCCTCGCCTGGTTCACCAACTACTTCTCAGATAGAGTTCAGTGTGTCAAATCGGAGGGCCTGTTGTCCAGACCTCTGGCAGCCTCTATGGGGGTGCCACAGTGTTCAATTCTCGGGCTGACTCTCTTCTCTGTATACATAAATGATGTCGCCCTTGCTGCTGGTGATTCTCTGATCCACCTCTATGCAGACGACACCATTCTGTATACATCTGACCCTTCTTTGGACACTGTGCTAACAAACATCCAAACGAGCTTCAACGCCATACAACATTCCTTCTGTGGTCTCCAACTGCTTTTAAATGCTAGTAAAACTAAGTGCATGTCCTTCAACAAATTGCTGCCCGCACCATCCCGCCCGACTAGCATCCCTTCTCTGGACTAGATCGACCGATTAATCGGAATGGCCGATTAATTAGGGCCGATTTCAAGTTTTCATAACAATCGGAAATCGGTATTTTGGGGCGCATATTTTGCAGATTAATATATATGTATATATATATATATTACACACCTTTATTTAACTAGGCAAGTCAGTTAAGAACACATTCTTATTTTCAATGACGGCCTAGGAACAGTGGGTTAACTGCCTGTTCAGGGGCAGAACGACAGATTTGTACCTTGTCAGCTCGGGGATTCGAACTTTCGGTTACTAGTCCAACGCTCAAACCACTAGGCTACCCTGCCGCCCCGTTCATTGCACGCAGAGTCAGGGTATTTGCAACAGTTTGGGCAGCCTGGCTCATTGTGAACTAATTTGCCGAATTTTACATAATTATGACATAACATTGAAGGTTGTGCAATGTAACAAGAATATTTAGACTTAGGGATGCCACCCGTTAGATAAAATACTGAACGGTTCCGTATTTCACAGAAAAAATAAACATTTTGTTTTCGAAATGATAGTTTCCGGATTCGATCATATTGATGACCTAAGGCTCGTATTTCTGTGTGTTATTATGTTATTATTAAGTCTATGATTTGATAGAGCAGTCTGACTGAGCGATGGTAGGCAGCAGCAGATTCGTAAGCATTCATTCAAACAGCACTTTCGTGCGTTTTGCCAGCAGCTCTTCGCAAGCACAGCGCTGTTTATGACTTCAAGCCTATCAGCCTAATGGCTGGTGTAACCGATGTGAAATGGCTAGCTAGTTAGCTGGGTGTGCGCGAATAGCGTTTCAAACGTCACTCGCTCTGAGACTTGGAATAGTTATTCCCCTTGCTCTGCAAGGGCCGCGGCTTTTGTGAAGCGATGGGTAACGCTGCTTCGAGTGTGGCTGTTGTCGATGTGTTCCTGGTTCGAGCCCAGGTAGGGGCGAGGAGAGGGACGGAAGCTATACTGTTACACTGGCAATACTATAGTGCCTATAAGAACATCCAGTAGTCAATAGTCAAATGGTTTAGAGAGAAATAGTCCTATAAATACTATATTAACTACAACCTAAAACATCAAACCTTGGAATATTTAAGTCTCATGTTAAAAGGAACCATGTTCTCATGTTCTGAGCAAGGAACTCAAACGTTAGCTTTTTACATGGCACATATTGCACTTGTACTTCAACACTTTGTTTTTGCATTATTTAAACCAAATTGAACATGTTTCATTATTTATTTGAGGCTAAATAGATTTTTTTATGTATTATTTTTAAGTTAAAATAAGTGTTCATTCAGTATTGTTGTAATTGTCATTATTACAAATCTATTTTTTTTAAATTGGCCGATTAATCTGTATCGGCGTTGAAAAATCATAATCGGTCGACCTCTATTCTGGACGGTTCTGACTTAGAATATGTGGACAACTACAAATACCTAGGTGTCTAGCTAGACTATAAACTCTCCATTCAGACTCACATTAAACATCTACAATCCAAAATGAAATCTAGAATTGGCTTTCTATTTTGCCACAAAGCCTCATTCACTCATGCTGCCAAACACACCCTCATAAAACTGACTATCCTACCGATCCTTGCCTTCGGCGATGTCATTTACAAAATAGCCTCCAACACTACTCAGCAAACTGGATGTAGTCCATCACAGTGCCATCCGTTTTATCACCAAAGCCCCATATACTACCCACCACTGCGACCTGTATGCTCTCGTTGGCTGGCCCTCACTACATATTCGTCTCCAGGTCATCTATAAGTCTTTGCTAGGTAAAGCCCCGCCTTATCTCAGCTCACTGGTCACCATAGCAACACCAACCAGTATCACACACTCCAGCAGGTATATTTCACTGGTCATCCCCAAAACCAATACTTCCTTTGGCTGCCTTTCCTTTCAGTTCTCTGCTGCCAATGACAAGAACGAATTGCAATTTAGTTTTTTTATCAAATCACTGAAGCCTTATATCTATCTCCCTCTCTAACTTTAAGCATCAGCTGTCAGAGCAGCTTACCGATCTGTGTACCTGTACACAGCCAATCTGTAAATAGCACACCCAACTACCTCCTCCCCATATTATTACTTACCCGCTTGCTCTTTTGCACCCCAGTATCTCGACATGAACATCATCTGCACATCTATCAATCCAGTGTTAATGCTAAATGTAAATGTTAATGCTAAATGTCGCAGATGTAAATGAGAACTTGTTCTCAACTGGCGTACCTGGTGAAATAAAAAATAAAGAAATATCTTAATAGGGAAACAAGTCCTCAAGGAAGTAAACCATTCAAACAACTAAGGCAGAGAATCTACACCACAGCTCACATTCCCAAAGACATGTTATGCATGGGTCAGGATGTTATTTCAGTCTATAGGTCATGGCAAAGGTCAATAACACTTCATTATGCAACACAGTGCATTCCTTTATTAAAGCTTGATTATACCCGGCTCGCACCAAACATTTATGACGACAGAGCCGATGTGAATCTGAGATGTTCTATTTGTGTTTAACTGAACTATAGCGGGAACTAGGAGAAGGTTGTCTTAAAATAAAAAAAAGTGCATTAGTTCAAAAGCAGACAGAGCAGTGTGCAACAGACACCGATATACACAGTATCCATGCAACAGGCTACTTGGAACCTCATGCAGGATTCACAGACATTATATTTGTGGAATGTTTTAGAGAAAACAGATAAGGCTGAAGAATGTTACTGGGAGTGGTCAAACATTAATACCGCAGGTGTAGAAGCAGGAAATAGAAGAGTAATTATTTAAACGCAGAGAAATGAGGGTTACTAAGCATGACCAACTGATTTGGAGGCCATGGATGGCATGGGGAAAGTTGCCAAAAGTATGAGATAGGAAGTAAGGTGGGTGGGGTTGATGCGGTTACAAGAGCAGCAGGGCCATCTTCTGACACCAGCATGGAGAGGATGCATGGATATGGGCCAGAGCTACTGTGCTGCAGGGCATCCTGTTCCTCCTTACCCCCTGCTGGCACTGAGACTGGCACTGGCTCTGCTGCGGGTGGCATAGCTGCTGCTGCTCGACTGGTACTGGCTAACAGCCGACTCCACCTCCTTGCTGCGGTAGCAACGGTCATAGTGGCGGTGCTGTTTCTGGTAGAAAGGTATGGATCCAGACATCCTGCACGGTGTTCCTGGCACGAGCACTGAATTCTCAGTCTCTTGTAGTCTGCCTAGCTAGTGTCTGAGAATGGTTTTGTTCAATACAGATAAAGCATTGCTTCGAAATGTACTTTTGTAAGCTATTAGTTGTTTTAATGTTTCGGTTTCATTTACAATTTGTCTTGGTGATACTTGTTGTTATTGTATTATGTTACTTGAAATAATCACAGAGGAAAGGTCATGACCTTCATTGTCTCTATTGGATTGGGGGGGAAATTATATTGATTGTGCAAGATCAATATCTTCATGCTCTGTACACAACTCAAGTGTAGCCTACTATCAACATCAGTGGATAAGGAATAAAATGCACAACTTTTTCTGATAGTAAAATTAGCCAAATGGATTTGGTAGATGTAGAATTAAAATATTTTGTGGGTTTTTCCAAATAACTTGACTGGTGTAGCCTAGGCCTTTTTCCTGTTAATGGACATCAATACATTTCCAGATTCCATTGATTTGAAAATACTTTATGGCTGTTCTAAACGGCAATAAGCATAGAATGTTAACTGACACGAGTGGAGGGCAACAGGTGCACTGGTTCAGTAGTTGTTCAATCCAATAGGGCATGATTTTAATATGAGAAGAGTCTGTGAATCTGAAATTCCTAATTGCAGTGTGCGACTGAGGCTGGCATAGCACAGGATTCACATTGCAAACAATCACACCATCAAAATGCACACTAAAACATAAAATACTCAACAACGAATTATGAAAAAATGACCTCTGGTTACTTATATTTTGCTGATGATGCAGAAATAGTATCAGATACTCGTATCGAGATAACTTACCTAGGCCCAAAAGCCACAAACTGCTGCAAGCAAAGGAAAAAGTGATCCAACTCCAGGTGTAAGTCAACGAAGCTTGATATCCAGGCAACACCGCAAGTAGGTGCGGTAGCAGAGGACAGGGCAGCCGTCGACACAACAAAAATAATATTGGCACTCTATGGAATAGCCAAACCGCAGTTACGTCCTTTTATGGCGTGGAGACCCGATAAATATAGACGAGTGCAGAGCGGATTGAAGCTATCGCAACTGCAGGAAGAGAACGGCAGTCCCAACTTAGTTCCAGCGACGTTTGAATATGTTGGTCATTGACGAGTGCGACTATTCGCAACGCCAAAAAATGATTCTACCTACCTGTTGGCCTATATTTTAGACAAGGCCTACTGTACAAACAATGTGTAGCCTTTCATCATCAGTCAGTGTTACTGTATTTTTGACACCACTTATTGGAAAGAGTATAGCCTAACTCATCATCAGTGTCCCAATAATGGAATACTTTATACATTTGGTATTTAAACACGGGTATTTCCACTTACAGAAGACCTTAGATGTATTAATGACTATCAGGGTTTTTGTCATTGTATTATATTCACATTTAGAAAGGTCACTTTCGGCCTCACACCTCAACATCTGGTTGCCTGGCAGCCCAATATACTACTCTGATCAATCTTATTGGGCTGACCCCATAACTTGGACTTTATCTTAAAAATGAATAAATGGTGTAATTTCCATCTCATATTGTGCCAATGTTCGATATCCTACACTTCAATAGCGGTTGTCTTGGCTGCTCACAATATCTAAGAGAGCTTCAGATGTGTCTGTGACTAACTATAGCCATGCTATTGTTGCCTGTGTCACATATAACAAATGCCAGTTAGCATTGTATGTGCTTGCATGAAAGAGAGAGAGCACATCCCCATGTTTTATCGTGTGGGTGGATCCCTACTCCTTGCCTTTTGACCCTGCATGTGAAACAGACAAATGTGACATCCTCTGAGTAGTGATTGAATACTAAGGCTCCTGCTTTGATGTAACTTTATTTTCGTTTCAAATATTTTTTTGAACACACACAAGAATGGTGTATAGGAAAACAAGACAGGTATACAATTCTTATCTAAACATAAAAGAGCAGACAGGAACAACAAGACCCAGAGTTCTACAAATAATACAAAACACGACATACAGAACAAGGACATGTAGAAAGAAAGAGGGTAGATGTCACCCCCACACTTATTCCCCCCTATTCCCCCCCAACTGCTCAAAGGTAGATTAAAATTTTACAATTGAGAGTGCGTTAATAAGTACAAATTCACAGCGCCGACCCGTCCAAGTAGGAGAGGAAACGCTGCCAGATTTGATCAAATGTTAATAATTTATTGTTCAGAATATATCTAAGGCTCCTGCTTTGTTATGGCTCCTGCTTTGTTATGAGGTGATGAATGATCTTACAGATTACACAAAACACTATAAAACCACTAGTCTGTGATTCTTTCTTTGCTTGAAAAACTTTCCAAGACCGGTCATCCACTTTCAGCCTTTGCCTTATTCCTTGCATCACTATACACATGTCTTTGTAATGCTATTTCCAGAATACAGATCATGAATGCATTTTTTGGTATCTTCAGTAGTTCCTACTGATAGAGAGAGCATTGACCAATCAGACAACTATGGAGGTACATTTACCATAGAACGTCATATTGAATCACATATCTCTATGGTACATACAACATAACAAAAGACCAGCTGTCTTTGTGTGACTGAACATCAAAGGAAATTGTGTTGCTTTTCAATAGAGTTTCAACTAAAACTACAGTAATTTACTCTAATCTAAAGATAACCCCCAATTACCTGACAGCATGGCAATCATAACTCATATGGAGGATATTTTCCTCAAAAAATTCTTCACTCTTCCATTTAAAGCTCAAGTGCCTTCCCAGCCAGGAATGTGATATAATTGTGGCCTAATGACTTCATCCTATCACAACCTGCAGTAAATCATTGGGATAGTACTACTATGTTCTGTGTCCCAACTTTATTTAACTAGGCAAGTCAGTTAAGAACAAATTCATACTTACATTGAAGGCCTACTCCAGCCAAACTCCGATGACACTGGGCCAATTGTGCACCGCCCTATGGGACTCCCAATCACAGCCAGATGTGATACAGCCTGGATTTAAACCAGGTACTATAGTGACACCTCTTGCACTGAGATGCAGTGCATTAGAGTGCTGCACCACTCGGGAGCCCAAATGGCACCCTGTTTCCTATATAGTGCGCTACTATTGACCAGTGGGTAGGAGTGGGTGTATTAGAACATGGAAAGTCAGAATGATTTCATGTGAAAATCCTACTGGAAGTTGATTGATTGTAATGATGAATGGAAACTTTGTTTTAGTCCCCCCTATGAGACTAGTACCCTCAAGTGGTTGAATATGGGCAGTGCAATATGAGGTCATGTTTCCAGGCAAGATTCTTTGATTTTGGTCAGACAGCAACAACACACTAAATTCACTAATCAATGACTTATTAATGAACTGAATCAAGTGTATTCGTATTGGTTTAATGGTCTAGAGATTTACTATTATTTTATACATGTTCATGTTATTGTTTGTCTTCATGGATCCCAGAAATACTTGAAAAAATGTATTGTTGTTACTTGTTTAGACATAGCCTAGAGCTTGTTTTTTTTTTGCGAATGTGAAACCATGTTAAGCTCTCCTCACCATCCCAGTTTGGAGCAGCGACCCTCTGTCTCCTTTCAGTAAACATGAACACATTATGGCCTCAAGATGAGTTCGCCATTGCTCATTCCTGTCATTGTAGTGGTTCCCATCTGCTGAACTTGCTGATGAAGAAAGTGTTATACTGTTCAACAGATTAAGAACCATTCCAGCTCTCTTGGGAACAGGCAGAATGCATTGCTTTTTCATTTAAAAGATGGTTATTGGATCATAGTAGTAAACTAGCAGTAGCTCATACCATGAACAACCAAACTTATAAGTAGTTAAATAGCACTATTAGGGATAATTCTGGTCATCTCTGTATATCCGTCGCAAGACCCACTAGTTGATGCTTATTTATAAAAACCCTCTTAGGCCTCACTCCCCGCTATCTGAGATATCTACTGCAGCCCTCATCTTCCACATACAACACCCGTTCTGCCAGTCACATTCTGTTAAAGGTCCCCAAAGCACACACATCCCTGGGTCGCTCCTCTTTTCAGTTCACTACAGCTAGCGACTGGAACGAGCTGCAACAAACACTCAAACTGGACTGTTTTATCTCAATCTCTTCATTCAAAGACTCAATCATGGACACTCTTACTGACAGGTGTAGCTGCTTTGCGTGATGTATTGTTGTCTCTATCTTCTTGCCCTTTGTGCTGTTGTCTGTGCCCAATAATGTTTGTACCATGTTTTGTGCCTCTACCATGTTGTGTTGCTACCATGTTGTTGTCATGTTGTGTTGTCATGTGTGCTGCCTTGCTATGTTGTTATCTTAGGTCTCTCTTTATGTAGTGTTGTGTTGTCTCATCGTGATGTGTGTTTTGTCCTATATTTATATAAACTCAGCAACAAAAAAAGTCCCATTTTCAGGACCCTGTCTTTCATTTGTAAAACTCCAAATAACTTCACAGATCTTCATTGTAAAGGGTTTAAATACTGTTTCCCATGCTTGTTCAATGAACCATAAACAATGAATGAACATGCACCTGTGGAACGGTCATTAAGACACTAGACGGTAGGCAATTAAGGTCACAGTTAAGAAAACTTAGGACACTAAAGAGGCCTTTTACTGACTCTGAAAAACACCAAAAGAAAGATGCCCAGGGTCCCTGCTCATCTGCGTGAACGTGCCTTAGGCATGCTGCAAAGGAGGCATGAGGACTGCAGATGTGGCCAAGGAAATAAATTGCAATGTCCATACTGTGAGACGCCTAAGACAGCGTTACACGAGGCCTGTACTCTGGAGCGGGATCGATTTGTAGTGCAGGGTCCATCTCGGTGGGGCGGTGTGTCACGGCGTCATCGGACTGAGCTTGTCATTGCAGGCAATCTCAACGCTGTGCATTACAGGGAAGACATCCTCCTCCCTCATGTGGTACCCTTCCTGCAGGCTCATCCTCACATGACCCTCCAGCATGACAATGCCACAAGCCATACTGCTTGTTCTGTGCGTGATTTCCTGCAAGACAGGAATGTCAGTGTTCTGCCATTGCCATCGAAGAGCACGGATCTCAATCCCATTGAGCACGTCTGGGACCTGTTGGATCGGAGGGTGGTCTCTAGGGCCATTCCCCCCAGAAATGTCCGGGAACTTGCAGGTGCCTTGGTGGCAGAGTGGCGTAACAGCTCACAGCAAGAACGGGCAAATCTGGTGCAGTCCAAGAGGAGATGCACTGCAGTACATAATGCAGCTTGTGGCCACACCAGATACTGACTGTTACTTTTGATTTTGACACCTCCTTTGTTCAGGGACACAGTATTCCATTTCTGTTAGTCACATGTCTGTGGAACTTATTTTGTCTCAGTTGTTGAATCTTATGTTCATACACATATTTACACATGTTAAGTTTGCTGAAAATGAACACAGTTGACAGTGAGAGGACGTTTCTTTTTTTGCTGAGTTTATATATATATATATTTATTAATCACAGCCCCCGTCCCTGCAAGAGGCCTTTTGCCTTTTGGTAGGCCATCATTGTAAATAAGAATTTGTTCTTAACGGACTTGCCAGGTGAAATAAAGGTACAAATAAATAAGTAATTATGTTTGCTGTTCCTTTGGCCTATGACAAGGGGGTGAGGCTCAACTCGTGTGGAAGTGTTGAAAATGGCTTAACTATAATCATTCTATTTTTGTATATGTTTTGTGAAATCCGAGTTTTAATTTAATTAAAATCGTGTCACCAAAGCAACGTTATCTTACTCATGATTTGGCACGGGAAGATGCATTTATTTTCTCCGTATTTGGGCATATGTCAAGAATGTCTTTTGAGAAAACACCATTACCTCGTGGGGGTTTACCAAAGTAAAAATGAAATGATTTACGAGCATTTACATAAACTATGTATAGTCAAAGGTAAAAAAAAAACAACAACATTATAGACATATCTAAATATGTATTTTATTGTATGGTGCAAAATATAATTGAATACCATTACAAATGATTTAGACATTGTAAAGTCCTCCCCATTTCCCGAAGTTGGTTTGGCCTGCATTTCCTTTGCGAAACCATTATTAGGAAGTTAGGGCGGTGGTTGAGAGAGAGGGCAGCACCGGCTAACTGACTATCCATTTTTTCGGAATTAGGTAGGTCTTATATATGCTTATTTGAACGGAAGAAGTATTACTTCACTTGTTAATTCCATGCTACTTTTGAACTGTCAGTTATATAGCTTAGAATGTCGAAGCTACACGTGTGTTACTATCAATGTATGTGTTTTCTGGCTGATTTAGCTAGCGGGGTTAGCAAGCTAGCTATATCGGCTTGTTAGCTGCCAAAATTAGTATTTCCTGCATGGGGAGAAATTAACATTTCGTTTTAACTAGCACATTTATCGTTTTAAATTACATATAACAGACCGTACGGTAGCTGGGGAAGTATTATAACGACGCAAATGTGTACCAAAACCAAGTATCTAGCGTAGCGGACGTCCTGGGATTCGTAATGTTATTATCTCAACAATGTCGTCAACGTCACCAGTGTGTTGCGAACCGGGTGAACAGTGGAATCGGTGTTTGCCTTCAAAATAAAAGTTCCCAATTGAAACTGATGCAAACGGATAAAAATGGTGGAATCATGACACAATTGGACTACATCATGCTACCTACCCAAGGTTGGCATGTTATAAGTTCAACAAGCTACCGTTAGTTTGACCCCATAAAATAAAATCTGAAATCGCGCTGTGGGTGTATTTGAATTCAGAGTTGCATTGAGCTATGCACTGTACAGTCTGTGTTGTGCACCTATGAAATGGGTTATCAGCCTACTCAGTGACACTCAAGGAACACAACTGTAGAGTTTACGCACATGTTAGCGTCTTGGCTCTTATAGCGGTCCGGTATGAAGGAAGTTTGCATTGGCTCACGAAACTACCTCTATCTAATGTTAACGCAATGGCTGAAAGTCCATGGGTATCTGCTAGCATGACTTCAGTGGCTGTTTCAGAGTCCGGCAATAAGAGCTAAGACGCTAATATTTGTGTAAACTCTACAAAGTTGTGTTCTGTGTCACTGGGTAGGCTGATACCCCATTTCATTGGAGAACAATTCATAGGTTAGTCTGTAGAGTGTTTATAAGTATGCCCCCAATGAAATATTGTATTCAAATGCAGTGGGACTAGATCATGATTTCATTTGTCAAATTATAACTTTCTATAACGCTAAACAAGGTTTGAACGTTATCTAGTCCTATTGTGGCATGATCACAGTTGTAGTTGTTTGCATCAGTGTCAATGGGTGTCTTTTATTTTGAAGGCTAACTGCAGATTCCAGTATTGGTGTTCATGCTAATGTTGTTCAGGACACAAGTCCTAACGTCAGCTGTCTATCTGTAGCTTATTGCTCATAGTCATTCCAAATTTGTGTGAATTGATATTTGTGCTTAATGTTAATATCTACGATACTACTATCTACATTACTTTAGGTTACACAAGTATTAACAGCTGGCAGCAGTTTTTGGCCCCATTCATGACGTAGCCCTAACTTGGCATGAGATTTTTTTTTTCCCCCTAAATTATTTCTCAAAATATCATAGAATGTTAATGATGCCTAGACTGTCACTAGATTTCTCACCTACCCTCAATAGAAAAGGATATGTGGTCTTGGAAAGAACTTCAGCCTGAATTCAGTCCCCCTATCATTGTTCAACCTCAAATTAGGTCACTGAATCGGTTTTATCCAGCTGTGTTGCCATAATAGTGAATCAATGGCATGGACCACTGGCTCCCTCTTACTTGCTAGGAAGGGAGGCATATTCGAGGCAGGGGCCTTCTAACTCTTCGAATAAGACGGTGTTGAACTTGCCTGAAAAGGGAATTCTCACTTCTGTAGTTTTTCCTATCCTGTGCTAGGAAAGAGAACAGCTAGAAACAACCTTCACAGCAGTAGAACATTTCCATTTATAGCACAGTGAGGACACATCTCCGGGGAATCATTTGCCAGAGTCCGACTTAGATTAGCCCATAGCCACAAAGCTGGGCATGACTAGTCAAATCTTATTTTGGGTAATGACACGAGCCAGGTTCCCTGTTTGTTTTTGTAGACCCTAATGTATCCTCAAATGTTAGTGTCCCTAGAATTGAACTTCATTGACATCATAACACTATTTCTAAGTCTGATTGAAAGGGTAAGTAACTTTTTAGGATTTTACAAATCTGGTGCTGTGGTCTTATTCAGGAATATTCTCTTTTCAGCCTCGCAGGTAAACACACAAAACAGACAAAATGTCGAGCAAAAGGGCCAAGGGAAAGACCACCAAGAAGCGTCCCCAGCGCGCTACCAGCAATGTGTTCGCCATGTTCGACCAGTCTCAGATCCAGGAGTTCAAAGAGGCCTTTAACATGATCGACCAGAACCGCGACGGGTTTGTCGACAAGGAGGACCTGCATGACATGCTTGCCTCACTAGGTGAGTCTCTGAAGCCCCCCTTAGCTGAGCTGAAATCTGTCCATGGTTTTCTTTTGAATATTGAGTGAATTAATGTGAAACTGAGGCACTGGATGATTTGTGATATCTCTTGAGTGTGCTTGTGTTGGACTCCCTTTTAAATGATTGCATATCTCTTTTGTTCAATGCTTAGCGTTAAACTTTGTAGTGTTTGTGGACCCAGTCCGTCTTGCTGAAAGGGTGTGGGTTTGTTATGTAAGGTGATGCAGTATAGTTACCCCCAGGCTAAGGTTGGGTTTGTCTCCCAACTGGTAAGTTGGTTTTAGAAGAGGCATTCCATTTAAACAGTCGCACATTCACAAAGAACATGCATTTGTCCAACATTCCCTACTACCCTGTTACCATTGTTTTATATGATTGAAACAATTTATGCTGATCTTATTGTAAAACTAACGGAGTTGAATGCAATCTGTTCTAATGTGTCACTTTTTGTTCTTTAGGGAAGAACCCGACTGATGATTACCTGGAGGCTATGATGACTGAAGCGCCTGGGCCCATCAACTTCACCATGTTCCTCACCATGTTCGGAGAGAAGCTCAACGGCACAGATCCTGAGGACGTCATCAGAAACGCTTTTGCCTGCTTCGACGAAGAAGGCACAGGTAAGCCTATAACAAATCATTGGGTTTTTCTTCAAGGAATTATTCCAAGTGGAAAGGAATGTTGTCAGTGTCGGCCTGTATTGATTCATACTGTTGTAGAGACTGATAATGGATGCTCTAGTTGTGTAGAGAACTTAAGTTTTATTAGTCCTATGCATGGTCTAACGAAATGCTAAGTTGCACATTCCTTCTCGACAATGCAACAATGACAAGTAAATGGCAGTAGAATAAAATGTAAGTTACACAGGAAGGTGCCATTTATAGTCCAATATTTCCACGTGTAGTGGGGGGCAAGTGTGTAAATTGAGCAGTATAATTGGTCTGGTGGCAGCAGTTGTGGTGTGTGTAGCATGAGTGTGCGTGCAGAGAATCAGAGCAGGTGCTTAGTCCGGTTCAAGTGCTCAGCAGTCTTTAAGGCTTGTGGATAGAAGCTCGCTGAGCCTGTTGGTCTCAGACGTCATTCTTAGATGCCGTCTCCATGACCGGTAAATGTGAGAATGTGTTTGTGGGGTTCTTGATGTAGATGCAATTCCTGAGGAGTCTATGTCTTATCTGCATAGACTGGATTTTTGGGCTGTCCCAGTAATATCAGGTCCGGTGGGTAAACCATGACTCCCAGGGGTTTATTCCCAAAATGATTAAACCAGAGGTGTATACTATGAAGCAAGATAGATCTACTCAGGCTTTTATAAAGCTCGCCAGCTTCAGTTAGCTACACATTCCAGGTCAGGCTTCAGCCATACTACAATGGATGAGCAATATCCATCGTAGTATGGCTGAAGCCTGACCTGGAATTCTTGTATTTCTAGCAGGCTTATAATTAATTGCGGGTGCATGTTGCACATGGCTAGTCGAACACCAAACTCTTCGTTGAGACAATGTTGAAACATCAATCCATGGGCCACTCTGTCATTTTAATTTGTGCTGCTTTCAAAATGACAGACTGCTATGGTGTTAAATGGGCTCGTAGAATTGTGTTGATTTTATTACTTAATGGTGTCTTTGGTGTGCTTTTTCCCACTACTTTCGCGCCTATCTGTGGAACACGTTGTGGCTATAGACACATCTATAGAAGGGTTTGGAACCTCCAACCCTGGCAATTTTAATAAAACTAGCCATGGCTGCCAGTCTTGATTTGAATGGGAACTGCCATCGATGGGTTATGTCTATGGTTGGTTGGCTGTCAGTTATCCTTTCGCACATTTCTAAATACAATAGTGTGGAACAACAGTTTGGAATGCAAATGCTGCCATTCAATGTGTAATGGGTATTTTAACAGATCTTTTTTTACTTTAAATTGTAAATACTTTATCAGGTGTCTTTCTCAAATGAAGGGGATGATGAATTTCTTTGCGAGAGGGAGGGTATCTGATTTCATTGGTCCCCAACTCATGGCTAAGAATTTATTCAGGCTAAAGGGGGTTAGCCCTGAGTTAGCCTGCCCCAAGATTTGTCATAGAAATTTACTAGGCTAAAAGGTGAGGGCTCTGGTCCATATGGGAAATTCATGCTTACAAATACACATTGGGCATTTTTGTTCTATTCCTTTAGTATCCCTACTCCGAAACTTAATTTCAAAATATCACCCTTGAGCGGGTTGTGGATTGTAAATACAGAAATATGCTTGTCAACTTCGATAAATGTCTTGGTTAATGTTATTGTTTCATATTGGGTTGGCCAGATGCTTGGCATTAAAAAAAAAAAAATGCTGATGGGTTGGTTGTGAGTCAACAAATGAATAACCCATGCATCACCACCCGATGGGAGTAACCATGACATGGGCATTTTCGCATACCTGTCTCACTGCAGCACCCTGTCTGTCCTCAGGTGTCATCCAGGAGGAATACCTCAGAGAGCTGCTGACCACAATGGGTGACCGCTTCACAGACGAGGAGGTGGACGAGCTCTTCAGGGAGGCACCCATTGACAAAAAGAGCAACTTCAACTATGTGGAGTTCACACGCATCCTAAAACACGGCGCCAAGGACAAGGATGATTAAGGCCATAGCCATGCCAGTCGTATTATGGTTTCTCTCTGACCCCTCTACTCTTTTACCCCCAGCTAGATCATCTTGCTGCATGTCTCAGCTCTAATAAATCCATGTTTAGCAAGGTGAAACAATGGCTTTGACCGTATCTGAGGTCCCATTTCAATACTACCAGATTTGCACATCTGTATTGAGAATTGTAGCGGGTGATGGTGAATTTGCAAAACAATGTACTTGTCTGTGATGTGAAATGGAAAATGCAACTCTGGAAGCAAGCTCCTATGCTACTCAAATGGTCTGATCTAGCTGAATTTTTACATTTTATAATAAATATAAGCTTTAAATAAATTACTCAACTTGTATTTGCTCTGTTCTTTACCCTATTTAAATAATGAATTACCTGTTGAAATATGCTATGTTTAGTAAGCTGATGGTTCCCTTCCTCCTGTGCTGGTATGTTTCCCAACAAGGAATTTTCTCAGTCATTACACTTTCCACCTAGCGTGTGTGGACGTGTCGAAGAGGGTTACAGTGACGGAGTTAGAAATGCCTAGATAACTGTATATAGAGTTAATACTAAAATCGTTTATCTTAAAGATGGCAACCACACATTTCAGAGGAATCTCTAGGAAAAAGGATTGGCCAAAGATCTGAATTAAACTGCCTGTGTAAATGCAGCCTGGCTGTTATCTAGATACATTAGTTTTAGTATCAGATCCTCGTCATAAGTTAACTCTTAATTAATTCCTAAAGATGCACATAGCAGCAGGCAATCATCTGGCACTGTTACAGCAAAAAAGACCAAATCATACTGTAACATTTGTTGCTTCACTAACAACCATTACCGCTTGCACTTAACTGTTTCGTGAATTATTTTGTTGCCATATTTAGAGAAAGTTCAGATGTAAATTTCACTTATACTTATTCTAACTTCAGTGAGTCCATTTTGGTAACTGGCATTGTAGTGCCCCCTAGTGGCTTAGTGAAAAAATGTTAACAAAGCCCATTGGTTAAGATAAAGGGGCCAATCACTACTGAGCACCTTCATTACAGAACCACGCTGGACCGGTGGTTAGATCTTACGTGTTTTGCGGCATCCCCTGTTAGATTATGGGTTGCACTGTGAAAGCTGACATTTGTATGAATTTTCTAACAGTATGGCTAGGTCATGGTATATTTTTAGTCATGTTGCTTGTGGTTTGATCACCACCAGCAAGCAAAGGTCAATTAACATCAAAATGAATGGGGCATTCCATGAACCTGTGTTTATGGAAAACACTTGGATCCAATGTAAATATTTCACAGCACCGTAGTCTTTTACTGTAGTGATTCTGGTAACTAAACTATAAGAGTTGCACCCTATCAACCTAGTAATTTATTGGGTAAAAGAACACTTTTGGCCTCACTGTGCCTTCAGGGTGTTCTGGTAACTAACAGGGCTTTGAAGGTTCATCTTTTCTTGTGCTCATACAGGTTGGAACCACCTGGTGAGTCCTGGAACAGAACCATGGCTTTAAAGGTGATCCAGAGGCTTCAGCTACTTGGGCAGACAAGTGCACACCTCAGTCCTCCAGGTGGGCTGGGTCGCATCTCCAGACTTCTGTGTGCTCCGGTAGGGGAACCCCTGTGTGTGGCGTACCTATGGACCTCAGCGGATCGCTGTATCCAGAGACCGTTGTCAGACTCAGTCAGCCAGCTTGTATGAGTTAGTCCACCATTGCCAAGGACTCTTTCTACGCCACTGGGTCAGTCGGCCAGCTGCACCGATCCACTGTCGCAGAAGAGAAATCCTTCCTGGACCGCCTCGGCAGTTGCTCTTCCTCCAGACAGGTCCTACACTCCTCTGCACTATGACGATCACGTCTGACACTATGGCAGCGGCAGCCTTGCACCGCGTGGCTGACCCAGAAGGACCGTTCAGTGTGCTGTGCTGCCAGTTAGAGTAGGTTTCTGAAGGAGACCGGGCTGGTTTCTGCCCTGCACACACCTCTACGTGGACCCCTGTAGCACGCTGGCAGTGCGGCTGGTATCAGAGTGCCAGGAGCGGCTGGATGGGAGCCAGATGAGCGTGGGACAGCTGTGCACGTTTGGCCAGGCACTGTTGGCCCTGGAGGGCCCGGGCTGTGGGATGCTGGAGCAGGTACAGAGGCAGGAGCCAGGCCAGTGGAGCCTAGCAGAGCTCACTGCTGTATACGGACTGCTGCAGGCAGGAGTAGGGGAGTAGGGCAGCTACCAGGACCTCCTAAACGCTATGCACACTCCTTGGTGGAGGTCATGGAGAGACACGTGCTCAAGATGGCTTTTACTTCCCACCCAGAGACAGTTACCAAGGTGATGCAGTACTCCTCAACCTGCTGCACTCCTACATCCTGGTAGAGAGGTTCCCTGTCAACTTTGTGTCCAAGGTCTTCAACCTCTACTTCCTCCAGAAATTACAAGGTACTCTCATTGATAAGTCCACAGGGCAATTCCACTGTAACGGAATTATGCTGAGACTCACTTTAAAATGTATACCAAACAAAAACCATTGATTTCAAAGTTTAACAAACAATGCTACTTTACACACAATGACTACTTCGAACAATTTACACATTAAATAAAATAAAAAAGGATTTAAAGTTTGAAAACATAATTACGGTAAAATCAATTTTATCTGTTACCAAACTTTATCTGCACAGTTCTTGTCTGGAAATTGTTAAAAGCTAGTTATTGTGCATAGTTAAATGGTTTGTTTGGTATGTTTTTTTGTGTTTTACCCCTTTTCTCCCAATTTCAATTACAATCTTGTCTCGTTGCTGCAACTCCTCATTGGGCTGGGGGAGAGGCAAAAGTCGAGTCATGCATGCTCCAAAACATGACCCGTCAAACCGCGCTCCTTAACACCAGCTTAACCCGGGAGCCAGCTATGCCAATGTGTCAGCCTTCAGGCTTCAAAGTCAGCCTTCAGGCGCACGGCCCGCCACAAGGAGTCGCTAGAGCGTGATGAGTCAAGTAAAGCCCCCGGCCAAACCCTCCCCTAACCCGGGTGACACTGGGCCAATTCTGCGCCGACCTATCGTACTCCCGGTCACGGCCGGTTGTGACACAGCCTGGGATTCCACCCGGATCTGTAGTGCCTTAGACCGCTGCGCCATTTGGGAGGCTTGTTTGGTATATTTTAAACAGAAAATTGTCCATTACCATGGAGTTGCCCCACACTTACTTTACTCTTCTTCATAATTGCAATTGTTGCAGTATCTTTGGTTTAACAATTGTAAATTAATTTGTGTTCCAGAGCAAGGCATGGGAGTTGACCGGATTGTACTGGCCCAACTCTACATGACTGTGAAGCTTGAATGGCCTTTCTATGAGGTAACGAGTTACTACAAATCAATATTAATTACAGTTGAAGTCGGAAGTTTACATACACATAGGTTGGAGTCATTAAAACAAATTTTTCAACCACTCCACAAATTTCTTGTAAACGAACTATAGTTTTGGCAAGTCGGTTAGGACATCTACTTTGTGTATGACACAAGGAATTTTTTCAACAATTGTTTACAGACAAATTATTTCACTTATATCATAATTTGTATCATCTGTACCCACTGTATCATAATTCCAGCAGGTCAGAAGTTTACATACACTAAGTTGACTGTGCCTTTAAACAGCTTGGAAAATTCCAGAACATTATAATGGCTTTAGAAGCTTCTGATAGGCTAATTGACATCATTTGAGTCAATTGGAGGTGTACATGTGGATGTATTTCAAGGCCTACCTTCAAACTCAGTGCCTCTTTGCTTGACATCATGGGAAAATCAAAAGAAATCAGCCAAGACCTCAGAAAACAATTGTAGACCACCACAAGTCTGGTTCATCCTTGGGAGCAATTTCCAAATGCCTGAATGTACCACGTTCATCTGTACAAACAATAGTATGTAAGTATAAACACCATGGGAACACGCAGCTGTCATATCTCTCAGGAAGGAGATGCATTCTGTCTCCTAGAGATGAACGTACTTTGGTGCAAAAAGTGCAAATCAATCCCAGAACAACAGCAAAGGACCTTGTGAAGATGCTGGAGAAAATAGGTACAAAAGTATCTATATCCACAGTAAAACAAGTCCTATATCGACATAACCTGAAAGGCCACTCAGCAAGGAAGAAGCCACTGCTCCAAAGCCGCCATAAAAAAGCCAGACTACGGTTTGCAACTGCACATGGGGACAAAGATCATACTTTTTTGGAGAAATGTCCTCTGGTCTGATGAAACAAAAATAGAACTGTTTGGCCATAATGACCATTGTTATGTTTGGAGGAAAAAGGGGGAGGCTTGCAAGTCGAAGAACACCATCCCAACCCTGAAGCATGGGGGTGGCAGCATCATGTTGTGTGGGTGCTTTGCTGCAGGAAGGACTGATGCACTTCACAAAATAGTTGACATCATGAGGGAGGACAATTCTGTGGATATATTGAAGCAACATCTCAAGACATCAGTTAAGAAGTAAAAGCTTGATCGCAAATGGGTCTTCTAAATGGACAATGACCCCAAGCAAACTTCCAAAGTTGTGGCAAAATGGCTTAAGGACAACAAAGTCAAGGTATTGAAGTGGCCATCACAAAGTCCTGACCTCAATCCTATAGAACATTTGTGGCAAAACTGAAAAAGCGGTTGCAAGCAAGGAGGCTTACAAACCTGACTCAGTTACACCAGCTCTGTCAGGAGGAATGGGCCAAAATTCACCCAACTTATTGTGGGAAGCTTGTGGAAGGCTACCTGAAACGTTTGACCCAAGTTAAACAATTTAAAGGCAATGCTACCAAATATATTTCGTCGTCCTAACGTAGTCTACACTGCTATCTGCCCAGCAGCTAGCTAACGTCCACCGTCTACCAGCACTGTTGAAACTATTACACTCAACTGAACGACTCGATTAGTGTAGTGTTGTCTTTGCTGTCTTCGTATCCAAGATAATTGTGTAGTTTAGAGTGTGTAGACTTAGAGTGATTATCTTAATTTACCGAGGTTAGCTAGCCAGCTATTTGTCGTCCTTAACGTAGGAGATACTGCTAGCTAGCTAGCCAACAGCTAGCCAACGTCTACCGAATAGAACTTCAACAACCCGGTCAACATTCCGCTTCGCTCCACAGGTAGTATCACATTTTCATTTCACTTCATTACAGTACAACGGTTTGATTTGTTTGATCGTAGCTAGCTAGCTACATAGCCGTCTTTGTATCTAAGACAATTGTGTAGTCTAGAGCGATTTTCTAGGTTAGCTAGCCAGCTATTGTCGTTCTTTTAACGTAACGTAACGTAATCAACACTGCTAGCTAGCCAGCTAGCCCCCGAATAGCAGCACTGTAGAAACTATTACACTCGACGGAACGACTTGATTAGTGTAGTGTCAACAACGCAGCCACTGCCAGCTAGCCTACAAAGTCAACAACGCAGCCACTGCCAGCTAGCCTACTCCAGCAGTACTGTATCATTTCAATCATTTTAGTTAATAAGATTCTTGCTACGTAAGCTTAACTTTCTGAACATTCGAGACGTGTAGTCCACTTGTCATTCCAATCTCCTTTGCATTAGCGTAGCCTCTTCTGTAGCCTGTCAACTATGTGTCTATCTATCCCTGTTCTCTCCTCTCTGCACAGACCATACAAACGCTCCACACCGCGTGGCCGCGGCCACCCAAATCTGGTGGTCCCAGTGCGCACGACCCACGTGGAGTTCCAGGTCTCCGGTAGCCTCTGGAACTGCCGATCTGCGGCCAACAAGGCAGAGTTCATCTCAGCCTATGCCTCCCTCCAGTCCCTCGACTTCTTGGCACTGACGGAAACATGGATCACCACAGATAACACTGCTACTCCTACTGCTCTCTCTTCGTCCGCCCACGTGTTCTCGCACACCCCGAGAGCTTCTGGTCAGCGGGGTGGTGGCACCGGGATCCTCATCTCTCCCAAGTGGTCATTCTCTCTTTCTCCCCTTACCCATCTGTCTATCGCCTCATTTGAATTCCATGCTGTCACAGTTACCAGCCCTTTCAAGCTTAACATCCTTATCATTTATCGCCCTCCAGGTTCCCTCGGAGAGTTCATCAATGAGCTTGATGCCTTGATAAGCTCCTTTCCTGAGGACGGCTCACCTCTCACAGTCCTGGGCGACTTTAACCTCCCCACGTCTACCTTTGACTCATTCCTCTCTGCCTCCTTCTTTCCACTCCTCTCCTCTTTTGACCTCACCCTCTCACCTTCCCCCTACTCACAAGGCAGGCAATACGCTCAACCTCATCTTTACTAGATGCTGTTCTTCCACTAACCTCATTGCAACTCCCCTCCAAGTCTCCGACCACTACCTTGTATCCTTTTCCCTCTCGCTCTCATCCAACACTTCCCACACTGCCCCTACTCGGATGGTATCGCGCCGTCCCAACCTTTGCTCTCTCTCCCCCGCTACTCTCTCCTCTTCCATCCTATCATCTCTTCCCTCTGCTCAAACCTTCTCCAACCTATCTCCTAATTCTGCCTCCTCAACCCTCCTCTCTTCCCTTTCTGCATCCTTTGACTCTCTATGTCCCCTATCCTCCAGGCCGGCTCGGTCCTCCCCTCCCGCTCCGTGGCTCGACGACTCATTGCGAGCTCACAGAACAGGGCTCCGGGCAGCCGAGCGGAAATGGAGGAAAACTCGCCTCCCTGCGGACCTGGCATCCTTTCACTCCCTCCTCTCTACATTTTCCTCCTCTGTCTCTGCTGCTAAAGCCACTTTCTACCACTCTAAATTCCAAGCATCTGCCTCTAACCCTAGGAAGCTCTTTGCCACCTTCTCCTCCCTCCTGAATCCTCCTCCCCCTCCCCCCTCCTCCCTCTCTGCAGATGACTTCGTCAACCATTTTGAAAAGAAGGTCGACGACATCCGATCCTCGTTTGCTAAGTCAAACGACACCGCTGGTTCTGCTCACACTGCCCTACCCTGTGCTCTGACCTCTTTCTCCCCTCTCTCTCCAGATGAAATCTCGCTTCTTGTGACGGCCGGCCGCCCAACAACCTGCCCGCTTGACCCTATCCCCTCCTCTCTTCTCCAGACCATTTCCGGAGACCTTCTCCCTTACCTCACCTCACTCATCAACACATCCCTGACCGCTGGCTACGTCCCTTCCGTCTTCAAGAGAGCGAGAGTTGCACCCCTTCTGAAAAAACCTACACTCGATCCCTCCGATGTCAACAACTACAGACCAGTATCCCTTCTTTCTTTTCTCTCCAAAACTCTTGAACGTGCCGTCCTTGGCCAGCTCTCCCGCTATCTCTCTCAGAATGACCTTCTTGATCCAAATCAGTCAGGTTTCAAGACTAGTCATTCAACTGAGACTGCTCTTCTCTGTATCACGGAGGCGCTCCGCACTGCTAAAGCTAACTCTCTCTCCTCTGCTCTCATCTTTCTAGACCTATCGGCTGCCTTCGATACTGTGAACCATCAGATCCTCCTCTCCACCCTCTCCGAGTCCTACCTGACAGGTCGCTCCTACCAGGTGGCGTGGCGAGAATCTGTCTCCTCGCCACGCGCTCTCACCACTGGTGTCCCCCAGGGCTCTGTTCTAGGCCCTCTCCTATTCTCGCTATACACCAAGTCACTTGGCTCTGTCATAACCTCACATGGTCTCTCCTATCATTGCTATGCAGACGACACACAATTAATCTTCTCCTTTCCCCTTCTGATGACCAGGTGGCGAATCGCATCTCTGCATGTCTGGCAGACATATCAGTGTGGATGACGGATCACCACCTCAAGCTGAACCTCGGCAAGACGGAGCTGCTCTTCCTCCCGGGAAGGACTGCCCGTTCCATGATCTCGCCATCACGGTTGACAACTCCATTGTGTCCTCCTCCCAGAGCGCTAAGAACCTTGGCGTGATCCTGGACAACACCCTGTCGTTCTCAACTAACATCAAGGCGGTGGCCCGTTCCTGTAGGTTCATGCTCTACAACATCCGCAGAGTACGACCCTGCCTCACACAGGAAGCGGCGCAGGTCCTAATCCAGGCACTTGTCATCTCCCGTCTGGATTACTGCAACTCGCTGTTGGCTGGGCTCCCTGCCTGTGCCATTAAACCCCTACAACTCATCCAGAACGCCGCAGCCCGTCTGGTGTCCAACCTTCCCAAGTTCTCTCACGTCACCCCGCTCCTCCGCTCTCTCCACTGGCTTCCAGTTGAAGCTCGCATCCGCTACAAGACCATGGTGCTTGCCTACGGAGCTGTGAGGGGAACGGCACCGCAGTACCTCCAGGCTCTGATCAGGCCCTACACCCAAACAAGGGTACTGCGTTCATCCACCTCTGGCCTGCTCGCCTCCCTACCACTGGGGAAGTGCAGTTCCCGCTCAGCCCAGTCAAAACTGTTCGCTGCTCTGGCCCCCCAATGGTGGAACAAACTCCCTCACGACGCCAGGACAGCGGAGTCAATCACCACCTTCCGGAGACACCTGAAACCCCACCTCTTTAAGGAATACCTAGGATAGGATAAAGTAATCCTTCTCACCCCCCCCCCCCTTAAATGATTTAGATGCACTATTGTAAAGTGGCTGTTCCACTGGATGTCATAAGGTGAATTCACCAATTTGTAAGTCGCTCTGGATAAGAGCGTCTGCCAAATGACTTAAATGTAAATGTATTAATTGAGTGTATGTAAACTTCTGACCCACTGGGAATGTGATGAAATAAAAGCTGAAATAAATCCTTCTCTCTACTATTATTCTGACATTTCACATTCTTAAAATAAAGTGGTGATCCTAACTGACCTAAGACGAGGAATGTTTACTCGGGTTAAATGTCAGGAGTTGTGAAAAACTGAGTTTAAATGTATTTGGCTAAGGTGTATGTAAGCCTCAGACTTCAACTGTATATGATAGCATTGCCACTTCTGCTCAACTGCAGTATTGCAATCCTAGCACACTATCCTCTGATTCACCTTTAACACCCTGTATTAACCCCAGGGTCCAAGGCTCCTTCCTATGTACCGTGTCAAGTTTTTCTCTGGAGATGCCGGTTGACGGACACCTTTACAACTATGTGAAAACTGGACTAGTGGATCTACTAGGGGCCCGTGCTTACTTCACTTCCAGAGTTCTCACTCCATACTGCTACACTCTAGGTAATGCAGATGGCACATTTTAAGATACAACACATGTAACCTTTAATTCAATGCTTCAGACAATGTTATGGTTATACCTATACTGAAAATAAAGGTGCAAAGACAAATCGGCCCCTATGTTTGCTTCAGATGTGGAAATAAAGCTGGATGAGGATGGATATGTATTGCCTGCCAGTGACATCGACAATATCTTCAAGAGGTAAAAACAATGTATTTTTCCACATTTTGTTACATTACAGCCTTATTCTAAAATGTATTCGTTTTTTTCTTTATCAATCTACACACAATATCCCATAATGACAAAGCAGTACATTGTTGAAGCACCTTTGGCAGCCTCAAGTCTTCTTGGGTATGATGCTACAAGCTTGGCAGGCCTATATTTGGGGAGTTTCTCCCATTCTTCACTGCAGATCCTCTCAAGCTCTGTCAGGTTGGATGGGGAGAGTCGCTGCACAGCTATTTTCAGGTCTCTCCAGAGATGTTCAATCGGGTTCAAGTCCGGGCTCTGGCTGGGCCACTCAAGGACATTGAGACTTGTCCTGAAGCCACTCCTGCGTTGTCTTGGCTGTGTGCTTAGGGTCATTGTCCTGTTGGAAGTTGAACCTTCACCCTAGTCTGAGGTTGAGTGCTCTGGAGCAGGTTTTCATCAAGGATCTCTCTGTACTTTGCTTTGTTCATCTTTGCCTCGATCCTGACTAGTCTCCCAGGCCATGCCGCTGAAAAACATCCCCACTGCACGATGCTGCCACAACCATGCTTCACCATAGGGTTTCATCAGACCAAAGAATGTTGTTTCTGATGGTCTGAGAGTCTTTAGGTACCTTTTGGCTAACTCCAAGTGGGCTGTCATGTGCCTTTTACTGAGGAGTGGCTTCTGTCTGACCACTCTACCATAAAGGCCTGATTGGTGGTGCTTCAGGGATGTTTGTCCTTCTGGAAGGTTCTTCCATCTCCACAGAGGAACTCTGGAGCTCTGTCAGAGTGACCATTGGGTTCTTGGTCACCTCCCTGACCAAGGCTCTTCTCCCCCGATTGCTCAGTTTGGCCGTGCGGCCAGCTCTAGGAAGAGTCTTGGTGGTTCCAAACTTCTTCCATTTAAGAATGATTGATGCCACGGTGGTCTTGGGGACCTTCAATGCTGCAGAAATGTTTTGGTTCTCTTCCCTAGATCTGTGCCTTGACACAATCCTGTCTCAGAGCTTTAGGACAATTCCTTCGACCTCATGGCTTGGTTATTACCGCAGATGGACTCCAATTGAGTTGTAGATACATCAAGGATGATCAATGGAAAGAGGATCCCCATGAGCTCAATTTCAAGTCTCATAGCAAAGGGTCTGAATAATTATGTGAATAAGGTATGTTATTATTTTATTTAATATATTTGCAAAAAAATCGGAACGTGTTTTTACTTTGTCATTATGGGGTACTGTGTGTAGATTGATGAGAAAAAAATCATTTCATCCATTTTAGAATAAGGCTGTAACGTAACAAAATGTGGATAAGTCAAAGGGCCTGAATACTTTCCGAATGCACTGTAGGTAATACAATTGTTCTACTATAGCTATTTTATTCAGGCCCATGTGCTCTGTAATTTTGTTGTGTACTTGCAGGATAGCCACAAGAGGTTTACTGTGAACACAAGACAGCTGTTGGGAAAAGAGGCCATGAGGCTTCTGGGATATGAAGTAGTTCAGGTCGGAAATGCATGCCGCATCCCTCAATAACCCATTTCACTGATAATTTGATCTTTTTGAGTGTTCTGTCTGCTGTAAATTCTGATTTCAGCCCCTTTGCTCGTGTTCTGCCTGTCTTTAGGCATCTACTCTTTCAAAAAAGAGCATGTCTGTATTCATTTGGATCTACTCTTTGCTCTCAGTGCTCCATCTGTAACTAATAGAAGTCTGTTTTTGTAGATTTCTTACTATGAATTTGAGAAGCTTTGGAACAAGACCGAGGTTGTTGAACATCTTCACAAGAATATCTTTTCCCTCAGCTACAGGCTCAAATAAGGCCTTTGTTGCCGTCATACAACTATAACACTGTGCGCTATACAGTTTGGGCACTGTTTTTGTCATCTCAAAGTGCCACATTGTCCAACATTTCTACCTGAAGAGAAAGCATAAAGTCAAGAAATCATGTATTTATAGCTTTTGAGTAATTGTAATTCTACACACTACTAGTGTTCTATTGTATAGTGAAATTACTTAGTCTTCTCTACTTTAATCCACCATGATGGACCACCACAATTTGAAATATATAATACATGTATATTTATTGGTAGTTGGCAATACAGTGCTGCAGTAGAAAGTTAGAACATCTAAATACCAAGAATCACCTTGGAGGGGGAAAAAGTACATTTGTTCATACAAAGAACAATAATTTTGAACATAGCCAAGCATCACTATTGATTTTTGATATCAGTTATTCAATCAAGGCAAGTTGTTTTTCTCTGTCCACCACCATGTAATGCATGTCAGTCGGATATACACTGAGTATACAAAAAGCAGCCTCTTTCCATGACAGACTGACCAGGTGAATCCAGGTGAAAGCTATGATCCCTTATTGATCTGTGTAGATGAAGGGGAGGAGACAGGTTGAAGAATTATTTATTTTGGGGGGGGATTGGGTATGTGGAGGGGGCACGCAATTCAATATTAGGAAGGTGTTCCTAATATTTGGTATACTCAGTGTATATGTTGTAAAAAGGCTATACATAAAAATAAAAAAAAGTTGGGAGTGTTGCCATTGGTTTCTGCCTACTGTCCATCCATTATGTAGCAGGGATCTGTGGCAGGCCAAATTCATCCACCAGAACTCCATCCTGTAAAACAGACAATAAATGACAATTTTGTAGGAAACTCCAGTTATATATCTAAATGGGTGCAGAATGTGTCTTCATCCAATGTAATGTCCTAAAAACAAAAATTAACCCTTCGAACAATGCATCCGTCTTCTGTATTGACGAAACAGTGTCAGTTGTGATTGATTTTTAACATAATGCCCCAGTGAATTATTCAAGACTAAACTGGGTAAACATGAATACTGTGGTCAGAGAGAGAGAGATATGTACCCGGTTTGGTGCCCTGTCACTGGGTATTCCCTCTGGGATGGAGGGGGCAGTGCTGGCCTCATCCAGGTAGGAGCTGTCATCATCAAGCAGGAGCTCATCTCCCAGGGCATCCAGCTCTGGGATCACACGCACACAGCCATTGATGCGCAGTTATTACATGCAGTCTATTGACATAAGGACTGCATTGACTGCTGTTGTATCACTGTGCTGAAGTAAACAGCTCTTTACCTTGGCCAGGTCGCAGTTGTAAATGAGAACTTGTTCTCAACTAGCCTACCTGGTTAAATAAAAGGTGAAATAAAATAAAAAACAAAACTCTGTTGTGCGGCGGGAAATGATGAAGTATTGACCTACAGCAATGTTCTAATATAGCCCTATCTTGTACTGGAGCAACACCAACCGTGTACTGTCTCCCTTGTGGCTGTGTCATACTCTTACAGCACTGACCTGCTTCCAGGTCATCATCATCGATCTCTGGCGTCCCGTAGCTTCTGCTCATCGCCTCCTGCACCTCGTTGGCGTCCTCCATCATGTCCTCCAGCTGGTCTTGGAGATCCTGCATCAGGAAAACATGGAACTCTTGGCCCAAACATCTCTCAATCACAATAGGCCATTCACGTTACCCGGATGAATTATGACCCAGATCAGATGGCTGAAATATGTTGAGTCTTTCAAGACAAGAGTCTGTAGTAAAACTACTGCACTTCTACGTTAGACCACCAAATGGTGTTGTAGTGTATCAGGACTCGAAAAAGACAAATACCTCAATTTGATCGATCTTCACGTTCTTGTAGGCCGCCTTCATCTCTTTGGCTCCAATTTTCATGGCATCAACCTATAATGCAAAATCTGAGATTTTTAACCCAGAGAACAGCCTGGCATGACAACTACAGTAAATTGTGACTAAGTGCTACAGTCAGTACATTACTGTGGCCCCTTACTGTTGTTTTTGTGTCTTTGAGAGTTTGGATTGTGTAGTTAGCCTGTTCCATGTTGAAGGACTGCTGTGTGAGGTTGTCTCTCTGGCCCTCGTACCTGAAAAACAAGATTGAAATGATCAATACAGATGTTTTTATGCGCTCATATCATGACGTTTACTGCTACTTGATGTGGTTCATTAGGTTAATGTGATATGTGTCCTGATTGATTTGAGGTTATTGGTGTGTTGACAGACTCCATAAGTTACTCACATTCTTTTCTGCTTCAGTACCCTCATCGCCTTCTGCTTGACCATGTTCTGATGAAAACATTAACAGGAAACCATTAACAGGAAACAATTCACGTGACATCAGACCGAGCTAGATACTGCTGAGAACAAGTGGGGCCATACTTGTGTATTGTTTTGTTCAAGAACAGCATTAGCCTACACGTGTAATAGAATGACTTAGGTAAACATATCTGTCTACTATCACAGCTCATCATCTGCTTCACTCAGGGTAGGGTTAAATCTTACTTTTGAAGGGCCATCTCTCATCTTCTTCATCTGATCCTTGTACTTAACCAGTTCAACATCTAGTCTGGCAATCTTCTTGTCAATAGATTCCGCTCGCGAGTCAACCTTAAGAGAGAAAGAACGGGCACAAGTTAACCATGTAGACTGTTTTCATATTTCAATGATCTTGTAAGAGTCAAGAATCTTTGTATGTTGGTAACAGAAGAAGTTATTTGAATACATGTACTGGTAATTATAATGTTGTTGTTTTTTTAATCAATGTTATATTTTCCTTCAGTCAATTTTTACAGTCAATAGCACTAGCTTAACACCTGATTTGGTCAAACATAAAACTGGTTGGAGCAACACTTTTTTTTACAGTACATTGGAAACCAGCATCACCCTACTGAACTCCCTATTGACGATTGGTCATCTAGCTAATTAGCTAGCTAAGTCACTTGGACACTGTTAAAACGTGAATCAAACTAACTTTCACGATAACATTAAGTAGCTAAAGAGTATTTTATGAGCTATAGGTCTTCAATGAGCTGTCACAACTTTCTCCCATTGTTGCTAGAACAATCAGCTGTCATTCAGTTAGTTAGCTAGCTAGCCAGCAAGCCAACTTATTTTGTTTGTCATTGACACTACTCTGTAAGTTATTTCCATATATACTTACATTCCCTATGCAGTCTGTGAGATTTGGTGGTGGTCCCTTCGGTTTTCCTCGGCCGAAAATACGGTTCATTTTGAAATAAATATCCAATAACTCAAAACAACAAAGAATCTACCTGAACGTCAGGGAAAATAAAGCAAACCCGGAAGCAACATAGAGCTGACGTCACATACTTCTTCTTCGATTAGGTTTCACAGCGGTTGGCATCCAATAAATGTTGCATTTCTGCCACCTACGAAACGGGTGTATACGCCCTTATACTGCAGCATACGACAATTTATGCACTACTCTAACACTGGAAACCTAAACCTGCCTCTCTCGAACCGGACATTTCTGATTCCCAGCCCCATGGGCACCCCTACAATAAACTGGACACATGAGATTTTTAACAACGCTTTTTTCTGATAAAAACGAGTTTATTGCACGCCCACTTTTCGCCTGGGAACACGTTAGTGTGACCCACTGCTTTATTGATGGCTCGTGCAAAGCCATCAAACTTTTTATGGTCATGGTTAAACAGTTTTCCAGAAAAAGGTGTAAACCTGAACAAAATGCATGTCCCTGTTCTCCCGAATACATGTTTTAATTAAGACCGAGGTTTTTTACGATTTGTTGTTTCTAAATGGCTGCTGGATAATTTGATATGCACCGAAATCTGTTTGTTTGTAGGCATCAAATTGAGCGAATGCTGCGCAGGTTCACTGAGTTGCAAACCAAATGGACAGGTCCAGTTCCTTGATCTGTAGATCTGACGCAGTTGCTACCTCAGATTATGAACCCAACAAGTGTCACGAATGAGTTATGCAGTACCCACAGAAGGCCACAGGGCGGAGCAAGAGCGCTTATAAACCCATACTGTTTTTTTTTTTACTTTGAAACCCCTAACCCTTGGTATAACCTATTTTAGCCCTAACCCTGAATCCCAACCCTGACTTGTAACACAATGCACCTATATGTAACAACAGTATTGCTTCCGTCCCTCTCCTCGCCCCAACCTGGGCTTGAACCAGGGATCCTCTGCACACAGACAACAGTCACCCTTGAAGCATCGTTACCCATCTCACCACTTGCAGAGCAAGGGGAACAACTACTTCAAGGTCTTAGAGGAGTGAAGTCACAGATTAAAACGCTATTAGCGCGCACCACCGCTAACTAGCTAGCCATTTCACATCGGTTACATATAGCTGTATTGGTCACCATTTTTCTAACCCTAAACCTAACCTTGATTGACATAAAATAGCATGCAACAAAAGACTATATGTCCCATGATTTTCTAAAGTGGTCATTCATTACTTTACAGTTATACATATATCGTATTGGTTTTGGGAGAGAGAAAAAAATAAGGAAAAAGGAAACCGCCCACCTCTCTTTATAATATCACTGATCTTTAATAAGCTTACGTATCGGCCTCACTGCCTTCCTCAGAGCTTTTGTGAATTTCTTAAAATTAGCACCCTTATGAAGACCTAGTCCCACCCACATTCGTTCTACGCATCGAAAGGGGTAGGTGGTCTTTTGAATTTAGAGAGAGAAAAAAAGCAGGTATTGAAGCCCGGCCAAATAATCACTTGTCAGATGCGCAAACCTCAACTCTAATATACATGCAATATGTAAACATCTTAATATCTCATAGAACCGTAATAGAAAACACAAAAGACAGCCCTCGAAACATTACATCATGCAACCCTCGCAGATAACAAATTTACCTCAACATGCCCTTTGCTTGCGCAAGAAGGCAGAGCTGGTCGCTGCAACTGACAGCAGGAGCTTTTGGCGGGGCTTGTTGAGCTGGCTTCTTGTGCGAGAAGGCAGAGTGGCTAGATCATGTTGGTTGATGAATTTGACAATGAACGTAATGGGATAATACGTTTCCCGACCAGTTGACTGAATTAATGTTCAGGATTATTGATAATAGTTATTGAAATATTAATCAAGTATCATTTCAAAACATGAGCATGAACATAGATAATGAACATGAATCATCATAGTAATTCACAGTAATCTGTTTAAATGCTTTTTCAGTCCCTTGTCTTGCATTAGCAGTGTGGAAAGGGCCAGACAAAAGTGCGTGCAGGAGTTTTTCCGTGAGAACAAAGGGGTGGGGAAGCTGGGGGGCTGTCAGTTATAGTGTGTAGTCAATAGCCGATTGGCCCGTGGCATTCATTTTGCATAATGTAGGGTATATAGGGTAGCTGTACAGCAAGTGTCCCACAGGGGGCAGTTCTAAGCCCACCACTTTTTCTACTCTACATATCAGATATTTATTACCCTCCACCCACCATAGGCCAAGTCTCACAGTTTGCCGATGACCTCTGCTACAGTTCCAGCTCCAAATGTCCTCAACTTGCTGCAAAATAACCTCCAGAAGTCTATTGAAATGATCGAGACATGGTCTAACATGTGGTGAGTAAAACTGAACCCACAAAAGACTCAATGTGTCCTCTTTACAAGAAGCACCAGCAAAAAAAACAGGAAGCCCACAGATCTCAAACTCTACAGTGAAACAATAAAAATAGAAAAATAAGCAAAATTCCTTGGAGTCACTTTCCAGAAGAACATGCACTGGATAACCCATATAGTGAACATAGAGAGCGAGAGGGACGAAAAATACTTAACCACCTAAAAATGCTGTGCGGAAGAAAACATGGTGCCTCACCTTAGACAGTGCTGAAAGTCTACATCAGCTACACCCAATCTCTCTTTGGATACGCCCTACCAGCCTGGATAACAGCTTCACCACAGCAGACGAATCGGCTACAGATCATCCAAAACATGGCAATAAAAATGGCTTACAGAAAACCAAGATACATTATCAATCACCACGTTCACAGCATATCTGGACTCACATCAATCAACAATAGATAGTCAATCATTGGCCAGAAGTTCATCAACAGAGCCACTCACAACCAATCACTGAAGGAAGCTGTGGGACAGGCCAAATGGACCACAGATACACCCATGTCCTTAATGCTGAAACTGACCTAAAAAAAAATATTTATAATAATAATAAATGTATGTGTGTATAAAAGTGTGTAGATATATGTGAATGCATTCCTTAGCACTTCCACCCCTCTCCCCCTGCACAGAGCTATAATTTAATAAACACAACAAACTCATGTCGGGAAAAGAAAAAGGTGAAATTAATCAATGCCTGTTCTGATAAAAAACCTTAGGGCATTTAGCTTCAGGGGGTGCCTTGCTTGACAACACCCTCCTTCCTTGCTTCTTCCACCAATGCATTTGTTTTTATGGACAGAAACGAGTAGAAGCTCTGAGCTGTCAGATCAGGTCCATTGTCCGCAATATTACACTTCAAACCGACATTTTATAGAATACAAAACCAGAGATACGCCCCCCAAGTTCCTATTGGCTTTAGAGAGGCCTGGCGCTGACGCGTTATCTCCAGAGGAGCCGGTGCAGGTATGTAGTCAAGTATTTGTTTTATGTAATCTCAACCTAGCCGTTCCTTTTGAATGACCTTCATGTTTTCCCCAACAGGATACAGTGTTTGTGTCCTTGCAGATTGTATGCTTCGAAACTTGCATTGCCTGATGCACAGTGTTGGGTGCACCCTGGCACAACTCTGGAGCGAGCAACACATCAACAGTTGTACCATTTGCTATTGATTGTACACATTGGAACAAACAACGTAGCTCAAGGCGATTCTCCTCACGACTTTATCAGGAGGATGTGGGAACTGATCATCAAAGTTAGGGAGTATCGGTATGAAGTAAGGTTTGCCGTGTGCTCCATTCTACCCCGGATGCTACCACTAAACATGTAGTTAAGGAAACAAATCGGGTTTTGGAGCATGAAAACGATGGTCTCATTTAATTTAGGACTAATATATTATTTCTGAGGCACTCGCAACCCAATCACACACTTTAAAGCAGTGACCGGCGTCATCTTAATTGTCACGGCAATGGTAGGCTTTTTTTTGTTTTTTTTTGCATCGTTTTTTGTTTCATTACACGAGTTAGGGTACTCAGGGCAGGTTTAGATAGTTTATTTATGTTATGCGTTTTCTTTGCTTTTATTTTCTGATTTGCCTCAGATTTTTTATTTAACCTTATATTGTTTTTAGGTTTTATTGTGTTATCCGGTGTTCATGTTCTTTGTTGTTTTCCGAACATTGAAATGCACCAAATCCTCCTAACCATGAGCATGAATAAATATGCCTGTATATGTCTGGCTAAGAATGAAAAAGGCGCCCTGACTATATGATAGATTGCAGATATCTTTGGATGGTTGTAAAACCCTATATCTAAGCTACTCGGGATATGGTCGACCATCAATTTTACTCCATGGGGAAGTTTTGTTATATTGCTATATAAATTGGTTATATTGCATGCTAATGAAACGCATCATTTTCGACTCGAGCAATCGTTCCGTGCGGGAAATTTCCCATTGAGGTGCCCTTTGGTCCTTGCTAATCGGCATACTTGGGACGTCCCTATCCGTTGAATTTGAGGGTTAATGTAAGCAAAGGCAGTAGGCTTAGATAGGGGCGTAAGTGTCAATATGAGATCATCGAATAAGTGTAAAGTAATTCTTACTGAAGTAGTAATTACTCAGAATTGCTAAATATAAAATATTTGTTAGTTCATTTTATCACTTACAACCATGTTTAGAGGCTTTACAGTTAGTATTTATAAGTTATATTTTCTGAATCAATGGGTAGATATCATTAATTAATAGGTTAAAAAAAATGGACCTGGATCCAAAAAATGGATGTAGTAACTTTTTGATTCACCTTTGATATAAACCTAGACACAGACACTGGAAATTAGATTGATATATATAAATCTGGTAGATCTTAAGAGCCTTTGCTTTCCTGCCTGCCTGCCATGATATCAGATAATTAGACATGTGAATAATGAAAAGTGAAGTTACAAAATGTTGAACACAAAAAAGGCAAATGGTAGCAGATAAATAGTGAGCTGGTTGAATAAAAGACTGCACTTTTTAGACATCCCTATTTCCCCAATACAATGGCAATGTCTGTATTTCGCCAAATAACTCAGAATTGATGTCGAGCTCTGTGGTCATCAAACACTAGCCTTTCAAAAATCAGAAATTATACATTACTATTGGAGCTCTGAGGATGCCCCATTGAAATTCTACACGGACATGTCTTGTCTATTTCGCCAAATTTCTCAAAATGTGTACATTTAGATCTTTTCAAGTCAGATACTATTTTAATCAGGAGAATCTCCTCTTTCTAATGATGTAAGTCTGGGCAGCGAGCTCGGTTGTCATCAAATGCTAGCCCTAAAATACCTTTTGCCCTTGGATACCCTGAGCTCCGCCCATTGTTTTCCTATGGAGATGCATGCCGGTCTATTTTGCCAAATATCTCACAATGTGCATATTTAGATTTTTTTCAACTCGGACACCATTTGTAATTACGTAAATCTGGGCAGCGAGCACGGTTGTCATCGATCATTAGAAAATAAATAGAAGTTTTCATTTTTTCCCTACTTACTCATTACGCAGACATAAGCACAGTTGACACCATTGAGGTGCAGATGATTACTTCCAACACGAGTAGTTTTTTTTCTGTTTCGTCCTAAGAACAGATTGTAGTGGTAAAATAAAAAGGGCTATGCTTTTCTGTGCCATGTAGGCGAAATGGAATTCTAAGCATCACTCCACTCAGAAGAGGCTCAGCGAAGGTTAGTTTCAGGTCATTTGCTATGGCCTCGCGCTAGTGATGTTCTTTTGCTGTTATTCAGCCTTTGTGATTTGTGACTCCTGTTTTTCAGCCTTGTGTGAATTTTTGACTCATTCTATTGTCCAGCCTACCTACAATTAACACATACCACTGCTTTCCCCGATGCTACACATTCCTTCGTCTCATGCCAGTGGCGACCCGTCATTCAGGGCCTGTGGCGCAGACTTTGGAGCCCCACCTAGTATTTATTTATTTAGCCTGTTTTGCATGTTATTTTGGTAGTATGTGTCACATATCAGTTTGAAAACAATGTAAAATAAATCATTAAGGTTAATAAAGCCGCATACAACTTGGTCTCTTTTGCTTCCTTGAGTAAGGCAGCTCCAAAATGCAGGTGTTTCATCCTAGCTCAGTGCTTTCTGTGGAGGTGGGGCAGCCAGCGGAAAATACGTAGTGTAGGGGTTGGTAATGTTCTCTAGTTGCGCCTTGATTGGCTCAGTGTTCTGTCACTCATGGAGACACTACGTCACCACAAAATCTACGGGGAGAGCTTTCCCCTTGGGTGCTGCCATAGAGTTAAATTAGAATTGCCCATCCAAGATGGCTCAAGGTCATTGGCCACAGATAAAATGACGTCAAATCACATTATATCTACAATAGCTTTGATTGGACTGACCATGTCAACATCGTACTTTCAAAATCTTAGCTAGAAAGCTACTGGCAAATCCTTTTCAATCCTTGTCACATGAAGAGAAATAATTAAGAGAAATTATAGATAAAACGTATCGGTGCTCATTGGCCATTGGATATAAACATTACATAAGTTGTAAGTCGCAAATTCAACAATGAGTGCTTTGGAAGGAATCAGTAGCTAACTGCAAGCATTGCAAAGAAATCACTAGCCTGCTATTCAGTGGATTGAGCGTGTGGTCCAAGTTTGGATTTAAGGGTCTCTCTTCCAAACTTGAAAGGATAAACATGGAACAGTGGCCATGTTGTCAACCCAGCATGACTTCTGCTGCGCTCAAAACAACTGGGAAATCTCCGACGGCAGTGAGTTCAAGACAACTAGGGAACTCGACTGGGAAAATACGTTTTGAATGGTCATCCAACTCAGAATTGCAAGTCGGGAACTCAGGCCTCTTTCTGGAGCTCTGACCTGAAGATCACTGACGTCATCATGATTCAACCTTGTTTTTCTCAGAGTTTCCAGTTGTCTTGAAAGCACATTACATCTAGAGAATGCCAGACTTTGATGTCAAAATTTTCCCACAAAGGACCGCCGGAACACCTTCCTGTTCAAGTGAGCACAGCACAACAAGGTGAGTACAAAGTTGTCTTGTATACTGCTGTATGAATTATGTAATATGCCAGGGAGATATGTATACTGTAGCTAAGAACGTAATACTGTGTATGTTGTGTAGTAAGCTGTTAGTAGCCCATGTGCCTCAACCTAATAATTTGGTCCCTTTTCCCATCATAATTTTGCCTACTTTTCTGACTTGGTGGTACACACTGTTTTAGAGAAATTTTATCATTGAATATTGTAATAGCTTTCATTGTCTTTCATTGTCTGCTTATATGCCTCCTTTATTTATCCTATGGTTCTGACTTGGTGTACAGGGAGAATACTGTATGAACGGGCCATGTTCTGAATCCTGTCGCTGTACATTTCAAAAGTGCTGAACAAATAGTTATATTGACTACGTCCGTCCTAGCTCTCATTAATGTCTTAATCGAAATAACGGATATCCTCTTACCCACTTGTCGTTCCCTTATGCCATAGTTTGTACATCTCAATTGTCAGTAGAAACCACATTTGTTTAAGCAAGTCAGCCATATTAGCTAGCTTTTTTTAAAGGCAGTAAATGAGGCTGAATTAACTGTTTCGCTGTTTACAAGGCTCCGCTGATAGCCATGTGTCGCAGTGGTAAGGTGTTGGGACTGCTGTTGAAACTCTGTTGTTGGGACAGCTTTATGTAGGCCCTAACAGTGTGTGGGCACCGTTTGGCACTGTTATAGTGCAATTCATGTATTGTTTAGTGTTGTGTAGTGGCTTTGCTGGCATACATAAAATGTTTGTCCCACCAAGAGTTACATGCTAAAATCATCACTGTATCATGCCCTTCTGCACACTTCTCACCCCTAGGAACCTCCATCCTACATACTGCTGTGACTTGCTCATGAGCTTGACACCTGTAACAACGTAATGTATTCAGCACAAAAGCTCATACGGGATTACTTATATATCCTAACATCACTTTGTTGGACAAAGACTCAACATCAAAACTCAAAAGAACAAACAACGATTATTCTGTTTCAGCACTCACGCCACCCTGTCTGCGTCGCACCAAACGACGAGCATCACAAACATCGGGAATCTTCCCCCTTCTGTTGGTTGAGTTTCACATTTACTGCTACCCCAGTATTCAGTCCTTTCAATGTCACCCTTTTCTTGAGAGCAAAACTATTCACATCTATTGTTCCAATTCGTTTAACGCAGAGCACCTGCTCACTCAGACCAGTAAAAACACAAACACTTATCACCAGACCACTTCTGGTTACCATCGCTGATTCCACAGGACCCAACTCTGTTTTCACCCACCGAAATGTTAAAACATGTTTTTTTCCATATATAAATAAAATAAATTATATTTTATTAAGCACACTGTGATTAAATATTTAAAGACACACAAATGACTCAAGAGGGAGCCAGAGATCAAGATCACCTAACCAGAATAAGAAAACTTTTCCCAAACCTCCTCCTACCGCTGCTGCTGGCTTTCAGATTCTGCCATTAAGCTCCCGAAGTTGCCAGAAATGGGCTACACCAGGGATCGCAACCTTTTCCATTTGCAGTGCCAATTTGTCTTCCCTTTTCTACTGATCTGCGTGCCAGTTATGATTTTCAAATGCAAATTTTCGTGGAGCAGTTTATTTATTTTATAATAAAGTCTTCGTATCTCAAAATAATTTATGTAATTAATACAAATTATATCTAAATCGAAATTAAAATCATAAATATCTAAGTAAATATCTTTGTTGTCATCTATGTGAAAATAGCTGACATAAAGGCAACAAACAAAAACAATGCAGCCTGCAGGTAGAAAATGTCCTGATTAAAAAAAAATCACATTGGCTACACATGGCCTGTCTGCAAGGAACTTGAAACATTGTATCAACTTGGTCCAGCCTGAAGCATGTGCTAACAAACTTGCAACATTTTATAAAATTGAGCTCCGGGCCTCACGGGTGGCGCAGTGGTTAAGGGCACTGTACTGCAGCGCCAGCTGCGCCACCAGAGACTCTGGGTTCGTGCCCAGGCTCTGTCGTAACTGGCCGCGACCGGGAGGTCCGTGGGGCGACGCACAATTGGCCTAGCGTTGTCTGGGTTAGGGAGGGTTTGGCCGGTAGGGAAATCCTTGTCTCATCACACAGCAGCAACTCCTGTGGCGGGCAGGGCGCAGTGCGCGCTAACCAAAGTTGCCAGGTGCATGGTGTTTCCTCTGACACATTGGTGCAGTTGGCTTCCGGGTTGGATGGCTGTGTTAAGAAGCAGTGCGGCTTGGTTGGGTTGTGTATCGGAGGACGCATGACTTTCAACCTTCGTCTCTCCCGAGCCTGTACGGGAGTTGTAGCTACTAAAAACAATTGGATACCATGAAATTGGGGAGAAAAAGGGGTAAAATTCACACAAAAAACAACAACAAATTGATGTCCGGACAGACACAAATGTAGGCTATTTGCGCATGGGATAAAAAGTAATAATTTTCCTTCCCCTTTCATGCCCAGTGGTTATCAAAAGGGAGAGAGCTGGAAAGATAAAAAAAATGCTACATTGAGGAACTATTGTCATTCTCAATAATAATAACAGATTTAGTTTACTTTTTGTTTGAGGTGAAGAAAAACATACCTTGAGAAGTTCCACAGCCCATTAGTGGTGGTGAGTTAAGTCGATCAGAAATACTATCAGATCCACAAATGGGCACATTTATAAGCCTACATATAGTACCAGTCAAACGTTTGGACACGCCTACTCATTTCAGGGGTTTTCTTTATTTGTACCATTTTCTACATTATAGAATAGTATTTAAGACATAAAAACTATGAAATAACACATATGGAATAATGTCGTAACCAAAAAAAGTGTTAAACTAATCAAAATACATTTTATATTTGAGTTCTGCACACTTTTAATACAGGGTTCTATCGCTCTAATCATAAAAAGGCCTAGATTCATAAAAGGACCAACGGAAACAAGTCGAAGAACACTTTATGGACCCTTTTTTGTCTGAATGTTGTCCCTCTCTAACTGGGAGCCCAGACAGCCCTAAGTGCTTTTAGTAATGTGGGTGTATTTACATACAGTGCTTTCAGAAAGTATTCACACCCCATAACTTTTTCCACATTTTGTTGTGTTACAGTCTGAATTTAAAATGGATTAAATTGAGATTGTGTCACTGGCCTACACAAAATAACCCATAATGTCAAAGTGGAATAATGTGTGACATTTTTACAAATTAATAAAAAATGAAAAGCTGAAATGTCTTGAGTCAATAAGTATAACACCTTTATTATGGCAAAGCTAAGTCAGGAATAAAAAAGTGTTAACAAGTCACATGATAATTTGCATGGACTTACTCTGTGTGCAATAATAGTGTAACATGATTTTTTAAATGTTTGTCCCAACACATACAATTACTTGTAAGGTAAACCCAGATTCAACCACAAAGACCATGTTTTTTCCCCCAATGCCTTGCAAGAAGGGCACCTATTGGTAGATGGGTAAAAAAAGTAGTTGAAGTTCTTAACTGTACTTTGGATGATGTATCAATACACCCAGTCACTACAAAAATAGAGGTGTCCTTCCTAACTCAGTTGCTGGAGAGGAGGGAAACCGCTCAGAGATTTCACCATGAGTGAAACCAATGAATGGTGACTTTGAAACAGTTTCAGAGTTTAATGGCTGTGATTGGAGAAAACTGAGGATGATCAACAACATTGTAGTTACGCCACAATACTAACCTAAATGACAGAGTGAAAAGAAGGAATCCTGTAAGGATGCATCCTGTTTGCAATAAGGAACTAAAGTAAAACTGCAAAACGTTTGGCAAAGAAATGAACTTTATGTCCTGAATACAAAGTGTTATGTTTAGGGCAAATCCAGCACAACACGTCACTGAGTACCACTCTTCATATTTTCAAGCATGGTGGTGGTTGCATCATTTTAATTAAACGTCTTTTTAATCCCAGCCCCCATCCCCGCAGGAGGCTTTGTGCCTTTTGGTAGGCCGTCATTGTAAATAAAAAATGTGTCTTAATTAACTGACTTGCCTAGTTAAATAAAGGTTCAATTAAAAAATCATGTTTTGGGTATGCTTGTCATCGGCAAGGACTAGAAAGTTTTTTTATCATAAAAAGAAACGAAGCACAGGCAAAATCCTAAAGGGAAACATTGTATAGTCTGCTTTCCAACAGACACTGGGATACAAATTCACCTTTCAGCAGAACAATAACCTTAAACACAAGGCCAAATATACACAGGAGTTGCTTACCAAGACGACGTTGAATGTTTTGACTTAAATCAGCTTAAAAATGTATGGCAAGACTTAAATGGCTTTCTAGCAATGATCAACAACCAACTTGACAGTGCTTGAAGAATTATAAAAAATAATAATGTGCAAATATTGTACAATCCAGTTGTGCAAAGCTCTTAGAGACCTACCTGGAATTGACAATAGACCCACCTTTGGAAAGTTGACACTGCGACTGCTCTCAATGAACTAGACTGTACTATATGCAAACTGGAAACAGCATATCCTGAGGACGCATTTATTGTAGCTGTGGACTTTAATAAAGGAAATCTGAGGAAATCGCTACCGAAATTCTATCAACACATCTCCTGTGCTACATGCACAATACGGACCCTAGCTCATTGCTACTCGCCTTTCCGGGACAGCTACAAGGCCCTTCTCGGCCCTTCCTTCTGCTAATCAGATCACGTCTACATTCTGCTCATCCCCGCCCATAGGCAGAAACCTAAGCAGGAAGCTCCTATGGTAAGGACTGTTCAATGTTGGCCTGACCAATAGGAGTCTATGCTTCAAGATGTTTTGATCTCGACTTTAAATAAGTTAATTTATCTTACCCCCATTTGTATCAATACTTTTTTTGTTGTCACATTTGCTGGATGTCCTGTGGGTGTTAGACCATTCTTGAAACACATGGGAAACTGTTGAGCGTGAAAAACCCAGCAGCGTTGCAGTTCTTGAAACAAATCTGGCACCTACTACCATACCCACGTTCAAAGGGACTTCAATATTTTGTCTTGCCCATTCACCCTCTGAATGGTACACATACACAATCCACTAGGCAGGTAGCCTAGTGGTCAGCATGTTGGGGTAGTAACTGAAAGGTAGCTGGATCAAATCCCTGAGCTGACAAGGTAAAAATCTGTAGTTCTGCTCCTGAACAAGGCAGTTAACCCACTGTTCCACAGTAGGCTGTCATTGTAAATAAGAATTTGACTTGCCTAGTTAAATCAACAACAAAAAATTGTCTCATGCTTAAAAATACTTTTTAACCTGTTTCCTCCCCTTCATCTACACATTATTGAAGTGGATTTAACAAGTGACATCATTAAGAAGTGTATTGCTCCAAAATCTTCACAATTTAAATTATTTTATTTGTTTAACGGTAGGCTAAATTCAACTAACAATAATTGAAAGTCGCATTCACAATGCTTTTGGTAGTAGTGACATGTCTGCTGCTGGGGTCTGACTCCCTTTTATGGTTTGGGCACACTCTCCAAATGCAGCTATGAGGCTATTGTTAAACAAGGATGTCTGGGCCATCTCAACTTCCCTGTCTGCGGCACTGGCTGCTGCCTCATCTCCACGCGGCTGATTGAAGTGTCTCCAGGTATGAGGCCTCGGTCGCCCTCAGGTATTTGCTGGTTGTGCTTGCAATGTGTTTTGTCTTCCCTGGGAAAATATATAGGCAGAAGTAATGTCATGTACAGTACAGGAGTGATACGGTACAGAGAAAATATGTAAGCAGAAGTAATGACATGTATAGTTCAGGAATGATAATGCACATACACCCAAAGGAAACCTGAGGGCAGCCAGTGTGAGTGCAGTTTTGTTCTCCAACCATATGTATTGTTTCATCAAATGTATTGAATATTATCCAGCAAAAGCCAGTGTGGGACCAACCAGATCTACCAACCAAATACACCAATTATGCAAATAATACATGTCTTGGGTCAGAATATGATTAATTTAATAATTGTGACAGTTTTATAAATATAAGTTTTATACAAAAATGATTAGTGAGTCCCCCCTTCTATTTTTGGACTGCAAGACCTGGCACACTGGCACACAATCATTTTGGTAGCTCATGCTGACCAGTAGTGTGTGCCACAGAAAGTATTTGACTCTAGCCTGCCAAAATTAAGGAAATTAGAAGGGGGGGGAGGATTACGGCAAGGCTATTTTCTTCCCTGTCAAAATTCTCACTCCTACATCCTAAATTTCCTTAATTTTGTGGCTAGAGTCAAATACTCTCTGTGGCACACATCAGAGTCAAATACTTTCCATAGAACAAACTTCACATCAGGATGGGCAACCGAAATGAATAATTGATGCATGTGTGTTGTATTAAACATAGAGGAGGGAGTAAAATGTAGGCAAGCAAATAAACATTTCAGAACAACTACTAGTCGAATAAGACAAGGGAGAGATGACGAATTTTGGCAAAGAAATGTATTTATAGAGTAATACACTAGAAACAAATAGCCAAACCAAAAACTGCAGACATTACTGCCTCCCCCACGATCAAACCGACATAAAAAATAAAATGAAACGCAGCCTAACGTGATCAGAAATCTCAACTAGCCAGCAAGTCGCAGCAATGAAGACTTGATTGCGTCCGCGTTCACGCGAAGGAGGGGAGGGGGATTCTGGCAGGGGGGAGCTTTTCGGTACAACACCAGCTACCACCCGGTACACTACTCTCTAACTTAGAGACTGCTGCCCTATGTACAGTACCAGTCAAAAGTTTGGACACACATACTCATTCAATGTTTTTTCTTTATTTCTACCATTGTCTACATTGTAGAAGAATAGTGAAGGCATGAAAACTAGGAAATAACACATGTGGAATCATGTAGTAACCAAAAAAGTGTTAAACAAATCAAATTATATTTTAGATTCTTCAAAGTAGCCACCCTTTTCCTTGATGACAGCTTTGCACACGCTTGGCATTCTCTCAAACAGCTTCATGAGGCAGTCCTATGGACTGCATTTCAATTAACAGGTGTGCCACATTAAAAGTTCAATTAATTATATTGTGAACACCCAAAGGGTGTAAGGGTGGGAAAGGCCAAAATCACATGCCACATCTCCAGGTCCTGCATAGCACGGAGCAGCTTGGAGTCCTGTCTTCTTCAATAGGTCTGTCTCCACTGAGGTCAGCTGCAGACCTCCTTCGGATCATCCTGATCCCATCAGCCCTCAATACAGCTCCTACAGTAACTGTGCCCACAGGGGATAGCCTTCAGTAGATCCAGATAGACAGAACAACAGACATGGTCCAGCAGAATTCCCTGTTGAGCCATTTGGACTGTTGTTCACTCTCATACAGACAGAAATGGAAACTCTTAAGTTTTAGAAGGTTTGTAGGAGGGGTAGAGACTTTCTGGTTCTGCCAGGAGGTGGAGTTTGTTAAAGGGAGGGAGAGTGAGCAATGTAATCCAACACAAACATGAATATCCTGTGGCCTACGGGTCAAAACTGCTTCTTCACATACAAAATGGGTTTGAATCTGACCCACCACTATTTCAGCACACACTTCTATCTTTCCTCCAGAGCTACACTACACTCTTAAAAGAAAAGGTTCCTGGAGTATTCTTTTATGGGTTCTTAAAATTGAAACTGTTGGGGAACCCCTATAAGTTCCTCAAAGAACCCATTTAAATAGATCCTCGAAGAATCTTTTGGGGTAAGTTTTTTTGAACTACTAATGATAATATGCATAACAATAACAACAATAACACAATATTTTAGTTGTCAGTGTTTACGATTTTAGTGGCAAAGCAGAATTGAAAAAAAAAATGAAATATGAGGTAAACTTCCAGCAGAGCCCCAAGTCACATGATATATCCTCTAGCGTGTTGATGTTGATGTGTTGATGTTCTCCGTATCCACAGCCAGAATGATTTTGCAGTGCATGGTGATTGAACAGGTTTCCTGTTATATTCATCAGTGTATGGAGGGTGAAGTCTGTGAATCCCACCCCAAATTGTATTATACAGATGTTTAACAAAACATGCACATGACAGTATGTATTACCTGCAGACAGAGACACAAAAGTGAGCAATTCAGTCATCTGTACCCAATACAGCTAGCCTTCTACATATTCTTATAGCCTACATATTCTTACCTGTTTTTTTGTTTGGTATCCATTGAATTTGGTCAATTTTCTGTTTTTAGAAAGATTTGTAGATGACTGGAGGCTGTTATTGCAGCAAAGGGGGGACCAACTCCATATTACAGTTTTTCTCAATTGCTAAAACACAATTTCTGAAACCTTGCTTCCATTTCCTGAAAACATTAAACACAAAACCTCATCTTCAAACACTATTTACATAACCTCTGATTCCTCTTGCAAAATGAAACATTTGCCTCAAAACAGTTTTTACCTGTGTTCAAAATCAAACACTGCTCTCAAATCATAAACAAAGTGATATACACTCTCAAGCAGTCAGTAAACAATACACCGAAAAATAGAAAACACATTGTTCAAAACATACAATTCTCAGGGAGAAGTACATTTTTTATCTAAAAAAATAATCATATTTTTCCGTCATTGTCTTCTGATGAACAAAAACATGTTCTATCATAGTAGCTCAAAATTGATCATATATTACTACTCTACTTTGCTCTTTGCAATTTTGTTTTTTGTTCTTCCTCCTCCTTGTACCCCTATTTGTACAGTACTGTACCCTGCATCTCACAAACTTGTCCTTTGTCTCTGTGATACTGTAATTCTTGTTCTTTGTTGATATGAACCTGCAACCAGTCAAAATTGAGCAGTCAGTACAGTTAATAAATGGAAAGCAAAATGTTCAGGGCCATACAATTCATACATTGTACAGTATACAGCCTACAATGCACTGTACTACAGTATCCATTCTCAGACTTTCTCCTTCCCACCTTCAACAACCTGTTTGCTCTCTGAACTGGCTTATATTTGTTGTGTCGCATCATTTGAAACAGGTTAAATCAATTTTGAGTGGTTGTGTTCAATCAATGACATATGCTCTCTATTTGTATTTGATTGTTGCCACTTGTGTTTACCAGTATGGATGACATGTGCATTAGAGTGCAGAATGTGTTTTGAGAATGAGAATGTGTTTAGAGTTTTGCGGAAAAATCAAAGTGAGATCTGCAAATGGTGTTTTACCATGTGAAATGGTTTAAGGTATTGACAACAGACTGCATAATTAGCTAAATGAGTGTAAGGCAACTGAGAACTTTGTTCGGCCAATGGGTTTAAGTGTTTTAGCAGTTGAGAAAAACTGTAAATGCCCATGATTTTGGAATGAGATGTTCGATGAGCAGGTGTCCACATACTTTTAAGAGAGTAACGTTTGCTTTCCAACAGGTGACGCTCCAGTAACACACATTATGTGCTCCAGAACTATTATAGCACCCTATTCACATAATACGTTTTGTCTCAAAGTGTAAATGAAACAAGTTATCCATACCTGAACTACATAATAGCAAGAAATAACTATACTGGATGTTGAAACAATGCCAATGACTGATTGGCCTCTGTGTGCAGAATGCTTTGTATCATCTACCTGATTGTGATCAACCACTTGAAAGTTGTTAGCCTACATAAAATGGATCATATCAAGATCCATTGTACACCCAGGTTTGACATGTCATTGTGCTGATGTCTACATTGTTGGAGTCTACTAGACAAAAATAGGGTGCTGTACACTAATGCATTATGATAAATCCAATACTATTTAAATTTCAGTTCTCTGGAGTCTTGATAAATCTATCCTTTATTCAAAACTAGTGGGAATATAGATAGCCTTTTCCTATAAGTAAAAAAAAATGAATGAAGCTATTTTGAGCCATTTAGAAAGCCTCTTGAACATTATGGCAAAATGTAGATTTCCTCCTAAATAGACATGTCCAAAAGTAATTATTTTTTAGAGATGGCCAAAAACAATAACTAGTAATGCTGCATAGTTCCAGAAAGGTTAGGAATTCACCTTTCTGGTAAAAGAAAATAGTTATAAATTGCTGAGGTATACTCACTTTTGATAACACAAACTAAAATATTATAAAAGATATAAAAAATAATATTTATTTTTCCCCTATTCAACAAACGTAGGGGAATAGGGCTTGAAATTGCAGATTTTTTATATGGTTACAGTCAAATGATAAACAACTAACTAAGATTTCACCTTTCGTTTAACTGTAAAAATAAATATGATCATATTTAGTGATGAATTTCATATAACTGAAGACAGGGCATTTTCTGCCACTCTGCCACTGTCCTCTGAGCGACGCAGAGATACCATTCTGCAGACTTGTTACAACTTCAGCTTTACACACAGTGATTTTGTCCCTCTGTGGCCAAGAGAAAGTGTTCGTGTTCAATTCTACAAATTTATTTAGTATTTTTTTCATGTTGAGAGCTCTAGATCCGTCTGATAATATCACAGCAAGTTGAAGCCACGATTGATGGATTTGCTAGACTGTTCCTTTTAATGTGTCATCTCCCAGGCCAGGCTCCATCGCTCAGAGGCAGAGGAAATCCATAATTTGTGTGGATTTACCAAGAAATGTGACACCACTCCATATGCAAATGTCGGATTTGAAACCTGACACTTCAAGTCAGGTCCATTGACAGTGGTAGTGGAAAGCAGACAGATGGGGCTTTCTGGCACTATACGGTACTGGACCCCGCGATGTTCACAGAGCGCTTTGTACACCAAAATGTCAGTCGGCACCGGTCCAGAACTGCTCAAAGTCCCATTAATAGGGGACTTAACACCAAAGAGTTAAAAGGTTAATTAAATGTCCACATGCAAATAGCCATTGATATCTATGATATATTTGTAATAGTAAAAGGGAGAAGTTAATTGAGAGATAAATATGATTAAAAGCTTGTCCCAGTCAATGAGATGTACTGTAGTAGATGAGACGACATTATGTTTTTATTTCATTAACTTTGTGCGTAAACACACACACACACACACACACACACACACACACACACACACACACACACACACACACACAAAGTGTTGGCCTAATTGCGCTCCTTCAGCTCCTTAGATATAGCAGACATATCCCCACAGGATCTGTTCACATTTGAAGAGACGCTTCCTTAGTAATGACTTTAATACTGAGTACTGCACTGAGCACCTTCTGTACATTTGACAAAAAACTGAACCAGTGAAGGAGGTTATGAAAGTGATATTTACAAAAATTGCAATGACACACGAGGACAAGTTCTATGATCATCACTGTTCTTCTTTTTCTGAATCATATCCCAAAGTCTTTTGTTGTCAGTAACTCTAAACACATTTTAAAATGTTTTGTTCTTCCGTGTTTTCACAGGTAGAGAGGCTCTTATATCTGTATGCATGTGCCTCTGTGATGACTAAAAGGTGATAGGAGGATGATCGCTGAACTAAGCTCAATCACAAGCTATATTCTTCAAGAATCAATGGTTATATATCATTCATTTAATAGTCCCAAAAAATGGATGTACCAATCCCGGATTGCACCTTTAAAACTGAAGAGGAATGTATTTATTATGTACTGTACTGCTCTGAGAATTAACCACGTGTTATATCACATGTTATACGAATGCTATAGCTCTAAGAATGAATGACATGTGAGATACACAGTACATCTTAAAGTCATTGAATATACTGTACATTCCAAAGGGGAACCCGGTGGGCGTTAGAACATTTACAAAAGGAGTTGACTATCAAGCATTTACTTCCCTAACGTTGCTTGATCGAACAATTCAACTCTTAGGATTTAGTTGAATTTATGTCCTGTTTGCAATGCTTATTGACATGATTGAAATACGGGTACATTTGATTGTAAAAAATGATGCCTGTGCAAAGATATATACATGTACCATACATACAGTATTTATTTATGTATATTTTATCATACAGTAATTTGAATATTCAACCACGTGCATGACAAATTCAAATAAACCAGTCTTTATTTTCTTAGATTGCATATACTTAGTTTCTCTACTGTAAGAATATGAATATCCAAATATGAATATGTGCATCCAGGCGCAAGCTATATAAACATCACGTGATTGTTATCCTAAAATTAGCAACTTGACATGCAGGAGATAGCTCCAGATGTCAAAGATATGTAAGCCCTGTGTCAATAAATAAAATAAAAAACATTCAAATCCAGGATTTCCACAAGAGCCTGTCTCAAGTCACCTACAGTAAAGGTGTCCGCATACATAGGTCTAGTGTTCGTCTAGCAGAACTCAGCTCGGCGATATGAATGTCTGTACTCGCATACTCCCTAAAGACCTTCACTTGACAAAAAAACACACAAAAACGGCAATATTACTGTTGTTTGTCCCTCTTGGGCCACCGTAGCAACAACATACCCAGTAACACTTTCTCAATATAGAGAAATCAAGAAATCTGTCATTCATTTTGACATTTTTGCAGAGGTCTTAGTCGGGCAATTTTTAATCTAACTAAGATGTTTGATTCAGTATTTCTCAAGTGAAAAAATGTGCATGAAAACTAGTTGTCTCTCGTTGAATGACAACAAACACTTATTTGAAGAATCCTGCCCATAGTTCCCACTCCTACTAGGAGTAGTACTGTTGACCAATCACTGACGAAGGGGTGTAGACTTCGGGTACCAAACTTCGATTTGCACAAACTGGCAAACAAAAATCTGTCGAAAGACCAAAACAAACAAAATCTTCACCGAATGTCGTCATAATATATGTGCAAACTGTTTCGATTGGGAAGCATACGGTAAGCATAACCCTTCATTTTTTAACGACCATGTCCCCAGTAGGCAAAATCAGTTGAATTCATATTTCCAACATCTTTTCAAAAAAATAAAAATATTAATTCAACAAATTTAGCTCAAGGGGAAGTTAGTTGACACCAGTTTCCATGTTGTAGTATCAAATCTTTACTTTTGCCTGGAGATGTATCCTACTGTCTCCTGAACTGTAAAAGGCACATATGGCCTAGAAGCATGCAGAAGGACAAATCTGCGTCCAAAATAGCAACCTATTCCCCAGCGTGTAGAAAAGTACCCAATTGTCATACTTGATAACTTAATGGAAAGTTACTTGAGTAAAAGAAAATTCCCCCAGTAAAATACTACTTGATACTCGTCTAGAAGTATTTGGTACTAAATATAATTAAGTATCAAAAGTAAATATAATTTCAAAAATATGCATAAGTATTAAATGTAAAAGTATAAAATAATTTGAAATTCCTTCTATTAAGCAAAGCAGGCGGCACCATTTTCTTGTTTTTATTTTATTTATGGCAAGCCAGGGGCACGCTCCAACACTCAGGCATAATTTACAAACGAAGCATGTGTTTAGTGAGTCTGACAGATCAGAGGCAGCAGGGATGACCAGAGATGTGCTCTTCAGTGTGTGAATTAGACCATTGTACTGTCCTGCTAAGCATTCAAAATGCAACGAGTACTTTTGGGTGTCAGGTAAAATGTATGGAGTAAAAAGTATATTATTTTCTTTAGGAACGTAACGAAGTAAAAGTTGTCAAAAAATATAAATAGTAAAGTAATGTACAGATACCCCCCAAAAACTACTTAAGTAGTACTTTAAAGTATTTTTACTTATGTACTTTACACCACTGCTATTTCCTATATTCTGTAGTGTACTACCTTTGACCTTTGACATACTGTACTTTTGTCAAAAGTAGTGCACTTTATAGGGAGTAGGATGCCATTTGGAATTCAAAGAAAGAGACAGAAAAACATGTAAATACAATATAGAAAGATATATTATTAAAGGGAAAAAAATAAACAGTCAATAAGATGTAAAGAAATATAGTACCACTACATACATTTATAGACAATAGCAAATAAAACTTGTAGCACTTAACATATTTTAGAGTGAATTCTCACCAGTATCTATATTACAAGGTAAAAATGTTTAACCCATTCTATGTCCCTGAGGATTTCACCTTTAGGTGCACTTGATTCAGCAGCCCTAGCGCCAGGAAGGCAATGTGTTCCCATTTTGAACCATTTCATGCGTCTGAAATAGAACTCCACATGCCCAGCAGGCCCAGAGAGCAAATCAAGTGCACCTATAGGCCTACCGCTGGCCAATCACATAGCTCAGATCACCATGTCTGCATAGTTTCCTCAAGCCATAGGCTGTAAAAATAAGCCTTGTGTGCACAGCAAATTTGATACTGTGAGATTTAAAAGCTTTTAAAACCAAGACTAGAGAGAGACTCAAAGAATACAGCAAAGAGCCGCTGTTTTTAGACAAAAGTTCTCTCTTTAAGTTGTTATTCAGCACTGTCAGCACAGCAATGTTCCATACTTTTATAAGCCATAAAATGCACGTTCTCCCTAATTCCACTCACACTACAACTAGCACTGCAGCTGCAATGAATGAGTATAGCAAAGTGTTTTGATAAGCTTGCGTTGTTATTATTAGATCTTATTAGTAGATCTTGGCTTGATTTTGGACTCTAAAGTGATCTTGACTCAGAAAAGGTTGGTGACCACTGGAATACAGCCTTTCCCTAGCCCCAAATCCAAAGGTTTTTGTGTGCTCATCCCAAAAGGGTGTTGGAATCCCACAGGAGGTAATAGATCTCTGCACATGCACATTTTGGTTGGTGGAGACAGACATGACAAAATCGAATAGCCCAAAAAATGGATGTACCAATCCCAGAATGCCCCTTTAAAAGCTCTTCTCCAATCATTATTGGTGTTTTGTCATAAACACGTCTCAAGATAACTATTTAATTTACATGTCAAACTCATTCCATGTAGGGCCGAATGTCTGCGGGTTTTTGCTCCTCCTTGTATTTAAATGATGAATTAAGGTCACTGATTAGTAAGGAACTCCCCTCACCTGGTGGTCAATAAAACAAAAAAACATCCATAGACATTTGGCCCTCCGTGGAATGAGTTTGGCACCCCTGATTTAATTGGATGGCAGGGGTAGAGGAGGAATATTGCAACTTGCAATCCATTCAGAACTGTGCAGGAGTAGAGGAGCCTTAGGACAATGGAAAACAGAGTATAGGAAGGAAACAATCTGCTTAGTCATACCACTTCTCCAAGAATAATGCAGAACTGTAAAACAGAGAGCATGCATAAGGTGCTGGCACTCCTTTCCAAAGATAGAGAATTGCTTTGTTCACTAGGGTATAAACCCTGCATGATGATAGCTGTCAGTACTGGTCATAAGCAGGGTGTAACTGCTGACCGGAAAGTCACCGAGGGGCTCGAAGATGAGGGGAAGGCCCTATTCCCTTTCTCCGTGTAGACGGAAGAGGGAAGGGTAGGCAACATAGGAGGGAAAGCATACGGCATCACCCAATTATTCCTGGGTGTGTCAGCTGAGCTCTTCCACCCCAAATGGTGTGTCACCGTTTTTGGGGGATGGGGTCTCCCAGGGCCCCTCACATGGTCGTTGCTTCTACCAGGCTGCAACAAGTCAGTCTGGATAGATACGGGAAGTGGGCTTTCTCAAGAGAGAGCAGCCAGCACCATGACATAAGACGTCATGCAATATAGCAGGAGGAGGAAGGAAACAGCTGCAGCGCAGCGTCCTAATCATGGGCAGTAGGACAGCTACGTAATAAATATGTCTTGGCCCTGCTTCATGGAGGAGTGTTGTCAAGAGCGAAGATATATCGTCAGCCACTTGCTCCCGTAAGATTGGGAGGCAAAGCAGATAGTGGCCCGGCTGCGTGAACCAATCGCTGTACAAAATGGGATAAGGAAAAAGCTAAAGCTGTGTGAAAGCTTTGTGGGAGTGCCAGATAGCTCTGACGCCTGCACAGAGAATAGGGGTTTGTCTTAACGGAGGCATGCCTTCCCACTGCTGTGAAAATTCAAAGCGGGGAAGAGGAGGCAAATGTTAAACCTGAAGATAGAGGGTAGGGCAGGGAGCCCTAGGTTGGCCGACCCTTCTTACCTCCCGTAGGAGGGTGAGAGAGGTGGATCCTCGCTGCGGCTGCAGCATAGGACTGCTTCCCTAAAGATTTGGCCTGGTTCAGGTGCCAAGCCTGAGTCTTGGCAGACTGACCATCTCCGGAAAACATCTGAAACCCTACCTTCAAAGAGTATCTTCAATAATCCCTCACCACACCCTTCTCCTGCTTTCTTGCATACAGTACCAGTCAAACGTTTGGACACACCTACTCCTTCAAGGGTTTTACTTTGTTTTGACTATTTTCTACATTGTAGAATAATAGAAGACATTACAGCTATGAATAACACATATGGAATCATGAAGTAACCAAAGAAGTGTGAAACAAATTAAAACATATTTTACATTTGAGATTCTTCAAAGTAGCTACCCTTTGCCTTGATGACAGCTTTGCACACTCATGACACTCTCTCAACCAGTTTCATGAGGTAGTCACCTGGAATGTATTTCAATAAACAGGTGTGACTTGTTAAAAGTTAATTTGTGGAATTTATTTTGCTCTTAATGCGTTTGAATTAATCAGTTATGTTGTGACAAGGTAGGGGTGGTATACAGAATTTCAAAAATTTAAAGGTTTCTTCATGTGCAGTCGCAAAAACCATCAAGTGCTATGAGGAAACTGGCTCTCATGAGGACGGCCACAGCAATGGAAGACCCAGAGTTACCTCTGCTGCAGAGGATCATTAGAGTTACCAGCTTCAGAAATTGCAGCCCAAATAAATGCTTCACAGAGTTCAAGTAACAGACACATCTCAACATCAGCTGTTAAGAGGAGACTGCGTGAATCAGGCCTTCAAGATCGAATTGCTGAAAAGAAACCACTACTAAAGGACGAGTCCAAATTAGAGATTTTTGGTTCCAACCGCCGTGTCTTTGTGAGTAGGTGAACGGATGATCTCCGCATGTGTGGTTCCCACCGTAAAGCATGGAGGAGGAGGTGTGATGGTGTGGGTGTGCATTGCTAGTGACACTGTCTGTGATTTATTTAGAATTCAAGGCACAATGAACTAGCTTGGCTACCACAGAATTATTCAGTGATACCCCATCCTATCTGGATTGCGCTTAGTCCCACTATCATTTATTTTTCAACAGGACAATGACCCAACTCACCTCCAGGCTGTGTAAGGTCTATTTGACAAAGAAGGAGAGGGATTGAAGTGCTGCATCAGATAACCTGGCATCCACAATCACCCGACCTCAACCCAATTGAGATGGTTTGGGATGAGTTGGACCGCAGAGTGAAGGAAAAGCAGCCAACAAATGCTCAGCATATGTGGGAACTCCTTCAACTGTTGGAAAAGCATTCCTCATGAAGCTGGTTGAGAGAATGCCAAGAGTGTGCAAAGCTGTCATCAAGGCAAAGGGTTGTTACTTTGAAGAATCTAAAATATATTTTGATTTGTTTTACACTTTTTTGGTTACTACAGTTGAAGTCGGAGGTTTACATACACTTAGGTTGAAGTTATTAAAACTTGTTTTTCAACCACTCCACAAATTTCTTGTGAACAAACTATAGTTTTGGCAAGTCGGTTAGGACATCTACTTTGTGTATGATACAAGTAATTTTTTCAACAGTTGTTTTACAGACACATTATTTCACTTATAATTCACTGTATCACAATTCCAGTGAGTCAGAAGTTTACATACACTATGTTGACTCTGACTTTAAACAGCTTGGAAAATTACAGAAAAGGATGTCATGGCTTTAGAAGCTTCTGATAGGCTAATTGACATAATTTCAGTCATTGGAAGTGTACCTGTGGATGTATTTCAAGGCCTACCTTCAAACTCAGTGTCTCTTTGTTTGACATAATGGGAAAATCAAAAGAAATCAGCCAAGACCTCAGAAAAAAATTCTAGACCTCCACAAGTCTGGTTCATCCTTGGGAGCAATTTCCAAACGCCTGAAGGTACCATGTTCATCTGAACAAACAATAGTACATAAGTATAAACAACATGGGACGTCACTGCCATCATACCACTCAGGAAGGAGACGTGTTCTGTCTCCTAGAGATGAACGTTGGTGTGAAAAGTGCAAATCAATCCCAGAACAACAACAAAGGACCTTGTGAAGATGCTGGAGGAAACGTGCAAAAGTATCTATACCCACAATAAAACAAGTCCTATATCGACATAACCTGAAAGGCTGCTCAGCAAGGAAGAAGCCACTGCTCCAAAACATCCATAAAAAAGCCAGTCTACGGTTTGCAACTGCACATGGGGACAAGGTTCATACTTTTTGGAGAAATGTCCTCTGGTCTGATGAAACAATAATAGAACTGTTTGGCCAAAATGAACATTGTTATGTTTGGAGGAAAAAGGGGGAGGCTTGTAAGCTGAAGAACACCATCCCAACCGTGAAGCACAGGGGTGGTAGCATCATGTTGTGGGGGTGCTTTGCTGCAGGAGGGACTGGTGCACTTCAGAAAATAGATGGCATCATGGTGCAGGAAAATTCTGTGGATATATTGAAGGAACATCTCAAGACATCAGTCAGAAAGTTAAAGCTTGGTCACAAATGGGTCTTCCAAATTTTGATAGGTTCTTCCGAGAATAGGTGGGGATTCTAGCGAATCCCCATTGTGAGATAGAAACAAATAACTGAAAGAGAAACAATGGAACATCAGTCATCTAGTCTGAGCTATTTACAAAGGAACAGTAGCACTGCTGCGCTCACATTCCTGATATCGCCTGGGTTAGGCCCAGATCATTAGAGTCTTCCTTTCCAACTTGAGAAATGAAAGACACTTCCATGGCTAGTCATGCCGGCTTTCTAGTCCCGTGTGGGTTCTCCAGTGGAACTGGTGCCTCCGGGGACCTTACGGTGCCTTTTTTACCCGACCCCTTGTCCACCTTCTTCAGCTTTGTCGGGACGCAGAAGTCCCTGAAGCATCTCTTGAAATTCTCATCCAGGAATGCGTAGAGGACGGGGTTGAGGCTGCTGTTGGTGTAGCCCAGCGCTACGCAGAAGAAGTAGGCGGCCATGACGGCGGTGGTTTCTGGAACGCTCACCAGCGCCTTGACCAGGATGAAGATGTGGATGGGCGTCCAGCACACTACGAATACCACCACCACCACCATGACCAGGCGGGTGATGCGTCGCAGGTTGCGGTCCTTCTCCCGGGAGCCCGAGAGGAGACGCACGCTCTTGAGTCGTAGCACCATCAGGGAGTAGCACACGGTGATGATGAGCACGGGCACCACGAAGGCAAACACAAACACACAGATCTTCATCAGGGTGTCCCAGTACACGTATGGCTCCGGGAATTGTAAGGCACACTCCGTGGTGCCTAGAGGGAGAGAGATGGGAGAAGAGAAAGAGAGAGGAGAGAGGAGGTCGAGAAAGAGAGAGCACCGATGAAATGCACCTAGGCTCATACAAAGAGTTCTGAGAACACATACATTTCCCTTTGTGTCTGGTTCACCTCTCACTCTGCAGTGCTGTTATGGAATGCCTAATGTAAACTCAAAAGGGAACTTCCACTTTTTCCCACTTATTCACAGCTTAGAAACAATAATATGTGGTTTAAAGATAATGGCAAGCTCATGGCTTAGATTGATCATTCTTCTCCTCTACAAAATAGGACCAAAATGTACTGAGATTAGATGGGCACTTCTGCACATTGATTCACTCAAACAGAGACATAAAGTAACCTGCGCAAACTGTGCATAAAATTTTCATGACGTTCTCTTCGGAAATGTGTGCGTGTATGGATCCATGCGCATGCATTCTTTTGTGTGCGTGCTTCATGACTGTGTGGGTGTCTGCATGCTTTCTCACCATTGTTGGTCTGGGTGCCCCCCAGTAGCAGTGCTGGTATGCCGGCTGCCGACGACAGCATCCAGATACACACGTTGATCATCTTGGCATTGATGGGTGTTCGGAAATCCAGGGCTTTGACCGGGTGGCACACGGCCACATAGCGGTCAACACTCATCATGGTCAGGGTGAAGATGCTGGTGAACATGTTGTAGTAGTCGATGGATATGAACACCTTACACACCACCTCGCCAAACGGCCAAGAGTTCAACAGGTAGTCAGTGCTCTGGAAAGGCATTGTCGTGGTGACCAAGGCGTCGGCCAGAGCCAGGTTGAATATGTAAATGTTGGTGGCCGTCTTCATCTTTGTATACCTGTTTCAAAAACAGCATAGAGTAAAGAATGTAGGGTAGAATGTGTAAGGTCCATACCTGAGTTTAAATACTATTTAAAATCATCTATCTGGGCTTGATTGAGCTTGCCTGCATGGCACAGTGGAAAGAATAGAATAGTGACGAGTGCTAACCTCATCCATCTGGCAGACTAGAGCAGTCTTTTTCAAATCTCTCCTCAGGGAACCCCAGACATTTGACTCATGGGTAACTGGAAGTCAACATGGCTGCCGGAACACGTGTGTGTCAACATATACAGGCATATCAACACAAGTGGGTGTATGGAAAGCAAACAGCCAAATGGGCAGAATTTAGAGACCGTTTGGCGTGACTGCAACTGTCCTGACAAACCATCAGTATCACCACACAGGAACTGACCAATGAAAACACATTTAGAAACTAAAAACAAGGCCGCTCAATCAAAACAGTCTAACCAATCAAAGAGGGCTGATGTTACACCCATCGCCGATGATCCACCCACTTATTTCGCCATGGCCACTTTATTCACACCGCTTGAATTGTATAGTTTACAGCCTGTATTTCATTTTTATTAAATTGAGATTTTGTGCCAGTGGCCTACACACAATACGCCATAATGTCAAAGTGGAGTTATGTTTTTAGAATTTTTTACAAATTAATAAAAAATGTGAAGCTGTAATGTCTTGAGTCAGTAGGTACTCAACCCCTTTGTTATGGCAATCCTAAATAAGTTTAGTTGTAAAAAAAAATGTGCATGTCAAATAATAAGTTGCATGGACTCACTCTTTGTGCAATAATAGTTTAACATGATTTTTGAATGACTACCATCTCTGTGCCCCACGCATACAATTATCTGTAAGGTCCCTTAGTCAAGCAGTTAATTTCAAACACAGCTTCAATCACAAAGACAGGGGAGGTTTTCCAATGCCTCGCAAAGAAGGGCACCTATTGGTAGATGGGTAATACAAAATGAATTACACTTTGGATGGTGTATCAATAAACCCAGTCACTGCAAAGATACACAAGTCCTTCCTAACTCAGTTGCCGGAGAGGAAGGAAACCGCTCAAGGATTGCACCATGAAGCCAATTGTGACTTTAAAGTAGTTACTGAGTTGAATGGCTGTGCTCGGAGAAAACTGAGGATGGATCAACAACATTGTAGTTAGTCCACAATACTAACCTAATTGACAGTGAAAGAAAGAAGCCTGTACAGAATAAAAATATTCCAAAACATGCATCCTGTTTGCATCAAGGCACTAAAGGAATACTGCAAAAAATGAGGCAAAGCAATTCACTTTTTATCCTGAATAGAAAGTGTTAAGTTTGGGGCAAATCCAATACAACACATTACTGAGTACCACTCTCCATATTTTCAAGCATAGTGGTGGCTGCATCATGTTATGGCTATGAATGTAATCGTTAAGGAGTGGGGAGTTTTTCAGGATAAAAAAAGAAACGGAATGGAGCTAAGCAGAGGAAAAATCATAGAAGAAAACCTGGTTAAGTCTGCTTTTCACCAGACTGGGAGATGAATCCACCTTTCAGCAGAACAGTAACCTAAAACACAAGGCCAAATATACACCGGAGTTGATTACCAAGACGACATTGAATGTTTGAGAGTGGCCTAGTTCCAGTTTTGACATAAATTGGCTTGAAAATCAATGGCAAGACTTGAAAATGGCTGTCTAGCAATGACCAACAACCAACTTGACAGAGCTTGAAGAATTAATCAAATGTGCAAATACTGTACAATCCAGGTGTGCCACGCTCTTAGACTTACCCTGAAAGACTCAGCTGCAATCGCTGCCAAAAGTGATTCTAAAATGCATTGACTCAGTGGTGTGAATACTTATGTAAATGAGATGCTGTGTTTCTGTATTTCATTTTCAATAAATTAGCAAACACTTCTGAAAACATGTTTTCACTTTGTCATTATGGAGTATTGTGTGTAGATAAAATATAAATTTCAACCATTTTGAACTCAGGCTGTAACAACAAAATGTGGAATAAGTCAAGGTGTAGGAATACTTTAGGAATACTTTCTGAAGGCACTGTACATAGAATGGCTGTGGGTCCCCGTGGAGAGGTTTGAAAAAGGCTAGACTAGAGCAAATGTCAACAGTATTTGAAAGATTTCGAATGGTTTTGGAACCCAGGCGATTATTGTTATCGACAGCTGATGAAAGAACGAAATGAAACCCAAAGGAAAACTTTTCCATCTGTTAAACCTTTTACTGCAGTGGGCTAAATCAGGGTCACACAGAGGATTTCTTGGTAGTCTTAAACAGATCTACATTGACACAAAAGTATACACCTCACACACACAGGTTATGGTCTTTAAAAAAGAATACACATGTACCATGTCAGATAGAAAGTTGAAATGTATTACATTTTGAGTTTCTATCCTAATATTAGACATTATATACATCACAAAAGACTGAAATATAACCAAACCGTTTGACAGAGAAATACTGGATTTTCAGCATTTAAAAAATAAATAATGTTTATTAATTATGAAAAATATGAATAACGTTCCACCCATGAGGCCACTAGAGGGCGATTTTGTCTATCTCGCCATCCTCTGACCTGGTGATTTTCATTTATATTGATAATCCCAACAACACGGGGCAGACTAAAAGTAATATAAAATGATCATACAAGGTCTTTTGATGTCTCTGAAAAACTATATCTGTAACTAGGGGAGATAATGTCACGTGGCAGGGCTAGCTTAGCAGCTGTCATACTTTTAAATGGTGTCCCAAACACGTAAGTGATCTACATTAAACAATTTATATTTTAAAGTGGCAATCTGCAATTGGTAAATACATGTTTTGACTTTCAAATACACTGAGTGTACAAACATGCTCTTTCCATGACATAGACTGACCAAGTGAATCTAGGTGAAAGCAATGATCCCTTATTGATGTCACCTATTTAATCCACTTCAAAAAGTGTAGATAAAGGGAGGAGACAATAATGATGTTTAAGCCTTGAGACAGTTGAGACGTGGATTGTGTATGTGTGCCATTCACAGGGTGAATGGGCAAGAGAAATCATTTAAGTGCCTTTAAAATGGGTATGGTAGTAGGTGGTAGGTGCCAGGCGCACTGGTTTGAGTGTGTCAAGAACTGCAACGCTGCTGGGTTTTTCACGTTTTTCAAGAACGGTCCACCACCCAAAGAACATTCAGCCAACTTCACACAACTGTGGGAAGCGTTGGAGTCAACATTGGCCAGCATCCCTGTGGATCTCTTTAGACACCTTGTAGAGTCCAATGAGGCTGTTCTTAGGGCAAAAGGGGGTGCAACTCAATATTAGGAAGGTGTTCCTAGAGTTTTATACACTCAGTGAATATAGCCATTGATTCTTGAAGAAAATAGGACAACTTATAAATGTCTCAAAAGTTTAATTCAACTGTCAGTAGCTGTCTCAACTGTCTAAGCTTCAAAACAAAAATGCTGATCTCATGGATGGTCAGTCCTTGCATCCATCACTCTCTCTCATATGAGTGTGGTTACATTTCTCAAGCCCCATTCCTCAGCTGTTTACCCCATAAAGGGGTTGGGTGGCCCTTTGCTGTTGTTTGAATCCCAGATAATCTTTAAGATCTGAAACGGCTATAGATATATATACAGTGCATTCGGAAGGTATTCAGACCCCTTGACGTTTTCCACATTTTGTATAGTTACAACCTTATTCTAAAATGGATTGAATATATTTCCCCCTGTTGAATCTACACGCAATACCCCACAATGACAAAGCAAAAACAGGTTTTTAGAAATGTTTGATATGATATTTACATAAGTACTTAGACCCTTTACTCTGTACTTTGTTGAAGCACCTTTGGCAGCAATTACAGCCAAGTCTTCTTGGGTATGACGCTGCAAGCTTGACACACCTGTATTTGGGGAGTTTTTCCCATTCTTCTCTAAAGATCCTGTCAAGCTCTGTCAGGTTGGATGGGGAGCATTGCTGCACAGCTATTTTCAGGTCTCTCCAGAGATGTTTGATTGTGTTCAAGTCCGAGCTCTGGCTGGGCCACTCAAGGACATTCAAAGACTTGTCCCGAAACCACTCCTGTGTTGTCTTGGCTGTGTGCTTAAGGTCGTTGTCCTGTTGGACAGTAAAACCTTCACATTAGTATGAGGTCTCGAGTGTCCTGAAGCAGGTTTTTTTAATTTTTTTAAATACATTTTATTTTTGCATTTTCCAATTAAGAACATTCAAAACAAAAGTGAAAAGATATTAGACACCACTATGACAAAGTGACAGTAACAGACGAGTGTACAAAAATAAATATATTATATATACAAACATACAATAAATAAGTCATAATAAAGAGTAAAATAAAACATTATAATAATGAGACATTGGATCATATACCTGCTGTATTCTACATATTATACATTACGTGTGAAACATCCTGTTAGGATTATATAGAGATTCAATCAATGTGATGTAGGGGGAGATTCTCCAAATAGTCAATAAAAGGTTGCCAAATTCTGTAAAATGTCTCTAACTTAAGCAGTAAGTGATTTTCTCCATTGGGATATAACTATTAACTTCCGATCGCCACATTGCAACTGGCAGGGGGGAATCCCATTTCCATTTCAAGGCAATACATTTCTTGGCAATCGCTAGCAATATTTCTGTTAGCTTTATAGTATGGCTTTGCCTAAGATTTGAGTTAGTAAAGTTACCCGGTACACAGACCTCCGGGTCTAAAGGGAATGCAACCCCTTGAATTGAGGATATGGCATCGCATACCCACTGCCAGAAACCGTGTAGTTTTGAACACTGCCAAGTGGAATGGAGGAATGTTCCTTCATCTGAGCCACATCTAAAACACACGGAGGAGATATCAGGGTTGAACTTGTGCAGTCTAGATGGGGCGATAGAGAGCTGATGGAGGAAATTAAACAGGATCAGTCTGTATCTGGAGTTCAATGTGGATGTAACACCATCCCTGCATAGGTCACTCCATAGATCCTCATCAAGATCAATACCCAGATCTTTCTCCCATCTAAGTCGGGGTTTATCTAGCTCAGGCAGTGTTAATCCTGACATAAGAGCATTGTAAACACGGGAAATGGTCTTGAACAGTGGTTGGTCTGCGTGGCAGAGTTGTTCAATAGGTGACATCTTAGGTAGGTTCCATTGTCCCTTGAGAGTCACCCTAATAAAGTTTCATAGTTGTAGGTAGCTAAAGACATCCCTGTTAGGCAAGTGGTATTTCTGTTTCAGCTGATCAAAAGACATAAGAACTCCCTCCTCATAACAATTCTGCAGAAGAGTGACACAGACCATGGTCTAAAGTTACTATTCTGGAAAAACATAGGAATCAATCTATTGTTCCATGAAGGGGTTTTAGGGGAAAGAAATCCCTTCCGTCTGAACAGCTCATGCAGTTTGCACCATGCCTGGACAGAATGTATGATTAAAGGGTTGCCGGTAATGGTTTTTATAGATTTTCTGTCCATTTGTAAAACAATTCTGCCCCAGTGTCATCATTTACCTCAAACGTTTCAATGTTCAATCATGAGGGAGAGGGACCATTGCCAGACACCTAGACTGTGCAGCCCAATAGTATATTCTAAAATTGGGGAGGCTTAAGTCCCCTTGACCATAATCAAGTGTCAGTTTATCCAGGCCAACCGTAGGGGTTTTGCCGTGCCAGATAAACCGTCTGGTCAGCTTGTCGAGAGAGGAAAAGAATGCTGCGGGCACAGGGATAGGAACAAATATAGAAATCTGGGCAGGACCTTCATTTTAATTACATTGATTCTACCCAGTAGAGTGAGAGGCAAGTCCATCCATTTACACAGGTTACCCTCCAATTTTTGCAACAAGCTGGCCAGATTGAGTTTATAGAGGTTCTTCAGGTTACCATCCACCATTATGCCCAAATATGTGAAGCCCATAGGCGACCATCTAAAAGTAAACTTGTGCTTGATGGTATGGTGGTCAAAGACAGACAACGGTAAGATTTCACTTCTATCAAAATTGACCTTATATCCAGAGAAAGAACTATAACACCGTAGTAGGATCTGCAAGTGAGAGAGGGAATGTTCTGGGTTCATTAGAAATAAGATAAGGTCGTCCGCAAAGTGTGATAACTTATGGGTATGGGGGCCCACCTCAAAGCCATGTATGTCAGGGCACGTTCTAATAGTCTCAGCCAATGATTCGATGGCGAGGGCAAAGAGGTGGGGGCTAAATGGGCAACCTTGTCTGTTCCCCCTATAGAGAGGGAAAGAGGAGGAAGTAATCCCATTGATAGCAATCCTAGCTTTAGGAGATTTGTAGAGTGATTTTATTAAATGTACAAACACGGTACCTAAACCAAACTTTTCCAAGACGCGAAAGAGGTATGGCCATTCAACCCTATCAAAGGCCTTTTCGGTGTCGAGGGAGACTGCGACACTAGGTATTTTGTTTTTGTTAGCAAGGTGAATTATATCAAAGAACCTTCTGAGATTATTGGAGGACAATCTATTAATTATGAAGCCAGTCTGATCCGGGTTGACCAACAGGGGAAGACATGACTCCAGTCACTTAGATAGCATCTTGGTGACCAGTTTACAATCTGTGTTAAGGAGAGAGATTGGTCTATAGGAGGCACACTTTAGCGGGGTTTTCCCTTTCTTGTGAAGAACAGTAATCACTGCTTGAGAGAAAGACTCTGGAAAGTAGTTGTCCTCCCCGGCTTTTTAAGTACCTCCATAAAGGTAGGGGACCAACAGCTCCCTAAATTCTTTATAGAACTCTGGATGGAAGCCATCCTTCCCAGGAGATTTATTAGAAGGTAAGGATTTAATGGCCTCCAACAATTCAGGAACTGAGAACTGTTCACTCAGGCGCTCTCTGTCTTCCTCTGCCAGGCATGGGAGGATGAGAGAGGAGAGAAAGGAGTCGATCTCTGATATATCATCGCTTGATTGGGAAGTGTAGAGGTCTTCGTAGTATTTCTTAAAAGTATCATTAATTTCAGTAGGGGCAAAAGATATCTCATTAGTAAGAGTTTCTACAGCATTAATTGTCCTCTTACTTTTCTCTGCTTTCAGTTGCCATGCCAATACTTTGTGTGCTTTCTCTCCAAGCTCGTAGTAACGCTGTTTTGATTTAGTGAGAGCCCTCTCAGCTTGATATGTGTTCAGAGTATTATATTTCAGTTTTGTATTTCCCAAAAGCCTGTATAGATCTTTAACTGGGCCTCTTTGGTAGGTTTTCAGATTCAAGGACATTCAACCCTTTAGTATAGGAAATGATCTGTCCCCTCAGATAGGCTTTCAATGTGTCCCAAAGAATGGAACTGTCAGGAGCGGAGGGTTTGTTTGTCAAAGTAAAACATATTGATCTGCTCCTTGATGAATGCACAAAATTCAGGTTGCTTCAGGAGTGTAGAATTTAGTCTCCATCTATATGCCCCATTTACCTTGGTAGGAATGGAGATTGATAATACCAGAGGAGAATGGTCACTAAGCAATCTGGGGAGATACTCAATATCTAACACTCTATGAAACAGTTGGGTCGATAGTAAAAAGTTATCTATGCGTGTGTGTGTTGTGTGGGTGTGAATAAAAAGAGTAGTCCCTCTCCAGTGGGTGCAACTGTCACCAGATGTCTAGCAAATTAAGATCTTTCATGAATTGCATGGTGAGCTTGCCGGCTTTGGTAAGAAGTGAGGCTTTATCAGAGGACCTATCAAGAACTGTATCTAAACAAAAATGTAAATCTCCTCCAGTCAGTAGCTATCCTGGTTGAGCAGCCTGAAGGAAGACATATGGTCATCGAAGGTAGGAGCATAAATATTCAATAGGGTCCAAGACTCTGAAATCATATGCCCCTGCACCAAAACAAACCTGCCCGAGGGATCAGAGATGGTGTTGTTGACGCAGAAGGGGATGTGTCGACAAAATTGCAGTTCCTCTTGCTTTGGGGTTAAAAGAGGATGCAAAAACTTGTCCTACCCATTCCCTCTTCAATTTCTTGTGTTCACTGGCTGTAAGATGTGTTTCTTGTAAAAACACAATGTCAGCCTTTAATTTCTAAAGGTATGTATAGACTCTTTTCCTCTTAATCGTGCTGTTAAGACCTTTAAGACCTTTTGTATTAAGCATAGGTTGGATTGCAAATATATAACCGAATGGGAATCTCTCGTATGTAAATAGTCAGATAATATTTCAACTTTAGTTTGAACACTGAAGTGACCTCTGTGTCTCTTTAGGAAAGAAACAACAAAAAACATGGGAAAAGAAACAAAAACAGAAACCCCATCCACCCCAATTGTCAGACTAAAAGCACAATCCCAACAATCAAACATGAATACAATTGTAGAGATACGTTGTTGCTCGCTATCCAATTTGCTCAAGTGCTAATCCTTGGTGTAAACTAAAACCTGCAAGCTCTCTAAGTTGAAAACAAACGTTGTGAATAGACATTTATGGCTGAATATTTACTGCCAACAGTAAGGGCTGCTTGAGTCTCTTTTCAGGAGAGGAGAAACATAAATGGGGGGGGGGAAGCAGTGGGCCTAAGCCCACTAATTTGCTTCGCCCAGTGGATATTGACTAAACCAAAATATACTCTCCTGTAAATGTAATAGGACTCACCCCGGGAAAAAAAATGGTTAGTTGAAAAAGTACAAATCAATTATAGCGACCGGATAGCGGGGTAAACGGATTCAAATTCCAAGAAGATATCAGCAGTCCAGTCCCAGGACAGCACGGAAAAGAAAAAACAAACAAACTGTATCTTATCCCCCAGAGAGACCATCCTGATTCAGAAGTGGTTCAGTTCTTTGAGAAAAGTGAGCACTTCTCCCGGTGTGTTGAAGAGATGGCTTCGGCCTTTGTACTGAACTTTCATCCGCGCAGGGTGGATGAGGTAGCCGGTGATGTTTTTCTCCTTCAGTGCTTTGGTGGCAGGTCTGAAATGCTTGCGACGTCTGCTGAGATCCGCGCTCATATCCAGGAAAAGGCTGACCCTCTTGCCATCGATGGTGATGTCCTCTTTGGCTCTTGCCAGTTGCAGTATCTTCTCTCTGTCCTGGAAACAGAGGAACCTGATCAGGATGGCTCGTGGAGGCTCATCTGGCCGGGGTTTCGGTGCTGATGTTCTGTGGGTTCGATTTCCAATGGCTTAGTGACTTTGATTATGCCTAGGACATCCGGGATCCATTGAGTGAAGAAACGGACCGGGTCACGGCCCTCGCTGTCCTCTTTCAATCCCACCACACGGATATTACTACGTCTGTTCTGGTTCTCCATCTGGTCTACCTTGTTTTTGAGGTAGGCATTGTCCTTTTGCAGTTGTATCAGAACCTGGTCATGTCGAGTGATGGTATCCTCAACTGTGCTAATGCTTTCAGGATTTCAGGTTGTCAATGGAAGAATGGAGATCAGCCGATTTCTTGTCAATTTTCAGAGAAAGACCTTTGTTACCATCCTGAATTTTCCAGAGGAGAGTAGCAAGCATGTCAGCAGGCTCGCAAGAGGCTGAAACTGTCGTCTGAGTTATAAGGGCTAATGCTAATCTTGCTAGCTGTAGCGTTATCTTGGGAATCAACAACGTTTAGGTTGTCCTTCTTGCCTCTCGGCCGGAGGTCCATGGCTCTTTGGGAAGGTAGGTTTTTGACAATTTATCAGCCGATGTTAGAATATTGTTTCAATGTTGTTATTTAGGTAATAATGGAATAACTTTGAAGAGCTCGGTTTGTCAACGTCTGCTCAGCTCCGCGGCATCACGTGCTCCCTGGAGCAGGTTTTAATCAAGGATCTCTTTGTACTTTGTGCCGTTCATCTTTCCCTCTAATCCTGACTAGTCTCCCAGTCCCTGACAAATATCCCCACACCATACTTCCATACTTCACTGTAGGGATGGTGCAAGGTTTCCTCCAGATGTGATGCTTGGCATTCAGGCCAAAGAGTTCAATCTTAGTTTCATCAGTCCAGAGAATCTTGTTTCTCATGGTCTGAGAGTTCTTTAGGTGCCTTTTGGCAAACTCCAAGCGGGCTGTCATGTGCCTTTTACTGAGGAATCACTTCCATCTGGCCAGTCTACCATAAAGGCCTGATTGGTGGAGTGCTGCAGGGATGGTTGTCCTTCTGGAAGGTTTTCCCATCTCCACAGAGGAGCTCTGGAGCTCTGTCAGAGTGACCATCGGGTTCTTGGTTACCTCCCTGACCAAGGCCCTTCTCCCCCGATTGTTCAGTTTGGCTGGGGTCCAGCTGTAGGGAGAGTCTTGGAGGTTCCAAACTTCTTCCATTTAAGAATGCTGGAGGCCACTGTGTTCTTGGGGACCTTCAATGCTGCAGACATTTTTTGGTACCCTTCCCCAGATCTGTGCCGACACAATCCCGTCTCAGAGCTCTTCGGACAATTCCTTTGACCTCATGGCTTCGGTTTTGCTCTGACATGCACTGTCAACTGTGGGACTCTGTATAGACAGGTGTGTGCCTTTCCAAATCATGTCCAATTCATTGAATTTACCACAGGTGGACTCAAGTTGTAGAAACATCTGAAGGATGTTCAATGGAAACAGGATGCACCTGAGCTCAATTTCATCTCATAGAAGAGGGTCTGAATGCTTATTTAAATAAGGTTTCTCTGTTTTTTTATATTTTTTATTAATTTGCAAACATTTCTAAAAACCTGTTTTCACTTTGTCAATATGGGGTATTTTGTTGTACATTGATGAGGAAATGTACTTAATCTGTTTTAGAATAAGGCTGTACCGTAAAATTGTGGAATAAGGGAAGGGGTCTGAATACTTTCTGAATGCATTTTACATACAGTATAGCGTTATAGACTATTGGCCAGTTACCATACACATGATCCACTAGAAGTTAGTTGAGCCTGTTGCTTTTTTGGATCAATACCTTGGACATGCTCCCATTTCACACTGTCATTATTCCTATCATCGATAGATTCTACATTTACCATTGCCGTTTTGAAAATATAACGGGGTAGGGATAAAAGGAAGGCCAAAACATCTGCTATGCGGATGTCGGCCAATGCTGATTATCAATGGTTAACGCTCGATCTGATTGAATCTAGGCCTGTACGACAATTAAATCACCGCTCTGATAGCACATTTCCTTCTAACGAGAAGGGAAAAAATCAGTCAATCAGATGAAAAAAATATATCAATTGTAAACTGAGCTGGCTACATAAAACAGAGAGCTGAGAGTATATCGCTATTTACTAATCAATGGAATTAACTTGGCAAGGTGACGGAAAGGCCCAGTGGATTACAGCCCAACGAGCATGTTCTGACGCAGACATCCATGGACGTCTAAAATACGGAATTCTGCTCACCGGAAGATAATGTGCAATCAATCTGATTTGAGGTAATTGCCTCTAGTCTGGAGTGCTTTGTGAGGCGTTGGTGCACTGCGTATGACACCGGCACTGTTATATCTGTTTTACACATCATAAATAAAACCCAACGAGGTGCAAGCAACCCTATCAACATGATAGAGCGCCACTGGTTTTAAATGCAATTAATGCGCTTTCTCTCTGCCCAAAGAACACTATTTCATATAGGCTCGGCACATTTCATTTACACATTTAGAACACTTTTCAACATTGCCCCAAACAGATGTCGCATTCCAATTGTAAAAAGTCCCAATAGTAAAAAAAGTATTTTCCTTCCAATAGAACTGTACAGTATGTTATGATTGAAACAAAAAATAATAAAGCCTAACAAATCATATAGTGATTGTACATGTACTATTAGGTTTAAACATGCACCTGCCACTGGGTGGCTCACAAGTGTTGCAAATGTTTCAAAACTTCACTCTTTAGTTTAATTTTGTGTGCGAAAATGTGGTAAGGTGTTTGCATGGGCATTTTACTGAAATGTTGTATTTTTAGCATACTTGGTGTAACCCTTAATTTGCCTAAACTCTTTGGAAATAGGCGATATATTGGCAATTGATATCAATGCAATATTGAGATGAGTGTGCAAATCAATTATAATAAACCTTACCTGATGATAACATACATGACGAGGCAGTTGCCCACCAAGCCCACCACAAACACCACGGAGTACACAGCTGTGATAATGGGGATTATTGGGGACATTGACTCCTCTTCCCCGTCAGAGTCCAAAGTCAGATTGTGACCTGCTGCAAATCCAGACTGCGAAGTAGAATTCATATAACATTCTTCGCCGAGCGCCAAGTGGCACTTATCGGCTTTGAAAATTTCAACCGGGGTGGCTTCCATTTTTGGTTATGTTTGACCACCTAACGAAAAGGAGAAAAGGGCATATGCCTTTGACTGGCTGTTGGCTATGCGTGAAGTAAGCCCGAAATAAGAAAAAATAACGGTAAGAAAGTTGAAGATATGCGTCAAAATTATTATAGTTTGTAAATTAAACCAACTTTTTATTATATGCCGTTCAAATTCATATATATATATATATACAGGTCAAATCAATCCTGTTTTTAATGTGATATTAACAATTAAAACGTAATGCATAATGTGTGATTACACCCACCCGAGCCCTCGGTAACTTACCCTCTGGATATTAGTTCCTTCTGTTCCTTTTTTGTGTTTGTAGAATATGGAATTTTTGCTGAACAAAAATATATTTGCTGTTGGATTTCAGAAGGTTATGGCTCGCCAAACTTTGTAGAGTGGAGTATGTGAGCAACAATCACAGCACCGCGGTTCGGCGGAGACTCTAGTCACTCCCGCTCAGTAGCCTACCCAACAACTCCCCCCCCCCCCCCCCCATTGAGCCCAAATATGACATCAGAGAAGTGACAATAACCCCAAGGCATAGTTAACGTCCCCACGTACCCATATTGTTCGATGTAACCATGGACTAGCCCCACAACTGTGAGAGGTAAAGTGCGCAAAGAAAATACAGACATCCATTTCCTTATTACATGATTTAAATCACAATAATAGTATCTTTATCATATCAGTTATATCACACTATATAATATTCTTTGTGGAAGTTATTGACCATGAATAATATATAATTCCAGCACAGAACCAATCATTCATTATTAGCCACACAAAATACCCCTCTAACAAAGATGATGTCCTGTATGTACCCTATGTGATTATGCACTGTGACCAATCATATGCTGTGCCATATGAATATGACCTATGGTGATATATTGCCTACCCTCTATCCTGTAACGTAGGTAAATATAGGCTACTCTGTGAATGTCCTGAAATGCATGTACAAGCTGCAACTGATGTGAGTGGAAATGCTGGGTCTCAGTCTCGGTTTGTAGTCTTCTGGGTAGCCTGAGGGATGCCAAGGATCCATGAGCTCTAAACACTAATTACAGCTAATCAGAGGAGAAAGCAAATGAGAAGTCAATCCTTGTTAATACAGCCCAAAATGTTCCCACGGTGATTTACACGCACGATAGGTCCTCGGTTCAAATAAGTTCAACAGATACACAAACAACAAGAAGCAGATTGAAGCGCTTAAGCACAGGTCTTTCAAATGTTTAGCTGTCATCGTATCCATAGATGTCTATAATTGATTGGTGCATTTTTATTCTGTATTGCTTCAGTACTGATTATTACTGAGTCATACTCTGACTTGACTTAATCCTCTTGGCCCCCTTGGGTGCATAGGGCATCCACCATGGCTCCCAACATCATTCTCTTCTGCCAAAGAGCTTTTAGTCATACTCTAAAGTGTCGTATTTGCAAGGCCCCTTTCTCTCAAAAAAAAGAAATTCCTTTGGTTGAACAGATGTATTTTCTGTGAGGATCATCTCGTATTTTGTTCAAGCACTAGTACAGCAAAATGCTTTCCTGGAAGTTACATTTTATCTGCTGGGATAGGGGGTCATCCTAACACATTTCGCAGAATTTCTTTGAAAGGGTTAACTAGTTTGTAGCTTGTAAAAAAAATGGTAATATGTCATGGCATTTCAGCAACACTATGTATTCAATACAGGAATAGCGTTTAATTGTGTTAATTACCGTTTTTGAGAAAATATATGAAGAGAACACATAATTACTCAATTACTACATGCATTGAGGTTACCAGTCAGTTCCAGGTACTCACATAGCGTGTTCTACTGCAATGGCTGAAATGAATAAGGGTTATTTTGAAATGTAATATAGTTCTTGGAAATTTTCATTTATTTTCCCACTGTATCAATTGTCAATGTGAATGTCTTGTCAGTTCAATATGGATCACTTCCCATGTCTTGTTCTTCTGGTAGGTGTTGATGTAAGGCTCAAGTCATCTCTGGATTGAAGCTCTGAAATCTTCCTGACCTTAATGAAACTGTATTTCACAGCTTACATCACAAATCGCTCTCACAACGTTAGGCAAATCAGACACATGAAAATGAATGAGTGTCACCTGGCGGAGTCTACCTGAATTTGTGACAGTGGACATTTGATAAAGATATCCCCAAAAGTAAGCCAGGCAAAGAAGCCTGGATCGCTATCTCTTAGGTTGAATTCCAAATGGCACCCTACTCCCCATGATGCATTACTTTTAACCAGAGCTCTATGGGGAGCCCTATAGGGAACGGGATGCCATTCGTGACGCAGAATTACTCTGCATTTGACCTGTGACATCATCTTCATCCAACACAACAGACTCACCAAGATAGTATCAGTGGCTCCAGACACCATTCAACAACCGTGTAAAGACCTGCAGAAAGGAACAGAAAAACCTGTACTTCTTCACCCCAGAATACGGAACTGTTGTAGATGTCACCACTGCAATGGATATCTACTCCTTTGGGATGTGTGCCTTGGAGATGGCAGTGTTGGAGATCCAGGGAAACTGAGAATCTTCCCATTTCAGGAGGGCATCAACAACGTTATACAGTCACTGGAAGATCCCCCTACAGAGGGAGTTTATTCAGAAGTTTCTGGAGGCTGACCTGTTTAAGAGGCCTACAGCCAGAGAGCTGCTTTTCCACCAGGCTCTGTTTTAGGTCCCCTGTTGAAGCTGCTAGCTGCACACTGCATCGTTAGCCACCAGCATATGATCCCTGAGAATGCCTTAAAGGAGAACACTAAGAACATGGACCCCAACCTCATCATCGCTGAGATAAAGGCAGGCAAGCTGTTTCAGTATCCTGACTTGGAACTGGAGACGTTCCTGGAGGATGTCGGGAATGGTATCTACAACCTAGCGTTTGGGCTGCCCTCTCGCCAGCAGCCCCAGTAGTCCCCCATCAAATCCCCCATTGTCACCCCCTCTGTCAAATCCCCCATCCCAGAACCTGCAGAACCAACATTGTCTCAGAGTATTTTGTATTATTCTGTCAATCTGAGACAATCCCTTTAGTGTGATATGTTATGTATCGTATGGTACTGTATGTATTCATTTGTGGATGTCCATCATCCATTTTGTATGATATGTTACGAATTACAATTTGTATGATATTTCACGAACTCTTAAAATGTACAATTTGTTACAAAGTTGCAAAACGTATGATATGTTACAAATTCCAATATGTCATGGCTAACATTAGCTAGGTGGCTAACGCTAACATTAGCAAGCTCTAGGGGTTAGAGGTTAAGGGTAGGCGTTAGGTTAAAGGTTTAAGGTTGGGTTTAGTATTAGGATTAGGGAAATGGTTAGCTAAAAGGGTTAGGGTTAGGGGAAGGGTTAGCTAACATGTTAAGCAGTTGCAAACTAGCAATAAAGTAGTAAGTAGTTGCAAAGTTACTAATTAGCTAAAATTGTATGTGATAAGTTTCAAACACGCAACCTTTGGATTGCTAGAGGTTTGCGTTATATGCCCACCCATGCACCCAGACCAAACACCCTTCTTTTGTTATTGCCTTCAGTCTTATGCAACCATACCTAACGTAACATATCATACTAATTTGAGTGTCCTGGATTTACCTTCACTATGTTACGTCTAGTCTGTGAGAACAGTCTGGCTAAACTACGGACATACAAGGTTGTTCAGATGCAGTGTAATATTGAGCCGGTGGAGGAGAGTGCAAAACATTATCTGACACTACTGTGGAAGCTGGAGGACAAACTGAACAGACACCTGCAGTGCCTATAGAAAATATTCATACCCTTTTACTTATTCCACATTTTGTTGTGTTACATCATGAATTCATTTATCTATTGATTAAATAGATTGTTTTATCACCCATTTACAAACAATACCCCATAATGACAAAGTGAAAACATGTTTTTAGAGATTTTAGCAACAAACAAATGAAATACTGAAATATTTCATTCACACAAGTATTCACAACCCTGAGTTAATAGATGTTAGAATCACCTTTATCAGCAATTGCAGGGTAAGTCTCCAAAAGCTTTGTACACCTGGATTGTACAATATCTTCACATTATTATTTAAAAAATTATTCAAGCTCTGCCAAGTTGGCCGTTGATCATTACTAGACAGCCATTTTCAAGTCTTGCTATACATATTCAAGAAGATTTAAGTCAAAACCGTAACTTGGACAATCAGGAACATTCAATGTCATCTTGGTAAGCAACTCCAGTGTATATTTGGCCTTGTGTTTTAGGTTATTGAATTTGTCTCCCAGTGTCTGTTGGAAAGCAGACTGAACTAGGTTTTTCTCTATGATTTTGCCTGTGCTTAGCTCTATTCCATTCCAAAAAACTTCCATTTTATTCCAAAAAACTCCATAGTCCTTGCCAGACAATCATACCCATAACATGATGCAGCCACCACCATGCTTAAAAATATAAAGAGTGGTTCTCAGACATGTGTTGTGTTTGCTCCAAACATAACGCTTTGTATTCAGGACTGTAATGCCCGGGGTGTAGTGGAGGAAGGAGTCAGACGCAGGAGACAGAGAGTTCAGAGTAGCGCTACTTCTTTATTCACCAACCAGGTGAAAACAGACTGTCAGCGTCGTGTGTATAGGTGGCAGGGAAGTCAGGCGCAGGAGAGTCAAAATGGAGTGTAAATGGAGTCTTTTAATAAATGTCAACAGAACATGCTCCATAACACTAAAAGTACAGACATGAAAAAACATGGGTACGAGGACCCGTCGCGCACCAACACAACAAAATAACAACACTGACAATAAAACAATCTCTGACAAAGACATGAGGGGAAACAGAGGGTTAAATACACAACAGGTAATGAATGGGATTGAAAACAGGTGTGTGGGAAGACAAGACAAAACCAATGGAAAATGAAAAATGGATCAATGATGGCTAGAAGACCGGTGACGTCGAACGCCGAGCACCGCCCGAACAAGGAGAGGCAACGACTTCGGCAGAAGTTGTGACAGTACCCCCCCCCCTCCGACGCGCGGCTCCAGCAGCGCGTCGACACCGGCCTCGGGGACGACCCGGATGGCGAGGTGCAGGGCGATCCGGATGGAGACGGTGGAATTCTGATAACATGGAAGGATCTAACACGTCCTCCACCGGAACCCAGCATCTCTCCTCCGGCCCGTAACCCTCCCAGTCCACGAGGTACTGAAGGCCCCTCGCCCGACGTCTCGAATCCAAAATGGATCGAACAGAGTACGCCGGGACCCCCTCGATGTCTAGAGGAGGCGGAGGAACATTACGCACTTCAGCCTCCCGGAGCGGGCCAGCCACCACCGGCCTGAGGAGAGACACATGGAATGAGGGGTTAATACGGTAATTAGTGGGCAGTTGTAACCTATAACATACCTCGTTCACTCTCCTCAGGACTTTAAACGGCCCCACAAACCGCGGACCCAGCTTCCTGGCAATAAGACCGCAGAAACCTACCCACATCCTGGTTAACTCTCTCCACCTGCCCATTACTCTCGGGGTGAAAACCTGAGGTAAGACTAACCGAGATCCCCAGATGCTCCATGAATGCCTTCCAGACCCTTGATGTGAACTGGGGACTCCGATCAGACACTATATCCTCAGGCACCCCATAGTGCCGGAAACGTGTGTAAACAAGGCCTCTGCAGTTTGTAAGGCCGTAGGGAGACCGGGCAAAGGGAGGAGACGACAGGACTTCGAAAACCGATCCACAACGACCAGGATCGTGGTGTAAACCTGTGAAGGTGGAAGATCAGTCAAAAAATCCACCGACAGGTGCGACCACGGCCATTGAGGAACGGGTAGAGGTTGTAGCTTACCTCTGGGCAGGTGTCTAGGAGCCTTGCACTGGGTGCACACCGAGCAGGAGGAAACATAAATCCTCACGTCCTTAGCTAAAGTGGGCCATCAGTACTTCCCATCAAGACAGCGCATCGTCTGACCTATCCCCGGATGACCAGAGGAGGGTGACGTGTGAGCCCAATAGATCAATCGGTCGCGGACAGCAGATGGAACGTACAGACGACCAGCTGGACACTCAGGGGGAGAGGGCTCTGCACGTGACGCCCGCTCAATGTCCGCGTCCAGCTCCCACACTACAGGCGCCACCAGACACAGAGCTGGGAGTATGGGAGTGGGATCCATGGATCGCTCCTCTGTGTCATACAGCCGAGACAATGCGTCTGCCTTAACGTTCTGGGAGCCTGGTCTGTAAGAAAGAGTAAACACAAAATGAGTGAAAAACATGGCCCACCTTGCCTGGCGAGGATTCAGTCTCTTCGCCTGCCGGATGTACTCCAGATTGCAGTGGTCAGTCCAGATGAGAAAAGGGTGTTTAGCCCCCTCAAGCCAATGCCTCCACACCTTCAAGGCTTCTACGACAGCTAACAGCTCTCGGTTCCCCACATCATAGTTTCGCTCTGCCGGGCTGAGCTTCTTCGAAAAGAAAGCACAAGGGCGAAGCTTCAGTGGCGTACCCGAACGCTGAGAGAGCACTGCTCCTATCCCAGCTTCGGATGTGTCCACCTCCACTATGAATGGCAAAGAGGGATCCGGATGAGCCAACACAGGCACCGAGGTAAACAGAGTTTTCAGATGCCCAAAAGCCCTGTTCGCCTCAGCCGACCATTGCAAGCGCACCAGGCCCCCCTTTAGCAGTGAGGTAATGGGAGCAGCCACCTGACCAAAACCCCGGATAAACCTCCGGTAGTAATTTGCAAACCCTAAAAAACGCTGCACCTCCTTTACCGTGGTTGGAGTCGGCCAATTACGCATGGCTGTAATGCGGTCGCTCTCCATCTCCACTCCTGAAGTGGAAATCCAATGCCCTAGTGTAACGGATGTGAAACGGCTAGCTTAGTTAGCGGTGCGCGGTAAATAGCGTTTCAATCGGTGACGTTACTTGCTCTGAGACCTTGAAGTAGTAGTTCCCCTTGCTGTGCAAGGGCCGCGGCTTTTGTGGAGCGATGGGTAACAATGCTTCGTGGGTGTCAGTTGTTGATGTGTGCAGAGGGCCCTGGTTCGCGCCCGGGTATGGGCGAGGGGACGGTCTAAAATTATACTGTTACACTAGGAAGGAGATGGATTGTTGGAAGAACAAGCATTTCTCAGCCTTGACATATAGATCATGCTCCAACAGGCAACCAAGCACCCTGCGCACCAGGGACATATGCTCGGCGCGTGTAGCGGAGTATATATGTCTCCATAGCCTCCGTCTCCGCTTGCGACAGGGGATACACGTGACTCTTGGGATATGCAGCGTCTACCAGGAGATCTATCGCACAATCCCCCCGTCGATGGGGTGGTAATTGAGTCGCCTGGTCTGGACTTTCCACCGTAGTAGCAACCCCTAAACCCCTAAACACCTACCTGAGCACTCTTGCGACCACCCTGTGAGAGCCCTCTGTGGCCAAGAAACAGTGGGGTTATGACAAGCTAACCAGGGTAGGCCTAGCACCACAGAATATGCAGGAGAATCAATAAGGAAAAGACTAATCTTCTCCTTGTGACCCTCCTGCGTTATCATACACAAAGGTGCAGTTACCTCCCTGATAAACCCTGACCCTAATGGTCGACTATCTAAGGCATGAATAGGGAAAGGCATATCCACAGAAACAATCCCTAAACTATGAGCTAAACTTTTATTAATGAAATTCCCAGCCGCACCTGAATCTACTAGCGCCTTATACTGGGAATGCAGGGAAAAATCAGCAAAAGAGACCGAGACAAACATTAGTGCAACAGAGGGCTCTGGATGAGAATGGTGCCTACTCACCTGGGGTGATGCCAGAATACCCTGCCTGCCTTCTCTATTCCCAGAGGAACCAACCCGGCACCGACCACCAGTGTGCCCTCTGCGACCATGAATGGAGCTCGAGCGGGAACCCCCTCCGGTCTCCCTGTGCACCATCCCTCCCAATTCCATAGGTTCGGGAGAGAGGGTGCGGGAGGATGGAACAACCAGACCCCGACGGACGTCCTCGCGTAGACTACAACGGTAATGGTCGATCAGGGCCCTGTTGCTCCAACCAGCGCCGGCAACCAAGGTCCTAAACTCCAAAGCAAACTCCTGTGCACTCCTCGTCTCCTGCCTCAGATGATAGAGGAGCTCACCCACCGCTTTGCCTTCGGGTGGATGGTCGAATACTATCCGGAATTGGCGGGTGAATTCCTCAAAATGGTCCAACGCCGCATCCTCCTTTCTACACACAGCGCTGGCCCATTCCAGGGCTTTCCCGGTGAGGCATGAGACGAGGGCGTAACTCTTCTCACGGTCAGATGGTACTGGGGAAACTGTGGCCAGATACAAGTTCAGCTTAAGGAGGAAACCCTGGCAGCCGGCATTATCTCCGTTGTATCCCGTGGGTAGGGATAAATGGATCTTCGGTTCCAGAGGGGAAAAAGCGTTCAAGGGAGATTCCGGTTGTGGTGGTGGTGGCGCTGGAGAAACTCCCTGTCTCTCCCAGCGATCCATATTCTGGACAATGCGATCCATAACAGTGCTCAAACAGTCAATCGCCTCCGCTTGTTCCCGGACACATTCCTCCACCTCCATGGGCGTAGTGTCCTCTCCTGCTGACTTCATATTTTTCGGTAGGAGATTCTGTCAGCGTCGTCTGTATAGGTGGCAGGAAAGTCAGGCGCAGGAGAGTCAAAATGGAGTGTAAATTGAGTCTTTTAATAAATGTCAACAGAACATGTTCCATAACACTAAAAGTACAGACATGACAATAAAACAATCTCTGACAAAGACATGAGGGGAAACAGAGGGTTAAATACACAACAGGTAATGAATGGGATTGAAAACAGGTGTGTGGGAAGACAAGACAAAACCAATGGAAAATGAAAAATGGATCAATGATGGCTAGAAGACCGGTGACGTCGAACACCGAGCACCGCCCGAACAAGGAGAGGCAACGACTTCGGCAGAAGTTGTGACACAGACGCCACACCAACGACGACAACGACCGCAGAGCGCCACCCGAACGGGAAGGGGAGCCACCTTCGGTAGGAGTCGTGACAAGGACATAAAGAACATTTCTTCGCCACATTTTTTGCAGTTTTACTTTAGTTTCTTGTTGCAAACAGCGTGTTTTGGAATATTTTTAGTCTGTACAAGCTTCCTTCTTTTACCTCTGTCAATTAGATTAGTATTGTGGAATAACTGCAATGTTGTTGATCCATCCTCAGTATTCTCCTGTCACAGCCGTTAAACTCTGCAAATGTTTTAAAGTCACCATTGGCCTCACCAGTCCTCCCTCGCGTTATACAAGCATTTTTCTACACCCACAATAATATCTGCTAAATATATGTATACCACCAATAACATTTAATTTGATTAAAACTTGATTTGATTTCCTCGCCAGCAACTGAGTTAGGAAAGACACCTGTATCTTTGCAGTGACTGGGTGTATTGATACACCATCCCAAAGTGTAATTAATAACTTGCTCAAAGGGATATTCAATGTCTGCTTTTTATTTTTACCCATCTACCAATAGGTTCCCTTCTTTATGAGGCATTGAAAAACCTCCCCGGTCTTTATAGTTGAATCTGTGTTTGAAATACTTTCTGAATTCACTGTAAGCCAATGCTAGCCAATGATAATGTACAGGAACTGTCTGTTGAGCTGTTCCAACTGGGCTTCATCAGCAAGGTGGGCCAGAGCAGGATGTACTAGAAGAGGCCTTCACCAAGTTCTTCAGCAGGAACGGTTCCCTCAACCCTGCCACTGTGCCTTTACAGGGCTGCCAAGTCAGTCCCTTTCTGTTTAGTTCCCTCTATACAGTAGCAACATCTTTTGGGAAGGAAGCCAACACAGTTATCATATGTCAGTATTACTTGTTAGGGTGGCAGGTAGTCCAGCGCTTAAGGGTGTTGGGCCTGTAACCGAAAGGTCGCTGGTTCCAATCCCTGAATTGACTTGGTACAAACCTGTCCATGTTTTCTTGAGCAAGGTACTTAAATCTAATTGCTTCTATAAGTCACTCTGAATAAGAGCTTCTGCTAAATTATTAAAATGTAAATGAAAAAATGTACAAATCACTTGTTTAGAATATATATCCAGAACTGTATCAGGGAGGAGTTCAGAGATATGGTAGTATGGTGCCAGGACAATAACCTCTCCCTCAAAAAGACAAAAGAGTTGATCGTGGACTACAGAAAAAGGAATGCAGAGCACACCTCCATTCACATGGACGTGGCTGTAGCGCAGCGGGTCGAGAGCTTCAAGTTCCTTATTGTCCACATCACTAAGGACCTATCATAGTCAAAACACAACAAGATAGGAGGCTGAAAAGATTTGGCTTGGGACCTCAGATCCTCAAAATGTTCTACAGCTGCACCATCGAGAGCATCCTGACTGGTTGCCTCACCGCTTGGTATGGCAACTGCTCGGCATTCGACCACAAGGAGCTACAGAGGGTAGTGTGTAGGGCCCAGTGCATCACTGGGGCGGAGCGTTCAGCAACCGAGGACCTCTATACCAGGCGGTGTCAGAGGAAGACCCAATAATTGTCAAATACTCCAGCCACCCAAGCCTTAGTTGATCAAATGACTCCCTTATATTATTCATATTTATTTTTTGCACAGGCTTGATGTACACTCACTGGACTCTAACCACACATTCACATATACTACACTGACACACACATGGACACAAACAGAAAACACACACACACATGCATACTGACACCACACACACACACACACACACACACACACACACACACACACACACACACACACACACACACACACACACACACACACACACACACACACACACACACACACACACACACACACACACACATACATTCACATTCCTTTACTCTTCACATACACATACACAGCTGCTACTCTCTGTTTATTATCTATGCGTATTTACTTTACCCCTACCTAAATGTACATATTACCTCAACTACCTTGACTAACCCGTACCCCTACACATTGACTTGGTACCGGTAGCCCTTGTATTTAGCCTCAATATTGATATTTGATTGTGTTACTAGTTTTCCTTTAATTTATTTAGCACATTTTATTACTTTAAAAAAAATTGCACTGTTGGATAAGGGCTCATAAGTAAGCATTTCAAACACCTGTTGTGTTTGGCGTAAGTGACAAATAACATTTTTTTTTTTTTGAAAACATTCACGACGCATAAATCAAAACCAGGAATTCATCGTTTTGACTCGTGTGCCAATAATTAATATATGTTTGTACAATTCATTTGCAAACACCTTCGATTGCACTATAAAATAATGAAGGGTTCTTCTTACAGATCATAAGAATGTGGTACTGCTGCAGTGTTTCACATGTCATGATTCATGCCTTATGGCTATCTTCCAACAGTCCTCATGTTTGTGTGTTTGGTGAAGATTAAGGATGATTGACAAGTATATCTGAACATAAAAACAAATATGTTCCTGTGAGCATTGGGAGCTGCATTACCAAGGCTATGGATTAAATGCACAAAGACCAAAAGGTTGAAAAATACATTGATTATAAAGAGGTTTTAAGAAATACAGTGAAGAGATTCTGTTTTTCTAAATAGAAAGCATTACATTCTCAGTGAACTAAAATCGTATTGATTGTCATTGTCGTGTAATTGATGATCCATGGAACATAAAATTATGAATTGACAATAAATGTGTCAATTAACTATTTAGCCAAGCTAAGATGTTTCCATTGTATTTGTTGATGTTTAAAATGCCGGGTTGCCCCTTTAATCTTTCAAACCATATTTACATCTCTTGCACAAATATTGTAGTATTTGCTGACTGGTTGGTATAGTCCACTGACTATGGGTTTCAATCTCATCCCACTGGGCACGACTGGTTGAATTAACATTATTTCCATGTCATTTCAATTAAGTAACATTGAACCAATATGGAATAGACATTGAAATGACGTTTGTTACTAGCGGGCTGGAGTACTCTGCCAGTGTGAATTCAGTAATCCAATTTGGAGAACAGCTTACATTTTTATCCTCCCACAAATCGACTGCTGCTGGAAATTAATTTATGATCTTGATGTTTATTGAAACAGTGTGGGTCAAAGATCAATCTCAATCTGCTCCAGTCATTTGATGATTGTATCTAGTCCCTAGAAGAATTGCAGTGAGATCCCAAATTGAGATGTACATCTTGTGTGTGTGTGTGTGTGTGTGTGTGTGTGTGTGTGTGTGTGTGTGTGTGTGTGTGTGTGTGTGTGTGTGGCATGTGTGTGGGAGTGTGTGTGTGTGTGTTGAGTTCTGTCTTGATTTCTTTTGGGAGTTTACCAAGACCCTTGGGAGTTTAGACCATGTCTTGTTTATCCCTATTCTCCTCTGTCTTTCAGAGGAACCGTGAACATTCGTTCCACATGCTGTTTGTACTTACGCCATGTATCTGGTAAGTTCGTAGACTCCCAGTCCATTCGAGGTGAAGGAACTCCAGAAAAATCCATCTTGTAAGACCTTTTACTCTGACACCATGTCTTGTTTTAAACACTTTGTACAAAATAATAAAATGCAGTACTACAGGATATTTCTTAACGTAGCTCTTTATTAGCTAGCTATAACTGGCATGTTCACGTATCGCCAACCAGGATCAAACTGACCATGACCTAACCATTTGGGTGGTCTTAACCAATCATAGCACAGTATGATATGGCGGTAAAATGCATCCAATTACAATTCAGTATGTTTACACATATGAATATTACACATCTGTCTGCCTGTCTATGACTCACCTGGAAAATCAATGCTGCTTCAGCTCAAGTCAAACCCCAAATATATTTACTTTAACCAAATAAATGTTTTATTTGTTTGTGACTTTTTGGGTGAAAATAGTTTGAGGTTGTGAGCTGTTCAGTATCGCTTGGCCAGACATACTCCTATAGCTGCAGATGGTATAGCAAGACTGAGCAGTTTTAATTCATCAATATTTTCATCAGATTTCTTTCGCTTTAGTATCGGTATTGCGGAAGTTAAGATGTCGCTGGCTACTTTTTGCTATGGTTTGAATCACTGGAGACAGAGAAAAAAACTGTCAAGTGAAGAATTGTCTCTTGACAGAGCTGTCAAGAAATCTGTGTCAAATTGCCTTGATTAAATATGGAACTCACTGCTGTTTTCTGTGTGGAGCTCCTTCCAACAATGATATTGATTGGCTATCTTCCAATTCATTTGGAAAATGCTGGCATGTTTTATAGCCATTAGGCCTGAATGCGTCTTCGCAACAGGAATGGTTGGTTGACATGAAGAATAATCTACAGGCATAATCTCTACCAACCAGTCTCCCATGTAGTATGGAGTAGAGTAAGAAAATCTTAAGCATCATCTACTCTTGAACGAATGAGTCTAAAGACAAAGACACAACAGGAGGAGATGCTTGACTTGCATTACGACACACGAGTTGGATAAAATAAAACAGCTGAGCATGTCACCAAGACATTCATAAGTACAGTATGCAGGCATCTTTCACATTTACCAACCTGTAAAATGCACTAACTTACAGTACACTGTATATCAAAAATCCATAACAAATCAATGTCTAAACTAATAACGCCCAGTAAAAAATGCCCAGTAAACAAAGCAATATGTGCGGTTGTGGCCGTGACCCGGGTGAGTTTAGCCTTAGTGCAGCCAGTCAGCAGGGCTTCTTGTTTGATATGTGGCCCTGAAGAACAGGTGATCATCTCTCCAAAACGCTGACGGTGCATTATGGGATACTTGGACGTTTATGGCTGATGCTAGAGCCAATCGGACCATAGAGTGCATGCCCACTGCACAGCACACAATACATCAACAATTGAGGGAGAGGGATGGAGGGAGAGAGAAAAGGATGGATGGGGAGGGAGGAGAGCAAAAGTTAGTGTGGGACCAGATAATTATCAGCAAGGGGACAGGCCTTGGGGTAGATCAAGCAGAACTGCAGATCAAAGATAGAGAGGGAGAAAACGAGAAGGGGAAGAGGGAGAGAGAAAGACAAACCATGGGGCATCATTTACCATTTTCAGATCACGGTGTGTTTTCCTCCCAAAAACCTCAACATTACGTTTTTCTCCCCAGGACATTACCCATCACTTCTCATCCATTTTCTAAATTGGTTTACAGTTCTGGAGGCTGGGAATTACAGGTGGCTTTTACCCTGACATTTGAAAATAACTCCTTCTCCGTGATCTATTTGTCCAGCAAAAGGTTCCCCGGGTGTAAATACGTAACACATTTTCTTCAACACAAATGGCATTCAGGGTCGAGAAGAAAGCGTGTCGAAGTTAGTCTAAATGTTTTCTATGTTAGTCTAAACGTAGTGATCAAATACACAGGGTTGTATTCATTTGGCACCAAACAAAAGAAAACATACTGAAACAGGGAGGGACTATGTAAACATTTCCAATAACAAACACTTTTTTTGTTTCCGTTGTAAAACGTTTCGCTACGATGTGCCCTATTGAATACGGACCTCGTTTTCATATGCCATACCAGCCTAATGGTTAACAGTAACTGTCCTAGGCTGCGGTCAAACTTAAAGTAGACAGCCCTCTGTCCTAAACCCTCAGTCCTTGAATGACGTTTTACATCGTCACATCCGAGTGTATCTTAAATGTCACTTGAACAAGCAAGAGAGAGTGCTGATCGGAGAGGCAACGTCCTTGGTGGAAATCTTGAAGTTGAGCTTAAAACAATCAACCTAAAGCTATTAATGTACCTAGCACGCTAACGTCAGGTAGCTAATTACCCATAGCTGGCAAGCTAGTTTCATAGTTTGGTAATTTATTCCAAAACATTTCAGAATCCCCAAATATAAGTTTATGAAGCTCAGGGCGAGACCCAGACCCAGACACAGGAGGCAGATGGTTAGAGTCCAAGATGTTTATTAACAATCCAAAAGGGGTAGGCAAGAGAATGGTTGTGGACAGGCAAATGGTCAAAACCAGTTCAGAGTTCCAGAGGTACAGAATGGCAGGCAGGCTGGAGGTCAGGGCAGACAGAATGGTCAGGCAGGCGGGAATGGAGTCCAGAAAACAGGCAAAGGTCAAAACCGGGAGGACTAGTAGGAGAGAATGGAAAAGCATGAGCACGGGAAAAACACGCTGGTTGACTTGAACATACAAGATGAACTGACACAGAGAGACAGGAAACACAGGGATAAATACACCAGGGAAAATAAGAAACACCTGGAGAGAAACACCTCGAGACAATCACAAGGCCAGGTGAAACAGACCCCCCCCCCCCCCAAAGGGCACCACCTGGCGTCCTACCTGGACACATACCTGGTTGATCGGGGTGTCGGTGGTGGAAGTCGGTGATGAGGCCTGGATCCAGGATGTCTCTAGGGGGAACTCAGCACCTCTCATCTGGGCCATAACCCTCCCAGTCAACCAGGTATTGGAAACCCCTGCCACGGGGTCGAACACTCAGGTGGCGTTTTACTGTGTATGCTGGATGGCCGTCAATGACACAGGAAGGGGTGGGTGGGTCTGGGAAAAAAGACAAAGAACAGTGAGACACGAGCTTAATCTTAGACACATGAAAGGTAGGGTGAATACGGAGGGTACGGGGTAACAAGAGATGGACAGCAGTGGAACTAAGGATTCTAGAGATGGGAAACGGACCTTGAAATGGGGGGACAGTCTGCGAGACTACCCGAAGGGGCAGGTCCCATGTAGACAGTCATACCCTCTGCGGAGCTGGAGTTTGGCGGCGGTCCGCTTGTTGACAATACCTGGAGTTGGTCTCGAGAAGTGCTACCCGAGCTCTTCTCCAGGTACATCGACAGTGGCAGATGAACATCTGGGCCGAGGGTACGTTGACTTCTGGTTCTTGTTCTGGGAAGAGAGGAGGCTGATTCCCCTTCTGAGTGCTCCATGGGGTGAGTCCCGTGGCAGACGAGGGAAGGGTGTTCCAGGAATACTCCACCCAGACCAGTTGACTGCTCCAGGTAGTGGGATTGGTTGAGACCAGGCATCTTAGGGTGGTCTCCAGGTCCTGGTTAGCTTGCTCCGACTGGCCGTTCGATTGCAGATGGAATCCGGAGGATAGGCTGGCCGAAGCCCCAATAAGAGTGCAGAACGCCTTCCAAAACTGAGATGAGAAACCATATCCACCGGGAGTCCATGAATCCAGAAGACGTGCTGCACCATGAGCTGGGCCGTTTCCTTGGCAGAGGGATGTTTGAGAAGAGGGATGAAATGAGCAGCCTTAGAGAGCCAATCCACTACTGTCAGAATGATGGTGTTGCCATCAGACAGGGGAAGCCCAGTGTCAAAGTCCAGAGAGATATGGGACCAGGGACGATGAAGGACCGGTAGTGGCGGAAAAAGGCCAGAAGAGGCTTGCCATGGAGTCTTATTCTGGGCACACACCGTGCATGCGGCGACGAAGGCAGAGACATCAGGAACCATTGTGGGCCACCAGAAACGTTGTCGTAGGAATGCTAGGGTACGACGAGAACCTGGATGACAGGTTAGCTTGGAGGAATGAGCCCATTCCAGAACCCGGGACCGGACTGAGTTAGTGACAAACAGCCGGTTAGCCGGGCCCCCTTCAGGTTCAGGCTGGGAGCATTGTGCCTTGTGAACCAGGGTCTCAATACCCCAACCCACTGTGGCTGCAAGGCATAAGTTAGGGAGAATGGTTTTGGAGACAGAGGGTGTGGCAGAGGAACTGTGTAGGCAGGAGAGAGTGTCATGGTTCACATTTTTTTGTCCATGGGCAGTAGGAAATGGTGAAGTTGAGTCTAGTAAACAAGAGAGCCCACCAGGCCTGCGGTAGAAGTTTGAAAAAGGAAACGTTGCAACTGCACCCTGGACGTAGGTTGAGGCCAATCCACCACTGCTTTCACCTTTCCAGGATCCATCTGGACATTACCCTCAGCAATGAAATATCCCAGAAAGGCGATTGTAGAGCGGTGGAACTCATACTTTTCAGCTTTCATGAACAATTGGTTCTCCAGGAGGCACAGAAGGACCTGCCTGACATGAAGAACATGTTGTTGGGCAGATTGGGAAAAAAACAGGATGTCGTCAAGGTAGACGAACACAAACGGTTTAGCATGTTCCGGAGAACAGTGTTTACAAAAACGTGGAAGACAGCGGGGACATTGGTGAGTCCAAACGGCATGGCCTGATACTCATAATGTCCGCTGGCTGTGTTGAAGGCTGTCTTCCACTCACCCCCTTTGTGTATCCGAATCAGGTGGTAGTCAATCTGAAGTTCCAGCTTGGAAAAAATGGTGGCCCTTGGAGAGGTGTGGTAGGGGGTAACGATTTTTAACAGTAATGTCATTCAGTCCCTGGTAGTCAAAGCACGGACGCAGGGTCTTGTCCTTCTTCTTCACAAAGAAAAACCCTGCGCCAGCAGGTGATGCAGACAGATGGATGGCCCCAGTAGCCAGTGACTCCTCTATGTACTCCTCCATAGCCTTGGTCTCCGGCACGGATAGAGAATATAGCCGACCCCGAGGTGGTGTGGTGCCTGGGAGAAGATCAATGGCACAATCATAAGAACTGTGCGGAGGAAGGGATGTAGCACGTGCCTTACTGAAAACTTCAAGGAGGTCATGGTACTCAGTGTGAATGGCAGAAACATCCGAAGCCTTGCTAACGTACTGAGGAAGACGTCTCGGGGAAGGCTGTGCTGCTTGAAGACAGTGGGAATGGCAAAATAGGCCCCAACCCAGGATGGAGCTCATGGTCCAGTCAATAACAGGGTTGTGTTTTTGGAGCCAGGAAAATCCCAAGACAATAGGAACATGGGGAGATTCAATGAGGAGGAACTGTATGGTCTCGGTGGATACCTGAAACCCTTAAACGGGCACAGTACTATGGGTGACTCCACCTATTGAGCGGCCGTCCAGTGCCCTAGCATCCATGTGCACTGAGACAGGTAGACTGGGAATACCAAACTCAGTAGCAATAGTAGCATCCATAAAACTTTCATCCGTCCCAGAGTCAATGAGCACTAGGAGAGACTTAGATTGGTCTCCCCACAGCAAAAGCACACAAAAAAGGTGTGCAGTGTTGGGAATTAGGGAACTCCCAGTCTGGCTCACCAGAGTACTTGTACCCACCAGAGACAAGGGTTTCCTAACAGGGCAGGTAGCTATATAATATCCTGCCCCTCCACAGTACAGACAGCAGTTAGAACTCAGCCTACGTGAGCCTTCCCCAACCAAGAACCTGGCTCTTCCCAATTGCATAGGCTCAGGAGTATCCAACTCACCCGTCGTTGATGATTCACGAGGGAACTCGGGTGGCTTCAGATCCTCTCGGAAAAACTGCCTTTGGGAACTTCCGGATTCCTTTGAAGGGTAGCGAGCCATAGCGGATGAACGAGTGTGCCCGAGGCCAGACCTCCTCTCACTCCTGCGTTCCCTTAAGCGTCCATCAATTCTAATGGCTAGGGCGATGAGGGAGTCGAGGTCCACCGGCAATTCCTGAGCAGCTAGCTCATCTTTTACCACCTCAGTTAATCTGTGAAGAAAGGTATCGAAAAGAGACTCCGGATTCCAGGCACTCTCGGTGGCCAACGTGCGAAAATCAACCACGTTAGTCTACCACACTACGGGAGTTTTGACATAATTCAAGAAGTTTACTGGCTGCCTCTCTCCCGGATACCGGAGACTTAAGTACCTTCCTCACCTCTGCCATGAAATCCTCCAGATGACAACAAATGGAGGATTGTTGCTCCCAAACTACCGTAGCCCAGGAGAGCGCCCTTCTCGACATTAGCGTAATAATATACGCTTACTTAGATCGGTCTGAAGGAAACGAAGAAGGCTGTAGCTCAAAAATAATAGAGCACTGAGAAAGAAAACCCCAGCAGGTACCAGGATCCCCAGAATTATCGCTCCAGAGGTAAGCGGGTTCTTCAGATTGACTACCACCTCTCAGGGAGCCGGGGTAGGCTGTACACACTCACCACAAATAGGGAAAAAGTTACTGGATGGTTGGGGAGTCTCAGAGATGGCAGGCTGCCTCTGAGCTAACTCCCTGATTTGCTCCACTATAGCCTTAAACCCTTGGTCGTGGCATTCCGTCAATGGGGTGGCAGGGTAGCCTAGTGGTTAGAGTGTTGGACTAGTAACCGGAAGGTTGCAAGTTCAAACCCCCGAGCTGACAAGGTACAAATCTGTCGTTCTGCCCTGAACAGGCAGTTAACCCACTGTTCCTAGGCTGTCATTTAAAATAAGAATTTGTTCTTAACTGACTTGCCTGGTTAAATAAAGGTAAAATAAATTTAGAAAATGAACAGAGCCCTTGCAGAAGGTCCTGTAACAGCTCCTCATGTCTACCAATGGTGGCTCCCTGCAGGGAGACAGCGTGGCTGAGCTGGTCCAAGTCTGCTGGGTCTGTCATGGCGAGTTCATACTATTGCACAAGGCAAGACCCAGATGCAGACACAGGAGGCAGATGGTTAGAGTCCAAAATGTTTATGAAACCATCCCGGATTAACGCAACGTTAACGATTTCTGAAAATCGCAAATAAAATAATAATAATGCGTCTGCTCTCAAGCTTAGCCTTTTCTTAACAACACTGTCATCTCAGATTTTCAAAATATGCTTTTGAACCATAGAAATTGACTAATTTGTGTAAGAGTATGCAAAGCTAGCATAGCATTTTGTGTAGCATTTAGCACGCAACATTTTCACAAAAACCAGATAACCAAATAAATAAAATCATTTACCTTTGAAGAGCTTCGGATGTTTTCAATGAGGAGACTCTCAGTTACATACCAAATGCGCAGTTTTTCCTGAAAGCGTCTGTGTGTAGGAGAAATCGTTCCGTTTTGTACATCGCATCTGGCTACCGAAACGAACCGAAAATTCAGTCACCTACAACGTCAAACTTTTTCCGAATTAACTCCATAATATCGACCGAAACATGGCAAACGTTGTTTGGAATCAATCCTCAAGGTGTTTTTTCACATATCTCTTCATTGATATATCGTTCGTGGAAGCTTGCATTCTTCTCTAAATTCCATGGAAAAATACTTGCAGCTGACTTTTGCGCACCAATTTCGGCGCAGGACACCGGGCGGACACCTGGTAAATGTGGTCTCTTATGGTCAATCTTCCAATGATATGCCTACAAATACGTCACAATGCTGCAGACACCTTGGGGAAACGACAGAAAGGGCAGACTTACTCCTCTCGCATTCACAGCCATATAAGGAAACAATGGAAAACAGAGCCTCAAAAATCCTGCTCATTTCCTGGATGCCGTCTCATCTTGGTTTTGCCTGAAGCTCACGTTCTAGGGCACGCACAGAAAATATCTTGGTAGTTCTGGACACGTCAGAGTGTTTTCTTTCGAAAGCTATCAATTATATGCATAGTCGAGCATCTTTTTGTGACAAAATATCTTGTTTAAAACGGGAACGTTTTTCATCCAAAAATGAAATAGCGCCCCCATAGCATCAATAGGTTTTAAGGAACAGTTCTCCCTCTGTGGGTCTAACCCCAAGAAGTTCTGGAAAACGGTTAAAGACCTGGAGAATAAACCCTTCCCCTCACAACTGCCCATGTCACTTAATGGTGATCATGTGGTTGTTACTGACATGAAGCACATGGCTGAGCTCTTTAATCACCACTTCATTAACTTCTTATGGGCAGGTGGGTTGTTAGTTCGCTGCAGCTAGAACGAGCTACAACAAACACTCAAACTGGACAATCTCTTCAATCATAGACACTCTTATTGACAGTTGTGACTGCTTTGCGAGATGTATTGTTGCCTTCTTGCTCTTTGTGCTGTTGTCTGTGCCCAATAATATTTGTACTGTACCCTGTTTTGTGCTGCTACCATGTTGTGCTGCTGCCATGTTGTGTTGCTACCATGTTGTTGTCATTTTGTGTTGCTACAGTACCATGCTGTGTTGTCATGTGTTGCTGCCTTGCTATGTTGTTGTCTTTGGTTTCCCTTTATGTAGTGTTGTTTCTCTTGTTGTGTACTATATTTATGTTTTTTTTTATCCCTGCCCTCTGTCTCCACAGGAGGCCTATTGCCTTTTAGTAGGCCGTCATTGTAAATAAGAATTTATTCTTAACTGACTTGCCTAGTTAAGTAAATAAATAAATAAACACTTCGCAGCCACCAGAGTTTGACACTTGACTACAGTGTGCATTGAATTGTGGGTCATATCAACCCCACAAGTGATCAAAGTTCTTCTCTCGCTCCCTTGAGCTAAATCGAGGGCTGAGGGCGCAGCGTTTGTGAATTGGACCTCCAATAAAACTGCATCCGATTTTGACGGGGATTCCCCTGAGGGAAGGTGGCTAGCACGAGGGCTGAGGGGGTAAAAATAACATGTTTGGACTGCAGCCCTAGTTTGAAGAGTTGTTGACTCCAGTCACACATTTGATGACTTGAGACTCGACTTGATAGAAATAAAATAACTTCAGACTTGACTTGGACTTGAAGGCTCAACACTCGGGCCTCGACTTTGACTTAAGAGTGATGACTTTATCTAGACAGGTTTTGTAATGTTTGGTCACTCATTTTGTGGCACAGAGTCTACATGGATTACGCAGCCAGAGACAGAAGCCAGAGACAATTACTAACATAGGCCTACTGGTATTTTGGTATGTAACAATTGCTTGAAAGTGATCATTTAAGCTTGCATTTGGAATTTGTTTAAAATGAATTAAATCAAATCAAATTTTATTTGTCACATACACATGGTTAGCAGATGTTAATGCGAGTGTAGCGTAATGCTTGTGCTTCTAGTTCCGACAATGCAGTAATAACCAACAAGTAATCTAACTAACAATTCCTAAACTACTGTCTTATACACAGTGTAAGGGGATAAAGAATAAGGATATATGAATGAGTGATGGTACAGAGCAGCATAGGCAAGATACAGTAGATGGTATCGAGTACAGTATATACATATGAGATGAGTATGTAAACAAAGTGGCATAGTTAAAGTGGCTAGTGATACATGTATTACATAAGGATGCAGTAGATGATATAGAGTGCAGTATATACGTATGCATATGAGATGAATAATGTAGGGTAAGTAACATTATATAAGGTAGCATTGTTTAAAGTGGCTAGTGATATATTTACATAATTTCCCAATCAATTCCCATTATTAAAGTGGCTGGAGTTGAGTCAGTGTCAGTGTGTTGGCAGCAGCCACTCAATGTTAGTGGTGGCTGTTTAACAATCTGATGGCCTTGAGATAGAAGCTGTTTTTCAGTCTCTCGGTCCCAGCTTTGATGCACCTGTACTGACCTCGCCTTCTGGATGATAGTGGGGTGAACAGGCAGTGGCTTGGGTGGTTGATGTCCTTGATGATCTTTATGGCCTTCCTGTAACATCGGGTGGTGTAGGTGTCCTGGAGGGCAGGTAGTTTGCCCCCGGTGATGCGTTGTGCAGACCTCACTACCCTCTGGAGAGCCTTACGTTTGAGGGCGGAGCAGTTGCCGTACCAGGCGGTGATACAGCCCGCCAGGATGCTCTCGATTGTGCATCTGTAGAAGTTTGTGAGTGCTTTTGGTGACAAGCCGAATTTCTTCAGCCTCCTGAGGTTGAAGAGGCGCTGCTGCGCCTTCTTCACGATGCTGTCTGTGTGAGTGGACCAATTCAGTTTGTCTGTGATGTGTATGCCGAGGAACTTAAAACTTGCTACCCTCTCCACTACTGTTCCATCGATGTGGATAGGGGGGTGTTCCCTCTGCTGTTTCCTGAAGTCCACAATCATCTCCTTAGTTTTGTTGACGTTGAGTGTGAGGTTATTTTCCTGACACCACACTCCGAGGGCCCTCACCTCCTCCCTGTAGGCCGTCTCGTCGTTGTTGGTAATCAAGCCTACCACTGTTGTGTCGTCCGCAAACTTGATGATTGAGTTGGAGGCGTGCGTGGCCACGCAGTCGTGGGTGAACAGGGAGTACGGTGGCGAAGAAGCACCAATAGGCACGGCTCTTCACTTGCGCTCTCCAAACTCCCGCCAGTGGAGAGTGCTTTTTTTCTCTTGTTGAAATTTTGTTCTTGCTTTCACATGTTTAAATGCATATGCCCTGTGTGGTAAATCTGAATTCCATCTAATACTACAAGAGGCGATCTTTGCTTGTATATCTTGATGGGGCAAACTCCCCCCAAAATGTGTAGATGCATGTCAGAAAAGCCATTACCCAACATAATACTAAACAATACATTAATTGCACTATAACGATGACAAACGATGCCCACAAACTGTTAGGGCCAACACAAAGCTGTCCCAATAGTAGAGCTTTATTTTCAGCATCATGGAGATAATCCTTACCACTGCTACACCTGGCTATCAGCAGAGCCTTGTCTGACAGCAAAACAGTTAATTCAGCCTCATGTACTGCCTTTTGAAAAACATAGCTGATATGGTTGACTTGCTTAAACAAATGTGGTTTCTACTGACACCTGATATGTACAAACTGTGACATAAGGGAACAATGAGCAGATAAGAGGCAATCCGTAATTTCGACTTAGACATTAATGAGCGAGCTAGGACTGACATAGTCAATATAACTATTTGTTCAGCACTTTCGAATTCAAAACATGGGCTGTTCTTACAGCATTCTCTCTGTACACCAAGTGAGAACCATAGGATAATTAAAGGGGGCATATAAGCAGACGATGAAAGCTCTTACAATATTAAATAATTACATTTCTCTAAAACAGGCTATAGGCTACATGTGCACCACCAAGTAAGAACAGTAGGCTACGTTATGAGGGAAAAAGGGACCAAATTGTTAGGGTGAGACACATGGGCAACTAACATAGCATACTGTACACTTAGTATTACTTTCTTAGCTACAGTATACATATCTCCCTGGCATATTACATAATTTATGCAGCAGCATACAATACATTTTTGGACTCACCTGGTTGTTCTGTGCTCACTTGAATAGGAAGGTGGCGCAGCGGTCCTTCTTGTGGGCAAATTTTGTCATTTAACTTTGTCATCAAAGTCTGGCATTCTCTGGATGAATGGTGCTTTCAAGACAACTGGGAAATCAGAATCATGATGTCAGTGGTCTTCAGGTCGGAGCTCGAGAAAGATGCCAGAGTTTCCGACTTGTAATTCAGAGATGAATGACCATTCGAAACGTATTTTCCCAGTCGGAGCTCGTTTTTGACTTGAACTCACTGAAATCTGAGATTTCCGAGTTCCGAGTTTCCAGTTGTTTTGAACGCGGCAGACGTCATGCTGGATTGACAGCATGGCCAATGTATTCAACCTTTTCTGGCCCATTGTGTTGCATGTGAATGTTTATCCTTTTAAGCTTGGAAAACCGACCCTTAAACCCAGACTTGGACCACACACCCACTCCACTGAATAGCAGGCTAGTGATTGCTTTGCAACGCTTGCAGTTAGCCACTGATTCCTTCCAAACCACTCATTGTTGAATTTGCAATTTCCAACTTGTTATGTAATGTTCCTGTCCAATGGCTGATGAGCACTGATACGTTTTATATACTTTCTCTTCATATGACAAGGATTGAAAAGGATTTGCCAGTAGATTGTCGCTGAGATCCATAACGATGACTGCTTGTCTAGCTTGCTAGCTAAGATTTTGTAAGTATGATGTTGATCAGTCCAATCAAAGCTACGGTAGATATAACGTGATTTGACGTAATTTTATCTGTGGCCAATGACCTTGAGTCTTCTTGGATGGACACTTCGAAAGTAACTCTATGGCAGCACCCAAGGGGCTTACATTTTTGAGCTCTACCTATATGTAACCTTATAACTTTAGACCGTCCCCTCGCCCATACCCGGGCGCGAACCAGGGACCCTCTGCACACATCAACTGACACCCACGAAGCATCGTTAACCATCGCTCCACAAAAGCCGCGGCCCCAAGGGGAACCATTACTTCAAGGTCTCAGAGCAAGTGACGTCACCGATTGAAACGCTATTTAGCGTGTACCACCGCTAACTAAGCTAGTCGTTTCACATCCGTTACACTCACCCCCCTTTTGACCTCCTCCTTTTTCCGCAGCAACCAGTGATCCGGGTCAACAGCATCAAAAGAGCTGCTTTACTCAAGAAAGCAAAAAAGAGACCATGTTTATATGAAGCTTTATTAACTCTATTGTTTTTTTAAACATTATTTGCAAACTGATATGTGGCACGAATGAATGCCAAAATAACATGCAAAACAGGCAACAACAGCAACCCCCCAAAATATATAGTGCATTAGGAAAGTATCCAGACCCAGACCCCTTGACTTTTTCCACATTTTGTTATGTTTCAACCTTCTCTAAAATGTATTAAATGTTTTTATTTTCTCATCAATCTACACACAATACCTCATAATGACAAAGCAAAAGCTGGTTTTTAGAAAGTTTTGCAAATGTATAAAATAACACTGAAATATCACATTTACATAAATATTCAGACCCTTTACTCAGTACTTTGTTGAAGCACCTTTGGCAGCGATTACAGCCTCAAGTCTTCTTGGGTGTGACACTCCAAGCTTGGCACACCTGTATTTGGAGAGTTTAACCCATTCTTCTCTGCATATCCTCTCCAGCTGTTAGGTTGAGTGTCACCGCACAGCTATTTTCAGGTCTCTCCAGAGATGTTCGATCGAGTTCAAGTCCGGGCTCTGGCTGGGCCACTCAAGGTCATTCAGAGACTTGTCTCAAAGCCACCCCTGCATTGTCTTGGCTGCGTGATTAGGGTTGTTGTCCTGTTGGAAGGTGAACCTTCGCCCCAGCCTGATGTCCTGAGCACTCTGGAGAGGGTTTTCATCAAGGAGCTCTCTGTACTTTGCTCCGTTCATCTTTCCCTCGATCCTGAGTAGCCTCCCAGTCCTGACCGGTGAACAACATCGCCACTGCATGATGTTGCCACCACCGTGCTACACGGTAGGGAGGGGGCCAGGTATCCTCCAGTTGTGAGACTTGGCGTTCGGCCAAAGAGTTCAATCTTGGTTTGACCAGAAAATCTTGTTTCTCAAGGTCTGAGAGTCCTTTAGGTTTTGCAAACTCCAAGAAGGCTGTCATGTGCCTTTTACTGAGGAGTGGCTTCCGTCTGGCCACTCTACCACAAAGGCCTGATTGGTGGAGTGCTGCAAAGATGGTTGTCCTTCTGGAAGGTACTCCCATCTCCACAGAGGAACTCTGGATCTCTGTCAGAGTGACCATCGGGTTCTTGGTCACCTCCCTGACCAAGGCACTTCTCCCTCCATTGCTCAGTTTGGCCAGGCATCCATCTGTAGGAAGAATCTTGGTAGTTCCAAACTTTTTCCATTTAAGAATGATGGAGGCCACTTTGTTCTTGGGGACCTTCAGTGGAGCTCTATGGACAATTCATTCAACCTCATGGCTTGGTTGGGAGCTTATATGGGCAGGTGTGTGCTTTTCCAAATCATGTCCAATCATTTTAATTGACCACAGGTGGACTCCAATCAAGTTGTTGAAACATCTCAAGGATGAACAATGGAAACAGGATGCAACTGAGCTCAATTTTGAGTCTCATAGCAATGGGTCTGAATACTTACATAAATAAGGTATATCTGCCCCACCTGCCATGAATGACGGGTCGCCACCATACTACAATAATTGCTAGTGTTTCATCATTCCATCCCTCTACTGTTTATTTGCAACAAGTAGACATGTCTGTTTCATGTTTGATAGGCCTATGATACATTTTAATTTAGCCAACCATTTCCTATACGCTGAGTGGTCGTGATGTTTGTTGTGCACATGAACGTTCACGAGACTCATGAGGTAGAAGTTATGTTTATTTAATTCAATGTATGGTTTCCTTTGTTCATATTTCCCGGGTTAAGTCGGAGGTCCGTGTGTCTGTGTCCTAGGTCTGTCATTCTGGTTGTGCATAATAGGAGCGTGCAAGCCTCAGTCCGCATATAAATAGGCTACGTGGCCTGCCCTCCACGCTTTGGAGTCAGAACGTTGAATAAGATCAAATGATTGTTCCATGTATGCATGGTGTTGAAATCTTATTAATAATCATTAAGTCTGATTAAGACCAATGTACCAATCTAACAATTGATGTGGAAATTGCGTTTTACATTGTAAAACCAGATTATTAGTTGTAATTGCCAATTGGGTAATTGTATGGTACTAGGGGCCAAGTGATTATTATGTAGGCCTACCTGTTTGAGCTCTTGTTAGACAGAATCGATTTGGTTTGTCAAGGAGAGGCTGTACAGTCTTGCCCTCTATCTTTGTCCGTTCAGATAGGACAGGTTAAGTCTGATACAAAGGCTATTTCTTTTGGGTTATTGCCTGTGTATACTATTTGGTCAATATACTTGTATATTTTGTATGATATAGCACTTTGGATCACCAAGACCTGTAAATAAATCTACACGCTGAGCACGTCAACCTGCATTGCATTCTGCTGATTTCCTGCCCTTATGACTGTTACAAGGTCCATATTTTACAATTACATACACTAATCAAAATGTGTTCTAGACAAAATAATAAATAGCAATGATTTTTAGTTGAAAAAGTCGTTGCATGTTTATATATTTTAATAACTTGACTTGAGACTTGACTTAAACTCGTGACTCAACTTGACTTGCTTTAAGAATGTACGACTTGGACTTGATAAATGATATTTTCAGAGTAGCTTCCCCAACACTGTCTATATCACGGGTCTACTCTACTTCATCATGGTCTATTCCATGCAAAAGGGCACCAACATGTGAAGTTTATAGAAGCATATCAAATTTGGTATCAAATGAAAGCTAAGTGTCTATATTTTTGGGAAATTAAGACATAGATACATTTTTTTTAAACACTTTCCATCTCCAAAATTAGGAATAAGCAAAGGCTTTGATTTCTGGTCACACAGATGGAAAAGGGTTCTTAAAAAACATCTTCTAGAAAAATACTTAAAACGGTATTAGAAATACAAGTACATCAACACACAATAATGTTGAAGTACAGACCCCTGCCAACTAATATCAACATTTATATTTAATTTTTCAGAATTATTTCCCTTCTGTAAATATAACAAATATTGTCTAGTGTCTTGTCATTCTATTACCAAAACCAAAACATAAATATATTTTCTTATCTCTCTTCCTCATGAAGAGAACGGATCAGTAAAGTTCATAGAAGTACCAAGTAAAGGTAGAACTATCAAAAAGGTAACAGAGTGACCGAGAAATCTGTAACAGAATGGATGCAATTGAATTTGCCACAAAGGGAAATCATAGTAGACAAAAACCACAGTTGCAGTAAAGCATTTTTTTGGAATTCAAGAAGTGGCTCAGTTGGTAGAACATGGTGCTTGCAATGACAGGGTTGTGGGTTTGAGTTCCATGGGAGACCAGGACAGAAAAAAGTAAAACAATTTATGCAACTGTAAGTTGCTGTGGATAAGAGTGTCGACAGGATGACTAAAATGTATTCATTTGAAAAATGATTTTTTTTGGTGGATACCAATATACAGTACCTGTGATCCTCCCAGGCCCATGTTTGTCAGGGGGACCCTGGGGAGGAACTGCAGGGGGTCTGTGGTTGGGCCAGATAAAAATAAAATAAAACATTTCATTTAATTTTGTATTTATGAATATTACTAACAACAACAGGTTAAACACATTTTGGCCAAGGCATCTGTGTAATATGTTTACAGTGTGTAATACAATAAAATGTAATATTATTAATCTACAATTTATGTTCTTAAACCTAAGCAACATCAGCCTGGGAGGCTCACAGGGATATTGGTATTCACAGTACTCCACTATTATTTACAGTTGAAGTCGGTAGTTTACATACACTTAGGTTGGAGTCATTAAAACTAATTTTTCAACCACTCCGCAAATTTCTTGTTAGCAAACTATAGTTTTGGAAAGTCGATTAGAACATCTACTTTGTACATGACACAAGTCATTTCTCCAACAATTGTTTACAGACAGATTATTTCGCTTATAATTCACTGTATCACAAATCCAATTCACTGTATCACAATTTATTACAAATCAGCCAAGACCTCGGAAAAAAATGTAGACCTCCACAAGTCTGGTTCATCCTATCCGGAAGGTACCACGTTCATCTGTACAAACAATATTACACAAGTATAATCACCATGGGACCACACAGCTGTCATACCGCTCAGGAAGGAGACGAGTTCTGTCTCCTAGAGATTAACGTACTTTGGTGCGAAAAGTGCAAATCAATCCCAGAAATGACCTTGAAGATGCTGGAGGAAATCGGTACAAAAGTATCTACGTATATCCACATGTAAGAGTCCTATATCGACATAACCTGAAAGGTCGCTTAGCAAGGAAGAAGCCACGGCTCCAAAACCATCGTAAAAAAGCCAGACTAAGGTTTGCCAGACCATGGAGAAATGTCATCTGGTCTGAAAAAGTGGAGGCTTGCAAGCCCGAAGAACATCATCCCAAGCGTGAAGCACGAGGGTGGCAGCATCATGTTGTGGGGGTGCTTTGCTGCAGGAGGGACTGGTGCAATTCAAAAATAGATAGCGTCGTGAGGTTGGAAAATTATGTGGATATATTGAAGCAACATCTCAAGACATCAGTCAGGAAGTTAAAGCTTGGTCGCAAATGGGTCTTCCAAATGGACATGGACCCCAAGCATGCTTCCAAAGTTGTGGCAAAATGGCTTAAGGACAACAAAGTCAAGGTATTGGAGGGGCCATCACAAAGCCCTGACCTCAATCCTATAGAAGATTTGCGGGGAGAACTGAAAAAGCGTGTGCAACCAAGGAGGCCTACACACCTGACTCAGTTACACCAGCTCTGTCAGGAGGAATTCTTAAAATAAAGTGGTGATACTAACTGACCTAAGACAGGGAATTCTTACTAGGATTAAATGTCAGGAATTGTGAAAAACTGTGTTTAAATGTATCTGACTAAGGTGTATGTAAACTTCCGACTTCAACTGTATATACAGTCGTGGCCAAAAGTTTTGAGAATGACACAAATATTAATTTTCACAAAGTCTTCTGCCTCAGTTTGTATTATGGCAATTTGCATATACTCCAGAATGTTATGAAGAGTGATCAGATGAATTGCAATTAATTGCAAAGTCTCTCTTCGCCATGCAAATGAACTGAATCCCCCAAAACATTTTCCTCTGCATTTCTGCCCTGCCCCAAAAGGACCAGCTGAAATCATGTCAGTGATTCTCTCGTTAACACAGGTGTGAGTGTTGACGAGGACAAGGCTGGAGATCACTCTGTCATGCTGATTGAGTTCGAATAACAGACTGGAAGTTTCAAAAGGAGGGTGGTGCTTGGAATCATTGTTTTTCCTCTGTCATCCATGATTACCTGCAAGAAAACACGTGCCGTCATCATTGCTCTACACAAAAAACGGCTTCACATGCAAGGACATTGCTGCCAGTAAGATTGCACCTAAATCAACCATTTATAGGATCATCAAGGAGAGCAGTTCAATTGTTGTGAAGAATGCTTCAGGGCGCCCAAGAAATTCCAGCAAGCGCCAGGACCGTCACCTAAAGTTGATTCAGCTGCTGGATCGGGACACCACCAGTACAGAGCTTGCTCAGGAATGGCAGCAGGCAGGTGTGAGTGCATCTGCACTCACAGTGAGGCGAAGACTTTTGGAGGATGGCCTGGTGTAAAGAAGGGCAGCAAAGAAGCCTCTTTTCTCCAGGAGAAACATCAGGGACAAACTGATATTCTGCAAAAAGTACAAGGATTGGACTGCTGAGGACTGGGGTAAAGTCATTTTCTCTGATGAATCCCCTTTCCGATTGTTTGAGGCAACGGGAAAAAAGCTTGTCCGGAGAAGACAAGGTGAGCGCTACCATCAGTCCTGTGTCATGCCAACAGTAAAGCATCCTGAGACCATTCATGTATGGGGTTGCTTCTCAGCCAAGGGAGTGGGCTCACTCACAATTTTGCCTAAGAACACAGCCATGAATAAAGAATGGTACCAACACATCCTCCGAGAGCAACTTCTCCCAACCATCCAGGAACAGTTTGGTGACGAACAATGCCTTTTCCAGCATGATGGAGCAACTTGCCATAAGGCAAAAGTGATAACTAAGTAGCACGGGGAACAAAACATCGATATTTTGGGTCCATGGCCAGGAAACTCCCCAGATCTTAATCCCATTGAGAACTTGTGGTCAATCTTCAAAAGGCAAACAAACAAACAAAAACCCACAAATTCTGACAAACTCCAAGCATTGATTATGCAAGACTGGGCCCAGAAGTTAATTTACTGCAATCTAGGGCAGATTGCAGAGGTCTTGAAAAAGAAGAGTCAACACTGCATATATTGACTCTTTGAATCAACTTCATGCAATTGTCAATAAAAGCCTTTGAAACTTAGGAAATGCTCATAATTATACTTCAGTATTCCATAGTAACATCTGACAAAAATATCTAAAGACAATGAGGCAGCAGACTTTGTGAAAATTCATATTTGTGTCATTCTCAACTTTTGGCCAGGACTGTATATTACATAAATACACTGTAATGTAAGCATTAAAAAATGCTAGGTTTTCTCACGGAAGAACGTGAGAAGAACGTGTGGAGTTGCAGGATATTTGTGACTAGGGGGCAGTATTTTCATTTTTGGAAAAATAACGTTCCCAAAGTAAACGGGATATTTTGTCAGGACAAGATGCTAGAATATGCATATAATTGACAGCTTTGGATAGAAAACACTCTAAAGTTTCCAAAACCATAAAAATATTGTCTGTGAGTATAACAGAACTGATATTGCAGGTGAAAGCCTGAGAAAAATCCAATCTGGAAGTGCCTCATGTTTTGAAAGCTCTGCGTTCCAATGTGTCCCTATTGAGCAGTGAATGGGCTATCAACCAGATTTTTCTACGTATTCCCCAAGGTATCTACAGTATTGTGACGTAGTTTTACGCATTTATGTTGAAGAATACCCGTAAGCGGCTACATTGTGTAAGTGGTCACCTGATGGCTCTCAGAGTGATTCTCGCGTAAAATACAGAGGTAGCCATTTTTCCAATCGGTCCTACTGAAAATCCAATTGTCCCGGTGGATATATTATCTAATAGATATTTGAAAAACACCTTGAGGATTGATTATAAACAACGTTTGCCATGTTTCTGTCGATATTATGGAGCTAATTTGGAATATTTTTTGGTGTTTTCGTGACCGCAATTTTCGGTCGATTTCTCAGCCAAACGTGAAGAACAAACAGAGCTATTTCGCCTACAAAAATAATATTTTTGGAAAAAAGGAACATTGGCTGTCTAACTGGGAGTCTCGTGAGTGAAAACATCCGAAGCTCATCAAAGGTAAATTATTTAATTTGATTGCTTTTCTGATTTTCGTGACCAAGTTACCTGCTGCTAGCTGGACATAATGCTATGCTAGTCTATCGATAAATTTACACAAATGCTTGTCTTGCTTTGGCTGTAAAGCATATTTTGATAATCTGAGATGACAGGGTGATTAACAAAAGGCTAAGCTGTGTCTCAATATATTTCACTTGTGATATTCCTTTTCGGAATATTTTCTAGTAATATTTATGTCCGTTGCGTTGTGCTAATTAGTGTCAGTCGATGATTACGCTCCCGGACCCGGGATGGGGTGTCACTAGAGGTTAATAAGCACACACTTTTCTCCAAATCGACTTAGATTCATGTTAAAGCTGGAACATCAGCAAATCTCTCTGCCCCATGACAATGGGCTCATTTGAGTGGTAAGGCTGAAGCAATCGACTACAGATGAAAGTCGAGGACTGAAATCGGGGGAGGTGCATCTGCGACAGGCAAAGGTCGGACAATGATGTGCTTTGCCAACAGCAAGGCTCAATGCAAAATACCAGCGTTGCCATTGTTTATAGTTTTTTTGTATAATGTCGATATAAACTCTCCAACCCCCATATCACACACTCACAAACTAAAATCATGTGTGTACAATCAATTAGTGAGATCCTCATTCATACATATACACTGAGTGTACAAAACATTAAGAACACCTGCTCTTTCAGACTGACCAGGTGAATCCAGTTGAAAGCAAAAATCCCCTATTGATGTCACTTGTTAAATCCACTTCAAATCAGTGTAGACGAAGGGGAGGAGACAGGTTAAAAACTACTTTTAATCCTTGATACAATTCAGACATGGATTGTGTATGTGTGCCATTCCGAGGTTGAATGGGGCAAGACAAAAGATTTAAGTGCTTTTGAATGGGTTATGGTAGTAGGTGCCAGGCGCACAGGTTTGTGTGTTTGTGTCAAGAACTGCAACGCTGCTGTTTTTTTCCTTCTCAACAGTTTGTATCAAAAATGGTCCACCAACCAAACTGTGGGAAGCTTTGGAGTCTTCCGGCGCCGACAGAGATGGCCGCCTCGCTTCGCGTTCCTAGGAAACTATGCAGTTTTTTTTTACGTGTTATTTCTTACATTAGTACCCCAGGTCATCTTAGGTTTCATTACATACAGTCGAGAAGAACTACTGAATATAAGAGCAGCGTCAACTCACCATCAGTACGACCAAGAATATGACTTTCGCGAAGCGGATCCTGTGTTCTGCCTTTCACCCAGGACAGCGGAATGGATCCCAGCCGGCGACCCAAAAAAAACGACTTCGTAAAAGAGGGAAACGAGGCGGTCTTCTGGTCAGACTCCGGAGACGGGTACATCGTGCACAACTCCCTAGCATTCTTCTCGCCAATGTCCAGTCTCTTGACAACAAGGTTGATGAAATCCGAGCAAGGGTAGCATTCCAGAGGGACATCAGAGACTGTAACGTTCTTTGCTTCACGGAAACATGGCTCACTGGAGAGACGCTATCGGAGTCGGTGCAGCCAGCTGGGTTCCCCACGCATCGCGCCGACAGAAACAAACATCTTTCTGGTAAGAAGAGGGGCGGGGCGTATGCCTTATGGCTAACAAGACGTGGTGTGATCACAAAAACATACAGGAACTCAAATCCTTCTGTTCACCTGATTTAGAATTCCTCACAATCAAATGTCAACCATATTATCTACCAAGAGAATTCTCTTCGATTATAATCACAGCCGTATATATTCCCCCCCATGCAGACACATTGATGGCTCTGAACGAACTTTATTTGACTCTTTGGAAACTGGAATCCATACATCCTGAGGCTGCATTCATTGTAGCTGGGGATTTTAACAAGGCTAATCTGAAAACAAGACTCCCTAAATTGTATCAGCATATCGATTGCGCAACCAGGGCTGGCAAAACCTTGGATCATTGTTATTCTAACTTCCGCAACGCATATAAGGCCCTGCCCCGCCCTCCTTTCGGAAAAGCTGACCACGACTCCATTTAGTTGATCCCTGCCTACAGACAGAAACTAAAAGAAGTAGCTCCCATGCTGAGGTCTGTCCAACGCTGGTCCGACCAATCTGATTCCACACTCCAAGACTGCTTCCATCACGTGGACTAGGATATGTTTCGTATTGCGTCAGACAACAACATTGACGAATACGCTGATTCGGTTTGTGAGTTCATTAGAACGTGCGTTGAAGATGTTGTTTCCATAGCAACGATTAAAACATTCCCAAACCAGAAACCGTGGATTGATGGCAGCATTCGTGTGAAACTGAAAGCGCGAACCACTGCTTTTAATCAGGGCAAGGTGACTGGAAACATGACCGAATACAAACAGTGCAGCTATTCCCTCCTCAAGACAATCAAACAAGCTAAGTCTCAGTATAGAGACAAAGTAGAATCTCTATTCAACGGCTCAGACACAAGAGGTATGTGGCAGGGTCTACAGGCAATCACGGATTACAAAAAGAAAACCAGCCCAGTCACGGACCAGGATGTCTTTTTTTTCTAACTTTTTTGCCCGCTTTGAGGACAATACAGTGCCACTGACACGGCCTGCAACGAAAACATGCGGACTCTCCTTCACTGCAGCCGAGGTGAGTAAAACATTTAAACGTGTTAACCCTCGCAAGGCTGAGGCCCAGACGGCATCCCCAGCCGTGCCCTCAGAGCATGCGCAGACCAGCTGGCTGGTGTGTTTACGGATATATTCAATCAATCCCTATCTCAGTCTGCTGTTCCCACATGCTTCAAGAGGGCCACCATTGTTCCTGTTCCCAAGAAAGCTAAGGTAACTGAGCTAAACGACTACCGCCCTCACTTCCTTTCGACTAGCACTCACTTCCGTCATCATGAAGTGCTTTGAGAGACTAGTCAAGGACCATATCACCACCACCCTACCTGACACCCTAGACCCACTCCAATTTGCTTACCGCCCAAATAGGTCCACAGACGATGCAATGTCAACCACACTGCACACTGCCCTAACCCATCTGGACAAGAGGAATACCTATGTGAGAATGCTGTTCATCGACTGCAGCTCGGCATTTAACACCATAGTACCCTCCAAGCTCGTCATCAAGCTCGAGACCCTGGGTCTCGAACCTGCCCTATGCAACTGGGTACTGGACTTCCTGACGGGCCGCCCCCAGGTGGTGAGGGTAGGCAACAACATCTCCACCCCGCTGATCCTCAACACTGGGGCCCCACAAGGGTGCGTTCTGAGCCCTCTAACATTGAGTGGCTGCTGCCAACACACTGACTCAACTCCAGCCACTTTAATAATGGGAATTGATGGGAAATGATGTAAAATATATCACTAGCCACTTTAAACAATGCTACCTAATATAATGTTTACATACCCTACATTATTCATCTCATATGTATACGTATATACTATGTATACTATGTATGTATACTATATACTACGTATGTACTCTATATCATCTACTGCATCTTTATGTAATACATGTATCACTAGCCACTTTAACTATGCCACTTTGTGTATATACTCATCTCATATGTATATACTGTACTCGATACCATCTACTGTATCTTGCCTATGCTGCTCTGTACCATCACTCATTCATATATCTTTATGTACATATTCTTTATCCCCTTACACTTGTGTGTATAAGACAGTTTTGGAATTGTTAGTTAGATTACTTGTTGGTTATTACTGCATTGTCGGAACTAGAAGCACAAGCATTTCGCTACACTCGCATTAACATCTGCTAACCATGTGTATGTGACAAATAAAAATTGATTTGATTTGATTTGAGTCAGCTTGGGCCAGCGTCCCTCTGGAATGCTTTCGACACCTTGTTGAGTCCATAACCCAACGAATTGAGGCTGTTCTGAGGGCAAAAGGGGGGGAAGGTCTTAATATTTTGTACACTCGGTGTACAGTATATCTACCGTATACATGAATTTCTGCAAAGTTGGTTCCTGTTTCAGATCTGTCTTTGGTCACGTTCGGGTCAATCAAAAACATACTAATGATTGGATGACAATAGAGTCTCTCACAATGCAGGCGATGGCTGCAGGAGGAAGTTGGTGTAGAGCAACTGCAGAAACTTGCTGTCGACTACAGTCAAAGATTTGTGACCTTTGATCACAGGATTTTTGTAAAGTTCATCTAGTCGACATGTAGAAGCAAATCAGACAATTAATAATGTTATTAAGATGACACCGACAGATATGGCAGCTCTGCTTCTCGCTCCTAAGCATCTTTGCAGTATTTAATTTTTTGGGTGTTATTTCTTACATTATTAGTCCAGAAATGTTTTTGTGTTATTACATGCAGAAAGAACTTTTGGATATCAGAGTGGCGGTAACTCACCAGCGTTACGACCAGGAATACGACTTTCCCTAATTGGATCCTTTGTTCGTACCCCCATGGCAATTGAACTTATTCCAGAGGCTGCTCCAAAACACAGCAGGCGGAGAAAACCTCTAGTCCGACTCATGATTAACTACTCATGGTGTGATTGTGATAACATACAGAAACTCAAGTCCTTTTCTTCACCCGACCTAAAATACCTCACAATCAAATGCCGACCGTATTACCTTCCAAGAGAATTCTCTTCGGTTATAATCACATCCGTGTGTATTCCCCCTCAAGCTGATACCACGACGGCCTTCAAATAACTAGACTTGACCACATATTGTCACGAATACCACCGAAGGTGGCTCCCCTTCCTGCTTGGGTGGCGCTCGGCGGTCGTCGTCGCAGGTATATTAGCTGCCACCGATCCCTTTTTCCGTTTTTGTCCAATTGTTTTCACCTGCTCCTTGTTGGGGTTTTGGGATGGGTGTTATTTAAGTTTGTTTTGCCCGCTGGTGTTTGTGCGGGCTTGCTGGTTTGTTACGTTTGGTAATGTATCGTGTTTGTTTTGGGTTTTCGCTGTCCAGTGTTTGTAACTAGGTTTTGGGTTTGTTTAGCACCAGTGTTTTAGGGCATTCACCCATGTTTTGGACCTGTTACGTTTTGAAGGACCTTAAAGCGTTTTCCCCGTTCACTTCGCTCTCTGCATTTGACTCCTCACTCATCACTCACCCGATGTTACACATATCCTTGAAAACGCTACCGAAGTTCTACCAACACATTGACTGTAGTGCTCATAAAACATTTAATCACTGCTACTCAACTTTTCGAAATGCCTACAAGGCCCTCCCCCGCCCTCTCTTCGGAAAATCTGATCATGACTCCAATTTGCTCCTCCCTTCCTATAGTAAGAAGCTCAAACAGGAAGTACCCGTGCTAAGGTCTATTCAACGCTAGTCTGACCAATCGGAATCCATGCTTCAAGATTGTTTTGATCACGCGGACTGGGACATGTTCCAGGTAGTCTCTGAGAATACCATTGACGAATACACAGATAATGGGAAAGGGGGATACCTAGTCAGCTGTACAACTGAATGCCTTCAACTGAAATGTGTCTTTCACATTTAACCCAACCCCTCTGAATCAGATACGGTGACTGAGTTCATCAGGAAGTGTATAGGAGATGTTGTAGCCACTGTGACTATTAAAACCTACCCAAACCAGAAACCGTGGATAGATGGCAGCATTCTCACAAAAATGAAAGCACAAACCACTGCATTTAACCATGGCAAGGTGACTGGGAAAATGGCCAAATACAAACAGTGTAGTTATTCCCTCTGTAAGGCAATCAAACAGGCAAAACGTCAATACAGAGGACAAAGTGGAGTCACAATTCAACGGCTCAGACACGAGACGTTTGTGGCAGGGTCTACAGACAATTTCGGAATACAAAGGGAAAACCAGCCATGTCGCGGACACCGATGTCTTGCTTCCGGACAAGCTAAACACCTTCTTCGCCTGCTTTGAGGATAACACAGTGCCACCGACGCGGCCTGCTACCAAGGACTGTGGGCTCTCCCTAAGATATTTAACCCTCGCAAGGCTGCCGGCCCAGACGGCATCCCTAGCCGAATGCTCAGAGGATGCACAGACCAGCTGGCTGGAGGGTTTACGGGAATATTCAATCTCGCCCTATCCCAGTCTACTGTCCCCACTTTCTTCAAGTTCTCCACCATCGTTGCTGTACCCAAGAAAGGAAAGGTACCTGAACTAAATGAGTATCACTCACTTCTGTCATCATACGTGCTTTGAGAGGCTAATTAAGGATCATATCACTTTAACCTTACTAGACAACCTAGACCCACTTCAACTTGCTTAACATCCCAATAGATCCACAGACACAGACAATCGCCATCGCACTGCACACTGCCCTATCCCATCTGGACAAAAGGAATACCTACAGTTGAAGTCAGAATTTTACATACACCTTACCCAAAAACATTTAAACTCAGTTATTTCACAATTCCTGACATTTAATCCTAGTAAAAATCTCCTGTCTTATGTCAGTTAGGATCAACTATTTATTTTGTGAAATGTGAAATGTCAGAATAGTAGTGGAGAGAATGATTTATTTCAGCTTTTATTTCTTTCATCACATTCCCAGTGGGTCAGAAGTTTAAATACACTCAATTAATATTTGGTAGCATTGCCTTTAAATTGTTTAACTTGGGTCAAACGTTTCGGGTAGCCCTCCACAAGCTTCCCACAATAAGTTGGGTGAATGTTGGCTCATTCCTACTGACAGAGCTGGTGTAACTGAGTCAGGTTTGTAAGCCTCTTTGGTCGCATACGCTTTTTCAGTTATGCCCACAAATTTTCTACAGGATTGAGGTCAGGGCTTTATGATGGCCACTCCAATACCTTGACTTTGTTGTTCGTCATTTTGCCACAGCTTTGAAGCATGCTTAGTGTCATTGTTCACTTGGAAGACCCATTTGCAACCAAGCTTAAACTTCCTGACTGATGTCTTGAGATGTTTCTTCAATATATCCACATAATTGTCCTACCTCATGATGCCATCTATTTTGTGAAGTGCACCAGTCCCCCCTGCAGCAAAGCACCCCCACAACATGATGCTGCCACCCTCGTGGTTCACGGTTGGGATGGTGTTCTTCAGCTTGCAAGCCTCCTCTTTTTCCACTAAACATTGCAATGGTCATTATGGCCAACAGTTCTGTTTTTGTTTCATCAGACCAGACGACATTTCTCCAAAAAGTACGATCTTTGTCCCCTTGTGCAGTTGCAAACCGTAGTCTGTCTTTTTTTATGGTGGTTTTGGAGCAGTGGCTTCTTCCTTGCTGAGCGGCCTTTCAGGTTTTGTCGATATAGGACTCGTTTTACTGTGGATATAGATACTTTTGTACCTGTTTCCTCCAGCATCTTCACAAGGTCGTTTGCTGTTGTTCTGCGATTGATTTGCACTTTTCGCACCAAAGTACTTTCATCTCTAGGAGACAGAACTTGTCTCCTTCCTGAGTGGTGTGACGGCTACGTGGTCCCATGGTGTTTATGCTTGCATACTATTGTTTGTACAGATGGACATGGTACCTTCAGGCATTTGGAAATTGCTCCCAAGGATGAACCAGACTTGTGGAGGTCTACAACTTTTTGTCTGAGGTCTTGGCTGATTTCTTTTGATTTTCCCATGATGTCAAGCAAAGAGACACTACGTTTGAAGGTGGACCTTAAAATACATCTACAGGTACACCTTCAATTGACTCAAATGATGTCAATTAGCCTATCAGAAGCTTCTAAAGCTTCTAAGGCCCCACAAGGGTGCGTGCTCAGCCCCCTCCTGCAATCCCTGTTCACCCATGACTGCTTGGCCACGCATACCTCCAACCTAATCACCAAGTTTGCAGACGACACAACAGAAGTAGGCTTGATTTCCAACATTGCCGAGACAGCCTACAGGGAGGAGGTGAGGGCCCTGGGAGAGTGGTGCCAGGAAAATAAAATCGCACTCAACATCAACAAAACAAAGGAGCTGATCATGGACTTCAGAAAACAACAGACGGCGCACCCACTTATAGACATCGACGGGACCGCAGTGGAGAAGGTGGAACGCTCCAAGTTCCTCGGCATACACATCACTGATGAACTGAAATGGTCCACGCACACAGACAGTTCCTCTTCAACCTCAGGAGGCTGAAGAAATTTGGCTTGGCCCCTAAAACCCTCACAAACTTCTATAGACGCACAATTGAGAGCATCCTGTAGGGCTGGATCACCGCCTGGTACGGCACCTGCATCGCCCGCAACTGCAGGCCTCTCCAGAGGGTGATGCGGTCTGCCCAACACATCACCAGGGGCAAACTACCTGCTCTCCAGGACACCTACAGCACGTGATGTCAAAGGAAGGCCAAAAAGATCCTCAAGGACATCAACCACCTGAGCCACGGCTTGTTCACCCCACTACAATCCAGAAGGCAAGGTCAGTACAGGTGCATCAAAGCTGGGACTGAGAGAATGAAAAACAGCTTCAGTCTCAAGGTCCTCTGACTGTTAAATAGCTATCACTAGCCGGTGCAACCCTGCACCTTAGAGGCTGCTGCCCTATATACGTAGACTTGGAATCAATGGCCACTTTAATAATGGAACACTAGTCTCTTTAATAATGTTAAAATAATGTTTACATACTGCCTTACTCATCTCCTATGCGTATACTGTGTTCTATTTAACTGTATTTTATTCAATGCCACTACGACATTGCTCGATCTAATATTTATATATTTCTTAATTCCATTCTTTTACTTTTAGATTTGTGTGTATTGTTGTGAATTGTTAGATACTACTGCACTGCTGGAGCTAGGAACACAAGCATTTCGCTACACGCGCAATAACATCTGCTAAATATGTATATGTGACCAATAACATTTAATTTGATTCTATCCCCATAATGCAACACACTGAAATACAGTGTCCAATGATAGTCACCGACATGACAAAGTGATCAGCTCGAATGTGCCAAGGATATTTCCGTCATTGTGTTTCTTGGGTGGGCCAAACAGTGTGATTTTCAGGATGGAAAATGCATTCAGTGTAATGATGTGCGCCTAGAGTCGGGAAGCAAGTTCAGGGAGTGAGTGTTTTAATAAATCAATGGACCATAATACAAAACAAGAAACTCGAACAGCACACAGACATGAAACAGAAACAATGACGCTTGGGGAAGGAACCAAAGGGAGTGACATATATAGGGAAGTAATCAGGGAAGTGATTGAGTCCATGTGAGTCTGACGACATGCCGGTGAGCGTAACAATGGCAACAGGTGTGCGCCATAATGAGTAGCCTGGTGACCTAGAGGTCGGAGAGGGAGCACACGTGACATTCAGCGTAAAGTTAAATGACTAAAACCAGATATAAACTATGTAGAAAAGATAATAAATCACCAAAATAAAAGCTAGAAGGTCAAGGAGAATTGAAAATTCCAAAAACAATTAATTTCTAACTCACACATCCTTGATCCCAATAGGTCTTCAAATGCTGCTGAAAATACAGACTCAGTCAAATTCACTGTGTATACAGTTGGAAGTATACAACCACTTCAACACTTCACTTCAGTGCAATTTAAAAAATATTTGTTATTTATTTAAAATGTATTTAACTGGGCAAGTCAGTCTTATTTACAGTGACGGCCTACCAGAAGGCAAAAGGACTCCTTCGGAGACGGGGGCTGGGATTAAAAATAAAAAATATATAGAAATATAGGACAAAACACACATCACGACAAGAGGCAACCCAACACTAAACAAAGAGAGATCTAAGACAATAACATAGCGAGGCAGCAACACAAGACAACACAGCACGCTAGCTACATAACATGACAACAACACGGTAGCAACACAACATGGTAGCAGCACAAGACAGGGTACAAACATTGTTGAGCACAGACAACAGCACAAAGGGCAAGAAGGTAGAGACAACAATACAACACGCAAAGCAGCCACAACTGTCAGTAAGTGTCCATGAATGAGTCTTTGAATGAAGAGATTGAGATAAAACTGTCCAGTTTGAGTGTTTGTTGCAGCTCGTTCCAGTAACTAGCTGCAGCGAACTGAAAAGAGGAGCGACTCAGGGATGTGTGTGCTTTGGGGACCTTCAACAGAATGTGACTGGCAGAATGGGTGTTGTATGTGGAGAATGAGAGCCGCAGTAGGTATCTCAGATAGGGGAGAGTGAGGCCTTAGAGGGATTTATAAAGAAGCATCAACCAGTGGGTCTTGCGACGGGTTTACAGAGATGACCAGTTTACAGAGGAGTATAGAGTGCAGTGATGTGTCCTATATGGAGCACTGATGGCCAAATGATAAATAACATAAAGCCGCTCGAGAGCACCCTTACCTGCTGATCTATAAATTATGTCTCCATAATCTAGCATGGGTAGGATGGTCATCTGAATCAGGGCTAGTTTGGCAGCTGGGGGGAAAGAGGAGCAATTATGATAGAGGAAGCCAAGTCTAGATTTAACATTATTCTGCAACTTTGATAAGTGCTGAGAGAAGGACAGTGTACCGTCTAGCCATACTCCCAAGTACTTGTATGAGGTGACTACCTCAAGCTCTAAACCCTCAGAGGTAGTAGTCAAACCTGTGGGGAGAGGGGAACTCTTCTTACCAAACCACATGAACTTTGTTAAGGAGGTGTTCAGAACAAGGTTAAGGATAGAGAAAGCCTGTTGGACACTAAGAAGGCCTTGTTGTAGAGCATTTAACACAAAATCCAGGGAGGGGCCAGCTGAGTATAAGACTGTATCCTCTGCATATAAATAGATGAGAGAGCTTCCTACTGCCTGAGCTATGTTGTTGATGTAAATTGAGAAGAGTGTGGGATCGAGCCTTGGGGTACTCCCTTGGTGACAGGCAGTGGCTGAGACAGCTTATTTTCTGACTGTATACACTGCACTCGTTGAGAGAGGTAGTTAGCAAACCAGGCCAAAGACCCCTCAGAGACACCAATACTCCTTAGCCGGCCCACAAGAACGGAATGGTCTGCCGTATAAAAAGCTTTGGCCAAGTCAATAAAAATAGCAGCACAACATTGCTCCGAATCAAGGGCAATGGTGACATCATTGAGGACCTTTAAGGTTGCAGTGACACATAACCTGAGCAGAAACCAGATTGCATACCAGAGAGAATACTATAGACATCAAGAAATACAGTCAGTTGATTATTGACAAGTTTTTCCAACACATTTGATAAATAGGGCAAAATAAAAATAGGCCTATAACAGATAGGATCCGCTTGATCTCCCCCTTTAAATAAAGGATGAACCGTGGCTGCCTTCCAAGCAATGGGAACCTCCCCAGAAAGGAGAGACTGGTTAAAAAGGTTGGAGATATACTTGATGATGATCGGGGCAGCAACCTTAAAGAAGAAAGGATCTAAACCATCTGACCCAGATGTTTTTTTGGGTCAAGGTTCAGGAGCTCCTTTTGCGCCACAGACTCAGTGACCGCCTGCAGGGAGAAACTTTGTAGCGGGACAGGGGGTAAAGAGGGAGAAGCATCGGAGATAGTCCCATTATAAGGGGTGGGGAATGTTGTAAAATGAGGAAATGTTGGAAGGGCAAGGAAGCATGGCTGAGTCAAATAGGAATCCTGACTTAATGTGGTGAGTAAAGAGCTAAGCCATGTGCTTCTTGTCAGTAACAACCACATCCAACATTAAGGGACATGGGCAGCTGTGAGGAGGAGTGTTTATTCTCCAGGTCTTTAACCGTTTTCCAGAACTTCTTGGGGTTAGACACACAGAGAGAGAACTGCTCCTTAAAGTAATTAACTTTGGCCTTCCGGATAGCCTGAGTGCACTTATTTCTCATTTGCTTGAACGAGACCCTGTCAGCCTGAGTATGAGTGTGCCGAGCCTTTCGCCAAATGCAATTCTTGGGGTGGAGTAACTCTGCCAGATCACGGTCGAAACAAGGGCTGAACCTGCTTTTAATTCTAATTTTCTTTAACATATCAAAAAAGAAGCATCTTCGACTGAGGTGATCAAGCTGATTATATACCATTTTAGAGAGGCCAGTCCATGAAGGAAGGCTTGCTCATTAATGTTTTTTAGCAAGCGTCTATGACAAACCAGGACTGGTCGTTTCACTGAGCAGCCGTGATGAACACAGGCTGTAAAACAGTGATCACTAAGGTCATTACAGAAAACACCAGACTGATACCTATCAGGATTATGTGTGAGGATAACGTAGAGGAGAGTAGCTTTTTCTGGGTGTTTGGAGTCATACCACTGCGCCACCCGGGAGGCCCCTGAAGGTGATCTTTCTTAATTAAAGACAATGGCTCAGACAGTTATTCATCTCCTAAAATGTGTATCTTGTAACAGTCCTGGACTGTTAAAGCAGATGAGCACAACGGCAAAACAGACTTCAATTTTCCAAATTAGAAAACACACTCACACATCTGAGTTTGCTTGTTGTGGGTGGGAATAATTTGATGATATCTTCGATTGCTCTAGCCAGAAAATCCCAAAAGCTCTGATAAAGGCCAACAGGACGATACGATTTCTTAAATAAATTAAGTGATACTGGCAAGAGTCTGTAATCACAGTTCACAGAAAGCCTCCCAACAGCAAGCCCAACTGCTGTCCAATCATTTCGGCTTATAATGTTTATAATGCTTTCTCATCCACCCTTCACTGTACATTGTATTGTAAATTGTGATTACATTTCCTACAGTACATGACATTTTAAGAACATGATCATCTTGAGGAAACACCATTTGCGGGCCGTCTCTTTTGTGTGTACTGCTCAAAGAAATACAGTGCCTTGCGAAAGTATTCGGCCCCCTTGAACTTTGCGAACTTTTGCCACATTTCAGGCTTCAAACATAAAGATATAAAACTGTATTTTTTGTGAAGAATCAACAACAAGTGGGACACAATCATGAAGTGGAACGACATTTATTGAATATTTCAAACTTTTTTAACAAATCACAAACTGAAAAATTGGGCGTGCAAAATTATTCAGCCCCCTTTGTAGCGCCACCTTTTGCTGCGATTACAGCTGTATGTCGCTTGGGGTATGTCTCTATCAGTTTTGCACATCGAGAGACTGAAATTTTTTCCCATTCCTCCTTGCAAAACAGCTCGAGCTCAGTGAGGTTGGATGGAGAGCATTTGTGAACAGTAGTTTTCAGTTCTTCCACAGATTCTCGATTGGATTCAGGTCTGGACTTTGACTTGGCCATTCTAACACCTGGATATGTTAATTTTTGAACCATTCCATTGTAGATTTTGCTTTATGTTTTGGATCATTGTCTTGTTGGAAGACAAATCTCCGTCCCAGTCTCAGGTCTTTTGCAGACTCCATCAGGTTTTCTTCCAGAATGGTCCTGTATTTGGCTCCATCCATCTTCCCATCAATTTTAACCATCTTCCCTGTCCCTGCTGAAGAAAAGCAGGCCCAAACCATGATGCTGCCACCACCATGTTTGACAGTGGGGAAGATGTGTTCAGGGTGATGAGCTGTGTTGCTTTTACGCCAAAAATAACGTTTTGCAGCCTGGTTTCAGGCCGGGTCATGGCACCTTCTCTGCTGCAACCTTGGTGTTAAATGATGTGGTAAGGGTATGGTTAGTCAGGTTTCAAGTCAGGTTTCCTTTATATTACATAAGATGTCCAACAAGGATCGATTTTTGGTCTATTTGCAAACAATGTTGGTCTATTTGCAAAAAAAATTAAAAACATACCCCTGTATGCAGATGACACTGTTGTGTTTGCTATTTCCCCACAGTTGACCAAGCTCTTTCAGAGCTTCAATCTGCCTTCATTGCTTTGCAGAAAGCCTTTGCTGAGCTGAAATTAGTACTTAATGCAGGTAAAACCATGTATATGTTATTCTTATTCTCCAAATCATGTAGGCTGATAGAGCAATGTGCATATGTACTACTATACACAGATAGATGTAAAGGCATTTCATCTGCTCTGTTTAACCTACCCTTTGGAATGACTTCAATAGCAACGGTGAATCTAATGTAGTGCGTAATTTCATATTCATATTCACAAAAGCTCTGACGAAGGCCTTGAGGCCGATATGTAAAGCTTGCAGTGCCTTGCAAAAGTATTCACCCCCTTGGCATTTTTCCTATTTTGTTTTCTTACAACCTGGAATTAAAATAGATTTTTGGGGGTTTGTATCATTTGATTGACACAACATTCCTACCACTTTGAAGGTGCAAAATATTTTTTATTGTGAAACAAACAAGAAATAAGACAAAAAACAGAAAACTTGAGCGTGCATATCTATTCACCCCCCAAAGTCAATACTTTGTAGAGCCACCTTTTGCAGCAATTACAGCTGCAAGTCTCTTGGGTTATGTCCCTATAAGCTTGGCACATCTCGCTACTAGGATTGTTGCCCATTCTTCAAGGCAAAACTGCTCCAGCTTCTTTAAGTTGGATGGGTTCCGCTGGTGTACAGCAACCTTTAAGTCATACCACAGATTCTCAATTGGATTGAGGTCTGGGCTTTGACTAGGCCATTCCGAGACATTTCAATATTATCCCTTTAACCACTCGAGTGTTGCTTTAGCAGTATACTTAGGGTCATTGTCCTGCTGGAAGGTGAACCTCCGTCCCAGTCTCAAATCCCTGGAAGACTGAAACAGGTTTCCCTCAATTTCCCTGTATTTAGCACCATCCATCATTTCTTTAATTCTGACCAGTTTCCCAGTCTTTGCCGATGAAAAACATCCCCACAGCATGATACTGCCACCACCATGCTTCACTGTGAGGATGAGGTTCTCGGGGTAATGAGAGGTGATGGGTTTGCGCCAGACATAGCATTTTCCTTGATGGCCAAAAAGCTCAGTTTTAGTCTCATCTGACCAGTGTACCTTCTTCCATATCTTTGGGGAGTCTCCCACATGCCTTTTAGCGAAAACCAAACTTGTTTGCTCATTTTTTTATTTAAGCAATGGCTTTTTTTCTGGCCACTCTCCTGTAAAGCCCAGCTCTATGGAGTGTATGGCTTAAAGTGATCCTATGGACAGATACTACTGTGGAGCTTTGCAGCTCCTTCGGGGCTATCTTTGGTCTCTTTGTTGCCTCTGATTAATGACCTCCTTGCCTGGTCTGTGAGTTTTGGTGGGGGGGCCGTCTCTTGGCAGGTTTGTGGTGGACTTGTTTTTTTACCAAATAGGGCTATCTTCTGAATACCACCCATATCTTGTGACAACACAACTGATTGGCTCAAACACATCAAGAAGGAAATAAATTCCACAAACTAACTTTTGTCAAGGCACACCTATTAATTGAAATGCATTCCAGGTGACGAAGCTGGTTGAGTGAATGCCAGAGTGTGCAAAGCTGTCATCAAGGCAAAGGCTGGCTATTTGAAGAAGCTAATATTTAAAATATACAATATAACACTTTTTTGGTAACTGCATGATTCCATGTGTTATTTCATAGTTTTGATTTCTTCGCTGTTATTCTACATTGTAGAAAAAATTCAGTCTCTCGATGTGCAAAACTGATAGAGACATAACCCAAGCGACTTACAGCTGTAATCGCAGCAAAAGGTGGCGCTACAAAGTATTAACTTAAGGGGGCTGAATAATTTTGCACACCCAATTTTTCAGTTTTTGATTTGTTAAAAAAGTTTGAAATATCCAATAAATGTCGTTCCACTTCATGATTGTGTCCCACTTGTTGTTGATTCTTCACAACAAAATACAGTTTTATATATTTATGTTTGAAGCCTGAAATGTGGCAAAAGGTTGCAAAGTTCAAGGGGGCCGAATACTTTCGCAAGGCACTGTAGGTGGTTGATTCATGCTATGGGTATGCTTGTAACCGTTAAGTAGTGGGGAGTTTTTCAGCATAAAAAATTTACAAAATTAATCTAAGCACAGGCAAAATCCTAGAGGAAAACCTGTTTCAGTCTGCTTTCCACCAGACACAGGAAGATGAATTCACCATTCAGTAGGACAATAACCTCCCTCCCAGGCAGCTGTAATCCCACAACCTCCCTCTTTGGTTAACCTCCCTACTCCCATCCCCAGGACTGGCCTGGGACACTCCTGCCCTTCGTGGCAGCCCCAACCCTGCAACAGGAGCCACACCAAGGTTTCCTGTGCACACCCAGATTGGAGCATTAGTTGGCCAGTGACTTTGGCAAAATCTCAGCTCATTCAAAACATAGCTGCATTTGACCCTGTGCCTGGTAGCACTTATGGGAATGAGCTAAATACCCCTCTGACTTTACATCTCGTAGGGGGCTTGGGCTAATGCACCTAAATGTGCGAAGTATGATAAACATTTTGGACACAATTGACATTTGGGTACAGGACTTGGTTTCTGACATCCTGGAAACATGGTTAAATGGTCCTGTATCATTTCTCTCGTAGGGGGCTTGGGCCAATGCACCCCCCCCACCTCAGATAAATGTAAGAGTGTTTGCATTGATTCAATTGATCTCAAAATCCACACGGCTAAATGTGAAAAACCTTGTTAAGTTCTCATTGATTGATTTATCTATTACTAATAACCCCCATAAATATTTGTCTTGTGGAGTATTTGTGATCAGTAATCATTGTCCCATAGTATGTACGGTATTAGAGATATGAAACAGTACAATTACTAATGCTTGTTTAATTAAGAAGATACATTTTTAAAAGTTTTCTCCTCAAGGTTTTTTTTTACATGACATGTTCTGCTCTGATTTACCCACTATCTCCTGTATTCCTGACACTGAGTTGGCTATAGAACATTTCTCCTCCATATTTATTCCTCTGGCAGATAAATATTTCCCTTTTAAACATTTCAGTCAAATATAGATCTAACCCTTTATTTTCTTCTGAGCTATCTGTACTCATTCAAATGAGAAATCAGGCCTGGGCCAAAGCAAGGAAAACTGACTCTGTAGTGGACTGGCAATCTTTCCGTCAATTGAGAAACAGATGTACTATCTCGATTATGAAAGATAAATCAAGATATTTTTTTAAGCTCTATCTCTGACTCTGCTGGTAATCCTTCAAAATAGTAAATGCACTGAATCATACATATTCCTCTTCTTCCCTGCCTAAGCAAGTTCTGTCTGACTCTGGCATCATAACGTAGAAGAATGAAATGTGATGCTTTTAATCATGATTGTATTTCGGCAGGCTTATTATTTGAGAGAGACTGTGGTTTAATTGACCCTGGTCAGTCAATCGGCTGCTCTTCCCTCTGCCAGCCTCTAGCTGACTAGAAGTTTAACCCGTCAACTTCTAGTGAAACTTTGTTTTAATTTCAACAATTTACTATCTCTGATGTGCTGGATGCCTTACTTAATATTTATGTTTAAAAAAAATCCACTGGGGGTGATATGCTTGATCCATTTTTGCTGCAGCTCTCTACCCCCCTGATTGCTGAATCATTAACCCATATTTTTAACCTGACAATTATATCTGGTACGAAGGTTTGGAAGGTGACCCTTGTAACCTAAATAATTATAACTCTATTTCTAAACTTTTTTGCCTCGTTAAAATATTAGAATCCTTAATTAATTCTCAGCCAAGATCTTTATTATTTTTCATTTATTTTAAATGTACATCAGTCGTGTTTTAAACCAGGTCATAGCATTATCTCTTCTGCATCCCTCGTTATAAATTATGTGGTTAACTGTAATAAATAACTGAAATATTACATTTACATAAGTATTCAGACCCTTTACTCAGTACTTTCTTGAAACACCTTTGGCAGCGATTACAGACCCGAGTCTTCTTGGGTATGATGCTACAAACACCTTTTTGGGGGGAGTTTCTCCAATTCTTCTCTGCAGATCCTCTCAAGCTCTTTCAGGTTGGATGGCGAGCATCTCTGCACAGCTATATTCAGGTCTCTCCAGAGATGATCGATCGGGTTCAAGTCTGGACTCTGGCTGGTCCACTCAAGGACATTCAGAGACTTGTCCTTTGACCCATTCTGAGGTCCTGAGAGCTCTGGAGCAGGTTTTCATTAAGGATCTACCTGTACTTTGCTTCATTCATCTTTCCATCGATCCTGACTAGTCTCCCAGTTCCTGCCACTGAAAAACATCCCCACAGCATAATGCTGCCACTACAATGCTTCACCGTAGGTATGGTGCCAGGTTTCCTCCAGACGCGACATTTGGCATTCAGGCCAAAGAGTTCCATCTTGGTTTCATCAGACCAGAGAATCTTGTTTCTCATAGTCTGAGAGTCCTTTAGGTGCCTTTTGGCAAACTCCAAGCGGGCTGTCATGTGACTTTTACTGAGGAGTGTCTTTCGTCTCGCCACTCTACCATAAAGGCCTAATTGGTGTGCTGCAGAGATGGTTGTCCTTCTGGAAGGATTTCCCATTTCCATATAGGAACTCTGTAGCTGGTGTCAGATTATCCATCAGGTTCTTGGTCACCTCCCTGACCAAGACCATTCTCCCCCAATTGCTCAGTTTTGCCGGTCTTGTCGGTTCCAAACTTCCTCCATTTAAGAATGATGGAGGCCACTGTGTTCTTAGGGAACTTCGATGCTGCAGAAATGTTTTGGTACCCTTCCCCAGATCTGTGCCTCGACACAATCCTGCCTCGGCGCTCTACGGACAATTCCTTTGACCTCATGGCTTGGTTTTTGCTCTGACATGCACTGTCAACTGTGGGACCTTATATAGACAGCCGTGTGCCTTTCCAATCATATCCAGTCAATTGTATTGTCCATCACAGGTGGACTCCAATCAAGTTGTTAAAACATCACAAGGATGATCAATGGAAACAGGAGGGCCCTGAGCTCAATATCGCCTCTCATAGCAAAGTGTCTAAATACGTATGTAAATACATTTTTTTCTTTTCTTTTGAATACATTTGCATACATTTCTAAAAAGCTGTTTTCGCTTTGTCATTATGGGGTATTGTGTGTATATTGATGAGGATTTTTATTTATTTAATAGATTTTAGAATTAGGCTGTAATGTAAAAGGGTAGTGGTCTGTATACTTTCTGAATGCACTGTATGACGGTAATACTGTTGTGTATGCTATTGCCCCCATGGTTGACAAGGCTCTATCTGAACTACAGTCTGCATTCATTGTATTAGAGAAAAGCGTTATTGACCTGAAATTAGTATTGAATGCAGGTAAAACTAAGTGTACGTTGTTCTCTAGAGCGCATAAAAATAACTATATTGATCATGTCCCTGCTTACAAATATCTGACTATCTGGATAGATGAAAAGCTTTTCTATTAAAAACCTGTTGATGAGTTAGTAAAAAAGCTGAGAATAAAAATGGGCTTATTCTATAGAAATAGGTCTTGCCTCTCACGAAATAGTAGAAAGCAGATTATTCACTCTACGTTCCTATCTGTCCTAGACTATGGGGACATCATCTATATGAACACAGCTGTCACTTCATTAAAGCCATTAGACATAGTTTTTCATAGCACATCGTGCTTTGTTACCGGCACAATTTTAGAATTCTTTGCTGCATTCTCTACCAGATAGTTGTTTGGCCTTCTTTGATGTTCAGTAGGTTGATACATTGCTCTGGTTTCATTTATAAAGCCCATTTACAAAAAGACCCACTAACATCATTACTTAACTTTGGACATACGAGTTACCACACCCGGGCTCAGGGATGGCTAATTCTGGATATTCCTTTGGTCTCTACAGAGTTAGGTAACTCAGCTTTTAGTTTTCTTGCACCTTGTTTGTGGAACAATCTTCAAACTGTTCTTAAATGTGATGTTCTGGTGCCTTTAAGGTAATTCAGAAGGCTGGTTGAGAACCTTATTACCGATGAATGTGTTTGTTTTTTATGACCATGTTTTTCTTTCTGCTTGCATTTTGTATTTATATTGATGTGTGTATTTTCTGTAATGTATGATGACGAGGGGGTGTTCTAGGGGGTGTTCTAGTCAATTATTTCTATGTTTGGGATTGAATATGGTTCCCAATTAGAGGCAGCTGATTATCGTTGTTTCTAATTGGGGGATCATACTTAAGGTGTCCCTGTTCCCACCTGCTTTTGTGGGATATTGTTTTGTGTATGTGCTTGTAGCACCACTAATGTCACGGTTCGTTGTTTTATTGTTTTGTTTGGAAGTTTCACTTTATTAAAAGATGTGGAACTTTAATCACGCTGCGCCTTGGTCCGTCCATTTTCACGAGCATGACAAAAATTTGCTGACAAAGGTGATTCTAAAATGTTTCGACTCAGGGGTGTGAATACTTATGGAAATTAGATATTTCTGTATTTAATTTTCAAGATAATTTCAGAAAATTGTCTACAAAAATATTTTCGCTTTGTCATTATGGGTTATTGTTTGTAGATGGGTGAGAAAAAAAGTATATATAATCCATTTTGAATTCAGACTGTAACACAACAAAATGTGTAATACGTCATGGGGTAAGAATACATTCTGAAGGCACTGTATGTAATTTACTGTCATAAATTATTACATTTTAAAGGCTAATAAGGTTGGTGGAACCGTTCATAAGAGGGTTCTAGAAAGAACACTCCAAAGATAAAAGCTTCATAGAGGGTTCTAGGAAGAACCTTTTGAAGGCTAAAATGGCAGATCACTTCAAAGAGGGTTCTAGGTAGAACCATACAGGGCGTTCTTTGAAGAACCCTACACAGAGGGTACTAGGTAGAATCCTCTGCAAAGGGTTCTTCCTAGCACCAACAAAGGTTGCCCTTTGGGGTCAAACCAAAGAACCCTGTATAGGTCTACTTAGCACCTTTCTTTCTAAGAGTGTATGGTTGTGTATAGTGGTGTGAATAATGTATATTGATGTGTATAGTGTGCATTGATGTGTATGCAGGGCTCATCTGTGAAAGAGACCTTGATCTCATGATAACCGCCTGCTGAAAAGAATGAAAATAAATGGTGGGGGTGGGTCTTAGAAAGTTTCTGTTAACAACACTGTAAATCAAATAGACTTGGGAAGGTGAACATTTAGCAGGGCTGGAGAGAAAGTGGCCACATTTTTTACATCTGAGTGATGATGAGAAGCCAGCCTATGGTTGTGTACCAAGATTGTACCGTATTCCCTATATATTTGCATTACTTTTGACCAGGACTCATAGGGCTCTGGTCATAAGTAGTGAACTATTGGGAATTGGGTCCCATTAGAGACAGCCTATGCAGTCAGTTACCTGCTGGTGCCATCTCCTGCCAGAGTAGCTGGTGTCAATGCTTTTCTACTGAGACACACTCACACTGAGAAGACCACTTCACTTCACCCTGACCACTGTCATTTAACAGCAGGGGACCACAAATGAAGACCGACAAGGTGGTCCAAAGCACATCTGAGAGTGGGCTCAAAAAGGCCAGGGGTTCCAGGGGGGGGCCAGGAGGGTGGGCTTCCCTGGGAGAGTGAGTAGTGGTCTCGTCCTTGAGGAAGGGTCTGTCCATGAACGACGGGGCTGGAGTCATCTCAACGAACTAGAGCCAATCTCAAGGGCAAGACTGTCACATCCACATGTCTTTCTGGAACGTATATCGAATCAAATGTGTCAGTGTTCATTTAGACTCAATTACACAAATTTAAAAAGACGCAGCTGCTGAAAATGAATCCAAAGCTAAAAGAGGTCCAGAGAGCATCAGTATATGAGCAGCAGGAAGGGAAGCAGTGGAACATGCTAAAAGACCAGAGAGCGCTTATGGAGCTATAATGTAAGGATAGCTTTTGATTGTGAATAGGAAGACAGCCAGTGCTCGACCGAAAAAGAAAGGGAAGAAAGGAAGATCAAAGAGAAAGTAGAATTGATCATAGATGCAGACTGAGAAACACAGTCCTCCTGGGGAGAAACTGACAGGTGTCCAAGACATGGTGGTTTTATCTATAGAATCTACAATTCAGGCATAGCTACCTGGAGGGAGAGGACATTTTGGTTTCCATTTTGGAATGCAGAACACTCAATTATTCTCAAAAATACTTTTGTTCATGGCTATAATAAAGTATTTCACCTGTCTAAAACCTGCAATCACCAACTCTTGTTTCTGTCTCAACATATCTTATTTTCACCCACTGAACAGTCTCAAGGACAAGAAGAGGGGTGTGTGTGTGTGTGTGTGTGTGTGTGTGTGTGTATATGTGAGAGAGAGAGAGAGAGAGAAACAGACAGAAAGCGAGAGAGAATGATAGGGCGTTTGTGAGTACTTCATGTAGCCTACACCCCCATTATCATAATAACCATGGAGGCAGATCAGGCTCTCCAAAATGCACATTAAAGAAGTAGCCTCAAAGGCAACACTTCATAACAGGAGAAGAAGACCTTGGCAACTGAACAATCCTGAACAATCAGTATGCCAGTGGAGACAGAGAGACTCTTCCCTCAATATAAAACCCTGTCAGTAAATGAGTGACTGGCTCAGATTGGCACCAACTGATTTTTCCCTAAATTGAATTAATCTTTAAGCCTCTCACTGGCTCAATCTATTCTGAGACATTCTTGGTGTGGTGATATCTCATTCTGCATGTTGATATTGCCAGTAGTGAGTGAGAGACTGCAAAGAGAGACTCTGACTGTTTGAATTCCCTGTCTATCCCTAAGCCCGATTCAGTAATGACAACCCCTAACTAATCAGGCTCTGGGCAGCCACATACAGCACAGATGGGCCCTCTTCATCACAGACCACGTCAGGTTAAGGCTGAGATAATGTATAGTCTCCCCCTCTCTCGCTGCCTCATCTATGGGTCCTGGTCAAAGTAGTGCAATATACAGTATAGGGAATAGGGTGCCATTTGGAATGCAGGCAGGGCCTTAGGAACAATTCTGGTGAATGGCTTGGTTACCATAGCAACGTGCATTACTGTGTACTGTTTCAATATTATTATTTTTATTTTTATTATTTCACCTTTATTTAACCAGGCAGGCTAGTTGAGAACCAGTTCTCATTTTCAACTGCGACCTGGCCAAGATAAAGCAAAGTAGTCCGACACATGTGAAAACACAGAGTTAAGCATGGAATGAACAAACATACAGTCAATAATACAGTAGAAAAAGTCTATATACAGTGTGTGCAAATAAGGTAGGATAAGGGAGGTAAGGCAATAAACAGGCCACGGTGGTGAAGTAATTACAACATAGCAATTGAACACTAGAATGGTAGATGTGGTAGATTCTGATGAATGTGCAAGTAGAGATACTGGGGTGCAAAGGAGCAAGATAAATAAATAAATAAATACAGTATGGAGATGAGGGAGTTGGATGGGCTATTTACAGATGGTCTACAGATGCAGTGATCTGTGAGCTGCTCTGACAGCTGGTGCTTAAAGCTCGTGAGGGAGATATGAGTCTCTAGCTTCAGTGATTTTTGCAGTTTGTTCGAGTCATTGGCAGCAGAGAACTGGAATGAAAGGCGGCCAAAGGATGAATTGGCTTTGGGGGTGACCAGGGAGATACAGTGCCTTGCGAAAGTATTTGGCCCCCTTGAACTTTGCGACCTTTTCCACATTACAGGCTTCAAACATAAAGATTTAAAACTGTATTTTTTTGTGAAGAATCAACAACAAGTGGGACACAATCATGAAGTGGAACGACATTTATTGGATATTTCAAACTCTTTTAGCAAATCAAAAACTGAAAAATTGGGCGTGCAAAATTATTCAGCCCCCTTAAGTTAATACTTTGTAGCGTCACCTTTTGCTGCGATTACAGCTGTAAGTTGCTTGGGGTATGTCTCTATCAGTTTTGCACATCGAGAGACTGACATTTTTTCCCATTCCTCCTTGCAAAACAGCTCGAGCTCAGTGAGGTTGGATGGAGAGCATTTGTGAACAGTAGTTTTCAGTTCTTTCCACAGATTCTCGATTGGATTCAGGTCTGGACTTTGACTTGGCCATTCTAACACCTGGATATGTTTATTTTTGAACCATTCCATTGTAGATTTTGCTTTATGTTTTGGATCATTGTCTTGTTGGAAGACAAATCTCCGTCCCAGTCTCAGGTCTTTTGCAGACTCCATCAGGTTTTCTTCCAGAATGGTCCTGTATTTGGCTCCATCAATCTTCCCATCAATTTTAACCATCTTCCCTGTCCCTGCTGAAGAAAAGCAGGCCCAAACCATAATGCTGCCACCACCATGTTTGACAGTGGAGATGGTGTGTTCAGGGTGATGGGCTGTGTTGCTTTTACGCCAAACATAACGTTTTGCATTGTTGCCAAAAAGTTCAATTTTGGTTTCATCTGACCAGAGCACCTTCTTCCACATGTTTGGTGTGTCTCCCCGGTGGCTTGTGGCAAACTTTAAACAACACTTTTTATGGATATCTTTAAGAAATGGCTTTCTTCTTGCCACTCTTCCATAAAGGCCAGATTTGTGCAATATACGACTGATTGTTGTCCTATGGACAGAGTCTCCCACCTCAGCTGTAGATCTCTGCAGTTCATCCAGAGTGATCATGGGCCTCTTGGCTGCATCTCTGATCAGTCATCTCCTTGTATGAGCTGAAGGTTTAGAGGGACGGCCAGGTCTTGGTAGATTTGCAGTGGTCTGATACACCTTCCATTTCAATATTATCGCTTGCACAGTGCTCCTTGGGATGTTTAAAGCTTGGGAAATCTTCTTGTATCCAAATCCGTCTTTAAACTTCTTCACAACAGTATCTCGGACCTGCCTGGTGTGTTCCTTGTTCTTCATGATGCTCTCTGCGCTTTTAACGGACCTCTGAGACTATCACAGTGCAGGTGCATTTATACGGAGACTTGATTACACACAGGTGAATTGTATTTATCATCATTAGTCATTTAGGTCAACATTGGAACATTCAGAGATCCTCACTGAACTTCTGGAGAGAGTTTGCTGCACTGAAAGTAAAGGGGCTGAATAATTTTGCACGCCCAATTTTTCAGTTTTTGATTTGTTAAAAAAGTTTGAAATAGCCAATAAATGTCGTTCCACTTCATGACTGTGTCCCACTTGTTGTTGATTCTTCACAAAAAAATACAGTTTTATATCTTTATGTTTGAAGCCTGAAATGTGGCAAAAGGTCGCAAAGTTCAAGGGGGCCAAATACTTTCGCAAGGCACTGTATACCTGCTGGAGCGCATGCTACGGGTGGGTGCTGTTATGCTGACCAATGAGCTGAGATAAGGCGGGGCTTTACCTACCAGATACTTGGAGCCAGTGGGTTTGGCGACGAGTATGAAGCGATGGCCAGCCAACGAGAGCGTACAGGTCGCAGTGCTGGGTAATATATGGGGCTTTGGTGACAAAACGGATGGCACTGTGATAGACTGCATCCAATTTGTTGAGTAGAGTGTTGGAGGCTATTTTGTAAATGACATCGAAGTCAAGGATTGGTAGGATGGTCAGTTTTACGAGGGTATGTTTGGCAGCATGAGTGAAGGATACTTTTTTTGCGAAATAGGAAGCTGATTGTAGATTTAAATTTCGATTGGAGATGCTTAATGTGAGTCTGGAAGGAGAGTTGTTTACAGTCTAACCAGACACCTAGGTGTTTGTAGTTGTCCACATGTTCTAAGTCAGAACCGTCAACACACAGTAGGTAAGCAGAAACATTTGAGTCACCGCGAGGAGTCATACGGAAAAGGTGCATCATTAAAATCTTGAGGGCTTGAGGAAAGAGTGTTTCTTCTTCACTTGCAAAGGTTTCGCTCAGGGAAGTATCCCATTGCATCTGAAGTACAACATTACCCCTCCCTCTTTGCCATTGACCTCTTTGTGTGTGCTGTCTATTTAAAAGCAGACAAAGTGTGAATGTTTCCTCACAGAGTGTATGGGATTGAGAGGGAAGGTGGAGGGGTGTGAGGCTACAAAATAATACCCTGTTGCATTACTAATGTGTTTTAAAATCAATACCAGCTCTCCTTTCTTAGGTTTATATGAATTATATGTCAGTAAACAGGAGAGCGCACCTGCAGATTGCCAAGTGATGTCTTGTCATATATGGCAAGTGTAACAGAAACACAGGCTATTAATGGCATCCACGTTGCCATCCTATCCAAACAGCTACACCATAGGCCCGTGCTGTTACCATGACAGCAAGGAAACAGACTTTGAGCAAGCTATACTGTAAGACCTTTTCCAACTGTAAAAGTGTGAGAAGAAACAGATACCAGTCAGTTAGGTATCTACTGTGGGTGATAGGGGATGGAGGATGGGGCAGCATGTTACTATGGATCGGTCGTCAGAGGAACCCACCATAAGCACCTCACCTTGGAAGTCCACCTCAGTATATATTCTTAGAAAAGAAGGTGCCACCTAGAACCATAAAGGGTTCTTAAATTGTTCCCAAAGGAGAACCTTCTGAAAATAATTATTTTTAGTTTCAAGTGGAACACTTTCACTAATACAAGGTTCTACGTGGAACCCTGATCAAATACAGAAGCTCCAGTGATATCTCTTCAGAGCTTGTCCAGACTGGTGCTTCTCCAGATGAGACGGTGTGCATGGATTGTGTGAAGGTCAAGGCTGATGACAGTATCTCGAGGCTTTAAAGTATCGCTCTACTCTACAGACATTTTTATTGAGCCTCCTGGGCATTGTATTTCATTTTTTGGTTGTTCACACCATGTTGTGAAACAACAAGAAACTGAGCTATATATAAAAGCCAAGTGGGTCATGCTAAAAACACCCAGAGGCTTTTACAGGGACCTCAACGGTGCCACAAAAATCTCAGAAAGAACAAAATCCTGGTCATTGTGAAAATATATTATGTTGTTTATACTTTGTCTAGATAGAGAATTGACTATATCTGTCACAGCTTGTCACAGCTCTACAGGAGGAAATCTACAGTACAAGTACAACAACAGTTTCTCTCACCCTGCCGACACACTCAAACTGTATGTCTGTTTCCCCAGGCATGATCCGTTTGCCCTCCTCCCCAAAAGTAACGGCTCATCCTGGCATGCCAGGCAAATGCAATCAACTGGGAGCAGAGGTGGCATCCTGACAGTGGGCATTACTCTTACTTTGTCGAAATGGGACAGCCAAAAGATCCATCCTCCCTCCTGCCTCAAGACATCGGTCCACCTTGAATGCCTAAAACAAGGATGATGTTGCCATGCTAATTGCCTCTGTAAGGACAGTCAAGATCACAGATCTGTCTGTTTTTCCCCCCTCAAAGTTAAAGGATTTATGAGGACATGATTGAGTTTTCATCGGCCGGGAAGGAGCTGATTAGTTTTGATTAGAAGTTGGCAGAAACAATGGTCCTGTGAGACCTTGACACTTCAGTGGGAATGCATAATTTGTGGACCAAATTCAAGTCAAATTGCCTTTTGTTTCAAGGATATTACGTCTCACTCTCTCCCAAGTCAGAATTACAAGGGTATGTAATAATATTTTGGAGATGATATTTCCGCTCCCATTTCAAGCCCACCAAATGGATTCATTCTTCATTTCACTTGATTACCTGACAGAATCAGTCTTCATTGTTTTCCAAAGTTGCCAAACATCAATAAACTGCAGTATATAGGGGACAGTAGATAAAGATATAACAAAAGTATGGATGTTAACCATCAATTGGGAGTCTTTACATTCAGAATGCATCCCAAATGGCCCCCTCTTCCCTGTATAGTGCACTACTTTTGACCAGGGCCCATAGGGTGCAATACTTTTGATCTCATAGAGTGAACTACTAACAGGGCCAATAGAGGACTACTAGTGCATGTATGGAATAGTGTGCCATTTGGGACCTGAGTTCAGTCTTTATGAATGACTCACCTGAAAGTCTCCATTGATCCAAAGCCAATATTCCTACAGAGCACTTCCATCGGCCAGCCAAGAGCCCAAACTCACACTCTCCAGGATGTTTTCGGGGTCTGCATGGAGGAGGATGTGGGGCATCGGCCCTTGAGGATGAGAGTGAGGCCCTTTGATTTGAGACAGGATGTCCCTAGCGACCTGACCGCCGGCGTTACAGATCTCTACAGCACTGATAGACTGGGACAGTGGCAGAATTTTCAATAAAGTATCCTTTAAACCTCCTGCATTGTGGTTCTTCAGGCAACTCAGTTGCTACAGTTGCAGCCAATTATTCTGATCCACACAGTTGCAGAACTACACAACCCCATTTATAGCTATTTATTGTAAAAACAACCACCAAGGGTGAGCAACCTCCGCTCATTTAGAGTTGTCTGTGGTGCTATCCACGGCGATGGTAGGGGCTTCTACAGCAGTTAAGAGCATTGGGTCAGTAACCAAAAGGTTTCTTGTTTAACTTCCCAAGCCGACTAGGTGAAAAATCTGTTGATGTGCCCTTCATCCTAATTGCTCCTGTAAATTGCCCTAGATAAGAGTGTCTGCTAAATTACTAAAATGTGGTGCTGAATCAGTCTCCAATCTTCATTCGTTAGCGCTAATTGTGGTGCTCTCCAGGGTCCTGAATTGCTTATGTGTGCGTCAGTATAAGGACACACTTCAGGTTTGATTGATTTTACTTGCCTAATTTTGTTTGATTGATTTTATTTGTTTAAAAAAACACATATACACACAGTACATACAAAAACGTGATAGGGATAACACAAAAAAAGTTGAAGTAATAGTTATAAGATGGAGAGTGAAGGAGTCTGTAGACAGATAGGAGTTGATTGGTTCAGACAGGCAGCATGGCTTGGACAAAGGGAGGGAGCATCGATGGTGCAGGGCAGAGAGAAAAAAAGTAACATCTAGACAGTTCAGGAGCTCTTCAGCAGGGCCAAAGCCATCAGCAAGGGAGTTTACAAGGATAACCTGGGTACAGAAGAAAACAATATTTCTGCATCACATCCAGTCAACACAGAGTGAATCTGTCAAGAGCAATTTATAATCAAGCCCAGTAGTTTATATTGCTCAAGTCCGCCTACTGGATCTATAAATGCATTCATCTGTGCTCCCCATGGGGGCAGTCAGATCATATTCTGAGCTCAATGGAGCTTAAACAGATGGACAAAGTCCTTTGTTTCCTTCGTATTTCCCTCAGAATCAGAGCTGTCTCTGTCTCTTGTGCCTTTGCACTGTGGTATTTCCCCCTTTAACACAATGATTGAGCCGGTAATGCCTCCAGCTCATTCATCAGCCCTTTATTCGCCATTAAGAGGGCTGGGTAGCATGTCTGTGGCGGTAGAGGAGTAAAGAGTCGTAGAGACAGAGAGGTTCAGAGGCTAATGGTGGCAACGCCAGCAGCTAGCAGACACAGGCTGGATATTAATGGTAGCGGCGCTAGCAGCTAGCAGACACAGGCTGGATATTAATGGTGGCGGCGCTAGCAGCTAGCAGACACAGGCTGATCAGCGGGGCAGGCAGGCCACTAATGAGGGCTGTATCCCTCCCCTCGATCTGACAGCAAAAGCTCTGGGTGATATTTAAAAAACCCTTCTCAAAAACGCCTCTGGTAATTAACAGACCATTATCAATCTATCCAACCCACTTAAAAAAAACATTTAACTTCTCGGGACTAGCGTCCTTTTTTCTCCATTTCAGCCTGAATGAAGTGCCCAAAGTAAACTTCCTGTCGCTCAGGCCCTGAAGACAGGATATGCATATAACTGGTACCATTGGAAAGAAAACACTTTGAAGTTTGTAGAAATGTTAACATAATGTAGGAGAATATAACACAATAGATATGGTAGGAGAAAATCCAAAGAAAATCCAACCAGAATCATTTTTTGAGAGACCATCCTCTTAAAACGGAAAGTAAAAAGGAAAGTGAACGGCCATATTGAAAATTAGCTCCCTGGATACAATTCCTATGGCTTCCACAGAGTGAACATCTTGGCCATGTTCTGTTACAATCTCCACCTGGCACAGCCAGAAGAGGACTGGCCACCCCACACATGCTCTCTCCAGTTCTGTCTTTCTTTCTCTCTCTCGGAGGACCTGAGCCCTAGGACCATGTCCCAGGACTACCTGACATGATGACTCCTTGCTGTCCCCAGTCCGCCTGACCGTGCTGCTGCTCCAGTTTCAACTGTTCTGCCTTATTATTATTCGACCATGCTGGTCATTTATGAACATTTGAACATCTTGGCCATGTTCTGTTATAATCTCCACCCGGCACAGCCCGAAGAGGACCGGCCACCCCACATAGCCTGGTTCCTCTCTAGGTTTCTTCCTAGGTTTTGGCCTTTCTAGGGAGTTTTTCCTAGCCACCGTGCTTCTACACCTGCATTGCTTGCTGTTTGGGGTTTTAGGCTGGGTTTCTGTACAGCACTTTGAGATATCAGCTGATGTATGAAGGGCTATATAAATACATTTGATTTGATTTGATATGTTCAAGGTTTCAGGCTTGTAACGTCAAAAATTAATAAGAAATATCAGTTTTAGTACAGGGACACAGTCTTGGAAACTCGTGTTTGCGTGTGCCATGAAGACAGGAATCACCTGCTAAAATTGCTTTCCTATTGAACATACTTCTTTACATAAGAAATATTATAGTTTGATTACATTTTAAGGTATCTGAGGAGTGAATAGAAATGTATTTTGACTTGTTGAAAAAAAGTTTAGGGGTAGATTTTCGGATTCCTATCTCTGCATGTTGAATGAAAGGATTACTCCAAATCGATGGTGCCAACTAAACTGACTTTTTGGGAAATAAAGAAGGACTTTATCTAACAAAACGACACCACATGTTATAGCTGGGACCCTTTGGATGACAAATCAGAGGAAGATTTTCAAAAAGTAAGTGAATATTTAATTGTTATTTGTGAATGTATGAAACCTGTGCCAGTGGAAAAATATTTTGATGTGGGCCGCCATCCTCAAACAATCGCGTGGCATGTTTTTGCTGTAATAGCTACTCTAAATCGGATAGTGCAGTTAGATTAACAAGAATTTAAGTTTTCAGCTGATATCTCTCATGTTCATAGATTCACAAATAATTATTAAATATTCACTTACTTTTTGAAAATCTTCCTCTGATTTGTCATCCAAAGGGTCCCAGCTATAACATGTGGTGTCGTTTTGTTAGATAATATCCTTCTTTATTTCCCAAAAAACATGTACCTAAATGTTTAATATCCATAATTTTTATGATTATTTATTTGAATTGCGCTCCCTCCAGTTTCACAGGAAGTTGTCCCGCTGGCACTTAACACAGCAAAGAAAGAGGGCTCAGTTAGGAGAGCATTGTGCTTGCAATGCCAGGGTTGTGGGTTCAATTCCCACTGGGGAGCAGTATGAAAAAGTATGAAAATGTATGCATTCACTACTGTAAGTCGGTCTGGATAAGAGCATCTGCTGAATTATTTAAATGTACCCATTATTGTGAGGGTGACAGACACAGTTGTGTTAAGTCTAATGCTTTAAAGAAAATACTTGCCCAGAGCTAAAATAATCACAGACAAATCAGCACTAATGTGTAAACATATACTGAACAAAACTGTTTGACATATGAACTAACAGGTTCTAGAGCAAACAACGCAATTGTCACAACACATAGGTTGCAATATGGCTTTTTTTCCTGGCTTGGCTTCCCCAGTGATTTGACCCTTGCTCTGCTACTGCACACAGGTCGAGTGGCCAGTCTCTTCAAAAAGACCTTATCAGGCATGTCATAGACACTCATTAAAAACCATCTCACATGCGTCGACAAAGGTTAATAAGTGTAATTGTTTTCTAATTGACTTTTATAGACCCTTTCAAGATTACCACTTAATTATGTAGCCCTTTCCTTCAATCAATGACCAAAAGGGCCCCCTTTGGCGTCATGGGTGGAATGTTATTAATATTTTTCATAATTAATAAAGATTTTTTAACATGAAAATCCAGTGTTTCTATGTCAAACAGTTCTGATATATTTCAGTCTTTTGTCATGTATATAAAGTCCAATATTGGGATGCAAACTCAACATGTAATACATTTCAACTCCATATTTGACATGGTACAGGTGTCTTCTTTTTTAACTTCTTATGGCTGCAGGGGGCAGTATTGAGTAGCTTGGATGAAAGGTGCCCAGAGGTGCCCAGAGTAAACGGCCTGCTCCTCAGTCACAGTTGCTAATATATGCATATTGTTATTAGTATTGGATAGAAAACACTCTATATGTATAACATAACTCATATGGCAGGCAAGAACCTGAGAAGAAATCCAAACAGGAAGTGGGAAATCTGAGGTTGGTCGATTTTCAACCCAGCCCCTATTGAATACACAGTGGGATATTGGTTATGTTGCACTTCCTAAGGCTTCCACGAGATGTCAACTGTCTTTAGAAACTTGTTTGAGGATTCTACTGTGAGGTGGGGTCTCATAAGTGCTGTTTGAGCCAGGGGTCTGGCAGACTGCCACAGGCTCTGAAGCGTTCCATTGCTTTTCTACAGATATAGGAATTCTCCGGTTGGAACATTATTGACGTGTTATGTTAAAAACATCCTAACATGACATGTTTCTACGGACAGTAACGGAACTTTTTGGCATTTCATCTGCAACTAGAGAACGCGCTTCATGACTTTGGATTTGTTTACCAAATGTGCTAACCAAAAGTAGCTCTTTGGACATAAATGATGGACATTATCGAACTAAATCAAACATTTAATGTGGAACTGAGATTCCTGGGAGTGCATTCTGATGAAGATCATCAAAGGTAAGTGAATATTTATAATGCTATTGTCACGTTCTGACCTTAGTTCCTTTGTTTTGTCTTTGTTTTAGTATGGTCAGGGCGTGAGTTGGGGTGGGTAGCCTATGTTCTTTTTTCTATGTTGTGTTTATGTGTTTGGCCTGGTATGGTTCTCAATCGGAGGCAGGTGTCGTTCGTTGTCTCTAATTGAGAATCATACTTAGGTAGCCTTTTCCCACCGGTGTTTGGTGGGTGATTATTTTCTGTTTTAGTGTTTTACGCACCTTACAGGACTGTTTCAGTTTTCGTTTATTTTTCACGTCGTTTATTTACCATGCTGCACATTGGTCCGACATTTCATACTCCTCGTCAGAGTAGGACGAAGAATTCCGTTACAGAATCACCCACCAACCAAGGACCAAGCAGCATGGTATCGGGCAGCAGCAATCTCTGGACTCATGGACATGGGAGGAGATTTTGGACGGATACGGACCCTGGGCACAGGCAGGAAGAGCTGGAGGCAGCGAAAGCTGAGCGGCGGCGATATGAGGAGGCAGCACGGCAGCGCGACAGGCACGACAGGCAGCCCCAAAAATACATTTGGGGAGGGAGGCACATGGGGAGTGTTGCAGAGTCAGGTTGGAGACCTGAGCCCACTCCTCGTGCTTACCGAAATAAGCGCAGTACTAGTCAGGCACCGTGTTATGTGGTTAAGCGCACGGTGTCGCCAGTACTCGCTCACAGCCCGGTGTGCTATAGGCCAGCCCCCTGCAAGTGCCAAGCGAGAGTGGGCATCCAGCCAGGGTGTGTTGTGCCAGCCCAGCGTGTTTGGTCTCCAGTACGCCGTTTCGGCCCAGGGTAACCTGTGCCGGCGCTGCGTGCTGTCTCCAGGGCGCTGGGAGAGTGCAGTGCGTTCTATGCCTGCGCTCCGCCCATGCCGGGCGAATGTGGGTATTGAGCCTAAGGGAGAGGTGCAAGTGGTATGCACCAGATCTCCAGTGCTCACACACAGCCCGGTTCAACCTGTGCCTGCACTCTGGAGGGTCCGGGCTGAAGGGGTCATCCAGCCTGGAGAAGTGGTGCCAAGGCTGCGCAACAGGGCTCCAGTGCTCCTCCACAGCCCGGTCCATCCGGTGCCTCCTCCAAGCACCAGGCCTCCTGTAGGTCTCCCCAGCCTGGTGGGTCCTGTGGCAGCCCCACGCACCAGGCTGTCACTCCGTCTCCTCCCTCCAAGTCCGCCCGTCTGTCCTGAGCTGCCAGAGCCGCCCGTCTGTCCTGAGCTGCCAGAGCCGCCTGTCTGTCCTGAGATGCCAGAGCCGCCCGTCTGTCCTGAGCTGCCAGAGCCGCCCGTCTGTCCTGAGCTGCCAGAGCCTCCCGTATGTCCTGAGCTGCCAGAGCCGCCCGTCTGTCCGGAGCTGCCGGAGGCGGGTAAAGAAGCGGGCAAAGACTATGGTGGAGTGGGGTCCAAGTCCCGTACCAGACTTGTGTTTTTGTGTTTATGTGTTTGGCCTGGTATGGTTCTCAGAGGCAGGTGTCGTTCGATGTCTCTGATTGAGAATCATACTTAGGTAGCCTTTTCCCACCTGTATTTGGTGGGTGATTATTTTCTGTTTTAGTGTTTTACAGGACTGTTTCAGTTTTCGTTTATTTTTTGTTGTTAGTTTGTATTTGAGTGTTCAGTAAAACAAATTATCATGAACACATACGACACTGCACATTGGTCCGACTTGTCATACTCCTCGTCAGAGGAGGACAAAGAATTCCATTACAGCTATTTCTGACTTCTGATGACTACCCAATATGGCAGATATCTTTTTGGCTGCTTTGTTGTCTGAAAGCTGTACTCAGATTATTGCATGGTTTGCTTTTTCCGTAACGTTTTTTAAACATCTGACACAGTGGTTGCATTAAGGAGAAGTGTATCTATATTACCATGTCTAACAATTGTATTTTCATCAACATTTATAATATAATTTCTGTAAAATGATATGGCTCTATGCAATATCACCGGATGTTTTTGAAACTAGTGAACATAACGCGCCAATGTATACTGAGATTTAAATATGCACTTTATCGAGAAAAAAAACGTATATGTATTGTGTAACATGAGTGTCATCTGATGAAGATCATCAAAGGTTAGTGATTCATTTTATCTCTACTTGTGCTTTTTGTGACTCCTCTCTTTGGCTGGAAAAATGGCAGAATTTTTCTGTGACTTGGCGGTGACCTAACATAATCGTTTGTGGTGTTTCGCTGGAAAGCCTATTTGAAATTGGACACTTTGGTGGGATTAACAGCAAGATTTCCTTTAAAATTGTATAAAACATGTATGTTTGAGGAATTTTAATTATGAGATTTCTGTTGTTTGACTTTGGCGCTTTGCACTTTCACTGGCTGCTGTCATATCAATCCCATTAACGGGATTGCAGCCCTAAGAAGTTAAGGCCATAGCCATGTGTGTGAGGCGTTTTTTATGTTTCAAAGTAGAAAGTAGAATCACTCTGTGTGACCCTGATTTATCCCACTGCAGTAAAAGGCTAATCACCTCTGAGTGGCATCTAGGAGTACTATCTGACAACGTGTGTTGAGTTTTCAGGCTACACCCCCTGTCAATACGCCATTAGGTGATTTCAACATTCACATTGATTCAACAAAATGTTCCTCTGTTACTGACTTCCTGAACATGCTTGACTCTCTCAACCTGGTATGGCATCTCAATGTCCCACACACAATCGTGGGAATACAGTAGATCTCATCACTACTGGAGAAGTGCCTGCCTCAAACCTAAATATACTGTACATGAGCTACATGTATCTGACCATAGGCCTGTGATAATGTCTGTGATTACTCCTGTCCTTCATCTCCACCCCAAGCACACTATTCAATTCAGAAACATCTAGTCCCTTGACACATCCCTCTTCCAGGAGTCTGTTTCCCTGCCCTACAAGCTCACTTCCTTGAGTACAACACTGACGAGATGGTTGACCTGAATAATAACACTCTAAGCAACACCTTAAACAGTTTTGCCACTGAAAAAACTTGTCCACTATCCTTCCAACGGTCCTCCTCATGGTTCACAGAGGAGCTGTGCAGCATGAAGACCCACGGATGTAGTTTAGAGCATCTGAGGAGAACTACTGGCCTACCTGTCCACCTACTGGCCTATAAAGACCACCAGGCTTGCTATTTCAAAGCACTAAAAGCAGTCCGCAACACCGTCTAATATGCCATGATAGACAACGACAGAGGAAATCCCAGGACCATGGTGGGACAACCACATATCACAGGATTAGTAGTTGTCAACAAAGTCAGAACTAGAAACGGGGGAGGGGGAGACAAGTGCAAGTGTTATAAAACATTTTTTGGGGGGAAATATTTAAGATAATCTTTGAGGAGGTAGAGTTTCAGGTGCTTCGGAAGATGCTGTCCTAGCTTCAGGGAGAAGCTGATTCCACCATTGGGGTGCCTGGACAGAGAGGAGCTTGGACTGCTGTATCCTCCAACCTCAACCCCACTCTGGCTCCTACCCCACCACCCATATCAGCCCCCATCTCAAAGTGACTTTGCTCTGGTCTCACTAGCTGCTGTGTTAGAAATAATTGGCAAAATTAAAACTACCAGCAGCCCCCTCAACCCTATTCCAACATCAATGTTAAAAACATGCCCAGCTGCTCTCATTTAGTTTGTATCCATTCTGTTCAACAATTACCTTCACATTGGGCAGGTGCCATTACTGTTCAAAATCACTGCCATCACTTTCTTGCTCAAAAAAAACATCCCTTGACCAAGACCTCCTCTCAAACTACAGGCCTATTTCCAACCTCCCATTTTGCATTTTTATCTAAAGTTTTATGAGGCTTTCCAGTCTGGCTTCAGGCTTATGCACAGTTACTGAGACAGTCTGGTGACGGTTGTACATGACCTGCTCATGGCTGCGGATAAAGGATCTCGATTCTTCTGGACCTCAGTGCTGTTTTTGACACAGTAGATCACACTATTCTACTGCGGCCCATAAGAGAGCACACTGGCATCTGTGGGACTGCCCATTGACTGCTTCACCTCCTACCTCTCTAACCATTGGTGAGGCAAGATCAGAGGAGTTCACCATTACCTGCAGTGTCCCAGAAGGGTCAGTGTTAGGACCTATGCCTCTTCCTGCTCTACATGCTCCCACTTGGCCAGATCTTCAGACAAGTACAGTGTCCAATGCCACTACTATGCAGACGACACACACAGCTGTACATTAAAACAAAGCCTGACACAACATTGGCTTTGTCAACATTGCCGAACTGTCTGGAAGAGGTAAAATCTTGGATGCAGAATATCTTCCTCCAACTCAACAGCAGATAACAAATTCCTGCAGCATCCGCTCTGCCATATATGGCCACATTCCCCCTCACTTCAGTCATCAGTCATTTGGGTGTGAAATTCAAATCAGCTCTCTCCTTCAAAGCCCACATTAGTCACATCTGTAAAACGTAATTCTTTCACCTGAAGAACATCTCCCACCGAAGACTCTCTCACCACATCCAACGCAGAAAAGCTAATCCATGCATTAATTTTCTTCTGAATTTATTATGGGAACGCATTAATTGGGGTCCTGCCTGCAAATTCAATTCATAAACTACAGCTCATCCAAAACAGTGCTGCAAGGATTCTGACACAAACTAAAAAGTCTGGCACACATCAGCCCCATCCTCAGCCCCATCTCCATTGGCTACTTGTTGATCAAATAACTTACAATAAAATGTATCTTCTTGTCTAGAAAGCTCTAAATGGCATCGGACCAGCCTACCTGTTAGACCTACTCTCCCCCCTGTGAACCTCCACATACCCTACTTTCAAGCCACGCCAAACTCCTTCATTCCCAACCTGGACACAGGGGTTGTCACGTATGATGTCGCCAGAGTACTAACCATCGGGTCCTGGGATTCATCATTACGCACACCTAGCACTCCATCAATACACGCACCTGGAAATCATTATGATTCACACCTGGACTCCATTACCTTCATCATCTCCTCCCCTTTATATGTCACTATCCCATGTTCACTCACCAGTTGGTATTGTTCTTTTGTATTGGCGGTCTGCCTTATATTAGCGTCGTGTTCTTGGTTGTGTTGTTTTATTAAAACATTTCACCTGCACCTGCTTCCGACTCACTGCCCCATCATTACAGGGGTACACGAAACACAAGTCAATCAATCAAATGTATTTATGAATCCCCTTGACTTGCCTAGTTAAATAAAATCAAAATTGTACATGAGCAGATATCACAAAGTGCTTATACAGAAATCCAGCCTAAAACCCCAAAAAGCAAGCAATGCAGTTGTATAAGCAAGGTGGCTAGGAAAAACTCCCTAGAAAGGCCTAAACCTAGAGAGTAACCAGGCTCTGAGGGGTGGCCAGTCCGGGAGGGGAGAGAGAGTGAGAATGAGATGATGGGAGAATTTGAGGGAGCATACTTAAGATCACACAGTACACAAGATAGGACAGGAGAATTACACCAGATAGGACAGGTTGACCCTAACCCCCTGGTACATAGACTATTGCAGCAGACGGGGGTCGGGAGACACTGTGGCCCTGTCCGACAATACCCCTGGACAGGGCCAACTAGGCAGGCTAAAATCCCGCCCACTTTACCAAACCACAGACCCCACATCACCATAGGGATATCAACAGACCACCAATTTACTACCCTGAGGCAGTTGTATCGTGAGTATATTGTGTGTCAAAGTAGTTTAGGGCGAGCTCAGATAGCAACCCTGGATACCAGGAAATTCTAGGGTTTCCTCTGAGTCTCGTGATTAAACGTCACCTGGCTAACTAGCAAAGCTAGCCCTCCCACTGCACTGAATACGGACCACTCTCGTCTGCATTGGAACTCCCGCTCCCAGAAGTCACACACACCCACACACACACAGAGAAGAGCATGGACCGTGCGTGCTGTTGTTCATCTAGTGAGGGACGAAGCCCTGCAACGTAATAAGAAACACCAGGTTTTTAAAGATTGCAACCGGTTTAACTTTATTGAATGTTTACCTTTTTCTGATGGTGAATTATTAAGTTTACTGTGAGTTTATGAATTCTAGTTCTCGTGCATGATACCATACTATTTTGGTTTATTTTGAGTTGCATGCCTTGCATTTGATTCCATTCTAAAGACTTACATTTCTGTATATCACTGAATTAAGCCTAAAGATAATTTGTACTGTCAGAATATAATACATTTTCCTAATACGAGATAATTTATGCCAATTGCCTTCCTTTGGTTATTTTTGAGTATATGTGGTTACCCCTGTTTTACATCCTACAAAGCTCAGTTACAGTAGGGGCACAGTAGGGGGATTACAAATCTGGGACACTCCAATTAGTATGATATGTTACGTTTCGTATGGTATGTATTAATTTGGGGATGTCCATCATCCAATTTGTATGATCTTTTTACGAATTACAATGCAGATTGTATGTTACGAGTTGCAATTTGTACGATATGTTGCGAATTTGCAAAATGTATGATGTGTTACAAATTCCAATTTGTTGTGGCTAACGTTAGCTAAGTGGCTAATGCTAACGTTAGCTAGGTGGCTAACGTTAGCTAGGCTATGGGTTGAGGTTCATTGTTAAGGATAGGGTTAGGAGTTAGGTTAAGGTTAGGTTTAGTGTTAGGGAAGGCCTGGCTAACATGGAAAGTAATTGCAAAGTAGCTTAAAAAGTAGTAGTTGAAAAGTTGCTAATTAACTAAAATGCTAAAGTTGTCCATGATGAGATTTGAACACACAAAACCTTTGGGTTTGCATTATACATCTACCCATCTGCCCCAATCAAACACCCACCCACCCTACTTTCATTTTTGCCGTATGTGACCTTCTGTTTTATGTAGACTTATTGCTGCACTGTTGGAGCTATGAACACAAGCATTTCGCTACAGCCACAATAGCATCTACTAAATACATGTATGTGACCAATAAAATGTTATTTGATTTGATACCGTGCGTAACATATCATTCTAATTTGTCCTGGATTTACATTTACTATGTTACATCTAGTCTATGAGACCAGGTTATCATGCCCCCAGGACCAGACTCCGCAAAATGTGGACCGTGCCCTTTCCTCCCACGCGCCACAACTATGGAACTCCCAACCTGATAATCTCAGGGCTGTTCAGACTGTTTGAGCTTTTTAAGCATGCCTTAAGACTTCTATCGGCTGGCCTACCCTTTTGTCTCTAGACTTTGATTGTTGCTTTTATGATATGGTTAGATATACAGTATATATTATATATATTATTCTTAAACTTTTTTTCTATTTAATTTGTTATTTTATGCACTTTGAGATTATTATTTTATAGAAAATGTGCTATACAAATGTAAGAAATTATTATTATTATTATTATTATTAGGGCAAAGGGAGGGATACATAATGAATAGGTTTTTGTTTATCACGCAGTTAACAACAACAAGGTATTGACACTTGACTGAAAGCATTACAGTTGTCTGTATGAATAATACTGTAATAATCTGTTCACACAAAATACATCTTATTTACAGGTCATGGCTACAACATCTTCTTATTTAATGTTATGTTCTGTTGCTTCATGAATTAAACATGAGGTCAGACTTGGATCAGATCAGAAGAATTAGATATAATAGCAATCCTACCCGACTGAAACAGGTTATGGGGAATATTTTAGGCTAGTTGTTCTTGTGTCTCTGTTTCTGTTTGCACCTCCACCTCTTCTGTGTCTGCAGGTGGGAGAGCTGAACAGGTGGGGAGTCTGCAGTTTGCTGATTTATAACACTCTTAAAACTTCCCTTCACTTAACTTGGTTGCCTTGCCTTCCCACGCACCAGTGGCGCTCAGATACAGTAGATGGGAGCCCTACCTCAAACTCTTACACAAGAGAGAAATGGCAGAATACACACAGACACAGACACACACAGACACAGACACACACACACACACACACACACACACACACACACACACACACACACACACACACACACACACACACACACACACACACACACACACACACACACACACACACACACACACGGGTGCTCTGCTCCCAGACCATGCCCATTGACCTCCCATAGCAGCTCTAGTAGGCTGAGCAATGAGACAGATGAATGCAGTGTTGCCTGGGAGGAATTTCATTACATCGGTCAACCCTTTGCAGCCAAGAGTCTGAAATGCACACCCTCTGTACATAATGAGCCACCAGAAACACTAGTGTTTGTTCATTGAATTTGTTCATTTGTTCCATGTACTGTCCAAGTCCAAAAATAAGTACAATAAAAGTGCCTTTTTCATTGTACCTTTTGGCATTTCAAAATGAATATCTAACATTCATTTATGACTAAAGAACAATGTGTTCTATAGAGATTACTAATCATTACAGTGGGCATAGTGTCTGCCATGTTGCATTACCCATAGCCCTGAATGTTGTAAATACTGTATGAAAACTGTAACAGTCAAATGAGAACAATGGGATATCAATATCCAGTGAGCTGCTGCTATTCCAATACCCATTCCTCATTATCTTTCAAGAATCCAAACGTATTATTTTCTAAACAGGGTGTAATTAGGATTCTGAGAGAGAGAGAGAGAGAGAGAGAAAAGGGGGAGACAGGCTGAAATAAAGTATGTGAGAGATACTGAGAGAGAAAGAGTGGCAGGGTGTGAAGACTGTTCTATGATATGACCCAGACAGGCACGAACACTATCAGAAATAATGTTATCTGATACATTTCAAAGCACAAAATCCAAGAGGTGAGAGGTCGCAATTACATCACGAGGCTGATGAGGCTATCTTACTATCAGATTGTATCTAAAGCCCTATTCGAACGGGTTTAGTGTAGTTTGTATTTTTGACATCTACATTTCAGGAAATGGATGAGCAGAGAGAGGAAATAGAATTGAATATTTCACAAATAAATTATAAACTGTGCTTCAGTTCAAAAAGAAATTGAGTAGATGGAATCATGCTGAAGATACGTGGAAGAGGGTATTGGAATTAACGTTTAATATCAATGTGAGTGTGAATCAATATAAATAAATGTTCCTTTAGCATGGAGCTGTATGGGGAATTAATTTGTTATTTTTGTGTTGTTCTGCTAATCCCATTTCCAGCCAAACAGGCCCATTGAGCTGCATACATAATTCAGAGGATAAGCATACTTTTGGAGACGCCATGACTCCAGATGGGCCGGAGATTCTGTGTTCTTGTCCAAATCACAGGAGGCCCCCCGACCCGGCACCATTATAAAACGTTATAGTTTCAGGAAACACACACACGAATGCACACAGGCAGACAAATATCCACACACACACACACACACACACACACACACACACACACACACACACACACACACACACACACACACACACACACACACACACACACACACACACACACACACACAGCCCATGTGGCTGTTTTCAAGCAGACTAAAACATTTTTTAAATCTACCTGGGTAGAAGAAAGGCAAAACATATGATCAAGCATGATACAGTGAGTATCAGTCTCTGTATTTTATAGTACTGTCTCCACTTAGAATTGAAGGTATTAAGTATGTCTTTGTCCTTGAACCACTAAAACAAAATGCAGCCAAGCCAAAAAGGAACACAAGGCTCAAACTTCGCTCTAAACCAATGAAAATAAAGTGTGTACAATGAATGGCAAGAGACATAGCCAAGCAACGTAGCCACAGTGATTTAGTTTGACATGGTAGATGTGGTTTTGATAGAGTGTGTAGACATTTTTACAGATGTGTTGTGGAACATGTCAGCCAGTAAGACCCATTCATCTGTGGTGTCTGTCGCAGACCAGATGTGCAGTGACAGCAACTCACACTCTCAAGGGTATGTTGTTGTCGTCACTACAGAGATTTCATCACACTGATATTTTCATGGCTATAAGAAACTGTTCTCCTGTGTACAAGGCTTCTAAAGCAGTATATTGACAGACAGTGCATTGGGATAATTCTGACAATTAGAACTCTTAGGATCAGGGAAATAAATTCAAAGAAGAGCCATCTTGGAAAACTGGACGGAATTCAGAAGGCAGGATAAATCAAATTACTTTATATATACGAGAATCTGGATATGTTTGTGTGTCAGACAACTACCTTCATTTTGAACATGAGTCACCCAAATGACATGTTCAAAAAGAAAAAAATGATTTCACTACGTTTAATAAATGATGCATAACGTTATACCGCAGAGCAAGACATCAGGCTAGTAAGATGAAAAGCAGCTGATTTATTATTAAAAGAGGCCATTACACAGACACAGCAGCACACAAAATGTCACATCAATTAGCCCAATCTAGAAATAAACTCTGCTAGCTGGAGTCGTGTGAGATGAAGACCAGAACGTGATTGCCTCCCAAATGGCACTATAGTCCCTGTATAGTGTGCTACTTTTGTCCAGAGCCCCTGGGGCCATGTTTAGAAATTGTGCACTATAGAAGGAATAGAGTTCCATTTGGGATGTCTGCTTTTGTATTTATTACTGGAATCCTTTTTGTCTGTATTTGCTGTAGTTACTGTACTCATCCTTTGATCCTGGTCGGTATGGTAACTGTGCATTCTCTTTGTGTTTGTGCTGCATGTCACAGTGCTGCCTCTGGTTAGTCTGAATACCATTCTCAATGGAAAATAGAGATCAGAGAGAGGCCTTCCGGTTATGGAGGACTGCTGAAAGGCTGACTTTTCCCGACCTTCCGACCAATTTGTTTTAATTTATTTTCATACTGTCCTGAAAGCCATGCTTAAACGCTTGCTTAACTGTATTTATACAACAGGTGGTTCTAATCCGGAATGCTAATTGGTTAAAACCACATTCCAGCCGGTGTCTGTTCCACAAGTTACCACCAGCTAAATCTATGATGTTAAAATGCCTATTTACTCGGTTCCATCTGACTCCATTGTCTCATCAGCCCGACCAGGCAATTTATAAACTTGATCTCCACAATAGAAAGCATCTAGACATTATATCACATTTGTTTTAGGATAACATTTAGTTTTCAAAAGCGGAAATTTGTATGAACTAGTGGTCGACCGATTAGGATTTTTCAACGCCGATACCGATACCGATTATTGGAGGACCAAAAAAGCCGATACCGATTAATCGGACGATTTTATTTATTTATTTGTAATAATGACAATTACAACAATACTGAATGAACACTTATTTTAACTTAATATAATAGATCAATAAAATCAATTTAGTCTCAAATAAATAATGAAACATTTTTAAATTGGTTTAAATAATGCAAAAACAAAGTGTTGGAGAAGAAAGTAAAAGTGCAATATGTGCCATGTAAGAAAGCTAACGTTTAAGTTCCTTGCTCATAACATGAGAACATATGAAAGCTGGTGGTTCCTTTTAACATGAATCTTCAATATTCCCAGGTAAGAAGTTTTAGGTTGTAGTTATTATATGAATTATAGAACTATTTCTCTCTATACCATTTGTATTTCATATACCTTTGACTATTGGATGTTCTTATAGGCACTTTAGTATTGCCAGTGTAACAGTATAGCTTCCGTCCCTCTCCTCGCTCCTACCTGGGCTCGAACCAGGAACACATTGACAACAGCCACCCTCAAAGCAGTGTTACCCATGCAGAGCAAGGGGAAAAACTACTCCAAGTCTCAGAGCGAGTGACGTTTGAAACGCTATTAGCGGGCACCCCGCTAACTAGCTAGCCATTTCACATCGGTTACACCAGCCTAATCTCGGGAGTTGATAGGCTTGAAGTCATAAACAGCGCAATGCTTGAAGCACAACGAAGAGCTGCTGGCAAAACGCACGAAAGTGCTGTTTGAATGAATGCTTACGAGTCTGCTGGTGCCTACCATCGCTCAGTCAGACTGCTCTATCAAATCATAGTCTTAATGATAACATAATAACACACAGAAATACTAGCCTTAGGTCATTAATATGGTCGAATCCGGAAACTATCATCTCGAAAACAAGACGTTTATTCTTTCAGTGAAATACGGAACCGTTCCGTATTTTATCTAACGAGTGACATCCATAAATCTACATTTTCCTGTTACATTGCACAACCTTCAATGTTATGTCATAATTACTTGAAATTCTGGCAAATTAGGCGGCCCAAATGGTTGCATATACATTGGCTCTGCGTGCAATGAACGCAAGAGAAGTGACACAATTTCACCTGGTTAATATTGCCTGCTAACCTGGATTTATTTTAGCTAAATATGCAGTTTTAAAAATATATACTTCTGTGTATTGATTTTAAGAAAGGCATTGATGTTTACGGTTAGGTACACATTGGAGCAAGGACAGTCCTTTTTCGCGAATACATCGATTATATGCAACGCAGGACACGCTAGCTAAACTAGTAATATCATCAACCATGTGTAGTTAATTAGTGATTATGATTCATTGATTGTTTTTTTATAAAATAAGTTTAATGCTAGCTAGCAACTTACCTTGGCTTACTGCATTCACGTAACAGGCAGGCTCCTCGTGGAGTGCAATGAGAGGCAGGTTGTTAGAGCGTTGGACTAGTTAACTGTAAGGTTGCAAGGTTGAATCCCCGAGCTGACAAGGTAAAAATCTGTCATTCTGCCCCTGAACAAGGCAGTTAACCCACCGTTCCTTGGCCGTCATTGAAAATAAGAATGTATTCTTAACTGACATGCCTAGTTAAATAAAGATTAAATAAAGGTGTAAAAAATAATAATAATAACAAAAAATGGGCCAAATCGGTGTCTAAAAATACCGATTTCCGATAGTTATGAAAACTTGACATCGGCCCTAATTTAATCAGCCATTCCAATTAATCGGTCGACCTCTAGTATGAACATTGCTTTCTATCTTTCTAGTAATGGATGTGTCGGGAGTCAGGACGAGACAGGCAGGCAGCGTTTCTCATCCAGTCGAAATCATGAATCAGCTGACAATTTTCATGGATATATATAAGGAAGTGTCAATTGAAAACAGTCTAAACAAATGCAAATGCAGCTACAATATTGTTATTCTTGCTGCACTGTTCGACGTGACTGTAAGTTAGCCGTAGGGACAAGAACATTGCCAGCCAGTATGGCAATGGAACATTTAGAATGAACAACTGGGTTGCGTCCATAGATACAGAAAAAAAAGACTGAACGACTGGGCCGTGTTTCTGGTAACCGAACCGATAGAATGAATGACCAGCAGGCTTGGGTAGCAACCCTAAATTTGTGTCGGGGCTATACCTTGTGGAAGGATGAAATAGTATGAATAAATTCATCAAAATAAATGGTTTTATGAAAACATGTAAATCATTATTTGAATATTTTGGTAGCCCGTTGTGTAAAAGTGATAATGCCTTGAAGGCGGTATTTGGAAGCTATATTGGCATGGTTTGCCGGTCCTCAACTTCGTCTCGGGCATTAAAACACCCGTGCCAATATGTGACCGACCACCTTGATTCGGTCTTATGGAGCAAAATTTGATATTGTGTTTTTTACATTGGATAATAGCAGAGACAGAGAGCTACAAAGTGGTATATCATACATTTTAATTAAATTTTTAATTTAAATACAATTTAATTACGATTTTTTTGCTGACGTTTACTGACACCAGCCACATTCAACTGGTGTTGAGTGTTTGTAAATGTATTAGTTATTCTGCGCTCTGGCACACAGATAAAAAAATAAAATAAGAGTGCTCTGAAACAGTTTTTGCAGTGACATTCTATTGAAATGGATGCTTGCATTGTGGAGTCTTTTGTAGAAAAAAAAAGCTGCATTAGACACGGTTTACCTACACATACTGACCAGCTCAAATATACAGAAGCGTGCTATATGGCAAACTCATCTCTTGTCCAGCCCACTCATGTCCAGCCCACTCATTATCTCAGCCAATCATGGCTAGCGGGAAGATTGCTGGCCATTTCGGTGACTTAACCAGCTAGGCTCGTAATTTAACCATTTTATTCATCTTTATAGATGGCATACAATTTTTTTATTAAGGCACATGTTCGAGAAGGCATTTCTGCCAAATAACGCATTTTGATTCAAATTTTTAAAAATTCAGTTCAACCGGCTCTCCTGTGAAGTAGTAACCTGTGACATACGCCTAGTTTCCTGAAACGGGTCACATATATCCTCCAAACACCTGCTTCTCTGGCATTGTCACTTAAATACAATAGATCCTAGCATTCGAGAATGGCAACGGAACCTGACAAAACCTGACCTGAAATAACATGGAGGCCCAAGCAGCGGGCCGGCCTCTGACCCGAGATGACGTAGGCAACCAGAGAAACAGACTTTTCCTCACAACTTAATGGTGTCATGACACCTATCAATGGTGTCAAGGAGGACAGCGGGTTCTTGGAAATAATCACAGAAGCCAAGGATCGCCTACAGGTGAGAGAGAGCAGGTAACATCTTTCCCTTGAGAGAAAACAAGCTTTACTTCACAGAAAGTATTCCTGAACTTTCTGGCAGAGAAAGTAAGTTGCTTGATGAGTTGTCAGGAGCGATCGGTTGGCTTGTCTCCAGTTTAAGCTGTGTGCTGATCTCAGTGGACTCCATCTTATTGACTCTAAATGACTTTGGTGTACAGAAGGCTACCCAAGCTCTCACACATAGCTCACCCCTGGTGCTTTCAATGGTGTTTATGCCTCTGAATCTGATATGGCTTTGAACTTCTGAGAATAGTCTCACCTCAGTGCCTATCATAGTTATTGTTATGATGGGGAGATAAGATGCAGTTACTCAGGGGATATTAAGCCGAATTAATTACTTCCAGCGTGTATATGGTGAATACATAGTATGGTGAATACACACACACACACACGCCACAAATCCCTACAGCTTGGCAATAACAACACCAAAACAAATAAACGCATGTCAGAGGGCATGTAGACAAACATGAACATAATTGCTCTGAAAGTCCGGCTGTCAGGGGATGCCTCAGGTTGTGTTTGGAGAAAATGTCTATTATCATAACAATGATTCAGGCACAACACTATCATTCTGTGATCAGCTTGGGACAAAATAATGTATAGCCTACAAAGAATGGTTCCAAAGGGATTGCCTTAAATCCTTTTATCCCCCCGGCTTAAGTAACACAGCGTTTGATTTTCCTGCAGACTCCTGTTCACTTTGACCCAGCCAATGACCCCCTATTCCCCTGTGTTTTCATCTTGCTCACACCCACGTCAGAGGGATTACGCCCAAATCATCCCTTCATCCTGCTGAATAACAATAAGCAATCTGACGGCCTCTTTGTAACAGCTCGAGGCAGAGAGAGCCGGACACTCTGGAGAATCAGACTATAGAGTGTCTGTGGAACATTAAAACCTGTCTGTTCCAGAGCATTCTCCAGCACCAGCTAAGATGAAATGACAAAATGTGGGGTAAAATTCTGAGAGGAAGCCTTAGAACATACTCCCTGTTGTTTGTGCTTGTTGCTGTGAAGCTAGCATGACGGCATGCTGTTGTGGCCTTGTTTTCAGGATACATTCCTTTGATAACTCAGGGAGATGCAATATAGCAGGGAGCACCAGAGGGATGAACTTGATTCAGGTAAAATCCCATTCACTCTATTCATCAAAAATAGATTTCTAAAGTATGCTCCAACCAGTGTTCAATGTCAGTAACTTGCAATGATTAAAAACAACAACCTTTGAAACTAAAGTGTAAAGGGGCCAGTGGCTTTTAGTAGAAATTCCCCTTCAGCCGGTTATCATGATGATCTGGTGAGGCAGCACCCCTGGTAGTAACAGCAGCATCGCTGTTAGAGAGTTTCTCTGCTGCTGAAACTATAGGGGAAGAGAAAAAAAGAAGATGGAAAAAGGTAGAGACAATCTGGGGGAAAGACAAATGCCTCAAGTTTTTGCAACGGGAAAAAGGATTGCATGTAATGGGTGTTCCTTTACCAAGTTTTTATTTTATGTATTATCAATGACACTGTATTTCTAGTAATGTGTAGCCCACTATGTCCAATATGATGTAAACTTGTGCTTTATAAAGGGTGACATGTTGGACCGAAAGATTGGAATACACTCTAAAGTGAAGTCATGTTAGTCACATTACACCTAATCTCGTTCCCAGACACTTCTGCCCAAATGTGGTCTTCGTTATTTTAGGGTTAAGTTTAAAATCAAATTTGAAGAAGATAAATAGTGGAAATGGGCAGGGTTTAGCAAAAACTACTACTTTGTTACTGTGTTAACTAGTGACAATGACAAATACTTTACTCAGTACAGTCATTCATATAGAATTATATGGTCACTCCCACTAAGGCCAACTTTGAATGGTTGATATTCCAGGCGTATATGCAATGTGTGCAATAGCCTGGGAACGACGTTACACCAAGAAACACTTACCTTGATGAAAGCCCCCAACTTAAAGAAATTGAAAATGTCTTTCTTCTGGAACCAAGTTACATGTTCCTCAGTAAACAAACACGCACACAACAAAAACTAGCCATACTGTTCAGTGTTGGGCCAATCAGATCTTTGACACATTCACCCTCTCCCCTGCTGAAAGATCAGCCACAAAAGATTGGCAGTATTGTAACAGGTTGTAATCAAGCCCTGGTCTCCAGCATGGGAACAGAAGAGGAATAGCTGGTGCGGTGGTTGGACTACTCCAAATCATTTTGGCTCTGACACACACACAAGCTTTGTAGGTTCATCAACTAATTTAAATACCCCTTACACCCCACAGTAATCTGTGGATTATGAGAGGGCTGGACTTCATAAATCAACAGAACGTTAAAATCTATGTATTGACACGTTATGTAGTGTCCTGTAATACTTAGTTTGAAGTGAGACACCTGTCATTCATTACGCATCTATAAAGAGTCTATATATCACATGACACTGTACTTAATTTAATGTCAGACTCCTTTGGTCATTTATAACAAATACATAAATGCCTTGGATCACATGACGCTGTACTTACTATAAAGTCAGACACCTTTGGTCATTCATAACACATACAGTGCCTTGCAAAAGTATTCATCCCCCTTGGCATTTTTGTCTATTTTGTTGCATTACAACCTGTAATTTAAATGGATTTTTATTTGGATTTAATGTAATGGACATGCACAAAATAGTCCAAATTGGTGAAGTAAAACGAAAAAAATTACTTGTTTCAAAAAATTCTAAAAAAATAAATAAAAAAAATTGGCGGGTGCATATGTATTCACCCGCTCTGTTATGAAGCCCCTAAACAATATTTGGTGCAACCAATTACCTTCATAAGTCACATAATTAGTTAAATTAAGTCCACCTGTGTGCAACCTAAGTGTCACATGATCTGTCACATGATCTCAGAATATATACACCTTTTCTGAATGGCCCCAGAGTCTGCAACACCACTAAGCAAGGGGCACCACCAAGCAAGCGGCACCATGGAGACCAAGGAGCTCTACAAACAGGTCAGGGACAAGTAGAGTGGAGAAGTACAGATAAGTACAGATAAGGGTTGGGTTATAAAAAATATCAGAAACTTTGAGCATCCTACGAAGCACCATTAAATCCATGATTTAAAAAAATGGAAAGAATATGGCACCACAACAAACCTGCCAAGAGAGGGCCGCCCACCAAAACTCACAGACCAGGCAAGGAGTGCATTAATCAGAGAGGCAACAAAGAGACCAAAGATAACCCTGAAGGAGCTACAAAGCCACAAAGCTCCACAGCGGAGATTGGAGTATATGTCCATAGGACCACTTTAAGCTGTACACTCCACATAGCTGGGCTTTACGGAAGAGTGGCCAGAAAAAAACAAGCAAACACGTTTGGTGTTCACCCAAAGGCATATGGGAGACTCCCCAAACATATGGAAGAAGGTACTTTGGTCAGATTTGGCCATCAAGGAAAACGCTTTGTCTGGTGCAAACCCAACAACTCTCATCACCCCGAGAACACCATCCCCACAGTGAAGCATGGTGGTGGCAGCATCATGCTGTGTGGATTTTCTTCATCGGCAGGGACTGGGAAACTGGTCAGAATTGAAGGAATGATGGATGGCGCTAAATACAGGGAAATTCTTGAGGGAAAGCTGTTTCCGTCTTCCAGAGATGTGAGACTGGGAGGTCAGGTCAATGCAGGTCAATGACCCAAAGCATACAGCTAAAGTAACGCTCGAGTGGTTTAAGGGGAAACATTTAAATGTCTTGGAATGGTCAAGTCAAAGCCCAGACCTCAATCCAATTGAGAATCTGTAGTATGATTTAAAGATTGCTGTACACCAGCTTAACCCATCCAACTTGAAGGAGCTGGATCAGTTTTGCCTTGAAGAATGGGCAAAAATCCCAATGGCTAGATATGCCAAGCTTATAGAGACATACCCCAAGAGACTTGCAGCTGTAATTGCTGCAAAAGATGGCTCAACAAAGTATTGACTTTGGGGGGGTGAATAGTTATGCATGCTCAAGTTTTGTTTTTTTGTCTTATTTCTTGTTTGTTTCACAATAGAAAATATTTTTCACCTTCAAAGTGGTGGACAAATGATTCAAATCCCCACCCCAAAATCAATTTTAATTCCAGGTTGTAAGGCAATAGAATAGGAAAAATGCCAAGGGGGTGAATACTCATGCACGCCACTGTATAGAAAGGCTTAATGATGTAAACACGAATGTATTAACACTTAGGGAAGTATCACTAACAGCTAAAGCAAATAAACATTAAAGACATGTTTAAACCATACATTCCCTTTGATTTGTAATTGTTTTTAAACAATGCACACACATGAAGTTTCAAAAAGTCCAGCAATGCAATTACATTGAAAATTACACTGTTACGCGGAGCGAAGCAGGTGAACCCAAGAGCTGACTCAGATGATAAGATAAGGTAACCAAGGTATTTATTGAAAAACAGGGGGAAGATGTGGTGCAGGCCAGGGAAAGCTTGGGCGGGTTGCAGGGAGACAGGTTCTGAGACTGAGGCTGGAGCGAGGGGAGTTGGGACTGGGTAAGCAGGTCCGGAGAGGAATCCAAGGAAGCAGTAGAGTGGGGAGTCCAGGACAGGGTAGCAGGACTGACGAGACGTGGGACTGGAGACAGGGACCCGAGTCAGAGCGGACAGAACTGTACGAGAGAGGAAAACAATCAGGCTTGGGAAAACAGGCACAACACGCAAACAGGATCTAATCAGGAACAAATGGCTAAAAATGCAGACTGACTGAGCAGAGGTTACAATCTGGCAGTGTGGGATTGGCAGGGCTGAGTATTTGTAGAGGTCTTGATTATTGAACAGGTTGCAGCTGGTGGGGATCTGCTCTGTCTCCAGCACACCTGTCTCTGCCCACACAATTCCACACACAGAGAGAGAGAAAGAGGGAGAGAGCACTGGGGGAGTGGCGGCAGGTTAGGGAGACACAGTATGAGCAGTAGAGGGCATGGTAGGTGCAGATATAACATACACAGGGCTGTGAATAGTGTACTGTAGCTTGTCCCTGAGCTGGAGGACGAATGTTTCATGCCTGCTGGAGGTACTGCTTCTTGGTTCCAACCTTAAAAGTAACAACAAAGAAATTTAGCAGGTCTGTTAGGAAATGCCTTTGTCAACTCCTCTGGATAAGGGCATTTCTGTGCTGTACCAGAAACTGTAAATGGGGAGACGGGAAACTTTTTTCGATTCGTATTGTTATATTCCCCTTTCATTTACAAATCTCATGACTTGACCACGAGACAAAATTATTTGAAATAACAACTGAGGTTATTCCAGTATGGAATCCAACTCAACACTTAACTACTACAAACTGGCAACAACCTGCATTCATGAATGATATTTAAAAAATAGTTTAAACGTTAACAATGATTTATATTTGCTCATATTTAAGTGACATTTGCATAAAATGTGTGTTTTAAAACATGTTCCAAGGTCATATAAATGCCCCCAATGCGAATCACTGTATATGGAATACATTTATTGGCTTGCAGAGCAAAAACTATTCTGAATGCCGCAGTAACGTTATTTTAGGGAGTACCTGGTAGGGTCTGCAGAATGTATATATGGTGTCATTTCATGGGGCTCTGAATAATACATGTTGCTGGCCTTTTACTTCACCCATTACATTGGCGGCCACAATGCAAACCACTGTATATGCAATACATAATCATCACATGCAATTACTGCTCTACAGACAACCCTAACCCAACAACATTGCAGGACATGCTCACTGAATTAAAGGGCAACTACACAAGTTTCTTATATTTTTCACAGACCTCAAAAGTCATCCCCCTAATGTGGTTTTGTCATGTCTTGTTATGTCTGTTCCTGTCCTTTCTCTTCATTCTCTCTCTCTGCTGGTCTTTTTAGGTTACCTTCTCTGTCTCTCATTCTTCAGCTGTTCTACATTTCCTCTAACTAGCTCATTCACTCTTTCACACCTGTTCTCTCTTCCCCCTCTGATTAGGTCTCTATTTCTTTCTCTGTTCCTGCTACTTTCAGTGTCTGATTCTTGTTTGTGTTTTTTGATGCCAGAAGCAAGCTGTCGTCTCGTTTGCTTCCACCTTGTCCTGTCCTGTCGGAGTCTGCCTGGCAGGAGCATCCTGCACTATACTAACGTTCTTTTTGTTCCGCTGACAACGTTGGAAGAGGATTTATGCCATTCCTGTATTTTCATTAAAGAACTCTGTTTTCTGTTAAAACCGCTTTTGGGTCTTCACTCAAGTTCATAACAGAAGAATCAGACCAAGAATGGACCCAGCGGCTCCGGACCCTTTTCACTCCGCCGTCGAGATCCAGGGAGCGATGCTAGGCAGACACGAGGAGGAATTGTCTGCTGCTCAACATGCCGTTGAGACCCTGGCCGTCCAAGTCTCCGACCTCACAAGACAGGTTCACCAACTCCACCTCGATCCACCGCCCACTTCCAGGGTTTCCGAGTCTCCGGAGCCCAGGATCAACAACCCGCCGTGTTACTCTGGGGAGCCCACTGAGTGCCGCTCATTCCTCACTCAGTGTGATGTGGTGTTCTCTCTCCAGCCCAACACTTACTCCAGGAGCGCAGCCCGCATCGCCTACGTCATTTCTCTCCTTACCGGACGGGCGCGTGAGTGGGGCACGGCAGTCTGGGAGGCGAGGGCTGAGTGTATTAACCAGTATCAGGACTTTAAGGAGGAGATGATACGGGTTTTTGACCGTTCTGTTTTTGGCGAGGAGGCTTCCAGGGCCCTGTCTTCCCTATGTCAGGGGAATAGATCCATAACGGATTATTCTATTGAGTTTCGCACTCTCGCTGCCTCTAGTGACTGGAACGAGCCGGCTTTGCTCGCTCGTTTTCTGGAGGGTCTCCACGTCGAGGTTAAGGATGAGATCCTCTCCCGGGAGGTTCCTTCCAGTCTGGACTCCTTAATAGCTCTCGCTATTCGCATAGAGCGACGGTTTGATCTTCGTCGCCGAGCTCGTGGAAAGGAGCTCACGTTCTCCGTTGCTCCCCTCTCCACATCACTGCCACCTGCCGCATCACTGCCACCCTCCTCCGCCGGCTCGGATGCTGAGCCTATGCAGCTGGGGGTATTCGCATCTCGGCCAAGGAGAGGGAACGGAGAATCACCAATCGCCTCTGTCTCTACTGCGGCTCCGCTGGTCATTTTGTCACCTCATGTCCAGTAAAAGCCAGAGCTCATCAGTAAGAGGAGGGCTACTGGTGAGCGCAACTACTCAGGCCTCTCCTTCTGGATCACGCACTACCTTTCCGGTCCATCTCCGCTGGCCCGGTTCATCTGCTTCCTGCAGTGCCTTGATAGACTCTGGGGCGGAGGGCTGTTTTATGGACGAGACCTGGGCTCGGGAACATGACATTCCTCTCAGACAGTTAGGGGAGCCCAGGGCCTTGTTCGCTTTAGATGGTAGTTCTCTCCCCAAGATTCAGCGTGAGACGCTGCCTTTTACCCTCACTGTCTCTGGTAATCATAGCGAAACCATTTCTTTTTTAATTTTTTCGTTCACCTTTTACACCTGTTGTTTTGGGTCATCCCTGGCTAGTGCGCCATAACCCTTCTATTAATTGGTCTAGTAATACTATCCTATCCTGGAATGTTTCTTGTCATGTAACCTGTTTAATGTCTGCTATCCCTCCTGTTTCCTCTGTCTCTTCTTCACAGGAGGAGCCTGGCGATTTGACAGGGGTGCCGGAGGAGTATCACGATCTGCGCACGGTGTTCAGTCGTTCCAAGGCCACTTCTCTCCCTCCACACCGGTCGTATGACTGTAGTATTGATCTCCTTCCGGGAACTACTCCCCCCGGGGTAGATTATACTCTCTGTCGGCTCCCGAACGTAAGGCTCTCGAGGATTATTTGTCGGTTTCGCTCGACGCCGGTACCATAGTCTCCTCCTCCTCCCCCCGCCGGAGCGGGGTTTTTTTTGTTCAGAAGAAGGACGGGTCCCTGCGCCCATGCGTGGATTATCGAGGGCTGAATGACATAACAGTTAAGAATCGTTATCCGCTTCCTCTTATGTCTTCAGCCTTCGAGATCCTGCAGGGAGCCAGGTTTTTCACCAAATTGGACCTTCGTAACGCCTACCATCTCGTGCGCATCAGGGAGGGGGACGAGTGGAAGACGGCGTTTAACACTCCGTTAGGGCACTTTGAATACCGGGTTCTTCCTTTCGGCCTCGTTAACGCTCCAGCTGTCTTTCAGGCACTAGTTAACGACGTCCTGAGAGACATGCTGAACATTTTTGTTTTCGTTTACATGGACGATATCCTGATTTTTTCACCGTCTCTCTCGATTCATGTTCAGCACGTGCGACGCGTCCTCCAGCGCCTTTTGGAGAACTGTCTTTATGTGAAGGCTGAGAAGTGCACTTTTCATGCCGCCTCTGTCCCTTTTCTCGGTTCCGTTATTTCCGCTGAGGGCATTAAGATGGATCCCGCTAAGGTCCAGGCTGTCATTGATTGGCCCGTTCCTAAGTCACGCGTCGAGCTGCAGCGCTTTCTGGGCTTCGCTAATTTCTACCGTCGTTTCATCCGTAATTTCGGTCAGGTGGCAGCTCCTCTCACAGCCCTTACTTCTGTTAAGACCTGCTTTAAGTGGTCCGTTTCCGCCCAGGGAGCTTTTGATCTTCTTAAGAATCGTTTTACATCCGCACCTATTCTTGTTACACCTGACATCTCTAGACAGTTTGTTGTTGAGGTTGACGCGTCAGAGGTGGGCGTGGGAGCCATTCTTTCTCAGCGCTCTCTCTCTGACGGCAAGGTCCATCCTTGCGCGTTTTTCTCTCATCGCTTATCGCCGTCAGAACGTAACTATGATGTTGGTAATCGCGAACTGCTCGCCATCCGCTTAGCCCTAGGCGAATGGCGACAGTGGTTGGAGGGGGCGACCGTTCCTTTTGTCGTTTGGACTGACCATAGGAACCTTGAGTACATCCGTTCAGCCAAACGACTTAATGCGCGTCAGGCTCGTTGGGCTCTGTTTTTCGCTCGTTTCGAGTTTGTTATTTCTTATCGTCCGGGCTCAAAAAACACCAAACCTGATGCTTTATCTCGTCTCTTCAGTTCTTCTGAGGTCTCCACCGACCCCGATGGGATTCTCCCTGAGGGGCGTGTTGTCGGGTTGACTGTCTGGGGAATTGAGAGGCAGGTAAAGCAAGCACTCGCTCACACTCCGTCGCCGCGAGCTTGTCCTAGGAACCTTCTGTTCGTTCCCGTTCCTACTCGTCCGGCCGTTCTTCAGTGGGCCCACTCTGCCAAGTTAGCCGGCCACCCCGGCGTTCGGGGTACGCTCGCTTCCATTCGCCAGCGTTTCTGGTGGCCCACTCGGGAACGTGACGCGCGTCGATTTGTCGCCGCTTGTTCGGTCTGCGCGCAGACTAAATCTGGGAACTCTCCTCCTGCCGGCCGTCTCAGACCGCTTCCCATTCCCTCTCGACCGTGGTCTCACATCGCTTTAGATTTTATCACCGGACTGCCTTCATCAGCGGGGAAGACAGTTATTCTTACGGTTGTCGATAGATTCTCTAAGGCGGCTCATTTCATTCCTCTCGATAAGCTCCCTTCTGCTAAGGAGACGGCTCAGATCATTATCGAGAATGTTTTCCGAATTCATGGCCTTCCGTCTGACGTCGTTTCCGACAGAGGCCCGCAGTTCACGTCTCAATTTTGGAGGGAGTTTTGCCGTTTGATTGGGGCTTCCGTCAGTCTCTCGTCCGGCTTTCATCCCCAGTCTAACGGTCAAGCCGAACGGGCCAATCAGACTGTTGGTCGCATTTACGCAGTCTTTCTTTTCGTAACCCTGCGTCTTGGTCAGAACAGCTCCCCTGGGCAGAGTACGCCCACAACTCGCTTCCCTCGTCTGCTACCGGTCTATCCCCTTTTCAGTGTAGCCTCGGGTACCAGCCTCCGCTGTTCTCATCTCAGCTCGCCGAGTCCTGCGTCCCCTCCGCTCAGGCTTTTGTCCAGCGTTGCGAGCGCACCTGGAAGGGGGTCAGGTCGGCACTTTGCCGTAATAGGGCGCAGACTGTGAGGGCCGCTAATAAGCGTAGGACCAAGAGTCCTAGATATTGTTGCGGTCAGAGAGTATGGCTCTCCACTCAGAACCTTCCCCTTAAGACAGCTTCTCGCAAGTTGGCCCCGCGGTTCATTGGTCCGTTCCGTATTTCCCAGGTCATTAATCCTGTCGCAGTGCGACTTCTTCTCCCGCTATCTTCGTCGCGTTCACCCGGTCTTCCATGTCTCCTGTGTTAAGCCCGTTCTTCGCGCCCCGCTCGTCCCTCCCCCCCCATCCTTGTCGAGGGCGCACCCATCTACAGGGTTCGTAAGATTTTGGACATGCGCCCTCGGGGCCGTGGTCATCAGTACCTAGTGGATTGGGAGGGGTACGGTCCTGAGGAGTTGGGTTCCCTCTCGGGACGTGCTGGACCGTTCGCTGATCGATGATTTCCTCCGTTGCCGCCAGGTTTCCTCCTCGAGTGCGCCAGGAGGCGCTCGGTGAGTGGGGGGGTACTGTCATGTCTTGTTATGTCTGTTCCTGTCCTTTCTCTTCATTCTCTCTCTCTGCTGGTCTTTTTAGGTTACCTTCTCTGTCTCTCATTCTTCAGCTGTTCTACATTTCCTCTAACTAGCTCATTCACTCTTTCACACCTGTTCTCTCTTCCCCCTCTGATTAGGTCTCTATTTCTTTCTCTGTTCCTGCTACTTTCAGTGTCTGATTCTTGTTTGTGTTTTTTGATGCCAGAAGCAAGCTGTCGTCTCGTTTGCTTCCACCTTGTCCTGTCCTGTCGGAGTCTGCCTGGCAGGAGCATCCTGCACTATACTAACGTTCTTTTTGTTCCGCTGACAACGTTGGAAGAGGATTTATGCCATTCCTGTATTTTCATTAAAGAACTCTGTTTTCTGTTAAAACCGCTTTTGGGTCTTCACTCAAGTTCATAACAGGTTTAAGCATTGTCAAATGTTGTTGTTTTTCTATTAAAAAAAGTGTGAAAACCTGAAGCAAAAACTGATATCATATCAGAACTCAGGATAAGACAAAGATATAGACAGCTAGAATCACAGATGTTTATTGACCCAAACCAGGGGCAGGCAAAAGACAGTTCAAGGGCTGGCAGTAATCCATGGCAGAGTCAATAAGGTACAGAACAGCAGGCAGGCTCGGGGTCAGTCCAGGCAGATTGGTCAGAACCGGGGAAACTAGGAAACCGATACTTGAGAAAGCAGGAACACGGGAAAGCATTCTGGTGAGACCTGACAAGACCAGGCGAACTGGCAACAGACAAACAGAGAACACAGGTATAAATACACAGGGAATAATGGGGAAGATGGGCAACACCTGGAGGGAGATGGAGACAAGCTCGAAGACAGGTCAAACCGATCAGGGTGTGACATATTCGAAACCCGGAAAAACAGAGCTGAAAAAAATGTATTTGGAAAAAAAACAGAAACAGGCAAAAAAAAAAAAAAAAATTAAAAGGCCTCACCAACATTTTTTGCTTAGAGTGGGGAATGTTGAGGTCAGGTCCAATATAGACTATGCACCCAAGAGGGAACGCAGTTAGGCCATCCTATAAATATGTTTAAGTAATATAATATAGAAAATGTAGCCAGCGCTTTTATCCAATGTAACTTATTGTCATATTTGACATAATGGGTTATGTCATATTTGACATTGGTGGTTATGTCATACAGTTATGCCACATTTATGAACCCTTTATAAAACATGACATACAGTTACAGATGATTTGTAACACATGTATATAGTGTTTAGGTAAGCTTTAATTAAGAAGTCTTTATGAAGCCTTTATAAGCTGGACGTAATTTATAGCGAGAACACTTCAGTCATCTACTGAGATCTGATAAACACAACTGACCGGCAACTGACCCTCATATACTGTATATTAAGAGGTTGTTTTGTTTACTCCTCCCTATTTTAAAGGTCAGTGGCAGTCTGTGACGTTTAAGATGAGGGTGGACGATTTCTTTTAATGAGCATGGCCTTATTTCAGCATATTGGATGACTGTCATTCATATTCCATTCACCAGCTAGCTCAATGTAACATTGATAGGTTTAGGCTACTACATGAGGTTAATACAACCTAGCCTATGAATTAAAGTTTGCAAAGTAGGTGCACAGGTCGAGAGAAAAATAAGAGTAATCAAGGTGGCAGACAGTGACACATTTAATATGGCCTTACACACCCTTGCACAGTCCAACAGTTGCAAACAAGATTTTCTATTGGACAAATTAAGGTATGTTTATCACAGATTTAGTTATGTTTGCTTAAGAAATAAAATTCACCCCCACCCCCCACTCAAATATAGTTAACTTTCATGGCAGCTACATGATAATTTTGCTTGTTGTAGAGTTCCTTCTACGCATTTTCTTCCTCTCACCTTTTTCCTTTGCTTGTGGACTTCAGTGCACATCAAATCAGCTGTCTGTGACCAGGCAAAAAAACAAAAATTTCCAAGCTAAACCTTCATATCATAACTGCTAACTGCTACACACAGCCTACCGACATTGTCGTAGCTACTAGAACTAATGTGCTCGTAAACCCGCTACAATCATGCAGTAAAGTGTAGAGACAGCAAGCAGTTTAGCAGTTACACTGGGGGGCCCTGGTGACAGTAAATGTATAAAACCAAAAGCGTATCTTGACTTGGAAGAGTTCCAGTGTTGGTTAGCCATAGCCAGCTAGCTAACATAGCAACTCTTTCTGTGTGAGCTGGGCGTTTGTGTAGGCTAAACTAGATAGCTGCATTCAAATCCTCCATCTCTCTTTCTCTCCATCTCTCTTTCTTCTCCTTCATTTGTTAAGAAATGAATTTGTTCAAAACTGTTCAACTATTGTCTTTAGCTCTTTTTGAGTAAACTGCTCACCAAATGTTGTGCACTTCAGTGCTAACTAGCTGTGCTTTCAGTACCAGATTCATTCTCTGATCCTTTCGTAGGGTGGACAACATGTCAGTTCATGCTGCAAGAGCTCTAATAGGTTGAAGGACATCCTCCGGAAGTTGTCATAATTACTGTGTAAGTCTATGGAAGGGGGTGAGAACCATGAGCCTCATACATTTTGTATTGAAGTCAATGTACCCAGAGGAGGACAGAAACTACCTGTGAAATTGAACCATCTAGTGTTCAGCGAAATAACAACACAATGTCAAATACAGGCAGCCTTGTCAAACAATTAACATCCAATCACATTAACTGTTACTCTCTCGCGGGAATTCCACTAACGGTCCATATGTAGTCAAACGTAGCTGCTGCTCATGTTGCTATCTGTACTGAATGCGCAAAAGCCATGACAGGGAGACATAGTGGAGTGGTAACGAGCGTGCAAGCAGTTGCTCCCGACACCACTTAGGTACACTGCAGCATCCACCGAGAGGCTCTTACTGCCAAGGAAATACCTGACAGCTTGAAAGACATTTTGGACACTACAGTGAAAATGATTAACTTTGTGAAAGCAAGGCCCCTGAACTCTCGTGTATTTTCTGCACTATGCAATGATATGGGCAGCGACCATGTAACACTTTTACAATATACAGAAGTGTGCTGTTTATCAAGAGGCAAAGTATTGACACTTTTTTAAATTGAGAGACGAGCTTAAAGTTTTCTTTACTGACCATAATTTTCACTTGTCTGACAGCTTGCATGATGACAAGTTTCTCACACGACTGGCCTATCTGGGTGATGTATTTTCTCGCCTGAACGATCTGAATCTAGGATTACAGGTACTATATTCAATGTGCGGGAAAAGATTGAGGCTATGATTAAGAAGTTGGAGCTCTTCTCTGTCTGCATTAACAAGGACAAACACAGTTCTTCCCCTTATTCTATGATCTTTTTGTGTGCAAATTAACTCAAGCTTGTGGACAATGTCAAATGTGATATAGCGAAGCACCTGAGTGAGTTGGGTACACAATTACGCAGGTACTTTCCCAAAACGGATGACACAAACAACTGGATTCGTTATCCCTTTCATGCCCTGCCTCCAGTCCACTTACTGATAACTGAACAAGAGAGCCTCATCAAAATTGCAACAAGCGGTTCTGTGAAAATTTTATTAAATCAGAAGCCACTGCTAGATTTCTGGATTGGTGCTGAGCCTTGGCCAAATGCAATTCTTGAGGTGGAGTAACTCTGCAAGATCATGGATGAACCAGGGGCTGAACCTGTTTTTAATTCTCATTTTCTTTATTGGGGCGTGTTTGCTAACAATACCACTGAAAATATAAAAAAGAAGGTCCAAGCATCTTCGACGGAAATGATCAAGCTGATTCTATACCATTTTCCAGAGGCCAGTTCATGAAAGAAGGCTTGCTCATTAAAGATTTGTCTATGACAAATCAGGTCGTTTCACTGAGCAGCCATTACGAACACAGGCTGTAACACAGTGATCACCTAGGTCATTTTTTTTATTTTTTTTATTTCACCTTTATTTAACCAGGTAGGCTAGTTGAGAACAAGTTCTCGTTTGCAACTGTGACCTGGCCAAGATAAAGCTTAGCAGTGTGAACAGACAACACAGAGTTAGACATGGAGTAAACAATTAACAAGTCAATAACACAGTACAAAAAAAAGGGAGTCTATATACATTGTGTGCAAAAGGCATGTGGAGGTAGGCGAATAATTACAATTTTGCATATGAACACTGGAGTGATAAATGATCAGATGGTCATGTACAGGTAGAGATATTGGTGTGCAAAAGAGCAGAAAAGTAAATAAATAAAAACAGTATGGGGATGAGGTAGGTGAAAATGGGTGGGCTATTTACCAATAGACTATGTACAGCTGCAGAAAACACCAGACTGATACCTATCAGGATTATGTGTGAGGATAACATTGAGGAGAGTAGCCATTTCTGGGTGTTTGGAGTCATAACTTGTGGGATTGATAATAATCTGAGAAAGATTTAGGGAGTCCCATTGCTTTAGGACTTGGTCAGGGGGTTTAAGCATGTCAAAATTTAGGTCACCAAGCAGGACAAATTCAGTCTTAGTGTAAGGGGCCAGGAGAGAGCTTAGGGCAGGTAGGGTATAGGCCTTTGCTGATGGAGGATGATAGCACCCTGTCAACAAAGAGCTATTTGAAAGTATAATGCTTATAACCAACAAATCAAAAACAGACTTGGTGGAGACGACCGAAGACAGACTTGGTGGAGACAACCGAACACTGAAGGTGATCCTTGGTAAAGATAGCCTACTCCCACACCTCTGGAAGATCTGTCTTCCCGTAAAAGGTTATAACCATTAAGGTGAACATTAGTATTCAAAACACTCTTCCTTAACCTTTTCACACGTACCAACACACGGGTGTCATCATTCTACAGTGGTCCCTGTAGTGTAAGATCAAAGCGGTGTGATTGGAACACTTATTTAGAACGCTTATTTAGAACTGCCAGTTTCGGTATGACGCAACAATCAGCATTTGAGCTGGCTCAGTTCCAGGTTGGATGGTGTCTCGCCTGCTCCTGCTCTCCCACTCTGGCGCTCGATGGTGCCAGGCTGCCCTTCATTACGCACACCTGTCACCATCATTACCCTCAGCAGCACTCATTGGACTCATGCTGTCCTGTTCCATGTCCGTTGTAATTAAATCTTCACTCCCTGTACCTGCTTCTCGTCTACCAGCGTCGATCATTACAGAATGCTGACCACTAAATGAATCTTCAGGGAGTTTTTTGTTGTTGTTTTGGTTTGTGACGTCGGATCCAGATGCCGTCGCCGAGGGAACCCGGGGGTGCCTCAGCTAGCTCGTCAGGCTTCCACACCTTAGCTGGCTCGAGAAGTCTTCTTGCCTCGGTGGGCTCGGCAGGCGCCCACTCCACGTCATGCTTCAGTCGGCCCATCAGGCTCCCATGCCTCGGCCAGCCCGTTAGGCTCGCCCAGGTGGGACGCCGGGTGGCGCCCCTAGGGGGGGGTACTGTCACGCCTGCTATCGCACTCCCTCTCTGGCGCTCGAGGGTGCCAGGCTGCCCTTCATTACGCACACCTGTCACCCTAATTACATGCAGCAGCGCTCATTGGACTCACCTGGACTCCTTCCCTTTGTTGATTGCCCTGTCTATAACTGTCTGCTCACCCATTTGTTCCCTGTGTCTGCATTAATGTCGTTATGTGTTCATGTCCAGACGCTGTCCTGTCCTGTTCCATGTCCATTGTTAATTAAATGTACTCCCTGTGCCTGCGTCTCGTCTACCAGTGTCAAACCTTACAGGATGGTGTCCTAAGGTCTCTGCTGTTTGTTTGCTAGAGTACCCTCCGTATAGCTTGGAAAACTGAAACCTTGGTAGCAATAATCTTTTTGTAGGTTTTGATCTGGAGTGAAGGCCAAGCTCCAAATCTATCCTTTTGTAAAAAACATGTTGAAAAATGTGAGCTCACATACAGCTGAGTCTCTCTCTCTATCTGTTGAGGCTACTGCAGACCTTCATCGCAAAACAGTGTGTTTTAATCAATTATTTGGTGACGTGAATATATTTAGTTCAGTTCTATCTAAAAAAGGATAACTATGTAAATGTTTCACTATTTTAAAAAAACATGAAATTCACTGATAAGGATTGTTCTCCCCTTCCTCATCTGAGGAGCCTCTACTGTTATGGGGAGATGGGAGGAAGAGGAAAAGCAAACCGACAGCACAGTCAATGTATGCAGTCTCGCTACCTCACACAAGCATACATGTACGCACACATACACACACACCCGCAGAAACACACGCTGCAGATCCGGGAAGCATTATTCACTGTGCAGGGCACTCGGAAAGCAGAAAATCGAGGAGAGGAACATAAATCTAATAATTCAACTCCAGAGTAAAGATAAAAGTTCTATACTTTCTGCAAATCCTAGAAATGTGGTTTATCTTGCCTGCAAAGTATCCCATGACAGATGCTCAGTCAGCATGTTCATCTATGGTCATTTAGGGACCACAAATAACACAATGTTGGGGGAATTATGACCAGAATCTTAGAGAGTACTGCTACCATCTGGAGGTGAGGGAAGTAAGGGTACAATTCTCTCGACTGAGCAAATAAATATGTTAGAATTTGAATGTAACTAATGGCCCTCCAAAGTACAGAACTGCAGAAAAAGTTTTATACTGTTTTGTATCAATAGTATCAACAACATCAATAGTATCTGGACTTCTGAACAATACTATGGTGTTTCTCAAGATTTTGGGAAGGCTGATCCGTCTAAGATAGACTGTGTCTGTGCTTGATTAAAAGACATCAATAAACAGTCCAGATAGAGTGAGGTTATGTATCTCTTGACATTTAGGAAATACGATTTTTTTAATCTGCATTCATTTCCAAGTGTCATCCTTCAGTTAAAGGATCAGCAGTCCGTTCAACCTCCATTCATCATGCCTTTTGTACTGTTGTCAGTGTTAGGCCCATTGTCCCCTTCTCCTTGACACATAAATGACTGATGATATGACCACTCCCGTGGTCAAACTGCCACTGTAGCCAGATTAACTATGATCTGTTACTCAAGAGCTGGCCGATTTCCTAAGAGTAAGAAATATCAAATGATGAAAATGTTCAAATTTTCCAATATGGCCGCTCTTTAAAAGTCTCCATGTCCAGGTCAAAGGCAATTCCATGTCATTGTGTTCTGCTGAAACACAGCAGTCACTTCTCTCTCCTAAAACTCTTCTTGAAACTAAAGAACCAATAAAACTTAGAGCTCTAAAAGTCTAAGTGGTTGGGGGGGGGTCTACTAAGCTAACATATGGAATCGTTTTAAGACGGTCATATAATGGATCATTTACCATTTCATTTAGCATTTTAGGACCCCTTTAGGTATCAACAAAATATATCACCTATATTGTTTTTAGGAAGCCCCCGATTTGGGAAGTGCGCGTCGCAATATGTCTAGCTGATTGAGTTGCGGCTGTCAGTGAAAAGCGTCTAAAACATGTGTCTTAAGTACAAAGATAATGTGTCTTAAGTATAATTGAAAATGTTACATCAAGAAGAAGGGGAGGGGTTGTGTGGCGAAGATATTGTGTGTCTCTCTCCAGAATGCATGCACATGTAGGAAAGTGCCTGTTTGGCAAAGTCTGATTTCTGATTGCCTTAATTAATCACGTACCTACACCACTAATTTTTTCTTCAAGTCAACAAAGTCTCTTTTTCAACACCCATTGTGAATGATAGTTACTCAGTATTTGAAAAATCTTCCCAACACTCTCGGACTCGATAATCACCCAGCCATGTGAAAGAGCAAAAAAATCATGGTCCCATATATCCAGTGGAAATGTCATAAAAAAACTGCTTTCTTGCCATGTTCCCTGCACACCTGTTTTTCATTCCCCAATCAATCCATATGCACTTATTCCTCTGTTCCCCATCATGTCTTTCTGTAAGATTGTTTGTGTTACGTGTATTTTGGAATTGTGGATAGCCTAGTGGGGCGGCATGGTAGCCTAGTGGTTAGAGCGTTGGACTAGTAACTGGAAGGTTGCAAGTTAAAATCCCCGAGCTGACAAGGTGCAAATCTGTCGTTCTGCCCCTGAACAAGGCAGTTAACCCACTGTTTCTAGGCTGTCATTGAAAATAAGAATGTGTTCTTAACTGACTTGCCTAGTTAAATAAAGGTAAAAATATTGTTACGCGCATTACTTTTTGTCTATGTTCCGTGTTTGGGCCCATTTTATGTTGCTTTGTGCTGTCTTTTTGGACCGGAATAAAAAGTGAACCTGTTCACTACACTCTGCTCTGCTGTATCTGACTTCGCCTCCAATACACACTCCTAACAGATACGATGTTGCAAAATCATGACCCCATGTATCCAGTGGAAACAGCTTTCTGTCCCGAGCTCACTGGCGCAGGAAACTCTGAGGGCCTGGAATATGCTAGTTGTCATGAAGGATGAAGGTAGGCCCCTCTTGGTTTTCATTGGGAAAGACTGAACTCAAATCAGGGGTTATATGTCAGACTCTCCTATACCACTATTCCCAAAGATTTTATACCCCAGAGGTTGTAAATAAACCCCTTTCTATCAAGGCACAAGGCGAGACCCAGATGCATACACAGGAGGCAGATGGTTGGAGTCTTACAATGTTTATTAATCCAAAGGGGTAGGCAAGAGAAATGGTCGTGGACAGGCAAAAAGGTCCAAATTGAAACTCAGGAGCTGCCTATGGTCTTTACTATTACAACCATTTTAAAAATTATGAACGCACAAACTTGTGCACACATAGAAGGTCCAGTGAAAAAACGTGTCCCCAGTCCAACTGATTCGTTCTGCCGATGGGTCTGGGAAGGCCGACATATGCAGATGCTTGGATTGAGATGCAGCCCATGCTAAAAAACAGAAATGTTAGTTTAAACGGACAGATTTTTATGGGGACTTTTTCATTATGTTACTTAGATTGAAGCACGGGTGCGTCAATAGACTCTTACGGGTTATATCTGTTACAACATTGTGCACAGTATGGGAATTGGGAAAGTGGCATTCGGTTGAACAAAGTTAATGTCACGTATACTCCCTCTCCGGCCTCTATGTCATCAGGCTGCTGATTATTCCGCACGCCTGTCACCATCGTCAAGCGCACCAGCTCCTCATGACACTCACCTGGACTCCATCACCTCCTTGATTATCTTCCCTACATCTGTCACTCTCCTTGGTTCCTTCATCAGGTGTTATGGACTCTGTTTCATGCCGGTTTGGTGTTTGAGTTTCGTGGTTATTGTTTTGTTTATTTATTAATTAAGAAACTCACTCCCTGTACTTGCTTACAAATCTCAGCGCACTCTTTGGTTCATCTTTAATCTACAGTTTATTATTAACATTGTGGTAAAAAGTGTGATATTGTTCCACGTTTCTTTGCGATTTCTTCACATGTTCGACAACAGAATACAAATCTAAATGCTAATACTTGTGTCTATTTACCTGGCCACTTCACGTGTAACATTATTTCACAACATCCTTGAGACACAGGCTACTTCCGGCATGCATACACTGGATATTGGATTTAAAAGGTATGGAGCAGAGGGTAATCCTGGTCTTATAGTCTCTGACAACAAAGTGACTCTTTGGCCAAAGGGACAGTCTTTCGGGAGCTGCCTAAGTGACTGCCTCCCATCCTTAGACTGCCTCCCCTCAGCATTGAACAGCTCAGGCCAACCCGCTCTATTTGAAGCATGGACAAATGGCAATTGCTTTCCAGGAGGAAAATGAAGAGGATCCATTAGAGAGAGGTCTTCTGTTATTCTGAGATAGGAATTTGAATTTGCTTATGAATTTGCAACTTTTCCCCATTTTGAAATGCAAAAAATGTATACCTTAAAGTTCTGTATTTTACAACTTGAATATTCAAACATTTGACAATTACACATATGCCACTATCCCTCCAATTGATTTTGGCTATCTGTGAATTGAATTCCTCAAAGAACCATAAACTGCCAGCGCCTGATTCATGTGTCAAACCATGAGGTCATAATGTCACATACAGAAATGCAGTTATAGTAATATATGGCCTCATTGGCCTGAATAGCCTATAGCTGAGGTATATGCCATATTTTGCTGAACCACAAGACAATTATTGGATGTATTTAATGTGTATTTCAATGCATTAGTGTCATGGATTTTGTGGTTTATTGACAAATTAAATGATCAAATATGCATTTAAGTCAAGTATATTACAGGCAGTTCACATATGCACAATAAAAACAACCCTCAATGCAGGGTTAAATCTTTACTGAGAGGGACTCAGATGTGCTGTCTCACTATTTTGATATGAAATATTACACACTCTCACATACGCTGCTGTAATACATTTCTCAGAGGAGATATAACTTATATGGGCTCCGATAGCCTGGTTAATAGGCGAAGCTATCAGTCTGAAAAGATTACTATTCGCCCCCCCCCCTCCCTCCCCCCCCACACACACAGTAGAGAGAGAGACCTGAAACAGAGGTCCATTAAATTGAAAGTATTTTATAGCCCAGTTGTCATATAAAGTAGAGGGGGATAGATATTCCACCTCTGCGGATCTCCCAGTAACCATATAACATATTTCCAGTGTCATATTTGCAACTTCAGCTTCAGGGGAGAGACCGACTGCACAGAGAGTGTTGTACCGTGAAATGAGGAAGCACGGATAAGATATTCTATATGATAGATGTTCTTCTTCTTCTGAAACACACAGACACACAACGGCTATTTTATCAAGCGATAAAGCCCTCTTTTGACCTTCTTAATAGGATCGAAGAGGAGACAGTTGAGATGACAGTTAATAAAATACCCTCCCAGCTCGGTCCTCACCGGTTCCAAGTGCTGTGTAATGTAACACCGTGGGGATGTCCTTCAGGACAGGTGCTTGTGCGTCAGAACATCTGCTCAACAGTATCTGTCTTAGAAGAACCCTGTTACCTAATTATTTTCCTCATCAAACCTAGACACTAGATGTCTGCATATTGCAACACCAACTTTACAATTGTCAAGAAGTTCATGAGATGGACAAAGACATGTATGTGTCACGTTCTTTCAAAATCGAACCCAGAAGCAGACCAGGACAAGGAGAGTAGGAAGAAGGTGAGTATTTATTTACAAGTGAATGTGAACGGCTCCCACGACAACGTTCTGGGGAAGAATCGTCTCAGTCTTGGCCCCACTCTCCTCAGTCTTGGAGAACATCCGGAACAGGGCGTCCGCCTTCCCGTTCTTCGACCCAGGTCGGTGGGGAGGAAGGGACAGAGCCTTCTGTTTACTGAATACTTCACACAACTCGTGATATGTTTCTGGAACCAGGGACAAATCAGGAGGAGCAGAGTCACTGACCTGACTGGAAACAGCAGGAGAACAGGCAGTCCTAAGGCAGTTAGCATGACAATCAATGCTCCAACTAGTTACCTTACCCGTCACCCAATCAAACGAGGGATTGTGTTCCTTCAGCCAGGGGTAACCAAGAACCAGAGGAACATGGGGCGAGGACAGAATGAAGAAGGAGATAAACTCTGAATGATTCCCCGACAACAACATCTTAACTGGTTCAGTCCTCATAGTGATCCGTGCCAGACTACTGCCGTTCAGAGTAGTTGCTTCAATGGCTTCCGGCAATTGCTCCTTGGAAAGCCCCAGCTGTTCCACCAAGTCGGCATCAATAAAGCTGCCATTGGCACCTGAATCTATAAAAGCGTTCATCTCTAAGCTCTGATCCTTATTCATAAGGGTCGCAGGAAAACGGGGTCTGACAGGATCTTTGAGAGGTTGAAACTGGCTCGCTAAAATTCCTCCCAAAACTAGCGAGCCGGGCAGTTTAACGGGCGCTGTGGACAAGCAGAGATGTAATGTCCTGAGCACAGTAGAGACAGCTGTTGGTCTCACGTCTACGTTGGCGCTCCTCCTTAGTTAGCCCGTGTCGCCCCACTTGCATTGGTTCAGGATCTGGTGGCAAGACCCCTCCACTAATCCCGTGTGGGGAATAACGATCAATACGTTCTGGTTCACTTCCTGAACCGAATGGTAACCGAGTTGCTGATTGATTGGATGGGCCCCACTGCTTCTCCCTCCTCTCTCGGACTCTATTATCAACCCGAATAGATAAAGTGACCAAGCTGTCTAGGTCACTAGGCTCTGGATAGGATATCAGCTGGTCCTTGAGTTGCTCCGACAACCCCTGGTAAAAAGCCGCTTGTAGTGACTCCTCATTCCAACCACTCTCCACAGACAATGTCCTGAACTCGATCATAAAGTCTGCCACACTGCGAGCTCCTTGGCGAAGAGTGAACAAACGTTTAGCTGCGTCCTTACCTCGGACTGGATGGTCAAAAAGCTTTCTCATCTCTCCCGTGAACTCCTGGTATGAAGCCATGCAGGTCTCCTGTCGTTCCCAAACGGCTGAAGCCCATTCCAGAGCTCTTCCACGCAGCAGTTCAATAACAAAGGCTATCCTAGCCTTGTCAGTGGCGTAAGAATGGGGCTGCAGATCAAACACTAACCCACACTGCATAAGAAATGAACGGCATCTTCCCAAATCCCCTTCATATTTCGTCGGTACCTTGGGTTCGCGGAAGGAAACCGCACCAGACACGGCAGGTGAAATGGTTGAAACAGGTGGTGAATGAATCGCCGGCAAACTGAGCTGATCCTGGATTTGTGTCAAGCTAGCAGATAAGTTCTGGATTGAACCCGCTATCTCCTGTAGCACCGTCTTGTGTTGTCCCAATATCTTCCCCTGCTGGGTAATGGCATGGCAAACGGAGTCCAGGTCCGCTGGGTTCATCCTTGGCCGGATCGTTCTGTCACGTTCTTTCAAAATCAAACCCAGAAGCAGACCAGGAGAGTAGGAAGAAGGTGAGTATTTATTTACAAGTGAATGTGAATGGGTAGATATATCCAGGTGGCGTAGCGGGCAGCGGTGGTGAGTTGATGGGAGTAAATAGGTGGATCCAATGGGGTAGCGGAATTCTCCGACGACCAGGCGGGAATGGGGTAAATGATCCGGGTGAGTAACTGAAGACAGAACAAACGGAGGTAAGCAATATGTAAAAAAAAAATTTACTAAAATTCTATCCAACTTGAGGCTGATTCTATGGCACGACATACTGTTCATGGCTATCGATCCGGCAGGGAATGGATGTCAGGTCCGGGCTTATGAAGAGGAGAGATGAAGATCAGGACCAGGTGTGCAGATACCTGATGGGATACAGGTGCGGGTAATCAGAACTCCCAACTGGCTACCTTGCCCGGCAACCAGACAGGGTGCGTTCCAGTACGCCGGAAAAAAACACTCCAGGACAGAACACAGGCAAAAAACAGACTCAGGAAACGGGATTCGTGACAGTATGCACGCATTTATGCATGCACCTAAGCATGCACACGCACACCCACAAACACACAAATTCAGTTACACCCACACATTAGCATAAACACTCAAACTTGCAATAGGCTACTGGCAAAATGGTGATTGTTACAGTTCAGTGAACATGCAGAGATGATTAACAAGTACAGTTGATTGATTGTTTCACTATAGAGTCGCCTTTGTCTATTCGCTTATGTATGTATAAAAGCACAAGTCCTTTTTTCCTGCTGAATTTCAAGCTCAATAAACAGAGAAACCAATTTTCAATTCACATTAAAACCAGATCTATTGGATAGAGATATGTAACAGATGGAGGAATCTATTCTTGCCGAGAGTCCCTGATGGCTTGTACGGTTTTCATCTCTCTGACATAGTCAATCACGGCTGAATTCAAAGGAACCCACACAGTTTAGTTGGCATTTGGTGCTGCATGGGTGCCACCACTATACACCTATGTAGGCCTAAGCAGGCTATAACGTAGGCAGAGGACTAATGGACATTGTCTTGGAGTTAAGCCTACCTTAGTCTTCGATAAGACCATTCTCTACTTGGAAACGAAACACGTGTTGATAGATGGGTTTTAACATTCGTATTAGCAGCAAAGAGATCTGTTAACTTCGCGCTCCATCGGGAAATTAATTCCACACAGCGTCCATTAAGTCCTATGAAAACTGCATTGTGCATTTTAACATAGATCGCTGCTGCTCTCTTGTGGCTGTAGGCTCCTACTGCCGTAACGCAAAGAGAGACCAAATCCAGGCGCTCCAAGGCAGTGCGATGGTTTTCTGCTGTGAGTTGGCTGACACAGTTGGCCTTGTATCATGGAAGACATGGGTCACAAATTCTAACACCTCACATCTCAATGACCCACACCATTGCATAGGCAATGAACAATGTCTAATTACTGACACAAAAAAAGGAAATGTTTGGAGAAAAAAAAGGTATGTGGATGAAGGTCATACTTAGGCAAATCAACCATAAAGGGAAGTTAATGGCTACAGTTCAGACTTAGTTTTTTTTTCATGACAAACATTTTTAGAAAAAGGCTGTAACCATGTGTGTGCCAGTTACCCCGGTTGTCACACCCTGATATGTTTCACCTGTCCTTGTGCTTGTCTCCACCCCCCACCAGGTGTCACCCATCTTCTCCATTATCCCCTGGGTACTTACACCTGTGTTTTCTATCTGTCTGTGCCAGTTCGTCTTGTTTGTAAAGTCAACCAGTGGTTTGTCTCAGTGCCTGCTTTCCCCCCCAGTCGCTCTTTTTCTCACCCTCCTGGTTTTGGGCCTTGCCTTGCCTTGCCTTGCCTTGCCTTGCCTTGCCTTGCCTTGCCTTGCCTTGCCTTGCCTTGCCTTGCCTTGCCTTGCCTTGCCTTGCCTTGCCTTGCCTTGCCTTGCCTTGCCTTGCCTTGCCTTGCCTTGCCTTGCCTTGCCTTGCCTTGCCTTGCCTTGCCTGTCTCTGAGCCCACCTGCCTGACCACCCTGCCTGCCATCCTGCACTTTTGCCCCACCTCTGGATTACTTCCCCCTGCCTGCCTTGATATGTTGTTTGCCTGCCCATGTTGCTGTAATAAACATTGTTACTTTGACATCGTCTGCATCTGGGTCTTACGTTTGAAACCTGACACCAGTAGAAGATTATGGCAAAGGGTTTCACCCAAGTGTGTTAAAATCCATTTACTCTGTTTGATTTAGAAATTATTTAGTAAGTAATAGTGTTGGATCCTGTATTTTACATTATAGCCATTACCATATATATGATTGAATATTATCTGCTGTTGGCTTGTGTGGATGTATGTATGTGTTATGCAACATAGCTGACTTGAAACATTGTTAAAAGTATCAGGGCCATGGGACTTTCTCATGATGGAAAAATACAGAGAAGCATGAAGCCAGGAACTGTTCAAATTAGTTGGGAGGGGGCACATTCAGAGCGGGGTGTTGCGAGAACAAGAGGTCTTTTGTTAGATAACAGGAGCCAGGTGCGAGATAACGGTATGGAGCATGAGAGCCTGGATGTTCTTCACATCTATCAACAGAAGCGCCAAGAGGCGAGGCCCGCCTGAGCGCCTGCAATAGACTGGACAAGTTTAAACCACGCCCAGTCTCTACTGTGATAGGCCAACAGACGGGTTGGAACTGTCTATCACAGTATAAAGAATACTGTTTTACATACGTCTTGTCAGTTCTCTGTTCTGCCCTGCGTGGTATTACAGTGAGCCCGTATATACGAAAGTTGCATTTGCCATTTATTACTTAGCTAATAAAAAATGCATAGTATAAAAATCGGTGACTCATTGTTATATTTATCCTGATACCAGATTTCAATTTACTAACAATAGTTAAAAGCTAAGTCTATGTCACGAATCCTGTCGAAGATGGTGCCTCTTCCTGTTCGGGTGGCGCTCGGCGGTCGTCGTTGCCGGCCAATTAGCTGCCATCGATTCCCTTTCCTTTTGTTTCTGTTTATTGGGTTTAATTGGGTACATCTGTTTTAAGTTAGTGTTGTTTGTAGGCTATTTAAGGGCACGAGGCCCGCTGTGTATTTGTGCGGGCTTGTTCTCTGTTATTTTGTTGTTGGTGTACGAGTGTTATCTCATTATTTTCCGGACAGTTTTAGTCCTGTGTATTTTGGACGGGTTGTTTCATGCGCCCTAGTGTTGGCATGTCCATGTCTCCGCTGTCGTTGGAATAAATAGATTCACGTACGATATCCTGCTCTCTGCGTTTGACTCCTCCACCGCACCATTTGTAGAAGTCGTAACAGTCTTGTTGTCTCATTTTAATTATTTAAATAAAATATGGTGTTGCACATGTCACCATTACTAACCTCACTATGAGGAGATTTGATGTAAAGTCCCTCTTTCTTAATTTTCTTTGTTCTTTCTTCGTAGTTCCTTTCCCGTACATTCCATTATGTACAATTGCACTAAATCTAATTTAAATAATGCAAGATTTTAAATCCCAGCAGTCTTTAAAATGACATTCATGAGCAAAAGGTTTTCAAACGTTTTTAATTCATAAATAAATGTATTTATTGGAAATATAATATAACTTCTCAAATTAAATATAACATTTAATAACAATAACTTAACAAATTAACTCTGTAACATTGATGTGGCAACTCTCTTATGCTCTGCTATTGCACAATTCTAATTTGTACATAGGTCACGAATAAAGCTATCCCCAGTCAAATTGGAGCACAACTCATGAGCCCACCTCCTGCACTACTCACACCTTATCCAGTCCACACCTATGACTGAAAACAGGGGGAGAGATGCCAATTGAAAAGCTCCGTCTTAAAAACGTAGCTAGCTATCCCATCAAAATGACATAAAATGCTGTGTAAAATTGCTAAAAGGCTAGTTGCCCTCAACACACTCATCCAACATATTACTACTTTACTCAAATATCTACATTTACCCTCTAAACAAGTGGATTATTTATTTTAAGGCTTTCCTACTTGCATATTTAAAAAACAATTAGAGATCTAACTTCATTGGAATATATCTACAAGTTTTTCAAATTTTCAAAAAATGTGATCAACTTCTCACAAAATCGTTTTCTTGAAATACCTCCAAAAATTGTGACAACACGGAGGAAATGTTTTGTTGAGCATGAGCAGTGGCAAGCCAGGGTACGTTTGGGGGAAATAATTTGGTGGCATCTTGTGGTCTTTATGTGAATTACAGAGGGGGTATACTGTATCCGGATGATGAATTTATAGAATAAAATCTCTATCACTAACCAGGTTTCCATCCCACATGTTTATGCGCATAAAGTATATGTTGGATAAAACATGTCATGACAGGCATAATGGAAACATACAATGTTTCGGTACACTTTACAAATGTCTACAAAACAAAATATGCTCGACAAAGTGGGATCTATTTATGTCAGTAAAATTAATTATGCGAGAAATTTAGGAGGAAACGCGTTCATGCGCAAATATTGATACAATAACCATCATATCGAAGTACACATGGAGTCACGCGATGACATGTTGTGTGGTAAAACAAATAAATACAAATAAAAGACATGTTGTGTCCTCCCACTGCGACCTGTCAGGAAACCATGCAGTTTATCAGGCTACAGATTAAATAAATGATGATGAACTTCACAGGGTTGTGAAAGTGCAATGTGATGAGCTTGATGCTCTTTTCCAATACATATCGAGGGTCTTGTTCTGGAGACACGATGATCAGATCGATGCTTGACTGCTGTTTGACAAATACAAATGTTATAATTATAATAATCTCATCATGTAGACTAGCCTAATCGCACAGTCTACCCGCACTGGTGTTGCCTAGAGCGCACGTGCCAAAACCAGAGAAGGCTATTGCTATTTAACGCAACAGTTTTGGAAAATGCGATTGACATTTTATTTGGTACAATGAAAAAATAAGCGAAACAAATATTTTTGTGTGCACTATGTCATCACGCACTGATTTGTATCTGGAACGAGTCCGTTTGGTGACAACTCTAGTGCTGGTTAAATTGCTCATATTTTCTACATGTGGAATTTAGAATATTTTCATGAAAATCTGCCGCCAATTGGATGGAAACCTAGCTACTCATGGTGGGTGGATCGTGTATAGGTTTCATTCAGTGGTTGAAGTAGGCTTTGCTACAGATGAGGCTATGAGAGCATCATTAAACATTGCTTGAAGCCTCCAGGAAAAACTGGTCTGCCCTTCAACGATTCAGCTGCAGAACATATTTTTTTTGCACTCAAACAAAACGCATGCGCATGGAGCAAACGAATTGCAACACAGTGCAGACGGTTGTGATTGAGGCAAGAATCACCTGTATTCTGGCATTCATGGTGACACAGTGAGTACAGATACATTGGGATTTCCGCTTTGAAATATAATTGAATGCCAAAATTTGAATTAGATTCAGCAATCTTAATGGAAAATGATGGACAACTAGATAATTATTGCCAGCATGGTTTCTTGACAATCTCGTTCAATCTTTTGGAAATAGCTACCGAATTGAATGGTCATGTATTTATTTATTGCTGCTGTAGTCATCATTTGCATCAGATAATTAGATGACATATTCTCCATCTTGAAAGAAAAATACACCTTATGCGTTATTATACTGTCAGCATACAGTATTTCGTTTAAAATATTCTCAATATTGATTAACCTAATAAATGGTAAAAACAAAACAACAGCGCTCTAACCCCCAAGTCTCCATCTGTGTTGTGTCTGAGGATGCTTGGATGGAGGCAGCAACGCCTCGTCTTTCTCATCCCATGCATTTCTCACCCCAGAACGCGTTAAAATGATTTGATCCTGTGAATGTTAGGCTTGGTAATAGGCGTTTAATAGCTTAGATATAGCTTATATATGTTTATGTATGTAATGTCGTGACGGTATTTTGCATAGCCAGCCGGTACTACATTTCTCGCTATAATAAATTATCGCTTTAACAGTGAAAAGAAGTTCGCACAGCAATCATTCTGCTCTGTTGAAGTGGTCAGAGCATTCCGCAAGACATGCGCGCTCGAGCTGATGTGACGACATGCCGTGGGGATTCCCTCAGTAGGCTACGATTTTTACATGGTTTCGAGATTTTGTACAAGCAGTAGCGGTTCCAGCTTGTATGGCTCCCTGGGCGAACCACCCCCCAAATATGACTCATAAATATCAAAAATAAGTATCAAAGACAAATAGAAACAAATTTGTGTTGATTTGGCACTCGAGCATCAATACATTACCCATCCCCCAACACTGCTAACCAAGAGTCAAGACCAAACCAATTCACCTTGGTGGTGTGCAGACTGGTTTAATATTATTCTTAACGATTTCGCACAAAACAGAAGAAAATGCAACAAATGTCTGTGTAACTATATATTCACAGTATTATGAATGAATTGTGGTTTATTTGGTAGCATTTCGTAGTGTGTCTGATTTTACTAATTGCATTAGTACTATACAAATTTAGAGGTGCGCTATTTGATAGATTCCACTGCTCCTGCTATCTCCGGCTCCCAGTTGGGAGATCTGAGGTCGCTTCCCTCCCCATCTCCTGCTTCTGAGTGGGAGACCTTCCCAGGCAGTAGCCTGCCTAGCTCACAAACTAGAATCAGGGCGCCCACTCCGAAAAGGTTAATTGACCCACAGTACAACACGGTGACATGCTATCATTGACGTGGCGTGTAAATGAGCTCTAGAAAACCGATCGCGCAATTGTCACCATTCCAAAAAATGTGTGTGGGCGCCCCGTTCCGCCCCCGGAAAGATGCCGCTCTGGGAGGCTGCCCATGTCGCCTATACCTAAATCCGCCACTGTGTACAAGTCTTTAAAATGGCATATTTTTCACTCCCTCAATGTTATCTACAAGAAGATATGGATACAAGTATACGGATGGATGACTGATGCCTGCATTCTATGTGGGAATTATCTGAACCAACTCGAGTTTCCAGGTTGTATAGCCTAGTGCAGTGTGCTGTATTGTATTGGGGGGCGGGGGGTCTGCAGTATTGTGAGTCTGTCTCACCTACAACCTCAGCGTGGTGTTGTGTGTCCTGGTCTGCAGCCCATGGGGTCAGACGGCTGGAGATGCACAAGAGACAGATGCAAATGCACCAGGAAGCCGCGGCCAGTGTCCTCCAATCACAGCACAGGATGGGGAATATGCCCACCAACGCCTCCAATGCCTGTTGTTTCTGCTGGTGTTGCTGCTGCAGCTGCTCCTGGTAGGTACCACTATACTATCCATAGTAAGGGTTTGTGTCCCAAATGGCACTCTATTCCTTATATGTTGCACTACTTTTGACTAGGGCCCATTGGGCCCATTATATATACCATGCTTATACCAAAACTCTGCACTCCGGAGCAGGGGCGTCATGCACCCCAAAAATCTGAGGGGGCACCAAGTATGTGAAGATGGCTGGGGAGTGGTCTGGAGTGGGACTAAGCCCCCAGTCAGAAAGTTGGAGAATTTAGCATTTTTCAAACACCTGAAACGGTCTTTCCTGCAATCAAGAGCCATAATCATTATACTTAATTCTATTTAAAAAATATATGTTTATTTTCTGCATATCTAAGCATCCCTTGACTTTTTCCACATTTTGTTATGTTACAGCCTTATTCTAAATGGATTACATTGTTTTTTTGCTTCATCCTTCTACACACAATACCCCTTAATGACAAAGCAATATTTGTTTTTTAGACATTTTAGCACATTTTTACAAAATAAAAAACTTTACATAAGTATTCCGACCTTTTACTCAGTACTGTGTTGAAGCACATTTGGCAGCGATTACAGCCTTGAGTCTTCTTGGGTATGATGCTACAAGCTTGGCACAGCAGTATTTCGGGAGTTTCTCCCATTCTTCTCTGCCGTTCCTTTCAAGCTCTGTCAGGTTGGATGGGGATAGTTGCTGCACAGCTATTTTCAGGTCACTCCAGAGATGTTCATTCGGGTTCAATTTGGGCTCTGGCTGGGCCACTCAAGGACATTCATAGACTTGTCCCGAAGGCACTCCTGCGTTGTCTTGGCTGTGTGCTTAGTGAAGGTGAACCTTCACTTCAGTCTGAGGTCCTGAGCACTCTGAAGCAGGTTTTCATCAATGATGTCTCTGTACTTTGCTTCATTCATCTTACCCTCAATCCTGACTAGTCTCTCAGTCCCTGCCACTGAAATAAATCCCATAGCATAATGCTCCCACCACCATGCTTCACCGTATGAATGGTGCCAGGTTTCTTCCAGACATGACACATGGCATTCAGGCCAAAGACTTCAATTTTGGTTTCATTAGCCCAGAAAATCTTGTTTCTCACGGCCTGAGAGTCTTCAGGTGCCTTTTGGCAAACTTCAAGTGGGCTTTCATGTGCCTTTTACTGAGGAGTGGCTTCCGTCTGGCCACTCTACCATAAAGGCCTGATTGTTGGAGTGCTGCAGAGATGGTTGTCCTTCTGGAACATCCTCCCATCTCCACAGAGGAACTCTGGAGCTCTGTCAGAGAGTCCATTGGTTGGTTTTTGCACTGATATGCACTGTCAACTATAGGCCCATATATAGACAGGTGTGTGCCTTTCCAAATAATGTCCAATCAATTTAATTGTCCAATCAAGTTGTAGAACCATCTCAAGGATTATCAATGGAAACAGGATGCACCTGAACTCAATTTCGAGTCGCAGAGCAAAAGGTTTGAATAAGGTATTTTGTTTTTTTATTTGTAATAAATTTAGAAAAAACAGTTTTTGCTTTGTCATTATGTGATACTGTGTGTAAATTGATGAGGGAAAAAAATATTTTTAGAATAAGGCTGTAACATAACTAAATGTGGAAAAAGTCAAGGGTCTGAATACTTCCCGAATGCACTGTACAATATACTCTGCACAGGACACAAACAGAGGCATAAAAACGGAGCATCTGTCAGCTACACACGGTCTCTGTGGACAAAACCCACAGGGACATTTATGTTTTGAAGTCATAGATGTATACGTAAGCAAGGATTATGCCTCTTCCTCTGACTGCTCTCTTAGGACAGCACTACCTGTTGTGTGCAGAATAAGAGCATGCTAATTCACACCTCAGGGAGTGGGAATAGTCTCTGTCTCCACATCAACCTCAATTAAGTTGTGCTAATTGTCGCAGAGCTACAGTGTGTGGCTGGAGAGCCCAGATGTGGTGGATTCTCACCTGCCTTTAATTAGGCTACAGGTGACTGCTACACTTGGTGTTTAAATTAACTCCAGCACATCTCTAAGGACTGGATAACAGTAGTGTTTACACAAGCCCTCCCTGCGGAACTCACGCATCCGGGACATGTGCACCTACCACCACTGTTGTTCACAGTTTGGAACAAACAACATGCCTGCTGCCCTCCACGGCAATTGACAATAGCCGAAAACCCTACATTGTACATACAGTACATTTTCTATTTCTGTTCCGTTTTTCAATGTTTTTCAGTCTGACTGTTATGACAGAGGATGAGAGGATTCAAAGAAGCACCTATGAGAGGAGGGCAGAGGGAATCGCAAACTGTGATGACAGGTAACAGCACTACACAGTAAATATACCCTATAGGGTTAGCTACATAGTTTAGGAAAAACAAGACAAGGGGATATGGTTGAGACTGTTTAATAAAATCTCTAGACACAGAGATCCTACTAAATTACTAATATGTGATGTAATGTTTTGAGTTCTATATGTAATTATATAGAGCTAGAGATGAAACGTCAACATTAAACATTCTGAACTATATCTATTGTATGAAATAAAGAGCACGGTCCCTTTTTTGAAGCCCCAAGCCTACTCTGGAGGATGCGACAATATGGACCATGTCGTTTGAGAGGCTGATGAAGAGCCCCGCAGGGCGGGGCTGCTTCCGACAGTTCCTCAGGACAGAGTTTAGTGAAGAGAACATGATGTTCTGGTTGGCCTGCGAAGAGCTCAAAAAGGAGACCAACAAAACTGTGGTGGAGGAGAAAGTACGACAGATCTATGAGGACTTCATTTCTATCCTCTCCCCTAAAGAGGTGAGCTTACACCGCTTTGGCCTTTCTTGAGACTGAAGTATCCTATAATTGTGCTCGTTTATAGCTGTAAGCCTAAAATGCTTTCTCCATAGAGTATTCTCATTAGTGTGACTTGCTTCAGCAAGACTACTCTAGATTTTACATACCTCCGACTTATTACAGTTATTCATTAGACCGCTACTGCTCTTATTCAACTTCTCTGGTTGTTTAATTACTTCTCCAGGTGAGTTTGGACTCACGTGTTCGAGACGTGATCAACAAGAACATGCTGGAGCCCACGTCCCACACGTTTGAAGATGCCCAGCAGCAGATCTACACGCTGATGCAGAGAGACTCATACCCACGCTACATGAACTCGACAGCGTATGCCGAATTACTGCAGGGCCTGGAAGAACCACCACCTGCCACAGAGCCATAGACTTCCATTCTCCGTCAATCACTCTACACATTGCTCTTAGATGACACTTGTGTATCTTAGGTCCAGCTTTCAGTTACAGTTCACATGTTGATTGATCAATAGGCTCTATTTACAAAAATGGCGATATTAAGGTGTAACTACTGTGTGCTACTTTAAATATTGGCTTTCCAAAATCCTCAAAGCGAGCAAGAACATACGCTGTATTCAAATTCAGATTTCAAGATGTTTCCAAATATATTTATATTTTTATATTGCCTAGCACTTCACATTGCACTTTTCTATAGTTTTATGAGGGGAAAGCATGTTGTATCTGTTAGCACTGCATTTGTGTGTAGTTCTATTGTCAGACTTAAATCATTTTCAGTTATTTTTCTAATTTCACTTAATATTAAGAAGACATGGGAAAGTGCCTTGGCATTAGATCATTTACCACTACACCTTCAACATACAGTACCAGTCAATAGTTTGGGAACACCTACTCATTCCATGGTTTTTCTTAATTTTTACTATTTTCTACATTGTAGAATAGTGAAGACATCAAAACTATGAAATAACAGATATGGAATCATGTAGTAACCAAAAAAGTGTTAAACAAATCAAAATATATTTTCTATTTGAGATTCTTCAAAGTAACCACCCTTTGCCTCGATAACAGCTTTGTACACTCTTGGCTTTCTCTCAACCAGCTTCATGAGGTAGTCACCTGGAATGCATTTCAATTAACAGGTGTGCCTTGTTAAAAGTTAACTTAATGCGTTTGAGACAATCAGTTGTGTTGTGACAAGGTAGGGTTGGTATACAGAAGATAGCCCTATTTGGTAAAATACCAAGTCCATATCATGGCAAGAAAAGTTCAAATAAGCAAAGAGAAACAACAGTCCATCATTACTTTAAGACATGAAGGTCAGTCATACTTTAAGACATGAAGGTCAGTCAATATGGAACATTTCAAGAACTTTGAAAGTTTCTTCAAGTGCTGTCACAAAACCATCAAGTGCTATGATGAAACTGGCTCATGAGGACCGCCACAGGAAAGGAAGACCCGGAGGTATCTCTGCTGCAAAGAATAAGTTCATTAGAGTTACCAACCTCAGAAATTGCAGCCCAAATAAAGGCTTCACAGAGTTCAAGTAACAGACCCATCTCAACATCAACTGTTCAGAAGAGACTGCATGAATCAGGCATCCATGGTGGAATTGCTCCAAAGAAACCACTGCTAAAGGACACCAATAAGAAGAATTAGACCGGTGGAAATTTGTCCATTGGTCTGATTAGTCCAAATTTTAGATTTTTGGTTCCAACCACTGTGTCTTTGTAAGACGCAGAGTAGGGGAACAGATGATCTCTGCATGTGTGGTTCCCACCGTGAAGTATGGAGGAGGTGGTGTGATGGTGCTTTCCTGGTGACACTGTCTGTGATTTATTTAGAATTCAGGGAAAGTTTAACCAGCATGGCTACCACAGCATTCTGTAGCGATACGCCATCCCATCTGGTTTGGGCTTAGTGGGACTATCATTTGTTTTTCAACAGGAAAAGGACCCAAAATACACCTCCAGGCTGTGTCAGGGCTATTTGAGCAAGAAGGAAAGTGATGAAGTGCTGCATCAGATGACCTGGCCTCCACAATCACCCGACCTCAACCCAATTGAGATGGTTTGGGATGAGTTGGACCACAGAGTGGAGGAAAAGCAGCCAACAAGTGCTCAGCATATGTGGGAAGCATTCCAGGTGAAGCTGGTTACGAAAATGCCAAGAGTGTGCAAAGCTGTCATCAAGGCGAAGGGTGGTTACTTTGAAGAATCTAAAATATATTTAGATTTGTTTAACACTTTTTTGGTTACTACATGATTCCATATGTGTTATTTCATAGTTTTGATGTCTTCACTACTATTTTACAATGTAGTAAATAGTAAAAATAAAGACAAATTAGTAGGTGAATGAGTAGGTGTGTCCAAACTTTTGACTGGTACTGTAGTTTGAATAAAATATCACAAAAATGGTGCAGCAGTTGAACACACTTGATATTAAATTGTGGTGCTTTCAGCTCTTCTCAAAGAATAGTAACTTTTTATGTACAGTGTGAGCTGATACCTGGAAAAAGATCTTGCCTGTGATATATGAATACTGTGATGCTAATTAAGTCCTATTTCTCCGTCAAAACATACATGTATGAAATAAATAGTATGTGACCATTCATATTCTGTATTTGTGTATTGAATTAACAGAAAATGGCTTTCAAGTCTTACAAATCGAATAAAGCACAATAATTCATATGTTGTCGTCTTCTTTTACTATTGCATTATATCAGGGTTTTATTTCCCCATAGCAAATCAACATATTAAGATTCATATTTTCAAATCGATTACAATCAAAAAAATACTCCCTGGAAGAGATGGCTTTTCAATAGGAAATAGCTACACCGACAACAGCACTGCCAACTGGCAAACAGATTCAAACATTAAAAGATTCCACCAGGCTCCAGCAGAGAATACAATTGTTTGAAGTTATGGTGTCCCTCTCCTTGGCTTGTCTCTAGCTAGCCCTCAGGCCTGTCCCTGACTATGTCTCTGTCAGTCTGAGTTAGCAGCAGGTTATATTGAGTGAGATATGTGGTTCATACAGTCTATGGAGCATCACAGGAGTCACCTTCAAGGAGCTCTAACGGCAGTGGGTGTGTAGGTCTAACCCTTAGATTGGAGGAAGCTGCTTGTCAATAAACTGCTTGATATCCATAATTTCCTGTTGGACGCAAGAGAGACAAGTATTACAACACAAAATATAATACATTAATTTCATGTCAACTCTATTATGCATGTTTAAAGACTTCAAAAAGTGCCAATCTTCTAAGTTGAACCATAATTACAGAATTCACACAGCTGCTGTACAAACCATACTAACCTCAGGGCAGGCACTGTGAGGCATTCTGGGATAGGTATTATAGGTGATGTTGGATAGGTTACAGAGGGTTTTCCTTTTCTCCACTGTGAGACATCCAAAATGACGGGCACCAGAGTGTCCGCCTCGCCATGGTACTGCAGGACATGCATCTCCTTGTTCGCAGAGTTGGCCGACGCCTGAGAAAAGACAACATTAGGGTTATATATCAAATCAGCTACGACTTGTGACGTCTCTAGAACGATTTTGTCCATGTCTGGATATTGACTTTGACCATTGTTGATTTGTGTGGTTTGGTAAAAGTAACAAGCTAATAGACTGTTTACATTCCAAAACAATAGAATGGATCTTATGTATAACCTAAGTGCACCACAGAACACTTCTAATGCAGGGTAGCCTATACTTGAGGGAGGGTGTATTGTAGCGGGAGCCAGCAGCTGAGAGCAACCACTCCCTCCAGTTTCTGTTGGCTTGTGAGAGAAGTGTAGAGACAACACTCCATCCTGTATACACCAAAGCACACAAACAATTAATATCGCTATGTCTTTCCACTGAGTTTAGTACATTTGAGCGTTGTTTTACAGGTTTTTATTGTCACAGGGACTAGTCTACCTGAGAAAACCCACCAAGAGCAATTCTGTGGGATGTTATTCCAATCTTCACTTCTTGATCAATCAGCGTTTTAGCTGAGAAGACAGGCAGCACTCAATGAAATCAAACAGAATCAAGCTCAGGTTCATACAGTTTAAAACATGATTTTTTTACCTTTATTTTACTAGGCAAGTCAATTAAGAACAAATTCTTATTTTCAATGACAGCCTAGGAACAGTGGGTTAACTGCCTGTTCAGGGGCAGAACAACAGATTTGTGCCTTGTCGGCTCGGGGATTCGAACTTGCAACCTTTCGGTTAGTAGTCCAACGCTCAACCACTAGGCTACCCTGCCGCCCATTACCATACTGTATGCCCTAGTGCAGCTACATCCAAACCATGTAGACTCACTTTTCTCTGAAACATGTTTAATACCAGCTTCGTCTTCCTCTGCATCTGTTTGCAACCCGATGATGTCAAACCTATAACATAGAGGGGAGTGATTAACCCAAATCGGCTACTGTTCTTGGATATTGCCTTCCTTTTTATAAAATTAAATAAACTTGACTTTTTACCAGGAGGGCATGTTCATGCCCACGTTTAATGTAACAGGCTTGAATGGACTGAAACGTTTAAATTAAATAAAACAGTTTCACTGTCATTAATAAATGCATATACAGTTGAAGTCGGAAGTTTACATACACCTTAGCCAAATACATTTAAACTCAGTTTTTCACAATTCCTGACATTTAATCCAAGCAAAAATTGTCTGTCTAAGATCAGTTAAGATCACGACTTTACTTTAAGAATGTGAAATGTCAGAGTAATAGTAGAGAGAATGATTTATTTCAGCTTTATTTCTTTCATTACATTCCCAGTCGGTCAGAAGCTTACATACACTCAATTAGTATTTGGTAGCAATGCCTTTAAATTGTTTCACTTGGGTCAAACGTTTTCGGGTAGTCTTCCACAAGCTTCCCACAATAAGTTGGGTGAATTTTGGCCCATTCCTCCTGACAGAGCTGGTGTAACGGAGTCAGGTTTGTAGGCCTCTTTGCTCGCACACGCTTTTTCAGTTATGCCCACAAATTTTCTACAGGATTGAGGTCAGGGCTTTGTGATTACCACTCCAATACCTTGACTTTGTTGTTCTTAAGCCATTTTACCACAACTTTGGAAGTATGCTTGGGGTCATTGTCCATTTGGAAGACCCATTTGCGACCTAGCTTTAACTTCCTGGCTGATTTCTTGAGATGTTGCTTCAATATATCCACATAATTTCCCTTCCTCATGAAACCATCAATTTTCAGAATTGCACCAGTCCCACTTGCAGCAAAGCACAACCAAAAACATGATGCTGCCACCCCGTGCTTCATGGTTGGGATGGTGTCCTTCGGCTTGCTAGCCTCCCCCTTTTCCTCCAAATGTAACGATGGTTATTATGGCCAAACAGTTCTCTTTTTGTTTAATCTGTCACGACTTCCGCCGAAGTCGGTTCCTCTCCTTGTTTGGGTGGCGCTCGGCGGTCGACATTGCCAGCCTTCTTGCCATCGCCGATCCACTTTTCATTTTCCATTGGTTTTGTCTTTGTTTCCAACACACCTGGTTTTCATTTCCCAATTACTGGTCATGTATTTAACCCTCTGTTTCCCCCATGTCTTTGTGTGTGATTGTTTATTGTTCATGTCGCTACGTTTCCGGATGGTTTTGTGGCAACCGTTATTGTTCGCACATTGGTACTGTTAATTGTGCTATTTTCTTGAGTAAAGTGCGTTGTTCACTCATCTCTCCTGCGCCTGACTTCATGCAGCAGCTACGCCCACCGTCTGACATCATCAGACCAGAGGACATTTCTCCAAAAAGTATGATCTTTGTCCCCATGTGCAGTTGCAAACCATAGTCTGTTTTTTTATGGCGGTTTTGGATCAGTGGCTTCTTCCTTGCTGAACGGCCTTTCAGGTTATGTCGATATAGGACTCGTTTTACTGTGGATATAGATACAATTGTACCTGTTTCCTCCAGCATCTTCAATAGGTCCTTTTCTGTTGTTCTGGGATTGATTTGCTCTTTTCGCACCAAAGTACGTTCATCTCTAGGAGACAGAACATATCTCCTTCCTGAGCGGTATGAAGACTGCGTTGTCCTATGGTGTTTATACTTGCGTAATATTGTTTGTACAGATGAACGTGGTACATTCAGGCATTTGGAAATTGCTCCCAAGGATGAAGCAGACTTGTGGAGGTCTAAAAAAATATATAGAATTCTGAGGTCTTGGCTGATTTCTTTTGATTTTCCCATGATGTCAAGCAAAGAGGCACTGAGTTTGAAGGTAGGCCTTGAAATACAACCACAGGTACACCTCCAATTGACTCAAATTATGTCAATTAGCCTATCAGAAGCTTCTAAAGCCATGACATCCTTTTCTGGAATTTTCCAAGCTGTTTGAAGGCACAGTCAACTTAGTGTATGTAACCCACTGGAATTGTGATACAGTGAATTGTAAGTGAAATAATGTGTCTGTAAACAATTGTTGGAAAAATTACTTGTCATGCACAAAGTAGATGTCCTAACTGACTTGCCAAAACTATAGTTTGTTTACAAGAAATTTGTGGAGTGGTTGAAAAACAAGTTTTAATGACTACAACCTAAGTGTATGTACACTTCCATTTTCAACTGTATTAACAAAATGTAATCAATAATCACTATCATCAACAATCTCCAAATACAGGAGCTGTGCTTGTCCACAGAGGTACTCACGAGTGAGGACACATGTATTTCACATGTGGTGTCTGGATCCCAGCAAAGGCCTCTGCCCAGCCATTGCTATGAACAAAAGCAAAAGATATCTTATGAGCTGAAGACTACAGTAAATGGTAATAATATGACCGATAACTCTTGAGTCAATGGTGAGTGGTAGGAGTAAATTGAGGGATGAAATGAATGAGCTGTACTGCACATACCCAGTGTCACCCAGGCTATGAAGAAATATCACCTGCAATGCAAAAGAGATACATAAATGCACAATGTGGTTAGCTTTATTGACAACACTTTAATGTTAATGGCTTGTCGGTCTCGGTTTGGGGTGTTCAACCCTCCACCTGCAAGCTACAGTGCAGGCTTTTGTTACAGCCCTACACTAAAACAACTGGTACTAGCAGCCCACTAGGGGGGCATTTACTGTGAATACAGATGTATGTGAGACAATATTGTGAGAGCTATTGTCTGCAACAACATGCATGTTGCCTTCAATGCTCGCTGCCAAACATCCCTCAGTCACCGCTGCAGTAGCTTTCCGAGCGGCAGGTACAATAGCAGTCACTGTGTGGGACTGTGGGTCAATTAACCTTGTCGGGGTGGGCGCCCTGATTTTAGTTTGTCAGCTAGGCAGGCTACTGCCTGGGAAGGTCTCCCACTCAGAAGTACGAGATGGGGAGGGGGGTGTGGGTAGGTTGACCTCAGGTCTCCCCACTGGAAGCCCAAGGTAGGGAGAGCGGGGGAATCTATGAAATAGTGCACCTCTTACTTTGTACAGTACTGCACACCACCAAGGTGAATTGGTTTAGTCTTGACTCTTGGTCAGTGTTGGGGTATGTGTAATGTATTGATGCTCAAGTGCCTAATCAACACAAATTTGTTTCTATTTGTCTTTGTTACTTTTTTATATGTATGAGTCTTATTTTATATATATTTGTATATTTATATAGTTTTAAATGTTATAATTTTTTTGTGTTCCAAATGTCTGAAAAAAATTAGTTAGTGGGGGGGGGGGGTTCGCCCGAGGGGGCCGAACAAGCTTGAACCGCCACTGCATACAACGTACGTAGCTGGCGTTCAACAACATAATTGACGATGTGTGCTTGGATGGGAAGAAAGCGTTCAATTTGTATCGCCCTTGGCCCTATGATTTGCGATACAGTTTGTTTACGTAGTCGCGGGCATCAGTTTGGCAGAGAGCGAGCGCAGTACACATTCATTAACTGGTAAACACAATTGATAGGACAATATTATAATCCAATCAAGCTGTAGGAAATCTAGATGTTCCAAAAATCAGTGAAACAATGGTACTTCCGCTTCCGGCATGTGGATTGTGTCACGTCACGTGAGCCACATCCATGGTTCCTGATTTTGTCCTTGAGTAGCACTGGCATGTGGAGAGGACAATGTCTTTTACCAAAAAAACTGGTGGGAAGGCATTAGATATTTTGCAGAATTTGCCTCGTATTACATTAGCAAACTTGCGACCGGAACCGGGGACGAAGAAAGCTGTAAGTATGCGTTTATTAGCTAGCCCAAATGTTTCTGAAAAGCTAGCTATCATGGCTAGAATAGCCAGAGAGGAAGAGGAAAAGAGGGCCCAACTCGGCGTAAAATCTGTCCCTCCAACAGATGGCGTTTTTTCGCCCACAAAGCAAGGAGTTATTGCTGTCGAATTTGGTCAACAACAAAATATAATGGCTTATTTGCTACGTTAGGTTTATTTGATCAAATAGATGTTTCCTAATGCTTGAGTTGTTACGAGTGTACTGGTATAAATAGGAGATGTGACATCCCTGCAACTTTGAGAAAAAACCCTTTAAATCGGAGTTGTCTCGAGATGGCTAAGCATGTTCATTTCAAAGCATTTTTATTTTTAAATCCTCTTATTATTATTACATTTCAAATTACAATACAGTAACCACAAAAACATAGGATATCAGTACACGTATGTTTTCTCTGAAGAAACATAAAATAACATTAAAGTAAAAAAAAAAAATCACATGAATTGAGTTTTAAAAGTTAAAGTGCCTAAAATAAGGTCACGGGTTACAAATCTATGATAGAGTTGTAAGAATACAGTGTTTTTTTTGTTATTGACTAATGCTAGAGATTATATTGGATTTGAAGTAGAAATATATTGCATTTGGGGTCAGATTTAAAATATTTGTGTTTGTGTGTGTGTATATAAAATTTACCAGAGAGAATTAAGAAATTAATGGCCAATTCAGAAGTTTGGTTTTCATTTCGAATACATTTGTCTTATTAATAAAAAAACATGTAAATCCTTAACTCTTAAAGACTTAAAATAACTTCACAGAGTCACACTCATAAAAAAATGTGTATAATAGTTTCCCCTTCTTTATCACAGAAAAGTCATATGTCCTCTAAGTCAGTGGTTCTCAACTGGTTTTGCTTGGGGACGCAAATTGGACAATGACAATTGAGTCGCGACCCAATATTATGGACTGTTGATGATTACATTTTGTAATGTTGTATTGCAGCTGCCTTCTTGGGCAGGCTTTACTTGCAAAATAGACTGTCTCACGGTGTACTATTATGGTATTAAAGTCATTCAAATATTTTTCTAAATCACTTAAATGGAACCTTTATTTAACAAGGCAAGTCAGTTAAGAACAAATTCTTATTTAAAATGACGGCCAAACCTGGACGACGCTGAGCCAATTGTGCACCGCCCTATTGGACACAATCACGGCCGGATGTGATGCAGCCTGGATTAACTGAGAGAACATGTATTATCAGTTCAAGAGAATAAGCCATCTAATTAGGCGACCAGTTCACCTGTGGGGTGTAATAAATGATCAGACTCAGAACATGACATTAAAACCAGTCCAATAATGTTAATGAACAGCAACACATACCAGTGTTTAAAATAGAAAAAACAACAATCATTAGGAATTCGTAATCATCAATTACCATGTGAATAGTTTCACGACCTTAAAGTTTTTTTTAAAGGTGTACGTTTTTAACCAGTTCAATAAAATGTAATATAAATGTCAGAATTAATGAACAATAAAAATTAACATAGTGAGCAATAACTCATTAACCTATTTATTTATTGTGTGTGTGGCCTATCAGTGGGAAAGCTAGTGGTTTCTTCAGATTGGTAAGTTTATTGAAGTCTGGAGTGATGGTTGACAGGTCAACTCCGAGGTCGTGCTGGCTGTCCAGTCTGTTTCTGCTTTTAGTTTTCAGCACGGCCATAGCAGAGAAGCCACTTTCACACAGATAGGCAGTTGATTCACTACAGGCGAAAGCAGGATACTCTGCACCAGAACTGTGGCTGTGTCTGCGATCAAATGACAGCAAATTGTTTTTCTCATTTTGTCTGCCATAGTTGAAGTGTACCTATGATGAAAATTACAGGCCTCTCTCATCTTTTTAAGTGGGAGAACTTGCACAATTGGTGGCTGACTAAATACTTTTTTGCCCCACTGTATGTCCTCAAACATGTGCTGGATTCTCCTTGTGGTGTCATTGGCTAGGGGTATGGTTTTAGTGCACATGTCAATGCAGCAGGTTGCTCTTAGCAATACGCTGGGCCACAAGGTATGATGTGCGAAGTGCCTTTTCTTGTACCGTGCATACGAGGTTAAATGAATCTTGTGAGGCCTCCAGATATTGACATAGTTTTTAAAAGATGTCTTATCTTTGTGGCTTGGATGGTTGGTGCCCAGATGCCTTTTCATCTCTCATTAGCTAGCTCATTGCATAGGACCCACTGCAGTCTGTCCTCATCCTGCCTCTCTTCTATACATGTTATGTAAAACGATATTTGATGAAGTCGGGGAGGTATTTTCTCCTCTTGACACCTCTTGACGGACCGGGTTGTTTGCCCTGTTGACATTGGAAGCAGCAGTAAATTAAGAGGGAGCTGCACATTTGAAAAACTTGTCCATGATTTTACTCAGACAGCTATAGCTACATGAGTTAAATGACAGCCAACTATCCACTTGTGCAATGCCTTCAGAACACGTCTGCATAGTTAGCTATCAATCAAGCGAGCTGTCAGGAGAATATCTGTATTATCTGATTGGACTTGTCACATTTAAAACAAAACCATGTTGCAGAATGACATTTTTATTGGATCAGTGTGTCAAATCAAATGTTTATTGGTCACATACACAAATTTAGCAGATGCTATTGCGGGTGTAGCGAAATGTGTGTGGGGGGGGCGAGAACGTTATTGTATTGGGTCAGTGAGTGTAGCGCGAAAACCATCCGAGTCTGAACGTAGCTAGCCATTTCACCACTGTGGACGCACTGCTTGTGTTAAGTCAGCAACAATAAGTGGTGCAGCGGTATCATTTCAAAGTAAAAGTTTTGTTGCGGCGGTTACCTTTCAAAATATATATTTTTTTAAATGTTTTTAATTGTTTATTCTTGCACATTCCCGCGACCCCTTAACTTCGGTCACCCCCCCCCCCCCCCAGTTGAGAATCACAAGTCCATGAATTTAGACAAGTTATTGCAAAGGTATATTTTGTGCAAGTGAATTTATTTTACTTAATTTGTTATACAACATTTGTGAAGGAGAAACCAAGCTTTCTTCCATTTTAATTTGAGTAACAAATGCATTCCAGAAGAATTTCCCTCTTGGAGAGATCTTGTTCTTGGAGTTTCTACATTTACTACATTTCTTATCCAACAGGGGGCAACCTTCTAACATACAGTACATTTGACCTTTTCCACATTTTGTTACCTTACAGCCTTATTCTAAATGGATTACATTGATGAGGGGGAAAAACAATCTACAAACAATACCCCATAATGATAAAACAAAACAGGTTTTTTGACATTTTTGCAAATGTATTAAAAAAATTAAAACTGAAATCACATTTACGTAAGTATTCAGATCCTTTACTCAGTACTTTGTTGAAGAACCTTTGGCAGTCAAGTCTACTTGGGTATGACACTACAAGCTTGGCACACCTGTATTTGGGGAGATTCTCCCATTCTTCTCTGTAGATCCTCTCAAGCTCTGTCAGTTTGGATTGGGACCGTCGCTGCACAGCTATTTTCAGGTCTCCAGAGATGTTCGATCTTGTTCAAGTCCGGCCTCTGGCAGGGCCACTCAAGGATATTTGGAGGCTTGTCCCGAAGCCACTCCTGTGTTGTCTTGGCCATGTGCTTAGGGTCGTTGTCCTGCTGGAAGGTGAACATTTGCCCCAGTCTGAGGTCCTGAGTGCTCTGAAGCAGGTTTTGATCAAGGATCTCTCTGTACTTTGCTCTGTTAATTTTTCCCTCGAACCTGACTAGTCTCCCAGTCCCTGCCGCTAAAAAACATCCCCACAGCATGATGCTGCCACCACCATGCTTCACCGTAGGGATGGTGCCAGATTTCCTCCAGACGTGACACTTGGCATTCAGGTCAAAGAGTTCCTTCTTGGTTTCATCAGACCAGAGAATCTTGTCTGGCAAACTCTTAAGTGCGCTGTTGTGCTTTTTTACTGAGGAGTGGCTTTCGTCTGGACACTACCATAAAGGTCTGATTGTTGGAGTGCTGCAGAGATGTTTGGCCTTCTGGAATGTTCTCCCATCTCCACAGAACTCTGGAGCTCTGTCAGATTGACTGGGTTCTTGGTGGTTTCAAACTTCTCCCATTAAAGAATGATTGAGGCCACTGTGTTCTTAGGGACCTTCAATCCTGCAGAAATGTTTTGGTACCCTTCCCCATATCTGTGCCTCGACACAATCCTGTCTCGGAGCTCTACGGACAATTCCTTCAAACCTCATGGCTTGGTTTTTGCTCTTACATGACTTAACCGTGGGACCTTACATATACAGGTGTGTGCCTTTTCCATGTAATGTCCAATCAATTGAATTTACCACAGGTGGACTCCAATGAAGTTGTAGAAACATCTCAATGATGATCATTGGAAACAGGATGCACCTGAGCTCAATTGAGTCTCATAGCAAAAGGTCTGAATACTTATGTAAATAAGGTATTTCAGTTTTTTTTTTTTTTATAGATTTGCAAAAATGTCTAAACTTGTTTTGTGTTTGTCATTATGGAGTATTGTGTGTAGATTGATTCAATAATTCCCCCCCCCGCAATCTTAGAATAAGGCTGTAACATAACAATATTTGGGAAAAGGGAAGGGGTCTGAATGCACTGTAAGCTGTGCACCTATCGTGACATGTTCCCCGAAACACAAATTATATTTCGTTAATTAAGTCCTGAAGGTATTGCTTTACATATAGAATAATTTTTTTTATGTATTTGGAAGTTGCATGTTTCTAAGAACTTTCTATAAGAGAGAATAATTCATTTTTATTAAATAAATCAAGAACAAATACTTGTTTTTAACAACAGTATCTTTGTTCTACAAAAGTGCTTTGTGTGGGGAGAAGTTGTGGACAACTTATTTTCCAGGCTAAAATGTATTTTTCATGAAATTTGGAGAGTTTGATGGGTAGTTTTGCTGGAGAATAGTTGCATTTCCACAAATGTAAGACCACCCAATTTCATAAAAATATAACAGGGAATGAAGTACCATATAGATTCAGAGCTAAGCATACATTTTTCAAATTCAGTTTACTTTAAAGATATTGTTGATATCAATCAAATCTAGGTACTTCAAGCCCACCATCAGCTCTTTGGTTTGATATTACAGACTTCTTAAGTTTGCATTTTTTATTTTTCCATATAAAGTCTAGGAAAGTTTTGTTGATATCCTTGCTGGTTTGATCCAATAAAAATAGGGATTGAGCATGGTAGACAAAATGTGACAGGACCCTCCAACTTTTGTCAATAAAAACCTTCCAATAATCGAGACGTCACGTAAGGACCAGTTATTAAAGATGGATTTTGTATTCTTTAATCTCTGAGAGAAATTGAGATGTTGACGGACAATGTTTTTTTTGCCATGTGCAGCCTTAAATATTTCACATTATCTTTCACTGGAATATACTCAACAGATTGATTATTTGAGTTATGTATGGATAATATTTCGCTTTTATTTAACTTAAGTTCCAGACCAGAAGCAGAAGAGAATGATTTGATAATATTAAGTGCAATAATAACTTGATCCTTGTCTTTTAGTAATAGCTGTATCGTCTAGATATGTATAGAACTATTCATATCTTTATAAAATACACTGCTCAAAAAAATAAAGGGAACACTTAAACGACACCATGTAACTCCAAGTCAATCACACTTCTGTGAAATCAAACTGTCCACTTAGGAAGCAACACTGATTGACAAATCTCACATGCTGTTGTGCAAATTGAATAGACAACAGGTGGAAATTATAGGCAATTAGCAAGCCACCCCCAATAAAGGAGTGGTTCTGCAGGTGGTGACCAGACCACTTCTCAGTTCCTATGCTTCCTGGCTGATGTTTTGGTCACTTTTGAATGCTGGCGGTGCTTTCACTCTAGTGGTAGCATGAGACGGAGTCTACAACCCACACAGGTGGCTCAGGTAGTGCAGCTCATCCAGAATGGCACATCAACGCGAGCTGTGGCAAGAAGGTTTGCTGTGTCTGTCAGCGTAGTGTCCAGAGCATGGAGGCGCTACCAGGAGACAGGTCAGTACATCAGGAGACGTGGAGGAGGGCAACAACCCAGCAGCAGGACCGCTACCTCTATCTTTGTGCAAGGAGGAGCACTGTTAGAGCCCTGCAAAAACCTCCAGCAGGCCACAAATGTGCGTGTGTCTGCTCAAACGGTCAGAAACAGACTCCATGAGGGTGGTATGAGGGCCCAACGTCCACAGGTGGGGGTTGTGCTTATAGCCCAACACCGTGCAGGACGTTTGGCATTTGCCAGAGAACACCAAGATTGGTAAATTCGCCACTGGAGCCCTGTGCTCTTCACAGGTGAAAGCAGGTTCACACTGAGCACATGTGACAGACGTGACAGTCTGGAGACGCCGTGGAGAACGTTCTGCTGCCTGCAACATCCTCCAGCATGACCGGTTTGGGTCAGTCATGGTGTGGGGTGGCATTTCTTTGGGGGGCCGCACAGCCCTCCATGTGCTCGCCAGATGTAGCCTGACTGCCATTAGGTACCGAGATGAGATCCTCAGACCCCTTGTGAGACCACATGCTGGTGCGGTTGGCCCTGGGTTACTCCGAATGCAAGACGATGCTAGACCTCATGTGGCTGGAGTGTCAGCAGTTCCTGCAAGAGGAAGGCATTGATGCTATGGACTGACCCACCCGTTCCCCAGACCTGAATCCAATTGAGCACATCTGAGACCTCATGTCTCGCTCCATCCACCAACGCCACGTTGCACCACAGACTGTCCAGGAGTTGGCGAATGCTTTAGTCCAGGTCTGGGAGGAGATCCCTCAGGAGACCATCCGCCACCTCATCAGGAGCATGCCCAGGCATTGTATGGAGGTCATACAGGCACGTGGAAGGCACACACACTACTGAGCCTCATTTTGACTTGTTTTAAGGACATTACATCAAAGTTGGATCAGCCTATAGTGTGGTTTTCCACTTTAATTTTGAGTGTGACTCCAAATCCAGACCTCCATGGGTTTCTAAATTTGATTTCCATTGATAATTTTTGTGGGATTTTGTTGTCAGCACATTCAACGATGTAAAGAAAAAAGTTTTTAATAAGAATATTTCATTCATTCAGATCGAGGATGTGTTATTTTAGTGTTCCCTTTATTTTTTTGAACAGTGTATATTAATAACGGAGATAAAGCTAGTTCCGAAACCAATAGTGTACAATGAATGTATTAGGAATTTGTGTTAAATTGTATCAAATGCTTACAAAAGTCGAGGAAAAGAATAATAGCTTCTGATTCAATTGAATCGGCGTAATCAATCAAGTCTAAAACTAACCTTATGTTACAGCTGATGTGGTGACCTTTCATGAAACCAGTTTGGGTTTCATTAACAAGGTGTTTAAAAAAAAAAAAAGTCTTATTAGCATATGCCAAAGTTATCCATTTATAATCTGTATTTAATAATGTAATAGGTCTCCAATTATCTATGAAAATGGGATCTTTATCAGGTTTTGGTATTAAGGAAATAAGCCCTTGTTTCCTGGTACTTATCATCTCACCCTTTAGCTAGGCATTCTTGGAACATGTTGAATACTGGTCCCTCAATGTTCCCAAAAGTGTTAATAGAATTCCACAGAAAGATTGTCTGTTCCAGGTGCTTTGCCCTTCTTCATAGATTTAAGAGCATCTCTAATCTTTGCTCTAGATCTAATAAAGGGCCCTTTAGCTAAATCCATGTACATTTGATCTAGTTCTATTCCAGAGATGTGAACACATACACTGTATTCAAATCTCATTCTTCCTCTGCTGAAAGGGTATCCTTTTCTAAAAGAACATTCAATTTATTCATAAGCTCATCTTCTTTCAAAAATGTTTGCTTCTTTAGTTCCTTACTGTGTGTAATGGCGATAGATCTTACTTTGAATTTAAATATTTCCCACTTCCATGCTTTGATTTTAAATCATTTGAATTAAACGAGTCTATGATCAAGTTCTTTGTGTTCTTGTTGAAGACCGGATCATTTAGGAGTGAATTATTACGTTTCCAGTGTCCTCGAATGCCACTGGATTTTTCAGAACATTCTAACGTCAATAAAATAATTGTATGATCAGTCAAAGGAGCATGTTTATGACTTACTACTTGTACATACTGTACAAGTGGGGGATAAATGAGAAACAGATCAATTCTGGATCTGACCATCATTGACCTATTACACCAGGTGTATTTGTTTAAGTTCGTTTTAAAGAAACACCATGTATCAACCACAGTCAGTTTACTGCAACACGAGGTGAAGATGTCACTTTTCTGAGATCTCAGAGCTATTCTAGGTGGAAATCTATCTAAAGAGTTGTCAGGTGTTTCATTAAAGTCTCCAGATATTATAAGCCATGCATTTGTATACTTGTTTTGCAGCTCAGTAAGCCTATCAGCAAGATCCAAAAAATAGTCTTATTTGTGGTGTGAGAATTATTAAATTGCATATAATAAAACAAGCATTATCTTGTACCCATGTCCCATCTTTGGACACACCAAACTCTGAAATATCACCTCTAAACTTATGAAGAAACGTCATAGTACCAGCTGAGTGGATAGACCCATGACTATAATAAACAGTATGTCTCCATTGTATTTTCCAAAAGCTAGAATCTGAATCGCAGGAGGGAGTGTCCTGGAGTAGAATTAAATCTACATTACAGTATTTACAAAATAAAAACGGTGCTTTTCTTTTAGTTATGTTTTGTAAACCCCTGGCGTTTAGAGATACAAGGAGGTCAAGTGAATGTCATGAAAGTACTGAATGTTTTTGAAAACGCTGTGCTCAGGTAGATAGCTACATTGACTTGACGTTGATTTCGTCCTATTCTTTACAAATCAAATGATAACACTAAGAGTTGGCTAAATTACCAGCTGTTGACGTCATCGAATATAAAAAAAAAATATATTACAATAATGAGATCCTCCGAAACACACCTCTGCCAAAGCCGCACTACTTCTTGACATACTGCTCGCTTAACCCGGAAGCCAGCTGCACCAATGTGTCAGAGGACAACTGGCAACCGGAGGTCAGCTTGCAGGTGCCCGGCCTGCCACAAGCAGTCACTAGAGTGCGATGGGACAAGGAAAACCTGGCCGGCCAAACCCTCCCCTAACCCGGACAATGCTGGGCCAATTGTGCGCCGCCTCATGGATCTCCCGCTCACGGCTGGCTATGACACAGCTTTCAATCGAACCTGGGGCTGCGATGCAGTGCCTTAGACCGCTGCATCTCTCAGGAGGCCCCATTATGGGGTATTGTGTGTGGATTGATGAGGGAAACAACAATTTAATACATTTTAGAATAAGGCTGTAACTTTACAAAATTTGGAAAAAGTAAAGGGCTCTGAATACTTCCCGAATGCACTGCACATTTCAATCACATTAAAATAAATGTTATGTTCATTCAAATTACTTCTGTTATACTGTTTGTACATTTTGGCTAAATATATTTCATGATGTATAACAACATGTGCACAATGATGTGCCAAATCTTAATTTAGTGCATTAATATAGGGTAAGCATTTAGAATAAGCCGCCTCAATTTTTGCAGCCATTGGTGGTAATATCACTCTAAGAACTGATCCGTCGTCAATATTGTGGAGTAATTATAATTACTAAGGAAAGGGAAGATTTGAATAGTGAAAGCTGATCCGAGAGCAGCACTGCTTTTCTTTTGATCCTATTGGTAGCAACACATGGTCTAACTACAGACTTAGCAAACGCTCTCTCCATGTGCTTGTTTGGGAAAAACACTTACATCGTTATTTAAGAAACAACTTTATATCTGGAACAATCATTGTAATGCTTAAGTTACATCACAACTGGGAAACGAGGCCCTGGTACCGCCAAATAATGGACATAAAAAATATTTGTATGCCAGATAGTGTGATATAACCAATCTAGCTAATTCATTGCATGAATTCATTGTGACAATGACAAATAATTTACTTTTGATTACTATGTAATATGTCAATTGTTACATTATGAAACTTTAATAGTGAAGAAAGAATAGCACAAACACTGATAATGTGAATCAAATTCTGTCTCATCTATCATTTTGTAGGAGAAGAAGCGAGGCAGAGGCCAACATGGAGGAAACAGAAGTGGCCGGGGTCACAAGGGGGAGAGGCAGCGAGGCAACCGACCTCGCCTGGGGTTTGAGGGGGGTCAGACTCCCTTCTATCTAGCCATCCCCAAATACGGCTACAATGAGGGCCACAGGTACATTGTTGTTCCATGTGCATGGTTGAACACGCCATGTTCTGTTGGTCATACTATCAAACGGGCATAACGTTCCAATACAGAGATGGAGTCTGAGAAGCAACAAAGTAAGGCTTAGTAGCTTTTCATACTGTATCTCTGTACTGTAATTGTTATTGCCTTGATGTCAATCCCATTTTCTATACGTTATAGCTGTTTGTTTAGGGACAGGAGATTATGCTCACAAATGTGTGCTTTTCTTCCTAGTCGGCGGGCTCAGTACCAGCCACTGACCTTGAACAGGCTGCAGTATCTGATTGACCTGGGCCGGATTGACCCCACTCAGCCCATTGACCTGACACAGCTGGTCAACGGCAGGGGAGTGACCATCCAGCCCCAGAAGAGGGACTATGGTGTTCAGCTTGTTGGCGAGGTATTGACATTGGCTACATTTACAACTATGAGCTGTCATGACTGTGTCTCCCCTTGATTTGGGGGTGAATTCATTGTTATGGAAGCTTGGGGATGAAACATGATCCCACCAAGGTAGTTGATTACTTATATTTATTTAAAGCAAGGAAGATCTGTTATTTAGTGCACATATATTTGGCCAGTAGGGGGCAGTATTTAGCTAATTAGATTGTAGTGATTATGCTAGACCAGAGGCAGTTTTTTTCCTGTTCTGTAGGTTTGTTCTGTATTGATTGAAAATCTATTTTCTCTATTCTTGCATCCAATTGTGTGTGTTATCAGGGTGCTGGTATCTTTGCAGCGAAAGTCAACATAGAAGTTCAGATGGCGTCTGAGGAGGCCATTGCTGCCATTGAGAGAAACGGAGGGATCGTCACTACAGGTTTCTATGACCCCAGAAGTCTCGGTGAGTAGTAGTGATGGTAATGTCGTAGTAGGTAACACTTTACAAGAAGTTTCCATTTGTAAAGTGTTTATAAAGGGGTTATAATTATATTATTAAGTTATTTAATCAAATGCATTAAACTATTAATAAACGGTTATATCGCACTGGTCAAAATAGTGCAATAACTGTTCAGTGTTTGCCAAATAGTGAGACAATATTTACCTCCAGTTATTAACCATTTATAAATGCATATATTGATGAACCCTTATGCAACCTTATTGTCAATAGTTGCATAGTTGAACAATAGTTATTTTCTCACTTTTGGGTGTGATGCATTGGTGCTCTGTCCCAGGAACAGACAAGCTTTGTTTTCATGTGTCTTGGCCCACGTTTGAAACCCTGATGCCCTGGACAAATTTACATCCAGGACATTATTAAATTATTACCCCTTACCAGATTATATCAACACACACTTACCACTTCTCTGTGATAGTTCAAGTATGGTGAATGCTCTGGTGTGAAATGGTAACCCTAATATCTTTGGTCTGTGTAACAGTGGAAGATATATCCTCTCACAACATGGACTGTTTTGGTCTTCATACCCACAATTAATTGACTGAACATGCTTAACTATGTGCTATCTTCTCTCATGTATGTGGTGATGAGTACCCAATACTGTCCTATAAGTATGTCTAAACTCTGAGTGAACTCTCAAATCTATAAATGATTTACCAACATGTATAACTGCTAAAAGTGTACCTTATTTTAAGTAACAGATCTATGAACATTTATAACTGCTCAAATTATACCTTATTTTAAAGTGTCAATCCACAGACCAATAACAAATTAGTCACCAATATTTATAACTGCTGAAAAGATTCCTTTAAACGTCGCTCTGCCATTTCCTGGTTGCCTAATTTCAGTTTTGTGACAAAACAAGCATTCATTGTGTAGACAATCATTGAACCATCTAGACCGCTGTAAAATATTTTTCCCATAACCCAGAATATCGTATTTTTAGCTGTGTGAAGTTGGTGTATAAAAATGAAGGTAAAAACAGGAAGCATAGAAATAGCGCGCATAGAACAGATTTACCACTTATTAGACTTGCTTTAAATGAGAATGACAGATCTAGAACCTTTTAAAGAAAGTGGAACCCTACTGACCATTTATTAATGAGCTAGGCCTACCAATATTTATATCTTCAAAAAATATACCTTAAAAGAAAGAAACCTTCTGGCCATTTATTAATGTCAAGATACAAACATTTTATAACAGTATATAACCTCCTCAAACATGCAATACATACTAAGAATAACATTTAATTTAATAGAAGGATACATTGGGGGGACTCAAATCTGTAGCCTATCTAATTCGGATAAACGGGTGGTCTTTTTCACCCCTTTTTAACATTTACAAGTCAGAATAGGAATGTATAACAGATGAACTATTTAAAATACAACACAGTCCCCTTCTGTCTTCATCTGTTTCTTTCTTGTTAAGCATTTTCCCATCCTGGAGTCTGAGACCTTATGGCAGGGATCATCAACTAGATTCAACGCAGGCAAATGTTTTTGCTGAGCGGATGGTCGGGGGGCCAGAACATAATTCCAAGTAATTTGTAAACTGCAAATTGACTGCAAGTGGCCCAAACTGATATAATGTTTGACTGAAACATAATTTCAAACCTTGCTTACATTTGTATACAATCACGTCTCTATTATGCGTGGGAATACTTGGGAACAGATTTTTTACATTAAAATCACTTGGAGCTGATTTCCTGGTGTTTAACAGTCTTATATCCAACAATGGGGGGAAAAAAATATATATATATGTGTTTTTTGTTCAGAAAACGTGGCAGTTGGGAATGTTAGGGAGAGGAATTTATGGCAACTTAGCATAGACACTAGCTAGCAACATTACTCTACTACCATGATTATCATAATCTCTACCATTTAGGCTTAGCTAATTATGTTATCCACTGCTAGCTAATAATATTAATAATAATAATAGCTGGAGTTTAACATTACTTGTCAACACATAGTTGATACTGATGAAAGGGCTTAGCTAGGTAGTTACCACATTTTTTTGCTAATACACTAGCTAACTAGCAAGTTAAGTCTTAAAACATGGGGTGTCTTTTTCTAGCTAGCTAGCCAGCAAACGTGATCTACTTATTTAGTTAGCTATATCATGCCAAAGATTATGTTGTGTTAAATCGTCTAGCAGAATGTGTATATTCCAAAATACATTTTAGGTTTTATCTACTGCTAGCTAGCAGGCAAGGTAACGTTTCCTAGCTATGTAGGCAGGACAGATGTGCTAGCAAACATTAGCTAGCTGAGCAGCATGCTAAATCATCCAGGACAACTTCTGTATTCAAAACTGAAAGAAATTGCATAGGGAATTGATCCTTTCTCCGCTGTCAACATTTGTATCTTGTGAACGTTTATTTTGCACAATCTTTTTGGTCTGGCCTTCGCACCTTTCTCATAGCCACGTCCATCATGATTCTTCACGACGTACTGTCACATGATGTCAGTGCCAACATGTTTTTCGGAAACAAGCAAACTGCCCCAGTAGTTTGATCTTGGCTTGTGATCTTGAGATGAAGCCTTCATTCCTTGAATAAATAAGTGTACCAATTGTATTTTTTTTATTTAAAGTGCGGGGGGCTGCCTTAATTGACAGTGGGCCCCTGAACTGCTTTGTTCAGGGGCAGAACGAGAGATTTTTAACTTGTCAGCTCTGGGATTCGACCATTAGGCTACCCCAAAATATATTTGCGTCATCAGGGTTTCAAACATGGGGCGAGACACATCATTGGGGTTTAGGGGAAAATATATTTTTAAGAAATAAATATATATTATATATATTGATTAAAAATATATATGGGGGTTGGAAATTATGCTGACCATTAAATTGATGGAAGCCTCAATCTATCTGCAATATTAAAGCTGATCTCTTCCCCCCCCCCCCCCCCCCCAATAAAAAATAAAAGACATATCATTGGAGTTGACCATTGGCCTGAAAACCAATCATTTCTGTTCCTGGGAAAGAGCAAGACTGCATCATACTCAAAAGTGAGAAAATAACTATTGTTTTAACTTTGCAACCGTTGAAAATAAGGTTGCATGATTATACAACGCATTTATAAATGGTTAATAGCTGGAGGTGTTTTGTTATAACCTATTTATTAATGATTTATTATGCATTTACGTAATAATAAGTCCTTTTATAACCCCTTTACAAATAGAACCCCATTGTAAAGTGTTACTCCGTAGAAACACATTAAGCCAAAACTTGAATCATCTTGCTATGACGCCACTTACATTTTACACTTGGAGAGGTAGTAACTCTGTATTTGTTCTGTCTGTAGCGGTCCTGTGTAAGCCTGTGCCGTTCTTCTTAAGTGGACAGCCCATTCCAAAGAGAATGTTGCCTGGGGAGGACATGGTCCCGTACTACACAGATGCTGCCAACCGTGGTTACCTGGCAGACCCAGAGAAGATTCAAAAAGCACGGATAGCCTTGGCCCAGAAGTATGGCTACATTTTACCGGACATTTCCAAAGACGAGTTGTTCCACATGCTCTTTATGAGGAAGGACCCCAGACAGATCTTCTTTGGCCTCTCGCCAGGCTGGGTGGTCAACATGACAGAGAAAAAGATTCTGAAACCGACTGACGACAAACTGCTCCAATATTACAATTCTTAAAAATGATTAACATAAACATGCTCAATTTATATACAAAGATGTCATGATGGGTGATTTAAAATAAACGTCTCTTAGCATAACTGGCCAACGGATTCAGCTTTTTCATCACAACTGTATTAAATGTTCATAATTTAATGCCATGGTTCTCTCATTCGTCTTAGGGGCGTTTCACCCAAAATCTGAAAATAATGTATTTCTATTGTACATCTCTGTAAGAAAGGCACCATGCTTAATGATCAATGCTTATAGTGAATGGAGGAGTAAATTGAGGTTAGGTTACGCACACTACTTGAACAAAAGGATGTGGACGACTGCTCATCGAACATCTCATTCCAAAATCATGGGCATTAATATGGAGTTGGTCCCCCCCTTTGCTACTATAACAGCCTCCTCTCTTCTGAGAAGGCTTTCCACTAGATGTTGGAACATTGCTGTGGGGACATGCTTCTATTCAGCCATGAGGATTAGTGAGGTCGGGCACTGATGTTGGGTGATTAGGCCTGGCTCGCAGTCGGCGGGCCAATTCATTCCAAAGTTATTTGATGGGGTTGACGTCAGGGCTCTGCAGGCCAGTGAAGTTGTTCCACACCGATCTTGACAAACCATTTCTTATATGGACCTCGCTTTGTGCACGGGGGCATTGTCATGTTGAAACAGGAAAGGCCCTTCCCCAAACTGTTACCACAAAGTTGGAAGCACAGTTGTCTAGAATGTCATTGTGTGCTGTAGCGTTAAGATTTCCCTTCACTGGAACTAAGGGGCCTAGGCCGAACCATGGAAAAAAGCCCAAGGCCGTTATTCCTCATCCACCAAACTTTACAGTTGACACTATGCATTTGGGCAGGCAGCATTCTCCTGGCATCTACCAAACCCAGATTTGTCCATCGGACTGCCAGATGGTGAAGCATGATTCATCACTCCAGAGAACTTGTTTCCACTGCTCCAGAGTTCAGTGGTGGTGAGCTTTACACCACTTTTGCCGACCCTTGGCATTACGCTTGTGTGCGGCTGCGCGGCCATGTAAACCCATTTCATGAAGCTCCCGACAAACAGTTAATGTGCTGATGTTGCTTCCAGAGGAAGTTTGGAACTCAGTAGTGAGTGTTGTAACCGAGGACGGACTATTTTTACATGCTTCAGCACTCGGCAGTCCCGATCTGTGAGCTTGTGTGGCCTACCACTTCTTGGCTGAGCCGTTGTTGCTCCTAGATGTTTCCACTTCACAATAACAACACTTACAGTTGACGGGCTGCTGTAGCAGGGCAGAAATTTGACAAATTGACTTGTTGGAAAGGTGGCATCCTATGACTGTGCCATGTTGAAAGTCACTGAGCTCTTCAGTTAGGCCGTTTCTTGTTGTTTCCGTACAAACTCGGGAGAGGCGAAGGTCAAGAGCCATGCATCCTCTGAAACACGACCCAGCCAAGCCGCACTGCTTCTTGACACAATGCTCTTAACCCGGAAGCCAGCCGCACCACAACGTGTCGAAGGAAACACCGTACACCTGGCGTCTGTTTCAGCGTGCATGTGCCCGGCCCGGCACAGGAGTCGCTAGAGTGCGATGAGACAAGGACATCCTTGCCGTTCAAACAATTCCATAGCCCGGACGATGCTGGGCCAATTGTGCGCCACACCATGGGTCTCCCGATCGGGGCCGGCTGCGACAGAGCCTGGACTCGAACAACGATCTCTAGTAGCACAGCTAGCACTGCGATGCAGTGCCTTAGACCACTGCACCACTCAGGAGGCATTAAGGCCATTCTACTGCCAACGTTTGTCTATGGAGATTGCATGGCTTTGTGCTCGATTTTTATGCACCTGTCAGCAATGGGTGTGGCTGAAATAGCCAAATCCACTCATTTCAAGGGGTGTCCACATATTTTTGTATGTGCAGTACCAGTCAAAAGTTTGGACACCTTCTCATTCAATGATTTTTCTTTATTTGTACTATTTTCTACATAACAGTCTTGAAGGAGTTCCCACATACACTGAGCACTTGTTGGCTGCTTTTCCTTCGCTCTGCTGTCCAACTCAGTCCAATTAAGATGGTTTGGGTTGAGGTTGGGTCATTGTGGATGCAGCACTCCACAACTCCACTGATGCAGCACTCCTTCTTGGTCGAAAAGCCCTTACACAGCCTTGAGGTGTGTTGGGTCATTGTCTTGTTGAAAAACAAATCATAGTCCCACTAAGCGCAAACCAGATGAGATGGCGTATTGCTGCAGAATGCTGTGGTAGCCATGGTGGTTAAGTGTACCTTGAATTCTAAATAAGTCATAGACAGTGTCACCAGTAAAGCACATTTCCTCCTCCATGCTTCACGGTGGGAACCACACATACAGAGATCATCCGTTCACCTACTCTGCATCTCACACAGACACGGCGGTTGGAACCAAAATCTCAAATTTGGACTCATCAGACCAAAGAACTGATTTCCACCGGTCTAATGTCAATTGCTCGTGTTTCTTGGCCCAAGCAAGACTCTTCTTATTATTGGTGTCCTTTCAGTAGTGGTTTCTTTGCAGCAATTTGACCATGAAGGCCTGATTCGCACAGCCTTCTCTGAACAGGTAATGTTGAGATGTGTTTCTTACTTGAACTCTGAAGCATTTATTTGGGCTTCAATGTCTGAGGTTGGTAACTAATGAACTTATCCTCTTCAGCAGAGGTAACTCTGGGTCTTAATTTCCTGTGGTGGTCCTCATAAAAGCCAGTTCAATCATAGCGCTTGATAGTGTTTGCGATTGCACTTGAAAAATATTCAAAGTTCTTGATATTTTCCGGATTGACTGACCTTCATGACTCCGAGTAATGATGGACTGACATTTCTCTTTGCTTATTTAAGCTCTTCTTGCCATAATATGGACTTGGTCTTTTACCAAATAGGGCTATCTTCTGTATGCCACCCATACCTTGTCACAACACAACTGATTGGCTCAAACGCATTAAGAAGGAAAGACATTCCACAAATTAACTTTTTAACAAGTCACACCTGTTAATTGAAATGCATTCCTGGTGACTACCTAATGAAGCTGATTGAGAGAATGCCAAGAGTGTGCAAAGCTGTCATCAAGGCAAAGTTTGGCTACTTTGAAGAATCTCAAATATAAAATATGGTTTGATTTTAACTTTTTTTTGTTGGTTACTACATGATTCCATATGTGTTATTTCATAGTGTTGATGTCTTCACTATTTAATCTACAATATAGAAAATAGTAACAAAAATAAAGAAAAAACATTTTAATGAGTAGCTGTGTCCATACTTTTCACTGGTACTGTATATATGGTATACACTGAAGAGGGATAGCTCACACTTTGACTAATGTATTGACTTTGATTAATGTCCGCACGGCAGTCTCAGATGAAAGTGCTGTAATGATCACATCCGCTGGCGGTGCTTTAGGTCCCCTTACTGAGAGACCAATGATCAACACGATGGAAGGAACGTAGACCCCAACAGGTGAGGGGGGAAATAAGGAAAATAAAAACTCTGAATGAAAACAGGAAACAGATGCATGCTGTGTGTTACATGTGAAAAGGCCTGCCTTAGATTGAGAAGGGGTTTTTAAATTAGTCATAGGCAGCTGTATCCTGGCCTGGACATTGGAATGATTCTACACCCCCTGTTTGGAACACAATCTGAAGCACACACTTGCCGTTTTGCCCCTGTTATGCTCTAAAGCTGACTGAAACGTAAAAGGTATTTAAAAAATGTCATGATGTTAATGTAATGCTCAAAAAACACTTCCTGGTTGTTATCTAAATGATCACCCTTTCAGACAGGAAGGGGACAAGGTATTCCACATCACATTTCTGGAATTCCACCATTAGAGTGCATCCCCAGTTCAGAAAACATGCATCTGACTAAAGGGCTTCTTTGATGCAATCGGAAATATGTGCACATGCAAAACAACATCCATATAGTTAATCATCTTTAATTTCTTCATCATTCCTAATGATTTTAATTTGAGCAGATACATTCTTTTAAACAACGCATATTTATTCTGTGTAGTCGTCTGTACATATTATTCCCAACAGATGTAAGCTTTTGAATTTACAACATACTGTCCCATTGGCATTCCAGAATAAATGGCATCAGAAAAGTCATACTCCCCGGCCTCTTCTATATGTGTTCTCCATAAATAACTTAATATTTATTTGTATTTTATCTATTATCTTCCAGTATGTAAATCAAATTGCTTGGGTGTTTTGTAATATCAATTGCCAAAGGTGAAATAGATCTGAACATCCTTTTAGACTTTTACAATTGCAATATTAGGGGAATTTTAGTGTACAACAACAATTTCTTAAATGTAAAATGTCCTAATCTTACAACGCATTTAGTTATAGCGTTTGTAAATGTCTTATACTATTTCTGTATATACTGCACAAATGTCACATTCGAAGGCCATCATGAGTGTTTTTCTGGGTATGTGGGGGGGGGGTCTCAGGATTGGCATCTTGTTGCCAATAATAAACTCCATACACACGTAGTAGATACAGTACACACATGACAGGCCCTGCCAGGAAAACAAGCCTGAAACCTTACAGCATAATACTTTAAATAAATCACACCACAGGAAAGAAACTACACAATTACTGTTTATGGCAGAGCTGCAGTCCTTATCTTCAAAGCAACAGAAATCCTTTTTAATCTGGATCAGGTCTGAACATTTAAAAAAAGAAGAGACTGTTTAAACTTTTGAGAGGTTTCTCTGAAATCCCTGATCTGGAGTTCATGTTGAATTTAAAGTATCTACGCAGAAAGCATCCACATTTGTATAATAGTAGACTTAAGTGTTTTAGACTAAACTAAATTATACTTTAGCCAGACTAAACATTTGTTCGAAACTTCATTCACATGTCCTGTCAATCGAGTGGTCTAAGCATTTCTCCTACTTAAGACTGAAACGATTTGCCGTGAGTTTATCAAGCATTTACCATGGCTTACAATATATGCTTACTAATGTCTAAGTCTGATAGTCTGCCCAGTTCACACTATCTAATTAAACATTCAAATATTGTCATTGTCCGAGCAGACCAGGACAGAGCATTGTGATTACTTATCTGCTATCTCTGAGTAGGCCGTCTAGGACAGACACAGATATCATGGTATCGCAGAGGTCTAGTGAGGGCTATGCATTGATACTGATTCTAGACCAGTTAATAATTAGAGACAATTAGAGCTCTATCTGTCTGTCTGCCAGGGGACCTGGGCAATGGGCAGATCACACAGACAAGACCGGGGACAGGACAGGGAGGAGCAGTGGATCAGATCAAGGGGCTATACACTCACTAGGGGACAAGTCTTTACCTTTGGGTAAAATATGAGAATCTGGCACATTGCATAGGACCATGACAGGGAAAGACACTTATGGATAACTCACTAGGGAGGAATAAAGGTTGAATCGGTTCATGGGATATGAACACTGATGTTTGTTTCTGCATTGTGACACAGTAGGCTGACACAATGGGCAGTCATCATTGGTTCCTATTGGATCTCTAGAGGTGTCTTTTGTTCTTCTGAACCAGCTGTGCTGTGCTCTCGCAAAGATGCGGGTTATACTGTTTAGATGTACTTCCTCATCACTGAATGTATTACAACACCGTAATATAAATAGCTTGATTTTGTTATCCTTTTGTCTTATTTCAGTTACCAAGATGTGGACATTTAACTAAATGTTGAAAACAAAACTTGAGGAAAAGCAGATGTGCTATTTCGAATGTATGTAAAAGCACAAATCACCCTAATAAAGCAATAATCATGATGAAATGATCCCAAAAATGATGGAGCCGAATACACCCATTCTGTGTCTGGTCCCTGCTGCTGCAGCACTTGTAGCCAGCCAGGGTTTGGTGGTCTGAGGATGTGGTTGTACCGTTGTAAGTTCTGTTTGGGGTCTGGTGTGTTATCTGCTCTGAAAGGTGGGGACATCATTGTGTTCAGCTAACGAGACCATACTAAGCCCCGCCACCCCAGGGGGCATGTAATCGTCTCAGCTATCCCCACGTAGGACAGGGCAGGGCACTGTTTACAAGTGCCGGGGCTAGCACCCAGGGCTGAGACCTGGGTCTATGTGGTGTGTGCGCAGACACATGATTAGCACTGACTGGGTGTAGGAATAGAGGAGGGGGGCAAGCCTGCTGAATTTAATTGGGAGTGGAGGGGAACACGACTGTTACATAGAATAGTGCCATAGCTTGACAGTGTATCTGAGCCCATACAATACACTAGGAGTCTGAACAAAAGTCACCAGATTTCCCCTCCACTTCCTCTCACACAGTTTCACAAACCAATGCAGCTCACAGCTCAAACCTCATCACAGGTTCCTATGATGAACCACTGTGAGGAAACTCACCTGTATCTCCACATGGGACTCTTTTATAAGAGCTCCGTCAACAAACGTCCTCTTGTTAGAAATGCTCTTTCTTTATGTCTCCTTTTTGCAGTGACACATTTCTCATTGGAGTTACTTTAATACACAGAGCTTCAAAGTATAGTTGGTGAAGATCGTCCTAGGATGGGAGATGGTGAACTGTAGGATCTGAACATTTTACTTTCAGTTCCACCACATGCAAACGTAACCCCTGCATGCAAACCACACGGACACAAAACAAAATGGTCCCATTGGTGGTGATGATAATTATATCCAGGCATGACTATCAGCCTCATGTCACTCCATCCAATGAGCTTCCTCTTTCTACTGTACTGTATGTCCTTGGTCCATTGAGGGACAGCATTGGCTCCAGCATATCCTACAAAGGTTACAAAAGGGTTCTTCAGCTGTCCCCATAAGATAACCCTTTTTGGTTCCAGGTAGACCCTTTTGGGTTCCATATAGAACCCTCTGTGGAAAGAGTTCTACATTGGATCCAAGCGAGTTCTACCTGGGCCTTAAAGGGTTCTACCTGGAACCAAACATGTTTCTTCAAGGGTTATCTTTTGGGGACAGCTGAAGAACCTTTCTAGGTTATGGATAGTGTAGGAACATCCACATCGAAGACTGTGTCATAGCAAGAATCTTTGTTCTGACCCATCCAAAGAGCTTCCTCTTCCTACTGTACTGTACATCCTTGGTCCAACGGGGGACAGCATTGGCTCCAGCATGTCCTAGGTTCATCTACATCCAAGACACTGTCATAGCGGGAATCCTTGTTCTTACATCCATGAAGAAGGTGACCCATTCCAGAGAAGGTGCTCTTCAGGTGAAGAGACTGTAGTGGTGACCCCTGGAGACCTCCAATGCTGATCGCTCCACCTGGGCCATCCTGGCTCACTCCAAATCAGACTGAAGACAGAGAGTGTCTCAGGAGTGTCTCATATATGACTTCTGTCCAATACAATGGAACATTGTGATGGGGAATCTTCAGAGAACAATCCCCATTCAAACATTATAGTGACCATTCAGCAACATCACTGTTCCTAGCTGTTTGGATTTCAACACTCACAATGGCATGCATGAAACAATGCAATGATAGGCCTACTGTTGGTCAACTGCCATCCATTAATTTATTAAGAAACCAATGGGATTACACACATCTACCTGCAATTCATAACAAAATCATGGTTAAGAATATAAGGAACATGTGGAACAACTATAAAAAATAAATCACGTTTTTATTTTCTGACCAGTAAATGCCAAAGGTAAATAGATACCAGAGATAAGGGGGAAATAAGATATGCTATTTTGAATGTCAAACATTATTTACAGAAATGTCAACCGAAACGAATATTATTGTATTCATGCTGAGTCATTCAAGCTAATTAATTCAAACAATTAGCGGTTTTCACACAGCCGCTGCCTGTGTGTGCTATTTAACACTCGGATGTGGATTCCAACCTTAATTCTAACATTTCCTAAAATATATCGCAATACATTTTGTGTGGATAAAATAAAAAGTTGTATGTGTCTTATTAGGCTAATATTAGGCTTCTAAAGTACGCTAATAAATAATAAGGATATATTTTTTTAACTATGTTTTATTTTTATTGGGCTAAATAACTTAGTTTCATATGCAATGTCAAGCGCATAATCTTGATTAATGAACCCTGTGAGAGATCATGAACGCAGTATGTGACAAAATGTCATTGACATCTTTAATTATAGGGGCCAGATCAATTTTAACAAATCGGGCTATAGCCTACTAACACATATTTAGTGTGGCCATCAGCCTATGCTTTAATTGGAGCGCCTAAATTCGATTACTTCGTTCTGTTATCATTAGACTGTCTAATAAGCAAACATACATTATATCGATTCACAAACATACACCTCAGGGCTCAAAGATTCGTTGCGCTGACGCCCAGAATGATCTTTGACTTTGAATATTCGAAAGGAGGAGCATCTCGGAGAAAAGGAAACCTTGATCACCCTGTTATTGACTGAACCGAGGCAACATCAGAACTGACTCGTCTGTTTGATCAAGGTGTCAACTTCCATTACCTTTTTTTTTATACGGGGCCTGAAGACATATTCAGCAATTCATCTGTCACTGCAAAACAGTGCAGGTGAAGGCCTAAATGAATGAAGACACTGCTGTGCCGTGTGTATTTTCCACAACGCCTAGCCACAACAAAACATGACAGGTGGCGCAAACCAGAATAGATGACAGGCGCTCGCCTGTGTCTTGTTGATTCTACATCTGCATAAACTGCTGTAATGACACTAGCCTCTTGTTGAAGTTGATGGGATGTATAATCAGATGTGGTATCAATAGAGTGGGATTATCATATGAAACCAAGAGGAATTCTATCATGTTAGGCCTTTTTCTGTAATAGACCAGTCATGCAAATTGCAAATCAAAAGGAATGCACTGACTGAAGTCAAAGGCTGCGCTTCACAGCCAGGGTTTGTTGGCGCACTGAGGTCATTTTAATATCTAAATTTGTGAGTTCATGAACAATATCACGAGTTGTGAAAATGAAACATGTTTATATGAAAACAAGCTCGCCCTAGCTCCCTGGGGGGTTGTACTGTCCCACACAACTCCAATAGATTTTCCTTCCTGACCTTTTAGGACTTCCTGTGCAAATCTTATCACTCTGAAAAACCTGACACGGCAATGGCTGACACGGCAAAGGCAACACGAACATGGCCAAGATGTCAAAAGGCCTGTTTAAAATAGGCTTCATATTTTTCTTACGTATATATTTTTACATACTGGATATGTCTTTGTGCTAACCCATGAAAACCCCCAGAATGTCCAAGATGGCTTTAGCTCAATAGACTATTGTATTATTTGGCCTGCAGATGAATCGACTTGAAATAGGCCACTGTCACACACAAAGATAAGCTTGTCAATCACCCTTAACAAACGTTTAGATATCGCTTTTGTTGTGGGTAAATATGTGTGTATATAATCCTATAATAAACCTGCCTTGATCACGTTTGTTTCAGTGTCCCCATATGTGTATATCGTGCTTTGAGAGAGACGGTGGACCTGATAAGTGAGTCTGCTGCCTACATACAGACTTGAAATCATTGGCCACTTTAATAAATGGATCACTAGTCACTTTAATAATGCCACTTTAATAATGTTTACATATTCTGCATTACTCATCTCATATGTATATACTATATTATATACCATCTATTGCATCTTGCCTATGCCAGTCGGTCATCGCTCATCCATACATTTATATGTACATATTCTTATTCCATTCCTTTACTTAGATTTGTGTGTATTAGGTAGTTGTTGTGGAATTGTTAGATTACTGTTAGATATTACTGCACTGTCGGAACTGGAAGCACAAGCATTTCGCTACACTCGCAATAACATCTGCTAACCAACACAATTTGATTTGAGGATCTGGCAATTGGCACGTGACTTATAATAAATAACTAAAGTTCTGCCAGAGAACTTTGATGTTAGAGGCTGGATGTCCAATTGATTTAATTGTATTTATAACACACAGAGGAAAGTGAAGTAAGGCCTCAATAGAAAAACGAAAGATATTTCAAAAGGGGAATAAAGTATGCATCCGATTAATTTGGCACAGGGCAAGGCATAGGAATTTGCCAGCTTCATAAAAGGTAAATCCATAATGTATACGTTGTTATTTTTAGCCTCCAACTTCAAAGGGAAAGACGGCCTACATCAAATTTGCCAAGATTGTCGTGATCCAATAGAGCAGTCATTGTACCGAATCTTGAGAGCATTTATCACGGATCATTTTAAAAAGTAAATTATATATATATTAAATTCGATAGGCAAATAATAGGGCCTACATGTGTTATTTTTTATTTAACATTAAATGGCCATTTGATTGATTGATGATAGATTGGGCGAGGCATCAAGAACTATCACTGACTTGAGAGAACACTTTGATTTGACACCTTAAATCCACTCCTCCTGGCCTACTATTGGTGGATAGACACCCGGGAACGCATATATCCAATGTCCATCACTAGTGGAGTAGGAGAGCAACCTCAAAGCAACATCAAAGGTAAAAAAAAGATACCATGTACTTTGATAACCATGTACTTTGATCGGATCCCCCCATATTCCGATCTTTGCATAACGAAAGCCATGTTTGAAAGCGACGAGTTCTGCGGTGCGTCTTCCCAGAGTGAGCAGATGTCCGAGGCGCAGTCCCTCGGCTCTGTCCCATCCAGTCATCTCTCGGTCAACTCCGACTCCAGCTGCTCTAGTCCTGAGCCGAAACCATTGGCAGAGCCACGGGTCAGAAGGCCGCTGAACGCCTTTATTATCTGGACCAAGGAGGAACGCAGACGCCTTGCCAAACTCAACCCTGAACTAGAGAACAAGGAACTCAGCAAAATGCTCGGTAACTTTTATTCACATAATTTCCATTTGTCTTAAAACTATTATGAGACTATTCATATTTCAACAAAACCAAAATCATTATTCGCCTATTAACCAATTGATGAGGACAGACATGGCAAGTTAGCTGAATGTAGCATGCATATTGTGTGTTTTGTGGTGTTTCTATACTAATAACTAATACGATTGTGTTGCCGCAGGTAAAACTTGGAAGGACATGTCTCTGGCGGAGAAGCGGCCCTACATGCAGGAAGCAGAGTGCCTGAGAGTACAGCACACCATCGACCACCCCAAGTACAAGTACCGGCCCCGCAGGAAGAAGCAGCTGAAGAAGGGCCCCAAAACCCCACCTGTGGAGGCCCTGGTCCCTCTCAACTACCTAATCCAGAACCATTGCCATCAGCAGCAAGCCTACCCAAAGAGAGCCATCTACCCAAACTCCCAGGCATACTTCTCCCATATGCCCGGGACCTACCCAAACAAGTCCAATTACCCAGACCCATCAGCCACATTCCCTAACAAGCTTCTAGAATACTCTAACACAGGGACATTCCCAGCAGAGCCTCACCCATACTACTCTACCCAGCATGGGCTGCAGCAGTGTGAGGTCCCCAGCCCAGCCTATGCTGTGTCTCATTGGGAGCAGGGGGACTTCATGGCCCAGGGCCTCCAGCTGTTCTCCTCCACTGACCCCTCTCTGGAGTTCTATCTGGAGCAGATTCACCTAGATATGCTGTATGATCTGGACCGCAGTGAGTTTGAACAGTACCTGAGCCCCCCCCATTCAGGCCTGAGCCAATGGAGTCCAGTTATCACCAGCAAGGCAGCCTACGGGAGGCCTGAACTATGTCATTTGCCATATATGGCAAAGATTTGAGGTGTTTTTGTGTGTACAGTATAGATGGGTTGGCTGACAACGTCATGAAAATGATGCACTCTCATCGATGAGGCAGAAGGCTGTGTTGTGTTATGATTCTGAATGATCAGATAGCTAGGAACCATGACAAGAAGCTGCCATGTGGGGAATCGTAGGTGGCTTGTTACAGCTTGTTGTATCTTGTTATTGATGCCATTTCTTGTTTTGGGGGGGTTTGGACTCATGTCATGTCTATGCTAATATGGCTAGAATTCTCTAATCAGCTAACCATGTATTTGAGAGATAACAAGTGCTCATTGTGCAAAGGTTTTATGTTTTCAATAAACATTTGGAGACAAAATATAGTTGACATGTTGTCAGCAATCTAAGCCAAACCTGCCTGTTTTCCCCCATAGTTGTTCACACTTCGGTTTAGTTACTGAACAACCAACCTGTCTATGTCAACTCCAGAATGTATTATGTAAATGATAGTTTTTTTCCCCAACTTATTTGATACTATTTAGAAGTATGGAAATGGTATTACATGTTTTAAAGATTACATTTTTAGCATTGTTATTTATATTGTATATTTTGTTTTTGTCAAAATGTATTCTTATTGATGAATGTTTCCAACCCAGTATTTCTTATAAATAAATACATCTAAAATAATCTTACATTTGGATGTCCTTACTCTCAAGTGAATGCTATACAATTAACAGATTAAAATGTGCGGTGCACTAAATTATACACCATTTCAACAGATTCACTTATAAAGAAAACTGTCTTTTGATGGATGACTGGCAACAAATGATCTGGAATATTTATTACTCGTGTCAACAAACTGGAGTGGACTGAGAGGCTGTTGGGTTTATTGCTTGCCCAGCCGTTGGCAGAAGCCAGGCTGTTGACATACTGTTTTATCTCTGGGCCTATGTCTTTCTTGACTGGGCGAGGGGAGGAAAATAGGGTGGGTGCCAGGGGCATAAACCTCCACACTTCCTGTTTCATTTTAAAACATCTCACAAAGGCTCTAAAAATATGCCAAATATCCGCACATCTCGCAACTCATATGCCTCTGGCTGCCAAATGTTTATCCATTTATGAAAATGTTTCTCTCACTCTGCCCCAACCTGACTGGGCATAGGACCAGGCAGGGTAGCTCCATCAGCCAAGCAATCAATGAATGCTACAATAAAACACATCACAAGTCCCCACTCCACACTCAAATTCACCAACACATATTTTCTATGCATCCTTTATTGAGGGTTCACATGAGGAAACATTGAATAATGACAGGGATGGTTATTATGTGGGGAAGGGGGAAGCGCAAGATGGAGGCCAGGGGACTGAGGTCCAGCGACCTGCCCAGGGAGAGAGGGCTGATTAGGGACCTAAAGAGCTGCTCCGCTCAGCACTTCCAGGCTCTAACCCACAGATCCCTGAATGAACGGAAGAAATCTGACGTCAGGTCCATTCCCATGACACTCATGTAAAACCGTCAGACAGTGTGTGTTTATGTGTGACTGAGAGACACTATCTCTCTCACACATAAATACAACAACAAGCTCAATACACAGGATATTTTGAAGGTTTGAAATCTCTCCTTTCCTCTCTCAATTCAATTCATTTCAAAGGGCTTCACTGGCATAGGAAACATATGTTTACATTGCCAAAGCAAGTGAAATAGACAATAGACAAAAGTGAAATAAACGATAAAAAATTAACAGTAAACATTACACTCATAAAATAAAATAAATGAACATACATATATATGGGTTGTGTTTACAATGGTGTTTGTTCTTCAATGGTTGCCCTCTTCTTGTGGCAACAGGTCACAAATCGTGCTGCTGGAATGGTACACTGTAGTATTTCACACAAAGATATGGGAGTTTATCAAAATTGGATTTGTTTTCAAATTCTTTGTGGGTCTGTGTGATCTGAGGGAAAAATGTGTCTCTAATATGGTAATGTATTTGGCAGGAGGTTAGGAAGTGCAGTTTCCACCTCATTTTGTGGGCAGTGTACATATAGCCTGTCTTCTCTTGGCAGCCAGGTCTGCCTACGGCGGCCTCACTCAATAGCAAGGCTCTGCTCACTGAGTCTGTACATAGTCAAAGCTTTCCTTACTTTTGGGTCAGTCACAGTGGTCAGGTATTCTGTCACTGTGTGTGTGTGTGTGTGTGTGTGTGTGTGTGTGTGTGTGTGTGTGTGTGTGTGTGTGTGTGTGTGTGTGTGTGTGTGTGTGTGTGTGTGTGTGTGTGTGTGTGTGTGTGTGTGTGTGTGTGTGTGTGTGTGTGTGTGTGTGTGTGTGTGTCGGCCAAATAGCTTTCTAGTTTTGCTCAGTTTTTTGTTTATTCTTTGCAATGTGTTGTAGTTATCTTTTTGTTTTCTCATGATTTGGTTGGGTCTAATTGTGGTACTGTCCTGGGGCTTTGTGGGGTCTGTTTGTGTTTGTGAACAGAGCCCCAGGACCAGCTTGCTTAGGGTCACTTCTCCAGGTTCATCTCCCTGTCGGTGATGGCTTTGTTATGGATGGTTTGGGAATCACTTCATTTTAGAATCTTTCTCTCAATCTCTCCTTCTCCCTCTTTCTCTCTCTTTCTTTTACTCTCTCTCTCTCTCTCTCTCTCTCTCTCTCTCTCTCTCTCTCTCTCTCTCTCTTTCTCTCTTTCTCTCTCTTTCTCTCTATCGTGCACAATTCGTCTATGCCTTCTCTAAACTAATCCTACATTTCTCTACTGTGTTTCTCTGTTGTAATTTGGTCTCTTAGCAACAATCAATATTCCGTTTCAGGAATTTCCTGAAGGACCAACAGAGACAGTGTCAATGATAGCAGTGAAAGGGTTCATATGATCAACAGTAAAGAGCAGACACCAGTAGGACGATTGGAAACAAATCATTCAATTTTCAAGATTTATAATGAGTGAATCTACTTGTGAAGTAGGAAATACTATGAATTATCCATCCTTGTGCACTATTGTGCTGATGAATAAATATATTGTGCTTTCAGAAAGTATTCATACCTCTTGACTTTTTCCACATTTTGTTGTGTTACAGCATGAATTTAAAATGGATCACATTTTAGAGTCAGATTTTAAATTCAGATTTTGTGTCACTGATCTACACACAATACCCCATAATGTCAAAGTGGAATTATGTTTTTTTTTTGTATAAATTAGTTAAAAATGAAATGCTGAAATGTCTTGAATCAATAAGTATTCAACCTTTAGTCATGGCGAATCTAAATAAGTTCAGGAGTAAAAATATCACATAATAATTTGCATGGACTCAATCTGTGTGCAATAGTAGTGTTTAACATGATTGTTAAATGACCACCCCATCCATCTCTGTACCCTATAGAGATTGCAATAGAGATTGCGTCACCTGTGGATCTGTTGGTGCTGTATGCAAATTGGAGTGGATCTAGGGTTTCTGGGATAATGGTGTTGATGTGAGCCATGACCAGCCTTTCAAAGCACTTCATGGCTACAGACGTGAGTGCTACGGGTCGGTAAGTCATTTAGGCAGGTTTCCTTAGTGTTCTTGGACACAGGGACTATGGTGGTCTGCTTGAAACATGTTGGTATTACAGACTGAGACAGGGAGAGGTTGAAAATGTCAGTGAAGACACTTGCCAGTTATCAGCGCCTTTTTGGAGTACACATCCTGGTAATCCATCTGGCTCAGCGGCCTTGTGAATGTTGACCTGTTTAAAGATCTTACTCATGTCGGCTGCGGAGAGCGTGATCACACAGTCGTCCAGAACAGCTTATGCGCTCATGCGTGTTTCAGTGTTATTTGCCTCGAAGCGAGCAAAGAAGTTATTGAGCTCTTCTGGTAGGCTCGTGTCTCTGGGCAGCTCTCGACTGTGCTTCCCTTTGTAGTCTCTAGTAGTTTGTAAGCCCTGCCACATCCACCGAGCGTCGGAGTCAGTGTAGTACAATTCAATCTTATTCCTGTAATGACGCTTTGCCTGTTTGATGGTTCGTTGGAGGGCATAGCGGGATTTCTTAGAAGCTTCCGGGTTAGAGTCGCACTCCTTGAAAGTGGCAGCTCCACCCTTTAGCTCAATGTGAATGTTGCCTGTAACCCATGGCTTCTGGTTGGGGTATGTACATAAAGTCACTGTGGGGACGATGTACTCATTGATAAAGCCAGTGACTGATGTGGTGTACTCCTCAATGCCATCGGAAGAATCCCGGGAACATATTCCAGTCTATGCTAGCAAAACAGTCCTGTAGTTTAGCATCTGCTTCATCTGACCATACTTTTTTATAGACCAAGTCACTGGTGCTTCCTTCTTTATTTTTTGCTTGTAAGCAGGAATCAGGAGGATAGAGTTATTGTCAGATTTGCCAAATGGAGGGTGAGGGAGAGCTTTGTACGCTTCTCTGTGTGTGCAGTAAAGGTTGTCTAGAATTTCTTTTCCTCTGGTTGCACATTTAACATGCTGATAGAAATGAGGTTAAACTGATTTAAGTTTCCCTACATTAAAGTCCCCGGCCACTAGGAGCGCCACCTCTGGATGAGCGTTTTCCTGTTTGTTTATGGTGGAATACAGCTCATTGAGTGCAGTTTTAGTGCCAGCTTCGGTCTGTGGTAGTACGTAAACAGCTACGAAAAATACAGATGAAAACTCCCCAGGTAGATAGTGTGGTCTACAGCTTATCATGAGATACTCTACCTCAGGTGGGCAAAACCCTAAGACTTCCTTTGATATCGTGCACCAGCTATTGTTTACAAATATGCATAAGCCCCGCCACATGTCTTACCAGAGGCTGCTGTTCTGTCCTGCCGATAGAGTGTATATAGAGCTGTATGTTCTTAATGTCATCGTTCAGCCACGACTCAGTGAAACACAAGATATTACAGTTTTTAATGTCCCGTTGGTAGGATATACACGCTTTCAGTTCGTCACATTTATTTTCCAGCGATTGAACATTAGCTAGCAGAACGGAAGGCAAGGGCAGATTAGCCACTCTTCGCCTGATCCCTACCCTCCATCCATCATGTGGAATCATGTAGTAATCAAAAAAGTGTTAAACAAATATATTTTAGATTTTTCAAAGTAGCCACCCTTTGCCTTGATGACAGCTTTGCACACTCTTGGCATTCTCTCAACCAGCTTCACCTGGTATGCATTTCCAACATTATACTGTCCAACTCATTCCAAACCATCTCAATTGGGTTGAGGTCGGGTGATTGTGGAGGCCAGGTCATCTGATGCAGCACTCAATCACACTTCTTCTTAGTCAAACAGCCCTTACACAGCCTGGCGGTGTCCTGTTGAAAAATAAATGGTAGTCCCACTAAGTCCCCAAACCAGATGAGATGGCATATCGCTGCAGAATGCTGTGGTAGCTATGCTGGTTAGGTGTGCCTTGAATTCTAAATCAATCACAGACATTGTCATCAGCAAAGCACCTGACAAATCATCACACCTCCTCCTCCATGCTTCACGGTAGGAACCACACATGCAGAGATCATCCATTCACATACTCTGCATCTCACAAAGACTAAAATCAAAAATCTCACATTTGGACTCCTCAGACCAATGGACAGATTTCCACCGGTTTAATGTCCATTGCTCATGTTTCTTGGCCCAAGCAAGTCTCTTCTTCTGATTAGTGTCCTTTAGTAGTGGTTTCTTTGCAGCAATTCGACCATGAAGGCCTGATTCACGCAGTCTCCTCTGAACAGTTGATGTTGAGAAGTGTCTGTTACTTGAACTCTGTGAACCATTTCTTTGGGCTGCAATGTGAGGTTGTTCACTCTACTGAACTTATCCTCTGCAGCAGAGGTAACTCTGGGTCTTCATTTCCTGTGGCGGCCCTCATGAGAGCCAGTTTCATCAAATCGCTTGGTTTGTGCGATTGCACTTGAAGAAACTTTCAAACACATAAGTAGCAAAGATGATAACACATAATCACTCCAGACAGACACAAGCAAAAACTCAATACATAAATGTTGCAGCAGCCTAGACTACACCTAAACATTCGAGATCTGACATACTGTATGGGATGAAAATGAGACAACTGTAGACTACTATTGTGAGCTGCCCATTTGGTCAGGGTAAACAAATTGGTAATGTTATGTATTTATAGTCCTTGTGTGTCAGGAGAAAATGTGAATGTGATCAAAATCGGTTTATACTCCAAATTTGGCTGGCTATGCTGACTATACGTTTTCAATCCAAAATGATTAACTGGAAGGAATCAATTGTCATAATTGTGATGACAGATGTGAGTCATTTTTGCGTAGGCCTGCATGATTCAAACATGCATAACGCAAGCTCAGCCCTGTGAGTTCTGTTGTCTATCGCTTGTTGTCTATGTGTCTGTGTAGAGGAAATCCCCCTCTAATCTAGTCTAAATATAATTCATATGAAAAGTATAAGGTTGCTAGTTTGACAGGGTTTTCTTCCCCCCAGAGTTTTAAAACCATGTGGCCTGATTAGGAAAAACTGGTCCCATCATAGCCCATACAAAACCTTTTTACAGCGGATTAATCACTGTCATGCCTTATAAGGGTCCAGAGTTTTCCTGGTTAGGTTAACAGATAAGGAAAAACTCTGAGCCCCAGGAGGTAAGAATTGCCCCACCGCTCTAGGACCTATGGTGGCACCAGTCTGCTTGCAATTGTCACTTATCGTCAGGTATGTGGATGATCAGGGCTTTGAGTCCTACTGAAGGATACAGGTGCCTACCCCCCCCCCCCCCAAAAAAAAACCTATGCATGGGAGATGTGCCTAGAATCTTTACAGGTTGTTCATATATTTATTATTGCTATCTTTTTTAAGATGGTAATAAGATTCACATGGAGCGGCTGCTATTCTACTTGAAATAAAATCATGTTTGGAAAAAATATTGCTACGTTAACTACTACCGTTAATACCTTGATACAGCTGCCCAGTGGGAAGCACCTCAGGTCGGCAGGCACCTCCGTACAACACCAGTACTCTAGTCATCGGCTTATCAACTCGCCGTGCAGCCCAATCAGCCAGGCAAAACAGTCTTGAGTGGCAAGAAATCTGCCCAATTAGCTGATTCGCTTTCCATACACCCACTTCTGTCGACCCAACCACTTGCTCATAGTCTGGTTGCCATATTGGGCTGCAGCTACCCATACTTGCTCTCTACTGATAGTGCTCATTCGTGAATTCTCCTTCAGGAATGTCTCTCTGTCTATGGACGAGAAAAGTCAAACAGGAAACAGGAAAGTCTGATTTGAGACTCTCAACGGCTTCTTGACTAGAAACACATTTTATTTCTCTCTATAATTTAATAGAGAGACTGTTTGATAGACTTGGCACTGGAATGGACAAAATAAAGAGCTTGGAAAATAATTTAATTAATTAATTAATAAATACAAATAAATTGGCAAGGGGATTCACTAAGGAGACATGTTAAGACATTTCTGACTCCAGCTTAAAATGACCACCATCCACCGTAGGTGTGTAGTGTGCTTGAAATGAAAAGCTTAAAAACCAACCAGTTCTATTACAACCCATTAATTAGTCTCTGATAAAAATCTAAGGGCAGAACAGTTAATTATGAGTCTATCTAGGGCAACTCCAATCAAGCTCTTGTTTGGACAATCAGATTACAATAACCTCATCAGGGCAGTCTCAGCCTCAGTCCAACAGTTTCAATGGGCTTTCTCCTCTGAGTCTCACAGGTCTATGCTCAGACGCAGGCCAGGCCATCATTGGCTAACTTGGGTAGGAACCTGGCTTTGGCTCCTATCTGCAGGGACAATGGAGAAAGGAGATGGAAAAAGGGAAGGAGTAGAGGGGAGAATGGAGGTGGGAGAAAATAGAGAGTGGAGGAGAAAAGAGAGGGGATAGGGGAAGAATGGAGAGTAGAGCAGAGAGGAGACAAGAGAGGAGAGGAGAATGAATGTTGTAGAAGAGATATAGTAGAGCGGAAAGGAGAGAAGAGAAGAGATGGGTAAATGGGACCTCCGGTCTCCAGGGGGGAACACAGTGGGGACCCTTCTTTTGAGTGGAGTGGGTGCCTTTGGAGCAGGGAGACACCACCAGAAAACCAGACAGCTGATTACAGTAATGGGGTTTTTGTCTGACAGATAGACTGAATAGAATGGGGCGTCTAGGTGTGGCCCCTGTGACCTGCTGGGAAGATACAATACTCTATTAGAGGCTCCTGAGACCAGAGCTTGTCAATAAACACATATAGGAACTGATTACACACACAATCCTCAATCTAAGCGTAGTCGTATGTACTGTGTGTGTGTTTTGTGTGTGTGTGTGTGTGTGCGTGTTTGTGTGTGTGTGTGTGTGTTTTGTGTGTGTGTGTGTGTGTGTGTGTGTGTGTGTGTGTTTGTGTGCGTGTGTTCTTTTTTTATAATCACCTGGACGCTTAGATCAGTGTATGTACTATGAGTTGCTCACAGGGAGCTACCCGCGCTGTGATCATCTGGAGTTTGTTTAGCAAGCCCATTACCCTACCCTACTACACTACGTCCTCTGGAAATAATGGCAGGACTCTTCCTGAATGTCTCAGAGTACACTTCTATGACTCAGCGTTTGAGTATGTACTTGTATATGAGTGTTGTGCAGTTGTGTTTTTATGATTTGATGCAACTGATTTGATGAGCCTTCCAGATGGTGTGTCCACACGTCACAGGAAAAGATTCCCCCTGCTTTCTCCGCACCTCAATACACCTGGGACATCACTTCATTAGCAAAATGGTTTGAGGTCACTTGAATTTTAGCAGGATATAACCTCATAGGCATATGTAATAATAAGTGCTTTACAAAGGTAATACATTATACTATTTAATTATTATTATTACTAGTATGTATTCATCAACTATTACATGCTAACATTTGGTAATGGGTAATTATTTGATATTTACTGATATGTGTAACTGTGTTTTTCTAGTGATGGTTAGTGCTACCATTTTCAATGAATCCCAAAGGAAAAAAACGTATTTATTAGGTAATAAAAATGTAGCTTTTACTATGTTGTTTCCAAATATCAGGTAAACAGTGGACTGTTAAAACAAAGCATGACCTTCCTCTACACTTAAACTCTAAATCCCAATAACAAGCGCTTATAAAATTGAAGACGTGTCATTCACAGTTCTTCTTCAACGGCCTTTGACGTGTCTGTGGAATCTGTTAGCGATGTATGAAGGTCAGGGACAAGAACAATACCTGCGCATGTGTGTGTGTGTGTGTGTGTGTGTGTGTGTGTGTGTGTGTGTGTGTGTGTGTGTGTGTGTGTGTGTGTGTGTGTGTGTGTGTGTGTGTGTGTGTGTGTGTGTGTGTGTGTGTGTGTGTGCTTGCATGTGTGTGACTACATACAATCTCCATACAATGACAATTCCCGTAGCAACTCCAACAACATCTCTCATTGGGGGCACAATCTGTCTGTCCCCTAACACCTTCCTCCTCCTCCTCCGCCTCCTGTTTCCCCTCCATGGTGGGCACCTGTTAGCTTGTATTGACATGAGAACCTGTAGTAATTGGCTTAGCAGAGTAAACTTGAGTGATACAGCCCCATTCTCTCAGCAGGGTAGCTGGTTCTCAGCTGCAGTCACGATGATGACTGGAACACCACTGTATGGCAATTGAGCCATATCTTCTACCTACATGATAGCCACCATGTAAACCTGAACTGACTGAGCAAACAGGGCCACCACATAAAGCTCACTGACGCCTGATTAACCAGCTTGATGTTGATGTTGTTATTTCACACAGTCTATATGTTGATTTGTGGTATAAGGTGTGTGGATTGACATGGCATTATACTGTAATGATAAAAATGTCACCTGGAGGTAATTTGGGGGTCTCAGAATGTTTTTAGGATGTGTTTGGAAGCATTTGGATGTAGCATAATGTGGTGATTCGGGGTGGCACTGCTTTTGTAAACACTGTGTGGGTTTGAGTGGCAGGGTGTTTTGAGGCAGGGGGTGTTAAGGGAGATTGGACTCTCATAGGACGTGGCCTCACTTCCCCCTCTCTCTGAGGCTCTCAGGAGGAGAGCAGTGTGCCTTTCAACTTTTATTTTTGCTCTGTTTATAAACGCCACTTTCTGGGAGCCTGGCTGCAACCTCTGTTATTCTTCCTGTGCTGTTTGCCCACTCGCAGCTGGAGAGACAGGAAAACAAATCTGGAAAACTACTCCAAGTATGTCATCTGTGATTACGGGACGGAGCTGCAGTGACCGCCGCCTGTGCCTGGCATAGGCAGGCCTGGGCAGCTCTCCCTGGCTTGAGGCAGTGACAAGCCTGAGTAATTCGCCTCTCCTGGGGGCCTCTCTGGGTCTGGGTACCTATAGCTCAAGGCCTCAAGGTCTCCTAGCGCATTCTTCCAGGGAACTCTGGCTGTCCGCCTTTTTCCTGCGGAGACACAGCAGAGGAAGCCACCCACCCTAAGGTGGCCACCAAGCCTCCCAACTTTCAGTTTTTACTTGGGTTTATCCTCCCAGCGGTAACACACCCAGCGAGGACAAAACAACAAGCCCAAGGCTAGAGTTGTTTTCTCCTCTGAAAGTTTTACAATAACGTGACCCAAAGAGTGCCATATAACTCAAAATCATATCAACAATAATGTAACTCTGTTGGAATCTGACCCGTTTATATTTACCGTAAACGTCACTGTGGAAGCTGTAAAAATTGTGAGATGACTGTTTTGTCGTACATATGCGGGCTGTCTCCATATTAAACCTAATTTAGGAAAAGCATTGGTTGCAACTCACCTTATTGTCGGCCTCTCCTTTCCTCCGCAGCCACTTTCCCATGGTGAGGAGAGCTGGAGCGGGGATCCAGGGGGATGGCAAATGACACAGCAGCCCGGCCTCCCATTGTATGTTGCGTTTACTCAGCACGAGAGAGCAAGGACAGTTAGGCTGCAGGAATACAATAGCCTCATATTTATTTACTGCTTAGTGGCAGCCGGGGAGGCCCCTGTACCTGATAGTGTTTACAGCAAGGGAGAAACCCCCGCTTCGTAGGATACTACACCCACTTAAAGGTTATTACAAGGCTGTGTATGTCTCAAATGGCACACTTTTCCCTATGTAGTGCACTACTTTTGACCAAGGCCCATGGGGCTCTCATTCCGCCAGTTGAAGCCTTTCAATAAAGAAGGAGTCAATTCAAGGACATTAGGTCTCAAATGTGGGAATGTACTTTCATTTGATGAGCGTACTGTATATTTGTATACATGGGGAAGTAAAATGAAAAATGCCTACAACCTCAGAATAGTTAGGCCTACATGTATAAGTTTAAAATGGAAAATTAATACAATTTGTGTGTTGAACTTAAATGTTGTTGATGGTCTACTGAATCAGTAATAGGCATGTTATGTCAATAAGTAGAAGAATGGACAGAAGGGAGCCCTGAGTGCCCTGGCAGAGTGTGGTTATCCCAGTTAGCTCCAGGGGAGGGCTCACTCTAGTTTGCAACACCACAATCACAGCAATCTAACCTGTATTTTTCCCCATCCATAGGCCTACTTTGCTATATTTCTCCAACAACTGCTCTTTATATAGTCAATCCTAGTTCACATACAATTTAATTCCGTTCAATTTCCTGTTCAGTTTTGGTTAACAGGAATTGCTTTCTCCAAGTTTCCAAACGTTCATATGAAGGGAAAATAAACAGAAGCGGCGGCGACTATTGACCGACATGACCATACCCGTTTCCCGTGAAATTCATTTCCAGAGAGGCATTATGAGCGCTTTATTTATTGGTCGCCCTTAAATCCTTTTTAAATGAATAGACTGATTAAAAAAAGAGGGATTTCAGAAAAAAAACGAGAGATGTGTGGTAGAGCTGAGATTCTGAGACTCTCCTGTTACTGTGACAACCCAAATAGTTCAGGTGTGTCAAGTAACAGGGCTTCACTGCTGCTATTAGCACTTTTTATATAACAAGGATATGTGGGGGATTTCCCCGAAAGCATTCATCTTTTTCTGTCATAGGGATGCATGTTATTGAGGAGCCATTTGAATGTATTTCGCTGTATAGGTTTTCTGTGGGAGCGACTTAAGGCCTGTGTCACTGTATCTAGGTGTTACATTTGATCATTATATCACATTTGATCGCTACTAATACTACTATATGGCATTATGCTAACTAATGTCCATTCATGTCATTTCGTGCATATATTATGATGACAATTTGTGAATTTTTTTGTTAGTTTTGGTCTTCGTTCAAGGGTTCGTGCACACAAAACATTTTCTTGAGGCAAACCTCAATTCGGTAGGCAAAGTCTACGCACCTTCATCTGTGATTCGTCCACAGTAGGGATTCTTCAATTAAGTGTCTGTTGTCAAGAGAAGACTCTTTTTCATGAAAGAAAATTCACCTGAGAAATGCTGCACCAAATATCTTAGTTAGATGTAAAATTGCACGACTAAGATCTCAGCAAAAACGTCAAAAATTAATGACAGCTTTCTTGAGTCATCTTAGATTAATTTGGCCTATTTTAAGGAAGAGTATACTGGACGCTATGGAAAACAGGTGTATATAGCAGTGTTTCCTGCACAAACACGCTGGCCTCTCTGACCAAATATAGTAATTCACCCACTTCCCCTCTGAACTCCAGGGCAGCATCCCAAATGACACCCTATTGCCTATATAGTGCACTACTTTAACCAGAGCCCTATGGGCTTTTGTTAAAGGTGGAGCAGTACATAGAGAAAGGAGTGCTATTTGGGACACAGCCCCAGTTCACTCTGTGGCCAAAGGGCTGTCCTTCACACCTGTCGAAACCTGCGGTTTCCTGTCTAAACCTAATTGCTCCTGTAAGTTGCTCTGGATACGAGAGTCTGCTAAAAGACTAAAATGTAAATGTAAAATGTTTCATTTAGACAGACAGCGATATTTCACTAACCATTGGGTTGGACTACAGTTAACTAATCAACTGAATTTCTTACTCAGCTTTGCTTTCTCTCCCTTCTCCTCTCACTTACTCCCTCTCTCCTTGCCTTCTCATATATATATTTCTCTCTCTACCTTCAGTCTCCTTCTCCCTGTTCCCTTCTCTCTCTCTCTCCCTCTCTCACACCTTCCAGGCAGCTTAAGCGCTCTTCCTTCCTGCCCTTGCATGGCTTCCTGCTCCTGCTCTTATCACTAGAGAAAACGTGACAGGGCCTCAGCCTAGTCAGCCCGCCACTACCCAGCACCCCCCTTCCTAGGCCACGACCGCCTTAAATGGAAGAATTCTGCCCTGGGCCTAGGGGCGTAGGTGCCTGGGGTTGGCATAGCGGGATATCCCGGGGCCACTGTCACCCACCTGGCCCAAAACTGCTAATGGACTTATTTATTATAAACAATATGGTTCCTACTTCACAGCCTGAAAGAGGAACAATAAATGTTAAGTGGTCAGACATGTTTTTATTTATGTTTTTATTTATCTTTAAGGAAGCCCCGGGCACTCGGCATTATAAAGCCATTCTCTGTAAAGGGGGTTTCCTCAAGCACAGGAAATCAGTAGCTTTGATTTTCTCGGCAAATCTGTGCTTCATCACACAATGGGAGTACATCTGCACCTCATAATAAACGGTCCATCAAATCTGTGATTGACCTCATAGCTAATAAAGTGAAATTCAAACTGTGCATCACCCACCGTACAATATTGTGGCATCAGAGATACGTTCCACTACGTCACAATTCTGCAGCAATTTATTTTATTGCACCACACTGGTGAATCAAAAAATGTCATCTACTACTAGTGCCTGGCATTATATTAATGTGGTAGTTGATGTGGCAGCAGGTTTTGTAATGTGAAATTTGCTTTCAGCAATTCATCAGCATATCCCACTAAGCACAGACGTCAGTTCAACTTCTTGTTTAGATTTACAGTTGAGCTAACGTGGTTGAGATAACGTGGTGAGCTAACGTCAATTCAACAAAAAATGGCACCATGTCAGTGGATTTAAGTTAAAAGTTGGGTGAAGAAAACTAAGAAATTCCCTTACGTTGATAGCTTTTTGCAAATCCATTCAGTTTTTCACATTGATTCAACATCAACATCATCACATTACACTTTTTGTTGTTGAAATGACATGGAAACAACATTGATTCAACCAGTTTTTCCCCCCAGTGAGCTATTGTCTCTTCTTCATTCAAATGACGTTCCTCCTCAGGTGGAGTGGGATTGTTCTCCTCATTGGCCAGAGGCAGTATGTATCAAGAGACTAAGAAGATCAGAATCCTAATGACACATATGGCCCCAAATAGTGACCATGCCCAGCACTGTCATGGTCAATCTGCAAGCACACACATACACACACACACACACACACACACACACACACACACACACACACACACACACACACACACACACACACACACACACACACACACACACACACACACACACACACACACACACACACACACACACACACACACACACACACACACACACCCCAGGTTGGGAGCATCTTGAGTGTGTGTGTGTTGCTCGCATGCTGTATTTATTGTTGTTGCAGGGCAGCGTTGCCAGATAGGGGGCTGCCCGGCTCTGATAGAGCCAATGTTATTGTAAGGCCACAAGGCCATCTGATAAGGGCCCAAACTCCACAGCCCCCAGCGATAAGACAATGTTTTGGATGGTACCCAGCCAGAAAGCTTTATAACCTGCTGCATAAACGTAACAATAACTACAAAGTTCAAGGTCCACTTGCTGTGCATCGACCACAATGTCGGAAAGATAAGTTTTACATCCAGAAGTGATCAAGTTCCTCTGAGGTCTCCATATATACCTTTGACTGTTTCCCAAATGGCACATACCCTATTCCCATGCATTGCACTACGTTTGACCATTGTCCTATGGATCCTAGTCAAAAGTAGTGCACTAAATAGGGAATAGGGTACAATTTGGGGACGCTGCCTATGTCAGTGTATGAATGTTGTTTAGTGTATTTGTGTATACTGATGGCAGTGGATAGTATTCAGAGTCTCTCTGACTGTGTTGCTGCCTGAGAGTTTTCCCTCTTATCTTGTGAGAATATCACAGAGGGGAAGTTGGTCTGCTGACTCTGGCCATTGAGGTTAGGTGGAAAAGTCCAAAGTTAAGTGTGAGGCTAAGTTTAATACCTAGATCCAGGCACTGTCCTGTTGATCATTCTAGTAATCAACACTCAATAACATTGCTGTTGATCCCCAATATGGTATCCATATTAGGACCTCATGCTGAGATTGAGGCTGTCCTAATATGTCCTAATATGTACACAGTACCTGTAAATCATAATCAATGGAATTAGACTGCTACAGTGTTTAGTTATTTAGTGTTGACTTTGAAGGGGTTTAGGTTTAGGTGCTCATGAAGGAAACTGTTATTGCTCTTTATATTCGGATTGAGGCGACTCAGATTGAAACCTTCAAGGCACATTGACTTGGCGAGGGTACTGCGTTGTTACTGAGTTGATATGGATGCTCGACACCATTGTGTGTAAATTCCCTGTCAAGAGATTATCTCTGACAGGTAATTTAACGTCAGGTGAACTCAGACACTGAGAGGTTAACCTGACCAAAGTGTCCCCTTGATGTTGAAAAGATATCCAATCTTAAGTATTGATAAAACTATTCCACTGTGTGCGGGTCACAGAGTAAAGTTACTGAAAATAAACATCATAGACAACTGCATACTTTCATTTAACTGTCATCTTTTTTTCAATTATCTTATCTTAATTCAATTACATTTTTGCACTGAAAAGTGAAATAAAATCCACAAAAAGGTGTCATCAAAAGAAGAAAAGAAATATGATTTTCACAGGTCAGACATCATTTATTCAACATTATTATTGGCAAGAACCATCTAGTTTGATATATGGCTGCACTGAAGGCATATTTTAGGCTATGAATTTGATAGAAGCTACTTGTGAGAGTTAAGTGAATGGTACGGCTTCCTTACATTGTGAGTGATGAGAACATGTGTGGGTGTGTAGGTGTGCAGCCAATTAAAATTCAATACAAAGTAGGATCTTCCTGTCAGTAATATGTGCTTCTATACACCGTTAGTGTAAAGGGAACAGAGAGGAAGAGAGGAAGCACTCACACAGTGCATTTCCTCCATAAAACCACAGCTGTGTGAAAACAACACATTACTCAGCTCTTTCTGTCAATTAAGAACCATATAGGACAACATAATGCCAGCAGAGAGGAGCTGCATGTACAGTAGCCATTATTTTTAAATGGAATAAATCTGTAAATTGATTAGACTGTATTTGAAAAGGTAAGCCTACATATTGAACACAACACATGTGGTAAAGACGTCAATCGAACTTGACCAAAACAATGGAAATGCCATGGAAACGTGTGGGGGGAAAGGGCCGTGGGGGAAAGATCACGAATCTCCTCATTGCCACCCAGCAAAATCAGCCTACATTTAGGCTGTTGTTTATATGTGTATTTCACATTATGTTGAGGTAAAAATCTGAGTATAATGCTTGTATGGATGTCAACACCAACACATCCTCATGTCATCGTCACCAATCAACTGCATTACAGTTCAAAACAACTGACTACCACCACCAATTTCTGCATGCTAGCTATGCTAACCAGCTTATACGAACGGGGGTTACCATTTAGCAGTCGCTTCTAAACCTGAAAAGGGACAACTTCTAAATGTTATGCAGCGAAAACAGCCAAATATATCCAAATCAGACTTGAGTAACTACATTGTGGGCCTGTGTCACGCCCTGGTGGTAGTATATTGTGTTTGTCTTTATTTATTTGGTCAGGCCGGGGTGTGACATGGGTTTATTGTGGTGTGTTTGGTCTTGAGGTGTTGTTAGGTGTTGGGTGTGTGGCTTAGTGGGGGTATCTAACATAGTCTATGGCTGTCTGGAGTGGTTCTCAATCAGAGGCAGGTGTTTATCATTGTCTCTGATTGGGAACCATAATTAGGCAGCCATATTCTTTGAGTATTTCGTGGGTGATTGTTCCTGTCTCTGTGTTTGTGTTCACCAGATAGGCTGTATAGGTTTTCACGTTCGTTCTTTGTTTTGTTCGTTATTTCATGTCTAGTTCATTTCATTAAAGAACATGAATGGCGACGCGGATGGAAGCCTGAGAGTCAGCCCCAAAAATTTCTTGGTGGGGGCTCACAGGGAGTATGGCAACGCTAGGTAGGAGACCAACGATAACTTCATGTGGTTACCGGGGGGCTAAAGAGACCGGGCAGGCACTGTGTTATGCTGTAGTGAGCACGGTGTCTCCAGTGCGGGTGCATAGCCCGGTGCGGTATATTCCAGCTCCGTGTATCGGCCGGGCTAGATTGAGAGTTGAGCCAAATGTCATGAAGCCGGCTCTACGCATCTGGTGCCCATTGCGTCTCCTTGGGCCGGCTTACATGGCACCAGCCTTGCACACAGTGTCCCCGGTTCGCCTGCATAGCCCAGTGTGGGCTATTCCACCTCGCCGCACTGGTAGAGCGACCGGGAGTATGCAACCGGGTAAGGTTGGGCAGGCTCGGTGCTCAAGAGCTCCAGTGCGCCTGCACGGTCCGGTCTACCCAGTACCACTTCCACGCACCAGCCCTCCGGTGGCAGCTCCCCGCACCAGGCTTCCTGTGCGTGTCCTCGGCCCAGTACCACCAGTTCCAGCACCACGCATCAGGCCTACAGTGCGCCTCGCCTCTCCAGCACTGCCCGAGCCTTCCTCCTCTCCTGTGCTGCCGGAGTCTCCCGCTTGTTCAGCGCAGCCAGAGCCTTTCTCCGCTCCTGCGCTGCCGTAGTCTCCCGCCTGTTCAGTACAGCCAGAGCTGCCAGCCTGCATGGAGCAGCCAGAGCTGTCAGTCTGCATGGAGCAGCCAGAGCTGTCAGTCTGCATGGAGCAGCCAGAGCTGCCAGTCTGCATGGAGCAGCCAGAGCTGCCAGTCTGCATGGAGCAGCCAGAGCTGTCAGTCTGCATGGAGCAGCCAGAGATGCCAGTCTGCATGGAGCTGCCAGTCTGCAAGGAGCTGCCAGTCTGCATGGAGCAGCCAAAGCTGCCAGTGTGCAAGAAGCCGCCAGAGCTACCAGTCTGCAAGAAGCCGCCAGAGCTGCCAGTCTGCATGGAGCAGCCAGAGCCGCCAGTCAGCATGGAGCAGCCAGAGCCGCCAGTCAGCATGGAGCAGCCAGAGCTGCCAGTCAGCATGGAGCAGCCAGAGACGTCAGTCTGCCAGGATCCGCCAGTCAGCCAGACTCTTCCAGATCCGCCAGTCAGCCAGACTCTTCCAAATCCGCCAGACTATTCCAGATCTGCCAGTCAGCCAGACTCTTCCAGATCCGCCAGTCAGCCAGACTCTTTCAGATCTGCCAGTCAGTCAGACTCTTCCAGATCTGCCAGTCAACCAGACTCTTCCAGATCCGCCAGTCAGCTAAACTCTTCCAGATCTGCCAGTCAGCCAGGATCTGACAGAACCGCCAGCCAGCCAGGATCTGCCGGATCCAACTACCTGCCTGAGCTTCCTCTCAGTGCTGAGCTTCCTCTCAGTGCTGGGCTTCCTCTCAGTGCTGGGCTTCCCCTCAGTGCTGAGCTTCCCCTCAGTCCCGAGCTTCCCCTCAGTCCCGAGCTTCCCCTCAGTCCCGAGCTTCCCCTCAGTCCCGAGCTGCCCCTCAGTCCCGAGCTGCCCCTCAGTCCAGTGGGGTTCTGGGTGAGGACTACTAGGCCATGGTCGGCGGCGAGGATGGACTATCCAAGGAAGCGAGGAGGAGGGACTAAGACATTGATAGAGTGGGGTCCACGTCCTGCGCCAGAGCCGCCACCATGGACAGACGCCCACCCGGACCCTCCCCTATTGTTTTGATGTGCGCCCGGGAGTCCGCACCTTAGGGGGGGGGGGGGTTCTGTCACGCCCTGGTCGTAGTATATTGTGTTTGTCTTTATTTATTTGGTCATGCCGGGGTGTGACATGGGTTTATTGTGGTGTGTTTTGTCTTGGCGTGCTGTTAGGTGTTGGGTGTGTGGCTTAGTGGGGGTATCTAGCATAGTCTATGGCTGTCTGGAGTGGTTCTCAATCAGAGGCAGGTGTTTATCGTTGTATCTGATTGGGAACCATATTTAGGCAGCCATATTCTTTGAGTATTTCGTGGGTGATTGTTCCTGTCTCCGTGTTTGTGTTCACCAGATAGGCTGTATAGGTTTTCACCTTCATTCTTTGTTTTGTTCGTTATTTCATGTCTAGTTTATTTCATTAAAGAACATGAATAACCACCACGCTGTCACGCCCTGGTCGAAGTATATTATGTTTGTCTTCATTTATTTGGTCAGGCCAGGGTGTGTCATGGGTTATTGTGGTGTGTTTTTGTCTTGGGGTTTTGTGGGGTGTCTAGCATAGTCTATGGCTGCCTGAGGCGGTTCTCAATCAGAGTCAGGTGATTATCGTTGTCTCTGATTGGGAACCATATTTAGGCAGCCATATTCTTTGAGTATTTCGTGGGTGATTGTTCCTGTCTCTGTGTTTGTAGTCACCAGATAGGCTGTATAGTTTTCACGTTCCGTCTGTTGTTTTGTACATTCAGTTATTTCATGTCTATTCTTATTTTCATTAATGAACATGAGTAACCACCACGCTGCATTTTGGTCCGCTCCTCCTTCTACAGACGAACGTCATTACAGAATCACCCACCACAACAGGACCAAGCGGCGTGGTAACAGGCAGGTGCAGCGAAAGGAGGAATGGACATGGGAAGTTTTGGATGGCAAGGGTTGTTACACTTGGGAGGAGATACTGGCTGGAAGAGATCGCCTCCCATGGGAACAGGTGGAGGCACTTAGGAGAGCAGAGGCAGCCGGAGAGAGGAGCCGGCGATACGAGGGAACACGGTTAGCTAGGAAGCCCGAGAGTCAGCCCAAAAATGTCTTGGTGGGGGGAGCTCACAGGGAGTATGGCTACACCAGGTAGGAGACCTGCACAAACTTCCTGTGCTTACCGGGGGCTAAAGAGACCGGGCAGGCACCGTGTTATGCTGTGGAGTGCACGGTGTCTCCAGTGCGGGTGCATAGCCCGGTGCGGTACATACCAGCTCCTCGTATTGGCCGGGCTAGAGTGGGCATCGAGCCAGGTAAGGTTGGGCAGGCTCGGTGCTCAAGAGCTCCAGTGCGCCTGCATGGTCCGGTCTATCCAGTTCCACCTCCACACACCAGTCCTCCGGTGGCAGCTCCCCGCACCAGGCTTCCTGTGCGTGTCCTCGGCCCAGTACCACCAGTGCCAGCACCACGCATCAGGCCTACAGTGCGCCTCGCCTCTCCTGCGCTGCCGGAGTCTCCCGCCTGTTCAGCGCTGCCCAAGCCTTCCTCCTCTACAGCGCTGCTGGAGTCTCCCGCCTGTTTAGCGCAGCCAGAGCCTTCCTCCTCTCCTGCGCTGCCGTAGTCTCCTGCCTGTTCAGCGCTGCCAGAGCCTTCCTCCTCTACAGCGCTGCTGGAGTCTCCTGCCTGTTCAGCGCAGCCAGAGCTGCCAGCCTGCATGGAGCAGCCAGAGCTGTCAGTCTGCAAGGAGCTGCCAGTCTGCAAGGAGCTTCCAGTCTGCAAGAAGCCGCCAGAGCTGTCAGTCTACATGGAGCAGCCAGAGCCGCCAGTCAGCATGGAGCAGCCAGAGCTGTCAGTTTGCAAGGAGCTGTCAGTTTGCAAGGAGCTGTCAGTCTGCATGGAGCAGCCAGAGCTGTCAGTCTGCATGGAGCTGCCAGTCTGCATGGAGCAGCCAGAGCTGTCAGTCTACATGGAGCAGCCAGAGCCGCCAGTCAGCATGGAGCAGCCAGATCCGTCAGTCTGCCAGGATCCGCCAGTCAGCCAGACTCTTCCAGATCTGCCAGTCAGCCAGACTCTTCCAGATCCGCCAGTCAGCCAGATTCTGCCAGACTCTTCCAGATCTGCCAGTCAGCCAGACTCTTCCAGATCCGCCAGTCAACCAGACTCTTCCAGATCCGCCAGTCAACCAGACTCTTCCAGATCCGCCAGTCCACCAGACTCTTCCAGATCTGCCAGTCAACCGGACTCTTCCAGATCCGCCAGTCAGCCAGACTCTGCCAGTCAGCCAGACTCTTCCAGATCCGCCAGTCAACCAGACTCTTCCAGATCCGCCAGTCCACCAGACTCTTCCAGATCTGCCAGTCAGCCAGACTCTTCCAGATCCGCCAGTCAGCCAGTCTCTTCCAGATCCGCCAGCCAGCCAGATTCTGCCGGATCCAACTACCTGCCTGAGCTTCCTCTCAGTGCTGAGCTTCCTCTCAGTGCTGGGCTTCCTCTCAGTGCTGGGCTTCCCCTCAGTGCTGAGCTACCCCTCAGTCCCGAGCTTCCCCTCAGTCCAGTGGGTGTCTGGGTAAGGACTACTAGGCCATGGTCGGCGGCAAGGGTGGACTATCCTAGGACGCGAGGAGGAAGGACTAAGACAATGATAGAGTGGGGTCCACATCCCACGCTGGAGCCACCACCATGGACAGACGCCCACCCGGACCCTCCCTATTGTTTTGATGTGCGTCCGGGAGTCCGCACCTTAGGGGGGGGGGTTCTGTCACGCCCTGGTCGAAGTATATTATGTTTGTCTTCATTTATTGTTGTCAGGCCAGGGTGTGACATGGGTTATTATGGTGTGTTTTTGTCTTGGGGTTTTGTGGGGTGTCTAGCATAGTCTATGGCTGCCTGAGGCGGTTCTCAATCAGAGTCAGGTGATTATCGTTGTCTCTGATTGGGAACCATATTTAGGCAGCCATATTCTTTGAGTATTTCGTGGGTGATTGTTCCTGTCTCTTTGTTTGTAGTCACCAGATAGGCTGTATAGTTTTTCACGTTCCGTCTGTTGTTTTGTACATTCAGTTATTTCATGTCTCGTCTTATTTTCATTAATAAACATGAGTAACCACCACGCTGCATTTTGGTCCGCTCCTCCTTCTACAGACGAACGTCGTTACACACGCTGCATTTTGGTCCGCTTCTCTTCCACCAGACGAAAGCCGTTACAGCATGTTACATTACATAAATCATGACGGATTTGACGAATATCCACTTTATTTAAATCAGATTTCTTGAATGTGCGCGAATTTGGTTAATGGAACGCAGAGACCCCTTTAACACATTTATTAAAGAATCCCCATAATTAAAGGTGTTCTTATATTGTAAAACATGTAAGGATACAGGTATAGCTGGATAAGTTTACAGTACTGTGAAGACATATTTGCCTCCTTTCTAATTTTCTCTACTTTAGCATATTTTTTTAACTGAATATTATCAGATCTTCAACCAAAACCTCCAATTAGACAGGGAACCTGAGTGAAAAAACAACACAACAATGACATACTTAATTGCCCTCTTACTACACTCAATAACTGATTGTGCCACCTTTAGTTGAAATTACTCCAACCAAACGCAAGCCTGTAGTTGTTGATCAGTCTCTCACGTCGCTGTGGATGCATGTTTACCCACTCTTCCATGCAGAACTGCTTTAACTCAGCATCATTTGTGGGTTTTCAAGCATGAGCTGTTTTTATTTTTATTTAAAAAATAAATACAAAAATCACCTTTATTTAAATAGGCCGTAGTGGTGAAGTAATTACAACTTAGCAATTAACACTGGAGTGATAGGTGTGCAGACGATGAATGTGCAAGTCAAGATACTGGGGTGCGAGGAGCAACAAACAAAAAAATAACAATATGACAGCTGATGCTTAAAGTTAGTGAGGGAGATATGTGTCTCCAGCTTCAGTGATTTTTGTAATTCGTTCCAGTCATTGGCAGCAGAGAACTGGAAGGAAAGGCAGCCAAAGGAGGAGATGGTCTGGACGTTGACTAGGCCATTCAAAAAGTTTGAATTTGTTGCTTTTTAGCCATTTTCATGTAGACTTGATTGTGTGTATTGGATTATTGTCTTGCTGCATGACCCAGCTGCGCTTCTGCTTCAGCTCACAGTAGGATGGCCTGACATTCTCATACAGAGCAGAACTCCTGGTTCATTGTGTTAAGGCAAGTCATCCAGGTGCTGAGGCAGCAAAGCATCCCAAAACCTTCACAATACCACCACCATACTTGACTGTTGGTATAAGGTGGAATGCAGTGCTTGGTTTTCGCCAGGCATAACGGGACCCATCATCCCAAAAAATATCAGTAAACTTTTGACTTATCTGTTCATTCTGAACATTCTTCCAAGAGTCTTGATGATCATCCAGGTGCTTCCAGATGCTTTTGGAAAACTTCAGTCAACTTTTTGGATGAGATGTGTCCAATTATGTTTGGTGAAAACATATATAAATATATATCTGCAAAATATGACACAGATAATGCCCAGTTATTCCTTCCATCTACACAAAACACCATGCTACTACACGGGAGCACATCATGCAAAACCCTTCCCTCCCCAACACAGGAACACCCCCCCTATTGGTACTTGAAGAAATGAGTTTGAGGTAACTGAAAACGAGATGCCAGTTGTTGAAAGGATAGTAATTCTCCTTCTCTATAGATATTACCAAATCTTTTAATTCCTTTGTTGAACCAAGTAAATGTAATACCATCTCTCAGGGCTTTGGGAAAGATGGGGTTATTATAGAAAGGTGTTTGTTCATATATAGATCTAAGTCCTTCTGTTTGTTTACAGACTTCAATATATTTAAAGTGTTTTTCATGAAAGGATTGTTTATGAGACCTAGCAAAGCTTTAGGTGGGCTAATATAAGGTATAGATGCCAATGTAGCAGGGGTCAGACGCTCCTCCCCTATCTGTCTCCAAGAGGGTGAACTTGTTGTTGTATCTTGCCATACCCCCACAGCCTTTAAGAAACCTTCCTACTAAGTTGTTTGAAAAAGAACTTTGGGAATAGGAAAGGGCAAGGTTTGAAAAAGGTACAAGAATTTTGGTAATATATTAATCTTTACCCTCCCAATAAGAGAAATGAGTAAATCCCGCCATCTATCCAATTCTTCCCCAACCTTTTTGAGAAGTGGAGTATAGTTCAGTTGATATGTCTTCATAGTTTCAGAAGGAATTTGCAATCCAAGATATGTAATTTTCTGTGGTTTCCAACAAAACGGCTGGTCTAAGATTGGGTTCTGCATAGCTGCCCTGTTAAAAGGCATAATTATACTCTTCGATAGGTTTATTTTATATCCTGAAAAGGTCCCATATTCTTTCAGGATATCAACTAATGTTCGGAGTGAAATTTCTGGTTTAGTGAGGTAAAGTAAAATGTCATCAGCTATTTAGCGAGACCAGATGTTCACACCCACCTATACGAACACTATGGATGGATGGATGAGATCTAAAAGCTTAGCCAGTGGCTCTACATCCAAATAAAAAAGGAGCGGACTAGTGGGACAACCCTGTCTTGTGCCACGTGATAGGGAGAACTGTGAGGAAATGTTTCCATTAGTCAGGATCTGAGCTACCGGACATTTGTACAGTAATCTAATCAGACCTATATACTGAGGTCCAATATTCATCCTCTGTAAAACTTCAAACAGGTAGTTCCATTCTATGCGGTCAAAAGCTTTTCCCACATCTAATAAAGCTTCCAATACAGATTCTTGGTCAATCTCTACATAATGCATAATATGAAATTATCTTCTGATATTATCAGGAGATGAGCGGTTTCTTACAAAGCCTGGTTGGTCCATATCAACCAAGTCCGGAAGAACCTTATCCAGTCCGAGAGCTATGAGTTTCGCAAGAATAAATAGTGTTCACTAAAGATATTTGTTTATACAACCCACAAAGCAGAGGATCTTTCCCAGGTTTTAACAAAGCTGTGATCAGTGCCTGTTCAAGTGTGTCTGGGAACTTTTCTGTCTCTATGCCATAACTAAACATGCTGCAAAGAGGCTCAATTAGTTTGGGTAAAAATAATCAGTAAGGAATTTGTCTAACCCTGGTGATTGTCCCCCAGCAGTGTTGAAAATGGATTTCTTAATTTCCTCTGATGTAATCTCTTTCTCCAAGTGCTCTCTATCCTCATCAGTTAAAGTTTGTAAATTGAGTTTGTTCAAAAACTCATGCATTGTGGCAGGGGCATCCCCTTCAGACTTGTACAGTGTCTCATAAACTCCCTGAAGACTAGATTAATTTTCGGAGGACTGTGAACAACTGTGTTATTGGGTAGCTTAATAGAGCTAATAACTCTACCAGCATCCCCTCGTCTTGTCTGCCAAGCAAGCAACTTTCCTGCTTTATCTCCATGTTTGTAGTAGTTTTTATTTGTTCTCCTAAGAGCATTTTCCGCTTTATGGGTTGTCAAGGTGTTATATTCCAATTGCTTTGAGTCATATTTTTGCGGAGTTGAGTGTTACACTATGTTCATTTTCCAGATCTCTAATTTCATTCTCCACGAATCTACTTGAGCCTTATACATCTTACGAGCACCTGAACTAAAGGATATGTTTTCCTCCTCAGATACGCAAGGAGAGCTTCCCATAAAATTATGAGGAGGCAGAGTTGTTATTGGTGCTAAAAATGTGAGTGTTCAGAAATGTTACAAATGTGGGATTATTTAATAAGTATGTGCCAAACCTCCATCTTCTTGAGGGTGGTTGTGTTTTACTGACTGGTACTGGAGCCAGCAGGGCAGAATGATCTGATATACATCTTGGTAAGTACTTACACCCAGTAGTTAAACTTCCCTTGGCTGCATGAATAAGAAATAAGTCTATTCTAGAGTAACTGTTATGGACAGGGGAGTAAAAATGAGTGTTCTTTAACCTTTTGGTTGTGAAATTTCCATGTCCAAAATGTTTCATTTCTGCTTTTAACATTTTAGCTGCCTGTGTGAGGTTGATACTATTAGAGGAAGATCTATCACTGGAAGTGTCCAGTACCAAGTTAAAATCCCCTGCCATTATTATCTCTGATGATGGGCATGTTAGCTTCAAAAAGATGTCTTTGTAAAATTCTGGATCATCATGGTTAGGCCCATACACGTTCCCAATGGTAATGGGCTCAGTGTTAATGAAACCTTGAATGACCACAAACCTGCCCCCTTTGTCTTTAATCTGAGATTGTATCTGAAAAGGGCAATGCTTATTAATGAGTATGGCCACCCCTCTTGCCCGAGAGGTGAAAGATGAATAGACCTACCCACTCTCTCTTCCGTTTATCATGCTCAGAGTCAGTCAGGTGTGTCTCCTGAAGAAGAGCTACAGTATATCAACCTTATGCTGGTTTAGATCATTCAGAATGCGTTTGCGCTTGACTGGGCACTAAGTACCCCTAATTTCAAGTGTCATAAATGTATAGTTATTAGGTGCCGACATCTTTAAAGAAAATAAAAAACAGGGAAAAAGGAAAGAAACAAAATTGCATTGAGTGTATACAACTTGTTCAAAAGGAAATTATGAAAGTATAAAGTAGTAAACATCTCGTTAGCTAATACCCTGACCCTACTACAAACCCATCCAACCCCCTCTCCAACTGAGGGAGTTAAATAACCCATATCATTTGACGCTAGTCTTTAAACTCGATGTAATGTACCTGCTATGGATAGCACTGTTTCGAATTAGGTTAATTCTAAATGATATGTATATGGAATTAGAAGTACATTGACTGTTCCTTGTAGCATGAAAATATTGTTAGTCAAGTAACAAAATACAATTTGATTACAACAATAATGACCAGACTATTTAGCCCCACTTGAGCATGTGTCAACAACAACAACAACAAAATCCTTGGGTACGTTCATAGTCAACAATAGAGCCTACCCGCACACCCAAATGTCAACCAATCGGCATTGGCATCCCCATTGCGCCCTGAAATCTGTGCAGCACGGCGACAAAAGCGATGACCACAAACACACCCGAGCAGGTCAGGAAAAAAATACATCAAGCTATGATGTATAAATGAAAACATTTACCAGATGATAACTATCATCTCTCAAATATACAATAGGGACAAGTAGTTAAACAATCACCATCCTCCTCAATTCACCCTCCCCAAAAAATATTATATATACACACATGTACGCACATACACAAGTGTAAAGCTATCACCTAGCTGGCAATTAGGCAGCAAGCCAGTGTGTAGTTTATCCCTGCCTCGGTATCACTAAAGTTAGCATACATCTCTAACAATAAACAAGCCAGAAAACGTAATAGTAGCATACTAACATAGTTAGGCTTGAAACCCAGTCAAAAGCCACATAACTATTTAACCAAGCCCGACTGGACCTCTCTGCATAAAATAAAAGTATATAGAAAAAATGTAACTACCTGGCATAGTGTGTACACCCTTGTAAACTTAGCGAGCTGGCTAAATAGCACAGCCAACATTAGCTGTGATACAACTTTACCTCGCCATTATCATTATCACGCTAGCCATCTAGCCAGCCATCCAACCAGCCAGTCGATCATAAATTAATTTTGTTGTTTCCTCATGTGCTAACAGTTCACTATCCACTGTATCCAAGTTCAAAAGACAGTTCCTCGAGGTGCAGTAGACATGTACAAGTCAGGAAGTTATTTCCTCATGTATGTTTCAGCCATCTTCACAGAGTCAAATGTGCGCTGACCATTCTTGGTTTTGATCCACAAAGTCGCTGGGTAGCGCAGGCCACATGCCAAGCCAGCCTGATGCAGAAGTCTCTTCAGTGGGGAGAAAGCCACCCTCCTCTTGTGTAGTGTGGGAGAAAGATCCGGAAAGATCATGATTCTGGCATCTCCATACTTGAGCTCTCCCTTTGCTCGGGCAGCAGAGAGGATGCGAACAGTGTCATGGTACAGTAGAAATGTAATGACAAATGCCCTGGGTGCAACCTGGCCAGGCAGCCGCCTCCGTAGTGTGCAATGGGCCCTCTCGATCTCCTGTGGGTGCGCGGGACGGGGTAGATCCAGAATTTTGGGAATCCATTCCTGTAGAAAGGAGATCGTGTCTCTTCCCTCCACAGCCTCTGGGAAACCTTGAAGTCTCAAATTAATTTTCGTAATAATCAAATTTCTCCTCAAGTCTTCCAACTTCTTGTATTTTTGGTCCACTTCCTCGCAGATGTCCAGGATGGCAGCCTGGTGGTCAGCATGGTATTTTTCTAACTTTGTCACTCGTTCCTTTGTGACTTTCTGGTCTTTGTGGAGTTTATCGATCAGTACATCAATTTTGCTGAGGCGTTCAGAAAGTGTCTCTTGGATTTTTGTTATACCCTTGTCCATCTCCATTCTGAACCATGCTGGTGCTTCTTCCGAGCTAGCATCTGCTGAGGCCGAAGAAGGGCTATCAGAGAGGGGCATTTTTCCATGCCTCGTCTGAGGCTTTGACATATTGGGCATCTTTTGCTTTGGCGATACAATAGATGCTTCCAACTCACTATTAACGAACAGGTAAACCGTGTCAAAATGCCTTAGAATTGTTTGAAAGTTCGAGGACGCTACGCAGACGCATCTTGTTAGAGCTTCGCCATTGCCGGAAGTCATATGTATATATTTTAATAGCTATATATAATACAAATCGAGGTGCGGGCGATGGAAATGCTTTTGGCGGTTGATCTGCTTCTGTTCTGTGGGTGGCACTGTGTGCTCTTTTCGAAGGATAGGTCCCGGTCTCTATGGGGCCATGGGATTCAGGGGGTCGGGGGTGGTCTGCCGGGCATTGGGTTGACAACCCAACTCAGGATGAGGAGGGGTTTTAGTGGGTAGAATAGTGGGGACCCATTGGAGGTTTACTTCGAATCAATGCAAATATCATGGTACAGCTATATAGACACTCAATCATCATGTTACTTTTTAATGGTATGTTTACAAACATATATTATGATAAATAGAATTTAAACTTGTGTCTCTTTATGGTAATTGTTGAAATAAGTTTTGCCAGTTATATTTGCAGATAATAATAAAATATGCTCTATATTTACCTGGCTAAAAGAGAAGGAATATAATATATATTGTTTACAGGAAATTCATTCAACAATTTTAGTTTAAGTTTTGTGGAAAAGGGACTGGGGGGTGAAATATATTTCTCCCATGGGCAAAGAAATTCAAAACAGCAATTTTGATCCAAATGTGCAAATTGTCCAAACAGATCCTCAAGGTAGATGGCTGATTTTAAAAATGTTATTGGACAATCAATAAATATGGCTTATTAACCTATACGGTCCAAATAATGATGATCCAAGCTTCTTTGAATATTTATATAAGAATTTATCAGCTCTACAATCTACACTAGACTCTATTGTTATGGTGGGAGATTATAATACGGTTTTAAATACCTCTATGGACCATAAAGGAAATCACACTACAAATCACACTACAAACTCATAAATGTCATGGAAATATTGGAATTAGTGGATATATGGAGACTTAAATACCCTGACCTAGTGAGATATACATGGTGGAGGCGTAATCAGGCTAGTCGTCTTGATTACATTCTTATGTCATTCTCTCTGGCACCAAATGTTTAAAAAGTTTGATAGGGGACAGAATGTGAATGGAACATCACATACTTGGCAAAAATATTACTCTTATAGAATTTCCATGTGGTTGAGGATATTGGAAATTTAATCAAAGCCTACAGAATGATGATGATGATTTTAAACAGAACTTGTTTTTAACTAGGACAGAATAATTTATAACTGACTTTTTCAGACATACAGTGCCTTGCGAAAGTATTCGGCCCCCTTGAACTTTGCGACCTTTTGCCACATTACAGGCTTCATACATAAAGATATAAAAATGTATTTTTTTGTGAAGAATCAACAACAAGTGGGACACAATCATGAAGTGGAATGACATTTATTGGATATTTCAAACTTTTTTAACAAATCAAAAACTGAAATATTGGGCGTGCAAAATTATTCAGCCCCCTTAAGTTAATACTTTGTAGCGCCACCTTTTGCTGCCATTACAGCTGTAAGTCGCTTGGGGTATGTCTCTATCAGTTTTGCACATCGAGAGACTGAAAATTTTTCCCATTCCTCCTTGCAAAACAGCTCGAGCTCAGTGAGGTTGGATGGAGAGCATTTGTGAACAGCAGTTTTCAGTTCTTTCCACAGATTCTTGATTGGATTCAGGTCTGGACTTTGACTTGGCCATTCTAACACATGGATATGTTTACCATTCCATTGTAGATTTTGCTTTATGTTTTGGATCATTGTCTTGTTGGAAGACAAATCTCTGTCCCAGTCTCAGGTCTTTTGCAGACTCCATCAGGGTTTCTTCCAGAATGGTCCTGTATTTGGCTCCATCCATCTTTCCATCAATTTTAACCATCTTCCCTGTCCCTGCTGAAGAAAAGCAGGCCCAAACCATGATGCTGCTACCACCATGTTTGACAGTGGGGATGGTGTGTTCAGGGTGATGAGCTGTGTTTCTTTTACGCCAAACATAACGTTTTGCATTGTTGCCAAAAAGTTCAATTTTGGTTTCATCTGACCAGAGCACCTTCTTCCACATGTTTGGTGTGTCTCCCAGGTGGCTTGTTGTAAACTTTAAACAACCCCTTTTATGGATATCTTTAAGAAATGGCTTTCTTCTTGCCACTCTTCCATAAAGGCCAGATTTGTGCAATGTACGACTGATTGTTGTCCTATGGACAGAGTCTCCCACCTCAGCTGTAGATCTCTGCAGTTCATCCAGAGTGATCATGGGCCTCTTGGCTGCATCTCTGATCAGTCTTCTCCTTGTATGAGCTGAAAGTTTAGAGGGACGGCCAGGTCTTGGTAGATTTGCAGTGGTCTGATACTCCTTCCATTTCAATATTATCGCTTGCACAGTGCTCCTTGGGATGTTTAAAGCTTGGGAAATCTTTCTGTATCCAAATCCGGCTTTAAACTTCTTCACAACAGTATCTCGGACCTGCCTGGTGTGTTCCTTGTTCTTCATGATGCTCTCTGCGCTTTTAACGGACCTCTGAGACTATCACAGTGCAGGTGCATTTATACGGAGACTTGATTACACACAGGTGGATTGTATTTATCATCATTAGTCATTTAGGTCAACATTGGATCATTCAGAGATCCTCACTGAACTTCTGGAGAGAGTTTGCTGCACTGAAAGTAAAGGGGCTGAATAATTTTGCACGCCCAATTTTTCAGTTTTTGATTTGTTAAAAAAGTTTGAAATATCCAATAAATGTCGTTCCACTTCATGATTGTGTCCCACTTGTTGTTGATTCTTCACAAAAAAATACAGTTTTATATCTTTATGTTTGAAGCCTGAAATGTGGCAAAAGGTCGCAAAGTTCAAGGGGGCCGAATACTTTCACAAGGCACTGTATATACTCAGAGGACCATTATTAGCATGTTTTAACCACTCCTGTATAAACGGTAGATTATCAGACACTCAACAAGGTCTGATTTCATTATGACTGAAACAGGATCCAAGTGGTGTATATAGAAATCCAGTCCATTTAAACAATTGGGAGGCCTCTTACACTTCAGTGATGCAAAATATTCTAGCTAAATGCTTAGTGCATAGAATTCAAATGTTTTTTCAAATCAAAATAAATCAAATTTTATTTGTCACATACACATGGTTAGCAGATGTTAATGCGAGTGTAGCGAAATGCTTGTGCTTCTAGTTCCGACAATGCAGTAATAACCAACAAGTAATCTAACTAACAATTCCTAAACTACTGTCTTATACACAGTGTAAGGGGATAAAGAATATGTACATAAGGCTATATGAATGAGTGATGGTACAGAGCAGCATAGGCAAGATACAGTAGATGGTATCGAGTACAGTATATACATATGAGATGAGTATGTAAACAAAGTGGCTTAGTTAAAGTGGCTAGTGATACATGTATTACATAAGGATGCAGTCGATGATATAGAGTACAGTATATACGTATGCATATGAGATGAATAATGTAGGGTAAGTAACATTATATAAGGTAGCATTGTTTAAAGTGGCTAGTGATATATTTACATCATTTCCCATCAATTCCCATTATTAAAGTGGCTGAAGTTGAGTCAGTGTCAGTGTGTTGGCAGCAGCCATTCAATGTTAGTGGTGGCTGTTTAACAGTCTGATGGCCTTGAGATAGGAGCTGTTTTTCAGTCTCTCGGTCCCAGCTTTGATGCACCTGTACTGACCTCGCCTTCTGGATGATAGCGGGGTGAACAGGCAGTGGCTCGGGTGGTTGATGTCCTTGATGATCTTTATGGCCTTCCTGTAACATCGGGTGGTGTAGGTGTCCTGGAGAGCAGGTAGTTTGCCCCCGGTGATGCGTTGTGCAGACCTCACTACCCTCTGGAGAGCCTTACGGTTGAGGGCGGAGCAGTTGCCGTACCAGGTGTTGATACAGCCCGCCAGGATGCTCTCGATTGTGCATCTGTAGAAGTTTGTGAGTGCTTTTGGTGACAAGCCGAATTTCTTCAGCCTCCTGAGGTTGAAGAGGCGCTGCTGCACCTTCTTCACGATGCTGTCTGTGTGAGTGGACCAATTCAGTTTGTCTGTGATGTGTATGCCGAGGAACTTAAAACTTGCTACTCTCTCCACTACTGTTCCATCGGTGTGGATAGGGGGTGTTCCCTCTGCTGTTTCCTGAAGTCCACAATCATCTCCTTAGTTTTGTTGACGTTGAGTGTGAGGTTATTTTCCTGACACCACACTCCGAGGGCCCTCACCTCCTCCCTGTAGGCCGTCTCGTCGTTGTTGGTAATCAAGCCTACCACTGTTGTGTCGTCCGCAAACTTGATGATTGAGTTGGAGGCGTGCGTGGCCACGCAGTCGTGGGTGAACAGGGAGTACAGGAGAGGGCTCAGAACGCACCCTTGTGGGGCCCCAGTGTTGAGGATCAGCGGGGAGGAGATGTTGTTACCTACCCTCACCACCTGGGGGCGGCCCGTCAGGAAGTCCAGTACCCAGTTGCACAGGGCGGGGTCGAGACCCAGGGTCTCGAGCTTGATGACGAGCTTGGAGGGTACTATGGTGTTGAATGCCGAGCTGTAGTCGATGAACAGCATTCTCACATAGGTATTCCTCTTGTCCAGATGGGTTTGGGCAGTGTGCAGTGTGGTTGAGATTGCATCGTCTGTGGACCTATTTGGGCGGTAAGCAAATTGGAGTGGGTCTAGGGTGTCAGGTAGGGTGGAGGTGATATGGTCCTTGACTAGTCTCTCAAAGCACTTCATGATGACGGAAGTGAGTGCTACGGGGCGGTAGTCGTTTAGCTCAGTTACCTTAGCTTTCTTGGGAACAGGAACAATGGTGGCCCTCTTGAAGCATGTGGGAACAGCAGACTGGTATAGGGATTGATTGAATATGTCCGTAAACACACCAGCCAGCTGGTCTGCGCATGCTCTGAGGGCGCGGCTGGGGATGCCTTCTGGGCCTGCAGCCTTGCGAGGGTTAACACGTTTAAATGTTTTACTCACCTCGGCTGCAGTGAAGGAGAGACCGCATGTTTCCGTGGCAGGCCGTGTCAGTGGCACTGTATTGTCCTCAAAGCGGGCAAAAAAGTTATTTAGTCTGCCTGGGAGCAAGACATCCTGGTCCGTGACTGGGCTGGATTTCTTCCTGTAGTCCGTGATTGACTGTAGACCCTGCCACATGCCTCTTGTGTCTGAGCCGTTGAATTGAGATTCTACTTTGTCTCTGTACTGACACTTAGCTTGTTTGATAGCCTTACGAAGGGAATAGCTGCACTGTTTGTATTCAGTTATGTTACCAGACACCTTGCCCTGATTGAAAGCAGTGGTTCGCGCTTTCAGTTTCACGCGAATGCTGCCATCAATCCACGGTTTCTGGTTAGGGAATGTTTTAATCGTTGCTATGGGAACGACATCTTCAACGCACGTTCTAATGAAGACAGCTTTTTTTTTACATGGATGATACATTGGAGATAATATAAGACAAGTACTGGAAACAATAGAACATTATGAAATATTGGGGACACCAGGCCTGGTTTTCATAGCTGACTTTGAAAAGGCTTTTGATAAAGTATGACTGGAGTTAATATATAAATGCCAGGAATATTTCAATTTTGGAGAATCTCTTATAAAATGGGTTAAAGTTATATAAAGTAACCCTAGTTGTAAAATAGTAAATAATGGCTACATCTCAGAAAAAGTTTGAAACTGTCAAGAGGAGTAAAACATGGTTGTCCACTTTCGGCATATCTATTTATTATTGCCATCGAAATGTTATCTGTTGAAATTAGATCCAACAATAATATTAAGGGATTTGAAATCCATGGCTTAAATACATTGTACGCTGATGATACATGTTTTCTTTTAAATCCACAATTAGAGTCCCCCAACAGCATCATAGAGGATCTAGATACTTTTTCTAACCTCTCTGGATTAAAACCAAATTATGTGTTGGATCACAAAAAAATGCAACATTTACATTCCCGTGTAGTTTACCAATAAAATGGTCTGACAGGGATGTGGACATACTCGGTATACATATCCCGAAAGAAAGAAATGATCTGACTCTAATAAATTTTAATAGAACGTTAGCAAAAATAGATAAGATCTTGTTACCATGGAAAGGAAAATACCTGTCTATTTGTGGAAAAATCACCCTGAATAACTCTTTAGCTATATCACAGTTTAACTATCTGCTTTTTAAATTATATTTGGAACGGCAAGCCAGTCAAAATTTAAAGGGCCTATTTATATAATGAATATGAATTCGGAGGGCAGAAATTATTAAATATTAAAGCATTAGATCTCTCACTAAAGGCATCAGTCACACAAAAGGTGTACCTAAATCCAAAATGGTTGTCTAGTAAATTAGTAAGAATGACTCACCCCATGTTCAAGAATGGCCTTTTTCCCTTTATTCAGATTACAACCGCTCACTTTTGTTATTTGAAAACAAAATCATCAAGCCAAATAAAGTTGTTTAAAATTTCAGTTTAATCCACCAGAAAAGACAGAACAAATAATACAACACATATTGTGGTTAAACTCAAATATACTAATCGATTAAAAAAAAATGGAAATTATGTATGTCACACATGCAACTAACACAAATGGAAATGTCTGGTCTTCCCAAAATTACAATCCACTAATTGCAGCATTACTGCAAAAATGGAAGAGGCAAGTGGAAGAAAACCGTGATAAATAAATATATATATCAGTTTCATTTAAGGACCAAAAAAATTGACTGCTGTGCATATACATTCCTAATTAGTTCGGAAGAGATTTTCGATCTCAATTATGAATTGACACACAAAACGACACCGGATTCAAAACTTTGAATTTTTCCATTAAAATGATTACACAAAATGATTGCAAGCAATAGAATGTTATATATATGGGGGATACAATCTTCCCAGCTCTGCAGATTTTGCTGCCTGGAGTGAGAGTCATTAGATCATTTATTTTGGTACTGTCCATATGTAGCTCGTTTTTGGTCACAGGTCCAGGAACGGCTTAAAAATTGTAACATTTACCTAGAGCTAATGCTGTACTTTTTTAAGTTCAGTACTTTTGTGAAGCATCACAGCTCAGTTGAAAAATATATGGCAAAAAAAAATCCAAAATGGATGGTGTTAAGAGATAGATGGGAGGGGTTGAATTGAGCTGAAGGGTGGGACGAATAACAAGATAACAAATGTAAAACATACGGGGTCTGTAAAATGTATATACGTTCAGAACTTTTGTGAAATAGCAGTTACAAACGTTTCGGGTAACCTTCTACAAGCTTCCCACAATGAATTGGGTCAAATTTGGCCCATTCCTCCTGACAGAGCTGGTGTAACTGAGTCAGGTTTGTAGGCCTTTTTGCTTGCACACGCTTTTTCAGTTCTGCCCACAAATTTTCCATAGGACTGAGGTCAGGGCTTTGTGATGGCCACTCCAGTACCTTGACTTTGTTGTCCTTAAGCCATTTTGCCACAACATTGGAAGTATGCTTGGGGTCATTGTCTATTTGGAAGACCCATTTGCGACCAAGCTTTAACTTTTTGACTGATGTCTTGAGATGTTGCTTCAATATATCCACATAATTTCCCTTCCTCGTGATGCCATCTATTTTGTGAAGTGCACCAGTCCCTCCTGCAGCAAAGCACCCCGACAACATGATGCTGCCACCCTGATGCTTTTTCACGGTCAGGATGGTGTTCTTCAGCTTGCAAGCCTCCCCCTTTTTCCTCCAAACATAATGATGGTCATTATGGCCAAACAGTTTTATTTTTATTTAATCAGATCAGAGGACATTTCTCCAACAAGTACAATCTTTGTCCTCATGTGCAGTTGCAAACCGTAGTCTGGCTTTTTTATGGTGGTTTTGGAGCAGTGGCTTCTTCCTTGCTGAGCGGCCTTTCAGCTTATGTCGATATAGGACTCGTTTTACTGTGGATATAGTACCTATTTGTACCTATTTCCTCCAGCATCTTCACAAGGTCTTTTGCTGTTGTTCTGGGATTGATTTGCACTTTTCGCACGTTCATCTTTAGGAGACAGAACGCGTCTCCTTCCTGAGCGGCATAACGACTGCGTGGTCCCATGGTGTCTATAATTGCGTACTATTGTTTGTACAGATGAACATGGTACCTTCAGGGGTTTGGAAATTGCTCCCAAGGATGAACCAGACTTGTGGAGGCACTGAGTTTGAAATACATCCACAGTACAACTCCAATTGACTCAAATATTGTCAATTAGCCTATCAGAAGCTTCTAAAGCCATGTAATAATTTTCTGGAATTTTCCAAGCTGTTTAAAGTCAAAGTCAACTTAGTGTATGCAAACTCTGACCCACTTGAATTGTGATACAGTGAATGATAAGTGAAATAATCTGTCTGTAAACAATTGTTGGAAAGTAGATGTCCTAACCGACTTGCCATAACTATAGTTTGTTAACAAGAAATTTGTGGAGTGGTTGAAAAACTCCAACCTAAGTGTATATGAACTTCCGACTTCAACTGTATAGGCTGGAAGTAGACGGGGGAGTGGACATGATGCAGACAATTACATTGATGGAAGCAACAATCTATCCTCAATTTTAAAGCTGATCCACCCCCTAACAAAATGTGTGTTTTGGGTAGAGAGATGAGGTAGTTAAACACTATTATTGCACACAGAGTGAATCCATGCAATTTATTATGTGACTTGTTAAGAGCACATTTTTACTCCTGAACTTATTTAGGCTTGCCATTACAGAGGGTTGAATATTTATTGACTGAAAACATTTCAGCTTTTCATTTTGAATGAATTTGTTTAAGAAAGTGAAAATTCTACTTTGACATTATGGGCTAGTGACCAAAAAATCTCTACTTAATCCAATTCAGGTGTGAATACTTTCTGAAGGCACTGCATATTTATTATGTCAGTATCATTGTGACGCTGCAGTGATCATTGTACATGAAGGGGATATGAGAGTTGTGAGGAGCATGTCACCACAAACCATCAAAGGAGAAGTCACTACGTATGTGAGGAAGTTCTGGAAATGACCTTTGATGTAAAAAAAAATCCCAATTGCAATAACTTAATAACCAATGTATGACATGAAATATCTGCAACATACACAATGATCCACAACAATCAACAAACCACACATGACCATAATATACAGTACTGGCATGATTGCAATAGCATACAGGTTTTCATAAGGCGCTGCATTGAATCAATCTAAAAGTCCAATGAAAACAGATCAGTGATACAGCTGTTTATAGCTGGATGCAATGGTGTCTCTCTTATCTTCAGTCTGAGAGTTAACTCTTCTTCTCCAGCTCACGCGCTTCACCATATTGATCCACAGATTTGCTGTCTGTGCCTAGAGTGAGAGAGAGAGAGAGAAAGGGAGAGAGAGAGAGGCAGTAGACCACTGATCACAGGCTATTGATCGGCATTGGTCGCTCCAGTCGCCAACATGGTGTTCAGTTACCTTCAAGGGTATCAGCGTTTTGTTCTGCGGTGACGCTTTAGCACCTCGACCAGGCAAAGGCCACACATCAAAGAGTGAGGAGTATTTGACCGCCTGATGAATCCATTCACACCCTCATTGTCACATACAAAGGCCCCACTGTCTTTCTCCACCCATTCACAGATATGGGCCACAGTGCCCAGATTAGGAATGAACTCGTATTCAGCACTCACCAGTTTGTTAAAAGGTACACAAACTTGGATGCATATAGGCATCTAAATGTGTTGCAATAGAGGAATGGAAATAGGAAGGTGTTATTATGCGTCATCTGTATGTGTGTCAGATGAGATGAGTTGAGGGACTTCTCAGGGCGGAATGGTCAAATGCAGGTGAAGTTGTGGAGAGTACTACTTATGTGGCAGCTAGTTGTCAGGGGAACAATGCCACCGTTTAAATACAATCTATCACCCTCTCACCAGCAGTCATCTGTATCATCTCGCAACACAAATCTGAGAGCTTTTTAGCTACTGTTCAGGCTGTCCCAAAGTGCCTCTATAGGTGTCTGAACATTAAGACTTTCTTCCATGAATCACACCAATCATGTGTGATTTACAAATCACTCTCTGCACAAAACCCAAAATCGATAGGGTCTTACCAGTTTGTGAACATTATTACACTGCCAAAAAAAATACAGTAGGAAGAAGGGTTGTCCAATGTTGACCCTAATAATGTGATTGATCTAAAAAAGGAGCCTGAAGTGTCAGGAAGTCGGCCATACCTCTGTCTTTGCTGATAATGTCATCAATATGATAAACTTAAGACACAATTAGCCCGGGGCCAAGACAATGCAGTGGTCACTGGTGGGAATGTAGTCAGGTCAGGGCAGTAAAAGTGGTCAAGATGAAAGAGATTGGTTACAACCAAAATGGTTGTATAGTGCACTGCTTTTCACAGGGCCCTGGTCAAAAGTAGTGCGCTATATATGGAATAGGGTGCCATTTGGGATGAAATCATTGTCTCCCTTTAGGGACTGACCTCCGTTCATTTGAGTAAGGAAACAAAGGTTTTCCCTTTCCCTGGTTAACTAACGGTCACCCCTGCAATTCCACTATCCATTCTAGTGCTTCTATTTTTATATTGTGATTTATGAGTGACAGACTTTTGTCCCTTTGATCACAGAATGGTGAGGATGACACAATGACCTATCAATCACAGGTAATGTCACTGTAACAGACAGGTGGGGGTCACTCTGATCAGACTGTACCTTAATTGAAGTCTGGATTCATTTGGTTTCAGACACACACTTCCCCCATCACATCACAGACTGCAGTAGTGACCTAAAGTGACTCATCTTCTAATCGTACTGTAAGTCGTATCTTACTTGTAGTCCTTCTAATCATATCCCTGGTGATTTGCCATTTCAACATGTTGAGTATTTGTTTTGACATTAGTTTCATTGTATCAATCAGTACATCCTTTCTCTATTCCAGTGATGAAGATAAATGGCTTTAAAATCCTATGAAGCCATACACTACCGGAGTGAAGAAATTTACCATAGATGTCCTGTATTCAGGAAAGGGACTTTGATTATTTTACTTTGCGTTTCCGTCTTATTGTTGCTCGACCCCTCGCAGTCCACAAATCCAGAGGTTACCACAACTTTGGGTGAAAGGTTTCCAAACATCCTCCTGTTAGCATGACTAAAGGAATATTGAACATTTGTCTTGGACCCAGGACTGGGTTTAATCAAACAGACAGAAAATGAAGGCGAGGCGGGACCCAGGACTGGGTTTAATCAAACAGACAGAAAGTGAAGGCGAGGCGGGGAGATGAGGCGGATACACACATCTCTAAACTAACCTGTGGAGATAAATAAGACATGCAGGCAATAGTGATGAGGTGTTGTGTCTGTGTGTCTCTGTGTGTGTGTGTGTGTGTGTGTGTGTGTGTGTGTGTGTGTGTGTATGTGTGTGGGGGTGGGGGGGTATCAGAATGAGTCCTCTGGTCCCTGTGGGACAGACAGCAACAATGACAAGTTATGCCCAAGGAGATTCCCACCTGATTCTCTGCAGATCCCTGACAGATTAAAGCCTCCAGGACAATGAGAAGAGGTTTTCCTCTGTTCTGCTGGTCTGAGGCACACACTTCCTCATGCACCCGTTTCCCCTTGCCCAGGGAATGTTCCCAGCATTCCCCTGAGGAAGGGATTCTACTAACCCCCCAAACACATACACTCACTATCACACACACACAGCCATTTTGCCAAGAGAGGCCGGTGTATTCAGTGACATTATGATTTGCCTTTATTTAACCATGACAACACATTCTCTTATGCTGTATCAACATTGACTGGCAGGTATGTCAGTTGAGGACATAAAAGAAAGCGAGATCTTGCCCTGGTTCATTCTCTGATCTGCTTCACACGAGGGATTGTGGGATTGTGGACTCCAAACGGCACAGGTCACAGACTCTCACACAGGGAAGTAGGAAATTAATACGATCACACTCAACCACCACACAACCTTTCACATCAGCCATCTGAACGTCACCTGACCATTCAATCTGAGCACAACATTTCTTATCTGCTATCGGTCTCATGAAGCACATTAGTCATGAGATAATAAGAAAAAATAATATATATGTTTTTTAAAGTTATAAATATTATTGTCAAACATACATTCATCGCTTTGATTACGCAATTAAAAGGAATGATACTGAATAGCCGGATTATTACAGTTTTAGAGAGCGAGCTATGTTTCTATATTCTACGGGGCTTCAAAAAATGAAGGGTGCATGTGATCTTAACAAGCTGTTGCTTCACAGCTCAGCTTGCTTAAATGGAGGTTGAGGGTCAGATGGTATCTCATGTCATATCAATTAGAAAGTGACATTAATCATCTTAAGAAATGTGTAATTTCTAATTGCGGTGATGGAAGATGGAGAGAGGTGGAAGGTGTATGTCTGAGAACACCTGTTACAGTACATGCTACCCTCCTTAACCTCCTCTTCACTCCTCCCCCTCCCCCTTCAAACACCTCTCCCTCCCTCCCCTCCATTTCCCCCTCAAACAGGTGCTAGTCATAATCAGACCTAGACTAAACATTCATAAAATCACACAGATTATCACACACATGTATTGTATTCATTCCTGTAGGTCCTATAGGTCAGTGAATGCACTATGTGTGTTTTAGAATTAATTTGGTTGTTCGTTTGTATATTCATTCATTCATTTGTGTAGGTTTTCATGTCAGATTTGTTCTTCTTTTTTTTGGAATATACAAGTTCATGTAAGAGTATTGAAGATATTTATCAAAAAATAGTATGATGGAATATCCACAATAGTATTTTTTCCAATGAATTAACCATAATGTTTAAACTTGAGTAGTAAGTTAATTGGTAACCCTTTGCATGTGAAATCTATGGCTTTGACCAAGTTCAGGCTCTAATAGCCTGTGTGTGTGTCTGGGGATCTGAGTGCTAACATATATACGCCTTCCGTACCAGTGATTTAAACTAACACCACTGCCTCACAACTCAACACAAAGGACTCTGCAGTCTCATTGTGCAATTCCCAAGAAAGCCGCCCACAGACATTTATACAGCAAGTCTGGCGACCAGCAGCTCTACAGTGTGTCAGAACTTGCTTGGAAGGCGGACAGTTTGTGCTACTATGCCAAGGACAGGAAGTGCTCGCAGAGGGACAGGAAGTGCTCACCGCTGCAGTAGCCGAGGCTGGAACTGAGATAATGCCATTGTGTAAGCAAGCCAAGTGACCTCTCCCTGAGCGCGGAGCCCAGAGGCTGGCGTCGAGAGCCCTGGCCCCCACCCAGCTCCAGACTCCCCAGGCACGGGGTGTGGGACACGGGATGAGGGGGGATGGGCACGGGGAGTGTCGTCTCCCCTTATTGCCCCCTCCCCTCCTCTGGATGGAATCTGAACCTCACCTTGTAGAGGAAATGTGGCCACAACTCCAGACTTTATGACTTCTTCCATCAAAAGAGTGTATTTTTCTTTCCCACACACCAGGAGAGAGCCAAGGCATACACACACGAGGGTGCATGCACAAACTCTCACACACGCACGCTTTGGCCGCACGCACTCACATATACATGCACACACACTCGCGCACACACATGCACACACACTGATAGCAAATACACACTCGCACACACATCCCTTATGGAAAAAACACATGATTTCACATGTGAAATTTCACACATGAAATCATATGTGATGATATTTCCCATGAAGTTTCACGTGAATATTTTTCACATGAGATTTTGCAGGTGATGCCCTGTGAACAAAAATGACATAGTATGCTCCAGCAACATTCGACAACTATACCGAAAATCCTCAAATTGCTGAAATAAATAAATGAAATCAATGATGAGCGATTAGTCAGATTTACTGAAAACTAAAATAGCAGTGCAGATGGCACTCTTTTGCTAAGTGCAGCGATGTATTTTAGGTAATGAATCTGTAGGAGACTTCGAAGTAAGCCAAAGACTTTGTGGCACAGCAGAAAGCTCAGCTGTACCCCAAATCCATAGGTTGTGAGTTCAAATCCCAGGGGGGTCATATTGAAAGGTCAGCACTAAGTGATCATGTCAAATCTAATAATGTTAATTAAAGATGCTTACACCCTTGTAGCTGAACAGCATACCACTTACCTTAAAACTCTGTATCAATTCATAACTTCCCATACAAAAATCATGTTAAATGTGTAGTTTCACATGTGAAAATTGCATTTCCACATGTGAAATCCTATTTTTACATGTGAAATAGCTGTTTTCACATCTTTATTTGAAATTTTAAAACAAAAGAGACACATGAAGTCAATTGTTCACATGTGAAACCAAATGTTGACAATTTAGATTTCAACACCAGCTTTTCACGTGAGGAGAATAACATGTTTTCAACTCACATGTTGAAAGTTAATTTTTACACTCTCACATGTGGAATTGCACTTTCACATGTGAAAAACTTTCACAAGGAAAATTTTAAATCTCACATGTGGAACTCAAATGTTGTCAGCTGTAGTTTCATGGCATCACATGTTGAAATGTTGCATCCCCATGTCATCACATTTACTTCACGAGGTCATGTTTTCATGTGCTCAAATGTTTTCACGTGTAGTTTCATATGATGCTTTTACATGGTCACATATTATCACATTAGTTTCACATAAGATCACATGTGAAATTAAAGTGTTTTTTACATACAGAGGGATACAGGGATGCAGACACACACACACACACTCAAACTTGTGCGGTTTCAGTCCAGTCTCATGGGACTAGAGGCAGAAAACCGTATCAGGTCATCAGTGGTAAAATAGATGATGACAGTATTATAGCACCAGATCCTGCCCAGCGCTGGGCTGGGATAGAGACCCCCCCCCCACACCCCCCACCCCCACCCCAGTGTGCTCTGGAGCCTCTGCTAGCATCGGGACAGGACACGATGGGGTTGTATAAGCATCTCTCATATTTCTGTCAGCCCTCTTTGACCTGCGAGAGGAAAAGCTAAAGCCTGACATGTTGTATCTGACTGTATATACACAGAGTGATGGGAATGGCCTGCGGACAGAAGAAGAAAAGACAGAGCTGACAGGTTAAGCCCTGCCGACACTGATAAGGACCCCTGCAGTCTCTGGCTGGTGTTTGTATTCCTGACCACTATGGACACGGCTTGAATCTCGACTGCTTATTAAAACATTCAAATAGTGTTAGGTGTGTGGGTGCACTGATACACTGCATGGCTATTTGGCTGCAGCTGATTCAATCAACAGTAGGTCTCTCACCTCTCCTTGTTCTCCTGTCTTATCTAGGCCGATGACTCAGTACAGGCTTGTAGACACTACAAGTGGTGGAGTGTTCTAACACAAACATTTTAAACATTTCCTTTATTGCCATGTTCAAAACGTTGTACTTCTTTTATTTCAACATTTTTATGGAGATGTTTTTCTTCTATGACTAAATATATACACTTTCTCACTCTAGGCCTGTCTCATTCACACATATTGCTTTTGTGAAGGAGAGTGTTGTGTACTTGTCCAGGACCTGTGACAGAGTTCACCTGCAAGTCGAAGCAAGTTGAGAGCTTCAAGTTCCTTGGCATCCACATCACCAACAAACAACAAACTAACATGGTCCAAGCATACCAAGACAGTCAGGAGACTGAAAAGATTTGCATGGGTCCTCAGATCCTCAAAAGGTTTTACAGCTGCACCATCGAGAGCATCCTGACGGGTTGCATCACTGCCTGGTACGGCAACTGCTTGGCCTCCAACCACAAGGCACTACAGAGGGTAGTGTGTACGGCCCAGTACATCAGAAATCAAAGAAATTCCTGCGCCGACAGAGACGGCCGCCTCGTTTCGCGTTCCTAGGAAACTATGCAGTATTTTGTTTTGTTACATGTTATTTCTTACATTGGTACCCCAGGTAATCTTAGGTTTTATTACATACAGTCGGGAGGAACTACTGGATATAAGATCAATGTCAACTCACCATCATCACGACCAGGAATATGACTTTCCAAAGCGGATCCTCTGTTTTGCCCACCACCCAGGACAATGGATCGGATCCCATCCGGCGAACCAAAACAACGATGCCATAAAAGGGGCAGACGAAGCGGTCTTCTGGTCAGGCTCAGGAGACGGGCACATTGCGCACCGCTCCCAAGCAGACTACTCGCCAATGCCCAGTCTCTTGACAACAAGTCTGATGAAATCCAAGCAAGGGTAGCATTCCAGAGAGACATACGAGACTGTAACGTTCTTTGCTTCACGGAAACATGGCTCACTGGAGACACGCTATCGGAGTCGGTACAGCCAGCTGGTTTCTTCACGCATCGCGCTGACGGAAACAAGCATCTTTCTGGTAAGAAGAGGGGAGGGGGGGTATGCCTTATGATTAACGAGACGTGGTGTGATCATAACAACATACAGGAACTCAAGTCCTTCTGTTCACCTGACTTAGAATTCCTCACAATCAAATGTCGACCGCATTATCTACCAAGAGAATTCTCTTCGGTTATAATCACAGCCGCATATATTCCCCCCCCCATGCAGTCACATCGATGGCCCTGAACTAACTTTATTTGACTCTATGTAAACTGGAAACCACATATTCTGAGGCTGCATTCATTGTAGCTGGGGATTTTAACAAGGCTAATCTGAAAACAAGACTCCCTAAATTCTATCAGCATATCAATTGTGCAACCAGGGCTGGTAAAACCCTGGATCATTATCATTCTAACTTCCGCGACGCATATAAGGCCCTCCCCCACCCTCCTTTCGGAAAAGCTGACCACAACTCTATTTTGATGCTCCCAGCCTATAGACAGAAACTAAAACAAGAAGCTCCCGCATCCCGCTCTCAGGTCTATTCAACGCTGGTCCGACCAATTTGATTCCACGCTTCAAGATTGCTTCGATCACGTGGATTGGGATATGTTCCGCATTGTGTCAAACAACAACATTGACGAATGCGCTGATTTTGTGAGCGAGATTTTTAGCAAGTGCATCGGCGATGTCGTTCCCACAGCAACTATTAAAACTTTCCCAAACAAGAAACCGTGGATTGATGGCAGCATTCGCGTGAAACTGAAGCGCGAACCACTGCTTTTAACCAGGGCAAGGTGACCGGAAACATGACCGAATACAAACAGTGTAGCTATTCCCTCCGCAAAGCAATCAAACAAGCTAAACATCAGTATAGAGACAAAGTAGAGTCGCAATTCAACGGCTCAGACACAAGAGGTATGTGGCAGGGTCTACAGTCAATCACAGACTACAAAAGGAAAACCAGCCCCGTCGCGGACGACGATGTCTTGTTCCCAGTTAGACTAAACAATTTCTTGGCTCGCTTTGAGGACAATACAGTGCCACTGACACGGCCCGCTACCAAAACCTGCAGACTCTCCTTCACTGCAGCCGACGTGAGTAAAATATTTAACGTGTTAACCCTTGAAAGTCTGCATGCCCAGAAGGCATCCCCAGCCGCATCCGCAGAGTATGCGCAGATCAGCTGGCTGGTGTGTTTACGGACATATTAAATCAATCCTTATCCCAGGACCATATCAAGGACCATATCACCTCCACCCGACCTGACACCCTAGACCCACTCCAATTTGCTTACTACCCAATAGATTCACAGACGACGCAATCGCAACCACACTGCACACTGCCCTAACCCATCGGGACAAGAGGAATACCTATGTGAGAATGCTGTTCATCGACTACAGCTCAGCCTTTAACACCATAGTACCCTCCAAACTCATTATCAAGCTTGAGACCCTGGGTCTCGACTCCGCCCTGTGCAACTGGATACTGGACTTCCTGACGGGCCGCCCCCAGGTGGTGAGGGTAAGTAACAACATCTCCACCCCGCTGATCCTCAACACTGGGGCCCCACAAGGGTGCGTTCTGAGTCCTATCCTGTACTCCCTGTTCACCCACGACTGCGTGGCCACGCACGCCTCCAACTCAATCATTAAGTTTGCAGACGACACTACAGTGGTAGGCTTGATTACCAGCAACGGCGAGACGGTCTACAGGGAGGAGGTGAGGGCCCTCGAAGTGTGGGGTCAGGAAAATAACCTCACACTCAACGTCAACAAAACAAAAGAGATGATTGTGGACTTCAGGAAACAGCGGAGGGAGCACCCCCCTATCCACATCGACCGGACAGTAGTGGAGAGGGTAGTAAGTTTTAAGTTCCTCGGTGTACACATCACGGACAAACTTAATTGTTCCACCCACACAGATAGCGTGGTGTGGGTGGACCGAAGGCAAAGGCGCAGCAGCCTCTCTTCAACCTCTTCAACCTCAGCAAACGACCTGCCCTCCAGGACACCTACACCACCCGATGTCACAGGAAGGCCATAAAGATCATCAAGGACAACAACCACCCGAGCCATTGCCTGTTCACCCCGCTATCATCCAGAAGATGAGGTCAAAGCAGGGACCGAGACACTGAAAAACAGCTTCTATCACAAGGCCATCAGACTGTTAAACAGCCACGACTAACAGTGAGTGGCTGCTGCCAACATACTGACTCAACTCCAGCCACTTTAATAATGGAAAAATATATGTAAAAAATGTATCACTAGCCACTTTAAACAATGCCACTTAATATAATATTTACATACCCTACATTACTCATGTCATATGTATATACGGTACTCGATACCATCTACTGCATCTTGCCTATGCCATTCTGTACCATCACTCATTCATATATTTGTATGTACATATTCTTCATCCCGTTACACTTGTGTGTATAAGGTAGTTGTTGTGAAATTGATAGGTTAGATTAATCGTTGGTTATTACTGCATTGTCGGAACTAGAAGCACAAGAATTTCGTTACACCAGCATTAACATGTGCTAACCATTTGTATGTGACAAATAACATTTGATTTGATTTGATCACCGGGGTCAAGCTTCCTGCCATCCAGGACCTCTATTACCAGACAGTGTCAGAGGAAGGCCATAAAAATTGTCAAAGACTCCAGCCACCCTAGTCATAGGCTGTTCTCTTTGTTACCTCACTGCAAAAAGTACCGGAGAAGCTTCTACCCCCAAGCCATAAGACTCCTGAACAGCTAATCAAATGGCTACCCAGACTATTTGCATTAATTATTTGTTATTCTTATCTCATACTTTTTTTAGGTATTTTCTTGAAACTGCAGTGTTGGTTTAGGGCTTGGATGCAAGCATTTCACTGTAAGGTGAATACTTGTTGTATGCAGCGCATGTGATAAATAACATTATTATTTTATTTCATTTGCTTGGTCTTGAAGAGTGAGAACCAATTTTCACCACTCTAGACGACCCTTGTGTCCCCTAGCTGCGGCCCGGGTCCGGCCCTTCTCTTCAGACAATAAAGGCCGATAGATGGGTGTTTATTTAATCTCGACTGTTTTCAAATGTGTATTCACCAGCACCCCATCTAAGAATTTTTTTGAACGCTTTTTGTTATTAACATCATTTACATCCAGCCTCAGTCAATTTCTGTGAATGCTGGAAGCCTGTCAAAATGATGCGTAAATCTGCACTTTAGAACTTCCAGTTACCTAATCCATCATCCCAATAGGCCTACACAGATGAGATAGTCCATGTGTATTAGGCTTACATCTGAATAACATATAAAATCAAATATAAAACTGGAAAATAAGATTTGAAAGTGATGGTGCATGAGCAATGGAGAAAGTGTCTCCAACCAAAGCAGCATTTTAGTTGAATTCAAACGTTTGTGTGCATTAACGTTGACTTTTTTGGATATTAATTATTTGATAATTGCTAAATTTGATAGGCTGTAGGACAAATTATTTTCCCATATCATTTTAGAATGATGTATCCCAAATTATTTAGTGGTGTTTATTTCACAAACGCAAGATGTTCTAATTTAATCATAACTCCAAAATGCACAATAGCAATATTCCGTCTGTTTAGTCTTGAACTGTGTTTGGGCACCTAATGTGTTGTTTGTATTATGCATAGATGGCAGCGCTTGTCTCCGTGGGTGGCATTGCACTCCAAATAAGGCTGGAAGGCGGTTACTTCAAACTTTTTGCGCCTCAGGGGTGGGCACTCCCACCTTATGTTGATTGGTTGCTTGTGCTCTTATAGCATCCCCACCTCAGGGTAAAATAGTCAGCTCCTGGCTATTATCTAACAGTGACGGATATTTCCCATTCAGTTTGGAATCGTTACTCTTGCGTTAACGTTCATTGTTATATCTGTACAGCTAGGGGCACTTATGTTTTGTTGTTGTTTTTTTTGCTCGAGTTGCTGCGGTTGGTGTCGATAGAACAGACATGAGTAGTCCGGATGCGGGTTACGCCAGTGACGATCAGACCCAGACTAGGTGCGCGATGTCAGTCATGATGCCTGAAATGGGACACTGTCAGTGGGCAGACCCCCTGAGCCCTCTCGGGGACACCAAAGTGAAGAGCGAGTCGTGCGCTACCAGCTCCGGGAACCAGAACCGTGGAAAGACTGAGCCGCGGATCCGGCGACCCATGAATGCGTTCATGGTGTGGGCAAAGGATGAGCGCAAGCGCCTGGCACAACAAAATCCGGACCTGCACAATGCGGAGTTGAGCAAAATGTTGGGTAAGACAATACAATTATTAAGTATGTGAGCCTGTTACTGCCATGATATTTATAAAGACCAATGTGTATTTCTTTCATATTTCTTTTTTTAAATATATACACGACGAAAGCCTTAGTGAATTGTTATTTTAAACAGTGTGTTGTTTTCACGTGAAAGCATAGTGAATTTATTTGACAATAAATATGATAAATATTATTGAAGCCTACTTCAATGATTTTGGTTCGTAGCATTTGTGTAGTGACACATTTTCATGAAAAAGCTATCTGCCCTTACTTTGGCCATTCAAATATAGAGTAAGTAACTAATATCATTTCCAAATGAACTAATTACAACAATTACTACTTTTGATCAATAATAATAGTGATGTTATCATGTTACGAAATCAGTGTTCTCCTGTTGTTAAATTGCAAATGAGCTATTTTGGAGCACCACCAGTCTGCATGCCCGATGCCGCCATATAACTCATATCTGTTCTTGATCTGTAGGGAAGTCGTGGAAAGCCCTTCCTGTGTCCGAGAAGCGCCCCTTTGTAGAGGAGGCTGAAAGGCTCCGGGTCCAGCACATGCAGGACCACCCTAACTACAAATACCGACCCCGGCGGAGGAAGCAGGTGAAGAGGATTAAGCGTCTGGACTCAGGGTTCCTGGTTCATAGTGTGTCCGACCACCAGAGCACCTCCCGAGTGTGTATGGAGGGCCTGGGGCTGGGTTACCACCACGAGCATGGCTACCAGGTGTCGACTCAGTCCCTCGGCCACTACCGCGACTCCCAGGCCCTCGGGGGGGCTTCCTACGAACCCTACAGCCTGCCCACCCCCGACACCTCCCCACTGGATGCCGTGGAATCAGACTCCATGTTCTTCCCCGGCCACTCTCAGGAGGAGTGCCACATGATGCCTGCATACGCCTACCACTCCCAGGGGGCAGAGTACACGCCTCAGGACCCTCACTCCAACCAGTACGCCAACCACATGCTCCACAGACACCTCTCCTCCCCCACTGAGCAGCAGCAAGGCCACCAGGCTGGCCCCATGCCCCCCTCCTTCAACCAATTGGCTATGTACTACAGCCAGCATTGTAGCCCCAGTCACCCCAAGCGACACCCAGGACATGGGACAGGACAGCGCTCCCCTCCCCCAGACTCCCACCCAGCAGACCAGGTGGAGCAGATGCATCCATCAGAGCTGATAGGTGAGGTGGACCGGAGTGAGTTTGAACAGTACCTGAACTCTTCCAGACCTGGGGACATGACAGGCCTGTCTTATGGGGCACATGAGGCCAACATGCAGGGACCTGAGAGCCTGATATCCTCTGTGCTCTCTGATGCCAGCACAGTGTTCTACTGTAACTACACCTCCTAACCTCCTGGTCCTCCCTGTCTCTATCTACTACTGAAGCTATTACAGCACATAACCTGACCTCAAATGTCTCTTTCTGTCTCCTGTCACTATTTCTGTCTTCTCTCTTTCTCTCTCTCTCCCTCCCTGTCTCCCTTTCTCTTTATGTCTTTCTATTTCATTCTGTTACAATTGAAGGCCAGTGGGAACAGTGGGATCACTTTAATTTGAGGGTTCAAATTCAGTATGTTATTTTCTTTTTGTGTGAAGGGCGTTCAATGTGTATTACTGTATGAGCTAAGAAGCCATAGTATGACATCTGAATTGTAATGATGCTTGTTCACACATTGGTTTGGATTTTCTCTTTGTTCTGAAGAGGAATATAAATACATTTTCTGATAATAAATCATGTACAGCTACTATTTGAACGTTTTATGTATAGCTGTTTTATACTTTTGTACTTTTGAAAAATAAAGTTTTGAACCAAAATATGTTCCTTTATCGTTTTATGTTTTTTAATTACTTTACCCAACCTTTTCATTGATGAAATACAGCATTACACCAATTATTATATCAATGCGCCTTGGTAATAAGTAACCATATAGTTATTAATACAATGTTTTCATTGTTTATTTGAATCCATGTTAACATCATTTGAAGAGGTTACAGACCATGTAGCCCATACTTGTGTTTTATGTTATTAATAATCAAATTTGTTGAAACCGTTTTTTTATCCATAAGATAGATCACTTATTCCTGTACTGTATAGACATTAGTGGTAGCCTAGATTAATTTCACAACAATATTAGAAACATGTATCTGATCATTTTTACATTTAACAAATCCTCCACAGGCCTACAGTTCACAGCCATCTGCTAACCTTTGATAGATAATACATATTATATTTGAATGCTTTGTATATACTCAAGAAAACACATACATGGTGAATAAGCTGATGGTAGCGTTGTGGAACATTGGGGAACGGCTCACCGGGCAACAGAGTTAGTCCACAGTGGAAGGCTTTGGTCCGGCTTCCTGCCCCGGTTAGAATAGCGGTGATCTCAGGGTTTGACTTACAAATGACGCCTTGTTTTCGCAGCATGGAAGAACAGTTTATGTCCCGGATATCCTGTCTCTAAATGATTTAGTCTCCCCTGTCTAATGGCAGAGACAATTTAATATTTGTGTATTTACTACACCTATGCTAAATAATGGAGAGTCGTACAATAGGACTAAACATATTTATATGTTATATATATTTTCTTATAGCCAAATAAGAGGTATACTGTATGTTTTCATAGCATGGATTAATTCAGAAAACAGATAAAGTATATGGATATTTGATGTGGAATGGATGAGGAAGGTGTTGAGCACATCAAGACAACAATTCCTGTATATTTATAGTTGTGTGTACCATTTTATAAATAAAGATGTTCCTTTTGAAAGGAAGAGGTTCTTCTTCGAGGTGTCAAGCACCCTGACCCCAGAATCCATTTTTAGGACTTCAGAGGAAGCATGTTCCAAAGGCGTATATTCCTCCACTTTGTTCATGTCCAGTGTTTTGACATTTCTCCTATGTCACAGAAGCAGAGGTTGGATCTCAAGGTAAATATTCCCTGTCCTTCCCACAGACATAATGATGATGTCACTTTAGAGTTTGGAAATATTCAAGAAAAATAAAAGGTGCATTATAATTCTACAGATTAATCATATCCTAGTTTGGGTAAATTGACCTGTCCAGTCCAATTGAATTAATCTCAACGTATTGTGTTTTTTCTCTCACATAAAACATGCAAGATGGTCATTAATCAAGCATTGCATATGACTGGGATTATTTTATCTTTATTGTACTATTGTAACTTAACCACCCCAAACACACAAAAAACGCAGATAGGCTTCCCGCTTCCACCCCAAAAGAAACATGCCCTACAGATGAAACATTTGCAACCCCACCCCCAACCCGGACTCCGGGGTAGACGTGACTTAGTACAGTGCCTTGCGAAAGTATTCGGCCCCCTTGAACTTTGCGACCTTTTGCCACATTTCAGGCTTCAAAGATAAAGATATAAAACTGTATTTTTTTGTGAAGAATCAACAACAAGTGGGGCACAATCATGAAGTGGAACGACATTTATTGGATATTTCAAACTTTTTTAACAAATCAAAAACTGAAAAATTGGGCGTGCAAAATTATTCAGCCCCTTTCCTTTCAGTGCAGCAAACTCTCTCCAGAAGTTCAGTGAGGATCTCTGAATGATCCAATGTTGACCTAAATGACTAATGATGATAAATACAATCCACCTGTGTGTAATCAAGTCTCCGTATAAATGCACCTGCACTGTGATAGTCTCAGAGGTCCGTTAAAAGCGCAGAAAGCATCATGAAGAACAAGGAACACACCAGGCAGGTCCGAGATACTGTTGTGAAGAAGTTTGGAAAGCCGGATTTGGATACAAAAAGATTCCCCGAGCTTTAAACATCCCAAGGAGCACTGTGCAAGCGATAATATTGAAATGGAAGGAGTATCAGACCACTGCAAATCTACCAAGACCTGGCCGTCCCTCTAAACTTTCAGCTCATACAAGGAGAAGACTGATCAGAGATGCAGCCAAGAGGCCCATGATCACTCTGGATGAACTGCAGAGATCTACAGCTGAGGTGGGAGACTCTGTCCATAGGACAACAATCAGTCGTATATTGCACAAATCTGGCCTTTATGGAAGAGTGGCAAGAAGAAAGCCATTTCTTAAAGATATGCATAAAAAGTGTCGTTTAAAGTTTGCCACAAGCCACCTGGGAGACACACCAAACATGTGGAAGAAGGTGCTCTGGTCAGATGAAACCAAAATTGAACTTTTTGGCAACAATGCAAAACGTTATGTTTGGCGTAAAAGCAACACAGCTCATCACCCTGAAAACACCATCCCCACTGTCAAACATGGTGGTGGCAGCATCATGGTTTGGGCCTGCTTTTCTTCAGCAGGGACAGGGAAGATGGTTAAAATTGATGGAAAGATGGATGGAGCCAAATACAGGACCATTCTGGAAGAAACCCTGATGGAGTCTGCAAAAGACCTGAGACTGGGACGGAGATTTGTCTTCCAACAAGACAATGATCCAAAACATAAAGCAAAATCTACAATGGAATGGTTCAAAAATAAACATATCCAGGTGTTAGAATGGCCAAGTCAAAGTCCAGACCTGAATCCAATCGAGAATCTGTGGAAAGAACTGAAAACTGCTGTTCACAAATGCTCTCCATCCAACCTCACTGAGCTCGAGCTGTTTTGCAAGGAGGAATGGGAAAAAATTTCAGTCTCTCGATGTGCAAAACTGATAGAGACATACCCCAAGCGACTTACAGCTGTAATCGCAGCAAAAGGTGTCGCTACAAAGTATTAACTTAAGGGGGCTGAATAATTTTGCACGCCCAATTTTTCAGTTTTTGATTTGTTAAAAAAGTTTGAAATATCCAATAAATGTCGTTCCACTTCATGATTGTGTCCCACTTGTTGTTGATTCTTCACAAAAAAATACAGTTTTATATCTTTATGTTTGAAGCCTGAAATGTGGCAAAAGGTCGCAAAGTTCAAGGGGGCTGAATACTTTCGCAAGGCACTGTAAGTACAAATCTGGGACACCCCAATTAGTGTATTATGTTGATTCATATGGTATGTATTAATTTGTGGATGTCCATCATCCATTTCGTATATGTTACGAATTAAAAGTTGTATGAAATGTTACGAATTGCAATTTGGACAAAATGTAACAAATTCGCAAAATGTATGATATGTTACAAATTCCAATTTGTTTTTGCTAACGTTGGCTAACTATAGCTGGTAGCTAATGTTAGCTAGGCTAGGGGCTAGGGGTAAAGGTTAGAGTTAAGGTTGGGATTAGGAGTTAGGTTAATAGTTGCAAAGTAGCTAAAAAGTAGTAAGTATTTGCAAAGTTGCTAATTAGCTAAAATGCTGAAGTTGTCTGTGATGATTCGTACAAAAGACCTTTTGGGTTGCTCGACGTTCACGTTATATGCCCACCCTTCCACCCTGACCAATCACCTTACTTTAGTTTTTGCCTTGACCATTTGATGAGTACGAACACATACTGTATGTCTCATCATTGCTGACTGGTCCCTGCAGCAAACCATCACAAGTATGTGACTGGAAGAGGAGCAACAGAACGTATAGGGGGTAGACATCGGGGAAGGTGTCATTATCACGTTATAGGGAAGACCCAGATGCAGACAGTTTTGAAGTAACAAAAGTGTATTACTAGAACGGGGGGGCAGGAAAAATTACAGGTCAAGGGCAGGAAGAGGTCAGTATAATCCAGATCAGAGTCCAAAAGGTACAGGACGGCAGGCAGTCTCAGAATCAGGGCAGGCAGAGGTCAATAATCCAGCGTGGTGGGGCAAGGTGCAGGATGGCAGGCAGGCTCAGGGTCAGGGCAGGCAAAATGGTCAAAACCGGGAAAACTAGAAAACGGGAACTATAGAAAAGACAGGAGCAAGTGGAAAAATGCTGGGAGGCTTGACGAACAAAATTAACCTCTTGAAACTCCCCATCCCGGATCCGGGATCGTGACTAAAGCCTCAGGCTCATTAGCATAACGCAACGTTAACGATTTCTGAAAATCGCAAATAAAATTAAAATAATGCGTTTGCTCTCAAGCTTAGCCTTTTCTTAACAACACTGTCATCTCAGATTTTCAAAATATGCTTTTGAACCATAGAAATTGACTAATTTGTGTAAGAGTATGCAAAGCTAGCATAGCATTTTGTGTAGCATGTAGCACGCAACATTTTCACAAAAGCCAGATAACCAAATAAATAAAATCATTTACCTTTGAAGAGCTTCTGATGTTTTCAATGAGGAGACTCTCAGTCACATGCCAAATGCGCAGTGTTTCCTGAAAGCGTCTGTGTGTAGGAGAAATCGTTCCGTTTTCTACATTGCGCCTGGCTACTGAAACGAACCGAAAATGCAGTCACCTACAACGTAAAACTTTTTCCGGATTAACTACATAATATCGACCGAAACATGGCAAACGTTGTTTGGAATCAGTCCTCAAGGTGTTTTTTCACATATCTCTTCATTGACATGCAGTTCGTGGAAGCTTGCTTTACTCTCTGTATTGTTTGGAAAAATACTGGCAGGTGACTTTTGCGCACCAATTTCGGCGCAGGACACCGGGCGGACACGTGGTAAATGTGGTCTCTTATGGTCAATCTTCCAATGATCTGCCTACAAATACGTCACAATGCTGCAGACACCTTGGGGAAACGACAGAAAGGGCAGACTCATTCCTCTTGCGTTCACAGCCATATAAGGAGATCATGACAAACAGAGCCTCAAAAATCCTTGTCATTTCCTGGATGCCATCTCATCTTGGTTTTGCCTGAACTCACGTTAAAGGGCACGCACAGAGAAGATCTTTGTATTTCTGGACACGTCAGAGTGTTTTCTTTCGAACAGTAGCAATTATATGCATAGTCGAGCATCTTTTTGTAACAAAATATCTTGTTTAAAACGGGAACGTTTTTCATCCAAAAATGAAATTGCGCCCCTAGAGTTCCAAGAGGTTAACTGGCAACAGACAAACAGAGAACACAGGTATAAATACACAGGGGATAATGAGGGGAGATGGGAGACACCTGGTGGGGGGTGGAGACGAGCACAAGACAGCTGAAACAGATCAGGGTGTGACAGAAATATTGAATTGGGGGCAAACACAGGAGAAGTTTATATGCAAAACAAAAATAAAACCCTGGGTCTAAGCTGGCAACCCATAGTCGTCTTGAAAGCACCATAAGTCAGTCGAGTGAACCTTCCCTTGTCACAACATCTTTGGTCTGACAGACGCTTACGTGACAACCAGACTGCATTGTATAAAGACAACAAACATGGCACCACACAGAGCTGGAAAATAGCTTAGCATTAGCTGATCATAATCAGTACAACCTTCAAAAAGTATTTTAAACATCATATGTGTCCATTACAATCTTTGCAAGAATCTGTTGGAATGATTTGTCACAAGTACTTGAAAACATGTGAATAAAACAGTAAATATATTATGCTTCATACATACATATGGTATGCTACAGTAGAAACGACAACACGATATTTACAGAAAATAATGCACTTACTTTGATAGGAACGCACACATGACCAAAGTTATTATTTGTAAGGAAAACAACAATGAAGGCAATGCGCATCATCAGCCAGAAAATGTGCCAGGGGGAATACATTTGGATTTCGTTACAAAATTGCATTTTTTATTCTAATTTGAGTGTCCCGGATTTACATTTACTATGTTACGTCTAGTCTATGAGACCAAGCTGACCCCCTCTATAACAGGTGACACACTTTCCCTAGGGCTCGGCTGGGGAATCCCGTCTAATTGGTGTGAATCTGTGCAAATTCAGTCTGCAGCTGGGTTTAACTTTAGCCTCTCTGTTGTGATAGCTAATGGCTGGCATAAGGACAGGCTCAGACCACTATCACCACAGCAGCACTCAGGATCAGCGGAATTGGTGGGTGGGGTTCACCTGTACAGACTGGGGTGGGGTGGGGTGGGTGGGTGGGTGGGGAGGCAGTTACCCCCTGTGAGAGCTAATGTTATCTCCCCCCACTAATTTGATACAAATGATGGGCGCAAACCGCGGAGTAAATTTGCTGTTTTAATATTCAGGCCAGAGAGAGAGAGAGGGGCAGGTGACTCGAAATATGTATGCTCAAGAACTGTTGGAATCTCCACAGCGAATAGAAATATGTTGAGCCGACTCAAAGCTCAGAGACTGATCTACAGCTGATATTATCACAGACAAATGTATAGGAGATGACAGGCATTGTTTTGGTGTGGCAAATTGTCATTTTTAAAATACTTGATAAAATACAGGGCAATAAGATGGATAACAAAAGATTAGAGAGAGAGAGCGAGAGCTAGAGCGAGAGCGAGAGAGAGAGAGAGAGAGAGAGAGAGAGAGAGAGAGAGAGAAAGAAAGAAAGAAAGAAAGAACAAGACAGAGAGAGAGAACACTGATAGACAGTCTACAGCCCAGGAAACAGGTCCTTACTGTGTGTTCCTGCGTACTGTGCGAAGTGATGAGAGTCCTGAGGCCTGTCTGTCTGACAGCGAGTGGCCAGCCAGGCCGGGACGGGGTGGGAGTGGAACAGACAAGGAGATTACCGCTAGGCTTGCCTGGGCGGCTCGTTACATTAACACACAAGCACTTAATCACAGCATTGCACTAATCTCACCTCAGGTAACTGCCTTTCACAAATACAGCTTTATTCAAACACAAATACAGTTACAAATACAGCTTTGGGGTAAATTTGGGCAGTCATGGTAAAAAAAAGTGTCATTCACTACCATAAAGTCAAAAACAGCTTTAGCCAGGACTGAACACAAAGAAATAGATTACACCTCAATAAATGACACAAATGAACACTATTGAAAATGATATGTCCCTTATGAATGACACAGTCTCTGTGTTGTAATAGAAAGAGAAGACCCATTCTATGTCTTATGAATAGTATTTGTCTTGAAAAATCTGGCTTTGCCCCCGAGCCTCCAGCAGAGTTTTTGTCAAGGGTTACGAGCCATATTCAGATGTGAATAGTATCACCTTAGAACATTGGTTATGTAATTATTACCCCAGCATGTGCTTTATTCCAGAGGACTTTTCACACAGCATTAGTTTTTCCAAAATGCCCCCTGTAATTATTTGTTTATTTTATTCAATTGAGTCTTATGACATAGCCTGGAGGCTTTTATTCTAGGCATTAAAATATTTCAACAGATGATAAAAGGCTAGACTGAAAACTCGTATTTGGCTGCCAAATGTATAGGTGTCCACATAATATTTATAAATTCGGTTTCACATCCACATCTCAAACCAAAAATCTAAGTGAAAGAATAGGACTAAATCAACTCAAAATGTAAAGTGCATTTAAAGTTTGATTTGATTTGATGTAGTTCTATTCTTTAACTTAAATGTTTGGTTGAGATGGACATGTGAATCCAACATTTCAATGTTCTTTTGTGCCATTGTCAGTGGCACAAAAAATACATCTCATTCAAATGTTGATATTTGGTTGAGTTGACAACCTAACACAATTCAATATAACTTTTACAATACAGTATATAGCCAACTAACTTGTCGACAAGTTAAGAAATTATATTGAATGCACATGTCCAACTAAACCCAAAATACAAGTGGAAGAAAAGGATTGAGCAAGTGGCTAAAATTTAACTAAGCATTAGTTACATCTCCTTTAAATGTTGATATTTGGTTGCGTCAACTACACACAATTCAATAGGACTTTGTAATATAGTGAATAGCCTAAAGTTAAGGCTATCTTACAAACTAATGCAACAGCATTTATTCAACCTTAAAATGAGTAAAACATCCATGGCCACATTTTGAGGTTACTGTAACTACAAATGTCTTCTTATGTAATCATAGAAAGTGTGCATGTTGAAGATAGCATGCAAAGGTCGCAGGTCTGTGGAGATCTTCACAAATGCTCTAATAATCTGCACAGAATCTCAAACAGCATTGATCACTTTCACTATGTACTTTTCATGTAATCTCAACTGCAATCCAGGTCATTTGGTTGTGCTATTAGATTAAACGTTGATAACACATTAACTCATTGTACAACTACAACATATTTGACATTGTATTACCATTTGAACGTTGTTGTGCATTTAGATGGTTGAAAGCGTAGTGATGACACATTGGGAATTCAACAAACATCTGGCTGTCTTTTTGAGTAGGTGAATAAAGGATGAAATCTCATTGATCAATGTCTCAACCAATCATTACCCACATTTCCACATTGAAAGGACATTGTGTGCCCAGTGGGCTGGCTGTCAATGAAGTTATTGACAGCGGATTGCATACAGTATGTTAGACAGCTGCAGAAACAGAGGAGGGTGTGTCTGCTCCCTGTCTAAACCAGGGTTTGGTGTGGATGGTTGTTCTATTGTATAATCCCAGGCAAATGCACTCCTTCTCTGGGCCTGATCAGTTTCATAGCCCCTGCCTGTCAGAACGACCAGTGTCCATTTGTGTTGCCACTAAATATAGTCCACATCAAGTCAATATCTGCTCCATGCAGTGACACAATAGTTTATTTTTCCTCTGATTCGGGCCCTTGTCTTGTCTAATAGCTATCGCAGGAGTGGGTGTGGGTGGTGTAGAAAAATTATCTGGATTCCTTCATTTTGTCATAACCTCAGTGACGATATCAGTGATTCTCTAAGTGGATCTACACACCATTTCCTGAGACATCAGCCTTACAAGACTCTTATGCAATATTACTACACAGCTTTTATGCTAAATTAGTACACCATGTAATTTCTACCTGAAGGAAAAGGGGCAATGTAAATATGAACAAACTAATAAATACTAGTACTCAAATAAAAACTATCTTAACAGCAGAAGAGACACTGCGAATGTCTTTACATTAAAAGTTCATAGCTCTAGCCTTGGTCGTCGGAAAAAGGGATTGAGTCAGAGGTAAATAAACTCCAGGGCTGTTCTGATCAGCTCTCTGTACTCTTGTTCCAAGTCCCTCATGGCATCTCCAGGCATTTTTAGCTTGTGTCCAAGCGGGTAGTGATTAGAAGATGACTACATCAGCAGTCAGTTTCCTCTCCGCTGTGTGTTTTCCTATGGAGGGCGGATAGGTGGGGGTATTGGGAAGCGAGGCCATGGTAGAACTCACACATACAGTGCCTTCAGAAAGTATTCACAGTATCCACATTTAGTTGTGTACAGCCTGAATTTAAAATGGAATGAATTTAGATTTTTGGGGGGAAGGGTCACTGGCCTACACACAATACCCCATAATGTCAAAGTGGAATTCTGTATTTTGATTCTTTTTTTTAAACGAATGAATCAAAAACAAAAATTGGAAATGTCTTAAGTCAATAAGTATTCAACACCTTTGTTATGGCAAGCCTAAATAAGTTCAGAAGTCAAAATGTGCTTAACAAGTCACATAATAAGCATGGATTTTTCAATGACTACCTTATCTCTGTACCCCACACATACATCTGTACGGTCCCTCAGTCGAACAGTGAATTTCAAACACAGATTCAACCAAAAAGACCAGGGAGGGTTTCCAATGCTGCACAAAGAAGGGCACTTATTGGTAGTAGACATTGAATATCCCTTTGCGCATGGTGAAGTTATTAATTACACTTTGAATGGTGTATCAATACACCCAGTCACTACAAAGATACAGGTGTCCTTCCTAACTCAGTTACCGGAGAGGAAGGAAACCGTTCAGGGATTTCACCATGAGGTCAATGGTGACTTTAAAACAGTTACAACGTTTAATGGCTGTGATCAGAGAAAACTGAGGATGGATCAACAACATGGTAGTTACTCCACAATACTAACATAATTGACAGAGTGAAATGAAGGAAGCAAGTAAAGAATGAAAATATTCCAAAACATGCATCCTGTTCGCAATAAGGCAATAAAGTAAAACTGCCGAAAGTGTGGCAAAGAAATTAACTTTATGTCCTGAATACAAAGCGTTATGTTTGGGGAAAATCCAACACAACATATCACTGAGTACCACTCTTCAAATTTTGTATGTATGCCTGTCATCGGCAAGGACTAGGAAACTTTTTATGATAAAAAGAAACGGAATAGAACTGCGCTAAGCACAGGCAAAATCTTAGAGGAAAACTTGGTTCAGTCTGCTTTCCAACAGACACTTGGAGACAAATTCACCTTTCAGCAGAACAGGCCAAATATACACTGGAATTGCTTACCAAGACAACATTAAATGTTCCTGAGTAGCCTAGTTAGAGTTGTGACTTAAAATGGCTTGAAAATCTATGTCAAGACTTGGAAATGGCTGTCTAGCAATGATCAATAACCAACTTGACAGAACTTGAATAATGTTTAAAATAATAATTTGCTAATATTGTACAATCCAGGGGTTCAAAGCTCTTAGACTCACAGCTGTAATCACTGCCAAAGGTGATTCTAACATTTATTGACTCAGGGGGTTCAATACTTGCTGTATCAAGATATATTAGTCTTTTAATTTTTTATATATATGTTTTTTTTTACAAATGTTAGAATTGCTCTTCCATTTTGACATTACAGAGTATTTTCTGTAGTTGGTTGACAAAAACAACAACAATTAAATCAATTTGAACTTTGTAACACAACAACATATGTAAAAAGTCAAAGGGTGTGAATACTGGTAGTAGTGGTGGTGGTGTTTGTGCCCAGTTTCCCCTGTATGTCAAGACTACTTAATTAAGGAAACCTCAGGAAATAGTCTCAGTGAGTTTCAATAGTCTCAACCTCTGCAGGCCTGTCACCGGACATTGTAGTTTACTCATTGACAAACAGTGACTAACTTTTACCAGTAATATGATGGGTTCAGCATAACAAGGAATAAAAAATAAAAAAATGTGTTTTGAATAGAACCACCCATAAAAGAAAAGTTACACATGACTGAATGCTGACATTTTATTGCCAAATAAATAACTAAATTAGTATAAGTTTATAATAATTGGAAACAAGGTATAATGAAGCTCATTTCTATTCACAAAACGATTTTGTCTGTGAATAAATTAAATACACAATATATTAATCGATATGACATAATATTTTAGAATAAAAATTTCCTTTGATAATATGCCTACTAATATAACCAGAATTTTGTGTTTTTTAAAATCCATTAAACAAAATTCCTATTGAAAAAATATACTATTATCACTGGCAGTGATAATATGATAAATGTGGACCATTGTGTTTTATTTCTGTGGATTTTTGAATCTTTCTGAGAGCACCTGTCCACACTTCCTCGTCCCAATGACTCCTGTTTGCTCTATCCATGAACGATTGGCTGGGAACATCCTCCATCCGGGAGGAAACCTTGCTCCATAAAATTCACACCGCTCTTCCCATTTTGGGATCACCAGGAGGATTTCCTAAAAAAATTATACATGAATATAAAATCTAAATAAAGTGAGAGAGGGCAGAGTGTCATGGCCCGGGTCAGGCCCCTTTGTTGTGTGTGTGTGTGTGCGTGTGTGCATATGTGCCAGTTCAGGTGCAGTTTTAAAAACACCGGCGTAGCATAAACAACAGGGATATAGCCTCACACCAAGTGCTGAGAATGCCAGTAACAGGATTTACCCACACGGGTGCATCTGCAACAACAGATAGTCCCTAGCTGCTATGATTCTTTTCTCATATTGTCATCTATGGCGTAGGTAGGTGGCCTATACTTTAATGCTTGGTAGTTACTGTTGATAGACTGTCTAACTAATAATAACGTATAACAGTAGTATTCAAAGTTGAAGGATTAAAATGTAAATATAACAGATTTCTCTTAATTCATTAAATCAAAATGTGCCAATATGTTTACCCGCAGTACTCAATTAATTAATAGTGGATCTAAAGTTAGGATTTCAGAGGTCTGTCCTGCTTTTTTAGATTGTTTCCTACACAGGAAAGTAGATGTCTCTCTTTAAGTTGGAGCTTATAAGAACTTCAAATAAATTATAAACCCATTGTATCATTAAAATAGCAAACAGCTTACTTCCAGTTCCCCAAGAACAGACAACGGGTTCTCCTCCATTTTTCAAGTAGACCTACAGTCTCTTTTCCAGTATCTAGGCCCAGTTTATTATTTTCCATAAATTGACACAAAAGGCATTCAACTACTGAAGGCTAACTCTCCTGCTTTCTCAGAAGTTTCTACATGCAATTAGTTTTATGTTCATAGTTGTATGTTTATAGTTCTATATAATGAATGAATATAATATTATACAGTTTTTTTTGTACCAGCAAATTAATGCCTTTAGAAAAAGTTAAGAGCTGAGCTGAGAAGAGAAATAAGATTTCCCGCCAGAGGGCAGCCTCGCGCAGTTTGTCAGCGTAGCACGCGTTCAACTGAATATTTCCACAGGCACCTCGCGTGCTGCTGCTGCTGCTAACTATTACATCGTTTTCCCGCGGTTTGGCAAATTATTACAGTGTCACCAAACTATTCCTTTCTAGCAACATGGTTCATGTTGAAGTGGTAGCCTATGCCAAATAACCACTTACAATTTGAAATGGTAAGGTTACACAGGACACTACTCTTCTTATTTTTTTACTCAAAATGCACCAGTCTGCCTAAACTAATCAGACGTTTTCCTGATCCACATACTGTGACATTGAGCAATACCTTTGTTGTTTTCTCGACATAGACACGGATAGGGTGGGTTAACTGGCTAGTTGTTTTACCGTGTTACTAATAATAGAAAAACAATGAGTACACATGTCCTCACTCCCAATACATATCTTGGAGAAATAACTAAGATTACAGTTGTGTTTAGTACTATAGTATCCCAGGAAAATAGGCTAAATTGTTGTTTTTGTTGATGATGAGCAATTTGTCTTCGGGCCAGTTTATTTTATTTTTATTTTACCTTTATTTAACTAGGCAAGTCAGCTAAGAACAAATTCTTATTTTGTGAACCTATGTTTTGGCAAATTAGGCCAAATATTGTATTTGCTGTGTTTTTTGCAGACTTGTACATTGGGCCAGAACAGAAGCAGTTTGACACTGACTGTGTAAAGAGACTCCAGTGTGCCAATATAAAGTTAATGGGATGCCTACTGTGTGCCACATACTAAACCGTGTCAGATGTCAGGGCCTGAGGTGTGCAGGTGATGTTGGGATTTGCAGATGGAGTTGTTGGTAGGTAAGAAAGAGTACCATCATGTGAACAACAGTGGGTCCTACATGAGCATACAGTAGAGGGAGGGGTATCCTGGGCCCTAGTAATCCCCATCACAGCTCACTGTTTGGTCACTCTACCACACAGGGTCACGGTTTAGTTTCAGAATTCTGCCTGTGTGCTCTATTTGCATAGATGTTGTTTTTGAAAATAATTCCTACAGAGGGATGTCATTCTGTGCTGTTGTGTGGTTATGCTGTCTCATTTTAATGTTAGAACAGGGTTGTGTGTTAAACAAGAATTGCAAATTATATAGAGAGATACAGAGGGGAGGAGAGGAGGGCAGAGAAATAGCTGAGGGATAGAGGAGAGGGGGGTAGGGTGTGTTTGTGTGTGAATGTGAACAATTTGATTGAGTGTTGTGGGCTATATGTAGGCTACAGTTTGAAGGGATAAAGCCTGAGTGGCTTTACTTGAATTACACGTGGTCTTCTTAAATTAGGTTTATACAAGTAATCAATGATATGAAATAATAACATTTCAGTCCGTTGCATCACAAAATTCCTATGTAGTCAGATTTTTCACAAGGACCACAGTTCTTCCCATTTTACTGGAAGAACTGTGCAGATACACATTTTGGTAACAGAATAAAACTGAGGGAGACTTTACCATAATTCTGTCACCAAACTTGACATCTTGTTACGGCTTTCTAGGTGGGAAGGAGAGTCAGACCAAAATGCGGCATGTAGATTGCGATCCATGTTTAATAAACAAATGTAAAACACAAATCAATTACAAACACTACAAAACAAAGAACGTAACGAAAACCGAAACAGCCTATACTGGTGTAAATAAACACAGAACCAGGACACTAAGGACAATCACCCACGAAACACTCAAAGAATATGGCTGCCTAAATATGGTTCCCAATCAGAGACAACGATAAACACCTGCCTCTGATTGAGAACCACTTCAAACAGCCATAGACTTAACTAGAACACCCCACTAAGCTACAATCCCAATACAAACACACCACATACAAAAACCCATGCCACACCCTGGCCTGACCAAATAAATGAAGACAAACACAAAATACTTCGACCAGGGCGTGACAGAACCCCCCCCCCCCAAGGTGCGGACTCCCGGACGCACACCAAAAACTATAGGGGAGGGTCCTGGTGGGCGTCTGTCCATGGTGGCGGCTCCGGCGTGGGACGTGGACCCCACTCTATCAAAGTCTTAGTCCCTCCTCCTCGCGTGCTTGGATAGTCCACCCTCGCCGCCGACCATGGCCTAGTAGTCCTCACCCAGAACCCCACTGGACTGAGGGGCAGCTCGGGACTGAGGGGCGGCTCGGGACTGAGGGGCGGCTCGGGACTGAGGGGCGGCTCGGGACTGAGGGACGGCTCGGGACTGAGGGACGGCTCGGGACTGAGGGACAGCTCGGGACTGAGGGACAGCTCGGGACTGAGGGACAGCTCGGGACTGAGGGGTAGCTCGGGACTGAGGGGTAGCTCGGGACTGAGGGGTAGCTCGGGACTGAGAGGAAGCTCAGCACTGAGAGGAAGCTCAGCACTGAGAGGAAGCTCAGCACTGAGAAGAAGCTCAGCACTGAGAAGAAGCTCAGCACTGAGAGGAAGCTCAGGCAGGTAGTTGGATCTGGCAGATCCTGGCTGGCTGGCGGTTCTGGCAGATCCTGGCTAACTGGCAGATCTGGACGAGTCTAGCTGACTGGCAGATCTGGAAGAGTCTGGCTGACTGGCGGATCCTGGCTGACTGGCGGGTCTGGAAGAGTCTGACTGACTGGTGGATCTGGAAGAGTCTGGCTGACTGGCGGATCTGGAAGAGTCTGGCTGACTGGCGGATCTGGAAGAGTCTGGCTAACTGGCGGATCTGGAAGAGTCTGGCTGACTGGCGGATCTGGAAGAGTCTGGCTAACTGGCGGATCTGGAAGAGTCTGGCTGACTGGCGGATCTGGAAGAGTCTGGCTGACTGGCAGATCTGGAAGAGTCTGGCTGACTGGCTGATCTGGAAAAGTCTGGCTGACTGGCAGATCTGGAAGAGTCTGGCTGACTGGTGAATCCTGGCAGACTGACGTATCTGGAAGTCTGGCTGACTGGCGGATCTGGAAGAGTCTGGCTGACTGGCAGATCTGGAAGAGTCTGGCTGACTGGCAGATCCTGGCTGACTGGCGGATCTGGAAGAGTCTGGCTGACTGGCAGATCTGGAAGAGTCTGGATGACTGGCGGATCCTGGCAGACTGACGGATCTGGCTGCTCCATGCTGACTAGCGGCTCTGGCTGCTCCATGCTGACTGGCGGCTCTGGCTGCTCCATGCTGACTGGCGGCTCTGGCTGCTCCATGCTGACTGGCTGGCTCTGGCTGCTCCATGCTGACTGACGGCTCTGGCTGCTCCATGCAGACTGGCAGCTCTGGCGGCTTCTTACAGATTGGCAGCTCTGGCGGCTTCTTGCAGACTGGCAGCTCTGACAGCTTCTTGCAGACTGACAGCTCTGGCAGCTCCATGCAGACTGGCAGCTCCTTGCAGACTGGCAGCTCTAGCTGCTCCATGCATACTGACAGCTCTGGCTGCTCCATGCAGACTGGCAGCTCTGGCTGCTCCATGCAGACTGACAGCTCTGACTGCTCCATGCAGACTGGCAGCTCTGGCTGCTCCATGCTGACTGGCAGCTCTGGCTGCTCCATGCAGGCTGGCAGCTCTGGCTGCGCTGAACAGGCAGGAGACTCAGGCAGCGCTGTAGAGGCGGAAGGCTCTGGCAGCGCTGGACAGGCGGGAGACTCCGGCAGCGCTGTAGAGGAGAAAGGCTCTGGCAGCGCTGGACAGGCGGGAGACTCCGGCAGCGCAGGAGAGGAGGAAGGCTCTGACAGCACTAAACAGGCGGGAGACTCCGGCAGCGCAGGAGAGGAGGAAGGCTCTGGCAGCGCTGGACAGGCGGTTGACTCCGACAGCGCAGGAGAGGAGGAAGGCTCTGGCAGCGCTGGAGAGGCGAGGCGCACTGTAGGCCTGATGTGTGGTGCTGGCACTGGTGGTATTGGGCCGAGGACACGCACAGGAAGCCTGGTGCGGAGAGCTGCCACCGGAGGACTGGTAGGTGGAGGTGGCACAGGATGGGCTAGACCGTGAAGGCTTACTGGAGATCTTGAGAGCAGGGCTGGCACAGGACGTGCAAGGCTAGGGAGGTGCACAGGAGGCCTGGTGCGTGAGGCTGGCACAATCTTCACCAGCCGACTACACGCACCTCAGGACGAGTATGAAGCGCTGACCCAGGTGCCATCAAATCCCCAACACAAAAACCCATGCCACACCCTGGCCTAACCAAATAAATGAAGACAAACACAAAATACTTTGGCTAGGGCGTGACACATGTGCACAGTTTTTCCAGGTTTTTTTTACGGTGTAAATTGTTCAAAGTAGTTATTGTGCATAAAGTTTGTTAAACTTTTAAACCAGTGGTTTTGGTTTGGATTTTTTTTTAAAGTGAAAAATCGGAGTCTCAGTGTAATGTCATTACCGTGTATCGAAAGAGGGCTGCTAATCGCACAAAAATGGGCACTAAATGTCCTGCATGTACTCTGTATGAGATTGTTTAGTATATTTCCAGGCTTTGCCAATCTGAAAAGGAAAAAGGGGATGGGTACCTAGTCAGTTGCACAAATGAATGCATTCAACCTAAATGTGTCTTCCGTATTTAACCCAACCCCTCTGAATCAGAGAGGTGCAGGAGACTGCCTTAATAGACATCCACGTCCAGGGAGCAGTTGTTGTTGGGGGTTAACTGCTTTGCTCAAGGGCAAAACAGCAGGTTTTTCCACCTTGCCAGCACGGCGATTCGATCCAGCGACTTTTAGGTTACTGACCCAATGCTCTTAATCGCTAGGCTACCTGCCACCCTGTATACTGTAGAAGAGAATGTCAGATACAGAGAGTGGTTATGGCTGTAAGAGTTATGAACAGTCTGGGAATAGTTGTGTAGATCGTTGTATTGTTCAGCGCTTTTAATCTGTACTGATTAGCAGTCTTGAATGACTGGAAAAGGACTTATTCGTCATATGGTAGCGTATAATAATTATCTACAAAAAAACTGTGACGATAACATAATCGGACATTTATGAACAAACAAAGCAAAATTATGAAACACTGATAATTGATGAAATACAGAATTATAGTTGTAACTGTGAAATTAAGATTATAAACGACAGGAACTGAAGGGGTGTGCATTTATTACATTTTAAGATATCGAAAGAGTTCGCTATTGCTAACAATGTTCATAAAATGTCTACAATGGACCCAGGGCCTCAGGGTTGGCAGTAACCTTTAAGTGAACCTTGAGAGTTAGGAAGACAGTGGTGTTTAATAGTCCACTGGGACAGGAGTTTAACAGTGGGGGACTGAGATTCACCACATCCTTTTGTTGTTGGGTTGAGGGAATGTCAAGGCCACCTCAATTGAGTTGACTCCTGGCTCACTGATGTGTGTTTGGGGCCGCGTATGGAAATTCCATTTGTTTGGTGGTCAGTGTCTCAGTCGCGCTGGAGGCAGGCTGCCCATCTGGTCTGATCTGGTCTGCTTTGCTCGGTGGCTGGCTGACTGCTCTGGCTGAGACTGACCCCTAATCAGAGGAAGGTCGTCTGATTTAGACCCCGTCCAGAACACAGACGGATAAATCACTCCTCACCCCTGAATGCTATCTGGGGCGCTGACTGACCCTCCACCCACCCACGTCTCTCCAAAACTAACAGCCATGTGGCACTCAGCCCTGGGGTCAGTACTCGCACAGTGACCCCTGGGCACATACAGAGACACGTTTCTGCTTTTTATTACAATGTTATTGAATGATTGAGTGAGTTATTAAGTGATCATTGTAAACTGTATCTCCCAACTGACCCAAAATAGAGGTCTACTCTGCACACTTCAAGATTGTAAAATGTAAAACATAACAATGGGATGTAGGGATGTGACTGTCATGGAATTTTGGATGATAGTTATTGGCCAGCCAAATGACCGCAGTCACCTTAATAATATGTACAGTACAAGTCAAAAGTTTGGGCACACCTACTCATTTCAAGGTTTTCCTTTATTTTTTTACTATTTTCTACATTGTGGAATAATAGTGAAGACATCAAAACTGTAAAATAACACATATGGAATCATGTTGTAACCAAAAAAGCGTTAAAGTAGCCACCCATTGCCTTGATGACAGCTTTGCACACTCTTGGCATTCTCTCAACCAGCTTCATGAGGTAGTCACCTGGAACGCATTTCAATTAACAGGTGTGCCTTGTTAAAAGTTAATCTGTGGAATTTCTTTCCTTCTTATTGTGTTTGAGCCAATCAGTTGTGTTGTGACAAGGTAGGGGTGGTATACAGAAGATAACGCTATTTGGTAAAAGATCAAGTCAATATTATGGCAAGATCAGCTCAAATAAGCAAAGAGAAACGACAGTCCTGTATTACTTTAAGACATGAAGGTCAGTCAATCCAGGAAATTTCTAGGACTTTTAACGTTTTTTTCAAGTGCAGTCGCAAAAACCATAAAACACAATGCTGAAAATGGCTTTCATGAGCATTGCCACAGGAAAGGAAGACCCAGAGTTACCTCTGCTGCAGAGGATAAGTTCATTGCAGTTACTAGCCAGAAATTGCAGCCCAAATAAATGTAAGTAACAGACACATCTCAACGTCAACTGTGAATCAGGCATTCATGGTCGAATTTCTCCAAAGAAACCATTACTAAAGGACCCCAATAATAATAAGAAACTTGTTTGGGCCAAGACACACGAGCAATGGATATTAGACCTTTGGTCTGATGAGTTCAAATTTAGATTTTTGGTTCCAACCGCTGTGTCTTTGTGAGACTCAGAGTAGGTGAACGGATTATCTCTGCGTGTGTAGTTCCCACCATGAAGCATGGAGGAGGTGTAGATGGTGTGGAAGTGTTTTGCTGATGACACAGTCAATGATTTATTCAGAATTTAAGGCACACTTAGCCAGCATGGCGAACACAGCATTCTGCAGCGATACGCCATCCCATCTGGTTTGAGCTTAGTGGGGCAATCATTTGTTTTTCAACAAGAGAATGAACCAACACATCTACAGGCTGTGTAAGGGATATTTGACCAAGAAGGAGAGTGATGGAGTGCTGCATCAGATTACCTGGCCTCCACAATCACCCGACCTCAACCTAATTGAGATGGTTTGGGATGAGTTGGACGACAGAGTAAAGGAAAAGCAGCCAAAATGTGCTCAGCATATGTGGGAAGTCCTGGGAAAGCATTCCAGGTGAAGCTGGTTGAGAGAATGCAAAAGTGTGCAAAGCTGTCATCAAGGCAAAGGGTGGCTACTTTGAAGAATCTAAAATCTAAAATATATTTAGATAATGTTTAACACTTTTTTGGTTACTACGTGATTCCGTATGTGTTATTTCATAGTTTTTTATTTTGTAAAAATAAAGAAAAATCCTTGAAAGAGTAGCTGTGTCCAAACTTTTGACTGGTACTGTCATTGTCATTGGCTAATTACTGTGTAGAAACTGTTTTGTTGTATTATTATAAAAGTATGTTAGGGTATTGTAGCCACTGTGAGAGCAGGCTAATTGAATAGTAGTAAACAAGTGAATGAGTGGGTGTGTAGAGTGATTTACCGCACAGAGGAGTGTGCTTATTTCTCCCTCATCCCCATGGCGGAAACACAGGGATGTCACCGGGCAGATTAAAAGCCTGGCACAGCTAGCTGAAAATGGAAGGGGTGGGGGACTTCTGAGTGTGTGTGTTGTGTGTGTGTGGTGTCTGTCTGTCTGTTTGCAAATGTGTGTTTTGGGAGGATCTGTCTATTGGAAGTGTGTGTGTGTGTGTGTGTGTGTGTGTGTGTGTGTGTGTGTGTGTGTGTGTGTGTGTGTGTGTGTGTGTGTGTGTGTGTGTGTGTGTGTGTGCGTGTGCGTGCGTGTGTGCGTGCGTGCGTGTGTGAGTGGGTGGATTGACCGCATGAGTCCTGTTTGGCAGACACTGCTCATTCAAAAGTTGGGAATTCCACTGATAAGGGGAAGGGAATAAGGTGTAACCCTAAAACATGATGTCATCATGTAATTTTGACTAGCAGGCATATTTTGGGAAGTTAACAAATTTGTCTGGAAAGATTTTTCACTCTACTCCACATTTAACTGTCCTCTCAGGACAAATGGAATTTGTACCATTACATACTGTACTAAGAATTCTCCCAAAATATGAACATTTTTCCTCTGGTGTATGTTACAGAGTAAAGCTTAGATAAGAGCTTGATCAGCTGCTTGGTCTTTAATTGGAGTGGCTAGTCGTAGTCGTGACTCTTGTTGGTGAGATTGCAGTTGAGTTACATATAATTGGTTGCCTGGCAGCTGCAATGGTTGGAATCTTAGCAGGCATTGGCCATATAAGCATATTTTAATTCAAAACAATGCATTCAATAAGCTTTTCTTTCTCACCTCCCATAACTTCTTTAGAACACAGAGCAAAGCAAGGTGTTTAGTTTTGTGAATGCTGGATGTTGTTGACCTGAAGAGCAGGAGTTGACCCCAACACTTGGTGTGTGACATACTGGAGGAGTGTGGCCGTGGATTGAAGCATTACATCGGAGTACAGCCAGACAGATCTGCAGGAGCAGCTGCATAGAGAACACCAGGCCAAATATAGCAATGGTACAAGGGCCAAAACATATCACACATTTTTTCCCATTAACAGCATAGGTTTGAATCTAACTTGGCGCCAATTAGTTATAGATGGTAAGGGTTAAAAATAGAGCGTGGTACATTATGTGTGGCAATGCACAGGGAATGTTGAAACAGATATCTGTTGTGGCAGTGTGTGATTTTAAGTGTAATCGGGACTTTGCGAAAAGAAGACAAAAAACACAAATTATCATATCAACAGCTGATTTAATAGAATTTGGATGAAAAAGTTAAAGAAACAGAACACTTGTGTTAACATTGAAGGGAGATGAAGCTTGAAGCTTGGGTGTATTTTCAGTATCAACAAGGCATAAAGCCTCAACCCAAGCCCCCTGCTTTAAAAACATTCCCGTCTCTTATCACTGAAGGAGAGGGTTGGAGTGAGGGGCATGCAGGCTCCAGGCTTACCTGTTTACTCTGAGACCTTACTCCATTGTTCATGCCAGCTTCCTTTTAAGGATTCTTCAAAATGTTCAGCTCTGTTTGGTTTTGGGAACAGGCCACATGGTGGATGCACGGGGAGCCCGCAGTGGCAGTTGTGAATTCTTCCAGGTCTGTCTGTTGGGGCTCAGACAAAATTATTTCCTGGAACATCATGCAAGCACACGTAAACTCACAGAAACACATGCTGCTCCCGCACACACACAATTAGCATTTTAAAATGGTATCTGCCTTGTGATGTGATGCATGTTGGCTGTTACATCATGTCACTCGGATATGTTTTGTTTTGAAACATTTGTTACTGTAAGTAGAACTGCCATTAGTATTTTCCTTGGGTTCCTTACTATACTGATCAAGGATTTACATACCAGGCCCTCTCAGGAATGAATCCACCTCCTGAGTAAATCCCTCTCTTGCTATAAATAGAGTCAGTACAGTTCAGATTTGGCTGCTGTTGCATAACTTCTGAGTGCAGATATACAGAACATAAACATGACTGGCTAAACCCACAGGTCAGATGTCATCGAGTGGTGCAGCAGTCTAAGGCACTGCATCTCAGTGCTAAAGGTGTCACAACAGACATCCTGGTTCAAATCCAGGGAGTGTCACAACCAGCTGTGATTGGGAGTCCCATAGGGTGGCGCACAATCGGCCCAGCATTTCTGGGTTTGGCCCGTGTAGGCCGTAATTATAAATACAAATGTGTTCTTCACTGACTTGCCTAGTTAAATAAAGATTACATTTAAAAAAAAATACCTTTATACTGTAACTCTGTGCAAAGTTAGACCTATGTAAAAAAAAATGTGTATTAATATTACATGTATTTACTATACGGAAGTGGTTCTCAAACTTTTATAGTCCTGTATCGCTTCAAACATTCAACCTCCAGCTGCGTACCCCCTCTAGCCCCAAGGGTCAGCGCACTCTCAAATGTTGTTTTTTGCCATCATTGTAAGCCTGCCACACACACTATACAATACATTTATTTAACATAAGAATGAGGGTGAGTTGTTGTCACAACCCGGCTCGTGGGAAGTGACAAAGAGCTCTTATAGGACCAGGGCACAAATAATAATATAATAATAATCAATAATTTTGCTCTTTATTTAACCATCTTACATATAAAACCTTATTTGTTCCTAGAAAATTGTGAATAACTTATTTCGCTGAACACTAGATGGTTACATTTTATTTTTGGCAGTGAAACGAGGCTACTCAGGCGTGAAAAAAAAGACACCCAAATGATTAGCCCTGTTGGAAAATATAAATGGACTGTTTGAAAATGTGAAGGGAAAAAAAAGAACATTTTTATTTTATTTTATATATATGTTTATGTGAATCACATTTTTATTTGGCGTACCTCCGACAGCATTGCGAGTACCCCTGTTTTTTCTCGCCTGAAGGATCTGAATCTAGGATTACCGTTTGGGAATAACTGCTATAGGGAAATGTAGAATCACAAAAGAAGAACATTTAGAAGGTACAAGTACGTTTTTCTCGGAATAGAAATACCATAATATTAATCATTATTTATTAAGACAAATTTCTTAAAATCCATCCCATGTACTATGTTATTACAAAAAAAGGTTTTAAATTCTCTGGTAATGACAATATGGGAGACTATCAAATGCTTCTCAAAGATGCCCTCTGGTGGTCAAACTAGCACTAACTTGCACGAAGGTAAAAAAAAATGGCTGGCAATTAAATAATGTGACATAGAATGCTGCAGCAGCCTGCAAGGTGTGCTGCAGTATGACGCATCTTTTAAAGGAGGAACCAATGTACGGTTGAATGAAACAACGTATCCCTCATTTTAGGCCTACTGCTGCCTGTCATAACCCACTGCTGTTGCTACAGGTAGGAGGAGTGGGAAGGTGGCCTAAACTTGAAGTTAAGGTTGTATCCCTGAATTGGCAATGCCAAGGCAGAGCATGACGTGCTGTGCACACCTCAATTGAGAATAAAGTGCTACTCTCTGAGGGTCCTCTGATCAAAAGCCCCCTAATCCTTATTACCTAAAGAAGTCTCCAATGAGATTAGGCCTTGCCTTGCTAGAAAATTAGAATTGACTAAGCTACCATCTGCTCATCTGCTGGCCCTAGTGGTCAGAATGGACAATCCTGCAAATGTGCATTAATTACACTTTCTATTATCAGTATTTCATGTTATTCTCACTGGTAGTGTAATAAGAAAAGAGATGTCGTACATTTGAATTATTAGGCTAACACTCAAAATTAAAGTTTCAATGAGCCTAGATACAAATGTGGTCATATTTCAATCACAGTCATGGTTTTGCAGAGAAATACAAAATGGTAAGGTACACATTATCTCCTCAGGTGGGAATCTCTCTTAAATATATGTTCTAGAAACAATGAATGACAGCTGAATAAATGGTATTATTTAATCAGGGCAGTGTACAGGCCTATTACACACAGTCCCTCTCTTCTCCCACAACACTGTTGTAGGGGAGATTATTTTAGAGCAAAGATTAAGCAAATTAACCATGATGTTGTCTCCCAAAATAACCCTTAGCTCCCAGCACAGAGCTGGCCAACAGTAGCCAAAATGCAGAGCACGGGACAACATTTTGTGGATACATTTGTGGATACACCAACTGGGATTTCTGGGATTTTTATGATGGGATATTAGGTACGTTTACTCAATCTTTTTATGTTATTGAAATTTTCATTCACTTATGTATTTGTTTTATTGTCAATGAGAGGAGTTGTTGAGCTATCGCACGTACCTGTGTTCAGGTTAATCTATGTTTAGCCTAGCCATCTTGTAGGTCTAACATAGATAACCTTGTAGGTAAAAGATAGATAACGGTATATATTTTTCTATATAACAGTGGCTTTAATGTTACTTTACAGTAATATTTTGGGATGGATATGAAAGGGACTATGTGATAAATAGTTACACTATATTTACAAATGTTTATTTGTACAAATTCCTGATCAGAAATAGGATCAGACTATTTTCGACTGCTTTGATATTACCAAATAGTCTGAAATAGCTAAGAATGATACATAATGAATTACGATGTTGTTTCATGGTTGTAGTTTATTGTTGTCAATAATTGCTTAACATGGGTAATTAAGTAATTGAACATGTCAGTTGATTGGCAAGGTTACTGCTTCCTAGTAGTCTGTTAAACCTGATGTCACCATATCCCGTAAACAACATATGCCCTCAAGACGTCACTCCATCTGCCACGAGTAAACAATTAGGCCTAACGAGGAAAATAGCTAGAAGTCAAATGTTTTGACGGGGTTTTGTTTACATCCTTTATTCATAATGAGTATTGCTCATCCTTTATTCATAATGAGTATTGCTAATGGGACTTCCCTCTTGTGATAATTCTGTAATCATAATGATCATGTGTTCACAGATCCGAAATAATTGAAATAGCGTACCCATTCAAGTACATTAGGAATTACAATTGTTGCATTTCCCCCCCAGACTCTTATAACCTATTTCCCATGTAGATATTTTTTTTACAGCACTGTAAGAATAATATAATTTTTCTGAATTGTTTTAACAGCACAACAGTTATCACAATTGCCTTAATTTTTCAAAATGATATACTATTGACATCAGTCTAATGACTGATGACATGATTCTGCAGCCATAATGAATGACGCCAACAAAGATCAAGCCTGCCTAACAATGTTTACACAATGTGTTTGTTTAGACAACTCCTTATTACATTTTTGACACTGGAAAAATCTAGAAGAACCTTGAGGTGAGTCAACCTGCTAGTCCAAAACTATTCTGTCGTTTTATTTGATTTAGAGAAAAAAAACATACCACTGGTGATACCACTGCAATGCAGGTTTGATATTTATCCTTGAATGTTAATCTGATATACTACAACAGATATCACAATCTCATAATAATCAAGTAACTAATGTTTATCATTATTTCTTCTTCATCCATCTCCCCTTTCTCTCTGTAGCCTATTAACCAATCAAAATGAGTGACGTGGTGCTCACAAAGCGCGCCCAGGACCAGTTCTCAGCGAGTGGGTACACAGTGACCACGTCACGCCACCCATATATCACAGACCCCATCGCCTCCAAGCGTATCTGCTTCTACAAGAGCGGTGACCCTCAGTTCAGTGGCCTGCGCATGGTCATCAACAACCGCACCTTCAAGACTTTCGATGCCCTCCTAGACAGCCTCTCCAAGAAGGTCCCGCTGCCATTCGGAGTAAGGAACATCACCACTCCCCGAGGAGTCCATGCAGTGCACACACTAGATGAACTGGAGGATGGGAAGGCCTACATCTGCTCTGACCAGCAGAAGGTCAAACCCATTAACATGGCAGTAGCCAATAAGAAGCTACCACCCTGGTACAATGCCCGCCCCATGAGCGCCCGGCGTCGGGCCTTGCAGCTGGCCAAACAGAACCCTGGCAGGCCCATGCACATAAATACCCCTGTCATTGTACGCACACCTAAGAGGTTGATGGTATTCCAGAATGGGGACCCCAGTGTCAAACATAATCTGATGCTACAGAAGAGAACCACTCGCACATTTGAGGCTCTGCTGGATTACTTGTCCGAGTTGATGAACTTTCCTGTGGTAAAACTACACACACCAGATGGAAGAAGGGTAAGTGCTCTCCCCATGCCTATGGACACTAAAGTTACTACTATTAGTAATTCAGATTTGCTTGATATTGTTTAGAAACACATATTTCATATGTTTAATCTCAAGGTCTAGTTAGACAGGAAACCAGTGCTAATACTGTAACCAAACACATGGAGGTTCAGGCACTCAACTCTTCTCTCACACATCATGCATTGGCATTATTCTGTGATGGCCTCACCTCATGACTGGAGGTGACCTGGCCCCAACTGATTGGCAACTGATTGGCCTTACTGTCCCATAATAGTTGGACTCACATCAGAACCCATAAATAACTGACAGAAAAAGGGAAAGTGTTAAGCTCCTCAGTTGTTATATCCTTTTAACTGAGAAGGCATTTTGGGATAGTGTTGCTAAGGACCTCAGGATGTGTATCTTCTGCTGATGTGTCATGAGATTTCATACATAGCCCTGGTGTCACATATTTATTGAATGATACATTTATCAATTCAATTCATCAATTCAATTGATGAAATCAATTAAATTGTACTTCTGATTTAGGTACAAACATGATTTAAGTACATACCATTATTTAGGTACATATTTAGGTACATACAGTATGGAAATATTTTGGATACATACAGTATTAGTCTTAAGTCATGATTCTAAAAGAAAGCTATTTTAATCATTAATAGACGCCGTTCACAACAAAATTTTATTCCACTATTACAGTTAAAATATTTCATTCGTCTGTCTGCAGGTGGATGGGCTCCCAGCTCTGATTATATGCTCTGGGATTGTAGTAGCTGCTGGTCGCGAGGCCTTTAAATCTGGGAACTACAAGACACAAAAATCTTCTGCTTCAACATGGCTGCCTGCTAGACGAATGGCATCTAAAAGACTAAAGCAACCAGCATCCCGTAAGTCTCATTATGTTCACTCAACATTTTGTATGTATTTTGAAGCATGTTTTTGTCTTGATGTTTTAAAAATAATTTGGATAGCATCTGCCTATTAACTGGCATGTTTTGCATTACTTTGAGGATATTGAAAATGCATTGTTAAACATTCATGTGTCACATCTACAGTGCTACTGTCTGTCCAGTAGTAATCTATCCCCTCCGTGTCTACATGCTTGTACGGGATAAGCAGTGGGAAAGTGCTGAGACATTACTATCATCCATAATACCATGAATGACCTACAAAGGCCTACTCTCTTCATATGCGGTCAGTCATTATGCAGTATGAACTGTGTAGACTGTGGATCTGGTTTTCCTAACTATTGTTTTTTATCTCTTTTTCTTTGCTGACTTGCTGAAACATTCTTGCCTCCCAAAAAATACCCATCCATCGTTCTACACTTTCTCCTTTGATCCACTCCAAAGGGAAAAAGAAACCTATATCTAGCGGCAAATCAAAACTTTTCTCCCCATCGTCAGAGAGATACTTTGTGAATCAGATAAACCACTGCATTGCAGGAAGTGAGGGTGACCTTCCCAGTAACAACGCAGAATCTGTAGAACTGGAGGCTGGCCATTTTCTAGAGTCAGTGGCCGAAACAGATGCCGACTCCTACCATGGAGATAGGGGTGAAGGGGCAGACAACTGCATCCCCAGTGACGATGACATTGAGAAGTCCTTTCGGGTGAACCAGGATGGCAGCATGACAGTGGAGATGAAGGTGCGACTAACCATCCGGGAGGAAGAAACCATCCACTGGACCACCACCCTGAGCAGGTCCAGTGTGGCCAACCACCTCAGTGCGGCTGAGTCTGAGCTGGAGAACAGTTCTCCTGAGTCCAACATCCTACCACCAACACAACCCAACACCATGGGCACCATCAATGGGTACAATGTTAAAAAGGATGATCATGATGATAAGGATGATATGCCTCCAGAGACCAGCAGACTTACCAGTGTGGAAGTAGACAATGAGGATGATACTAAAACACATGTGGGTGTGGTCTCTCCCAGGAGGGCTCCTACCCCAGGACCCAGGAGATACAGACAGAAGCAGGCCTCAGTGGAGAGCCTCAAAACAATGTTGGGAGATGAGATTCAGGAGAACATGGTAGGTTCTAACTCCTACAGAGAGACAACTGAGAACAGAGAGGTAGAGCAATACCGCATGGTCAGACAGTGCAGCAGCAAGCCAGTTCCTAAACCAAGGGGAGTTGGATCTGTGGATATCAACAATTACAATAAGACTCAATCGACTTTTAAATCAGGCATGGCTGAGATCTTGCAGATCCAAAATGGCGGGGAGGAAGTCATAGAAAGTGTAATGCACATATACGAGCAGCAGACTTGTCAGGACAATTTCCTGGCTAACAGCCAGTATAATGTCCAGGGTGTGTCCATATATGGGATGATGTACGGAAGAACAGCCACCTCTGACACAGCCCACTTGTCCTCCAGTAATGACTTGGAGCTGGAGCTGGGTAGACCCTCTACAGCCTCAAAGTCAATCAGCTTGTGGAGGGCTGACCAGTCTCTTTCATCTGAGTTCACCATCCCCAAATTTAAGGCTGGAGGATCTCTCCTACGCAACAGGGTACTAAATATCCATAAAACCCCTCTCTCCATGCCCACCAAAGACAATGACACCCCAGAGTGGGTCTCTGAAGCAAGCAAAGAAAACTCCACCACTGATGTAAAGAAAGTCAAGAAAATGTTCTCAAAGCCCAAAGTCAAAAAGAACCAGGTTTGTAAGGTTACAACACCAGACAAAAGACGTAAAAGAGAGTAATGAAAATGCTCCTGGAAACAATAAAAGAGTGAAAACTGGGGGGTTTAGCAGCAATGTATCCGTAAGGAAAATGTATGGACCAAAACCTGGCAGAAGTCTCATCAAAAACAAAAAGAAACGAAAAGGAAAGGAAATCAATTTAAATATTGAAAACCCAAAGGAATCGGCAGTGAAAGAATTACATGTTACTGAAAATAGAAACAAGACTTCAGTTTCAGTAAAGAAGAACGTATTGCATGTTACATTTCCGACGGAGGCCCAGGTGGAGGGAACACTAAAAAGGCAGAGGTCTATGCATGAGGAGAGAAGGATTGATAAAGAGAGTCATGATCTGAGCTCTTCTAATATCAATGAATATGTTGAGAATTGGTTAGAGAAAGCCCTCCCAACTGTGTACCCAGACCCAGTGGAGGAAACAATGTCTCCGGTAGAAACTGAGGGAGACATTGTTCCAGATGTATCAGAATTCAATTGTGAAATGGATACTGAAGAAGATGAGCCTTCTTTGTTTAAGGAAATAACACAAATACCAAGTAGTCCATCTTTGGAAACGACTGCATTTCCAAATAGAACATTTGAAAATATAGCAACACAGACCAACCTGGCTTTGGAAAACACAACATTACCATGTCCTTCTGACCAATCATCGCAAAAGACTCCATTACACAGTGATACTACACAGGAAAGGTTGCCCATTAATCCCTCAGTGGAAAAGACACTTTTCTACAACGGTCTCTCAGTCTCCCCTACTGCAATAATCTTAGTAGAAAAGCCATCACCATCTGACAGTCATTCATTGGAAGAAACATCAATGCCTAAAGATATCTCAGAAGAGAAGCCACCTATCACAAATGGTCTGTCATTGGAAAATAAATCAGTACCAAATAGCTCCTCAATAGAGAAGACCCCAGTCTCAAACAGTCTCTCGCCTGAGAAGACACAACTGCCTGCTAAAACGCAGATGGAGAAGGCACCATTATCCAACAAAGACTTAGATGTGTCTTCCATAGGTAGCAGTCCTTCATATTTCATGTGTTCATCACATAGTAGTCTAGGTGATGAAGAACAACCCATATCAAGCAGTCCTTCATCAAATAAGGCTCCATCACCTACTGGCCATGTATTTGAAAAGACAACATTGTTCAACCACTCCACTCTGAAAGAACCACCATCACCTAAACTCCCAACAAAAAAGACAAGATTGGTCAGTAATCTCACCCTGGAAAAGCAACTAACACTTAGAAAAGCTTCAGCTGAGAAGTCTTCAATATCCAGTGATCCTACTGTGGAAAAGATGTTGATGGATAAGACACCAATCTCCAATGGTCTCTCATCTGAGAAGCCTGCTAAAACTCGGATATCCAACATTGTCTTAGATGAGGCTCCCTTAGCTAGTAGCCCCTCATGTTTCATGTCGACATCACCTACTAGTCTCACATCAGATGAAAGACCCATATCAACCACTGGCCATGTTTTGGAAAAAACAACATTGTTTAACCACTCCACTCTGAAAGGACCATCAACACCTAAACTCCCAATGAAGAATAAGCCAATACCTCCCAGTCCCACTTTAGTGAATCACGAAGAGATGAACGGGGATGATAAGCTGAGCAATTCAGATCAGGGAGACAGTACCAAAGTAACAGCAGAGGAGCCCCTAACAAAAACACAGATACCGTCACACACAGACAAACTTCCTCCCCAGCCAGATATGAAACCTGTGCTAGAGAAGCTATGTTTCTCAATTCAGTCAATTAGACAAATCACACACAACAATTGTCCATCTTGTCTTGAAAAGTCAAACAGCTTGCCTGATTTCTCCTCCCATGTGGCCTCTACATTTGGGTCATCTAATAAAGCTCTCCTTTCTTTCTTATCTGTTATTACTTTAAAGGAAAGCTTCACTAACTGGAACATACCTGAACTGAATGCAAACAGTGTAAGCTGTGCTGAGGCTTTGAAAATGATGGAGTCTCTGAGAGAAATTGCCAATATGGAGGGTGCAGAGGAGTTGAAAGCTAGTCTGTCAGAATTGCAAAAGTCAACTTCCACACAACTGCTTCAAAGTTGGAAGGGATTCCAGGAACTCAACAGCAAAGTCAGAAGTTGCAGCTCAACACTGAACAGTTCAGAGCACAATGTCTTGTTTGAGACATGCCCAGAGAAGGACTACATCAATGAAGAAAAGTCATTGGATATCGATGAGCTAATACATGAGCTTGACTTGCCTGGAAACCTGAAGGAAGCATTGGCAGCCCTTCCAACCGGGGTGAGCGAAAGCATGGAGGGGGATGAAATAGAAATGTCTAAAGAAGCGAATGAAAAAGTGGAGTCATTCCCAGAGGAAAGGGTAAATGCCAAATCAACTGCAGTCCCTAAGGAAGAGGCTTCAAATGATAATGTGCTTAATATTGATGCTAATGTTGATGTTAAATCCATCGTTAAAAGATTTATAAATATTTACCATCCCAAAGAGGTGACTGAAAACAAGATGTCACCAATCCCAGAGAGCCAAAGCAGTAGGCAAGAGCAGCCCTTCTCCTCAGAAGAACAAAACTTTAAAGAGGATTTTACTTGCCATAGAAGCAGACAAGCAGCGAATAAGGAAGGTTCTGAACTTGAGCAGGACAACTGGGAAGAAGAGGCTAAATGTAGCGACAAACAGATTGACCATGATAAAGTACAGACATACTCAGACATAGAGCAGGCTTACAGTTTAGCATTGCATGATGGCTATTTGGAACTGCAAGCGTGTCCCTTGAAGACCAAAGTGAAGGATGGGGACATACAGTCAAGCTATGTGGAAAAGGAGGAAAGCTTGGAGGAAGAGCAGGAATACTATATTGAGAATGCACTTGTGGAGCAGGAGAACAAATGTATGGAGCTGCAGCTTAGCAATGAGGACGGACAGTCCACTGCTGAACAAACCCGGGCTTGCTCAAACCAACATGAGGAGTCCGAGGTCACACTTGTTGAGTTGAATGTTAGCAGGGAGGAGGAGGAAAGCTTGGAGGGAGGGCAGGAATACTACACCGAGAACCCACATGTGGAGCAGGAGATCAAATGCATGGAGCTGCAGGTTAGCTGTAAGGAAAGCTTAGAAAAAGACCAAGCTAGCTCGGAGGAAGAACAGGAATGTCATGTTGAGGACCAGCTAAGCTATATGGTATCAGAAAATAGATGTATGGAGGATGAATGCTTGGAGGAAGAGCAGCAATGTTACATAGAGGATCAGCCAAGCTATGTGGGGCTGCAGGTTAGCTATGAGGAAAGAGTATCCAGCCTCAAGGAGCAGGTTACCTCAGAGGAAGAATATGAATGTCATATAGAGGATCAGCCAAACCATGAGGAGCCAGAGGTCAAATGCTTGGCGCTGCAGGATAGCAGTGAGGACGGAAAGTCGACCCCTGAAGAAGACCAGGCTATCTCAGATGAAGAGCTGGAACATCATGTTGAATACCAAACAAACCATGAAGACACTGAGATTAAATGTATGGATGCAAAGGTTAGCAGTGAGGAAAGCATGTCTAATCTTGAAGAACAGCAGGCTAGCTCAGAGGAAGAGCTGGAATGTCACATTGAGAACCAGCCAAGTCATGAAGAGAAGGGGGTTAAATGTATGAAGATGCAGGTTAGTAGAGAAAAAATAGAGTTTGAAGAAGACAAGACTAGCTTGGGGGAGGAAGAGGAAAGACATGAAGATGACTTGAGCTATGCAAATGCACACATTAAAGTGCATGATGAGCGGACTCACTTATGGGTGGAGCAGACTACTCAAAAAGAAACTGAGTGTACTGTCAGAGAAACACTGCCTAGATTGTTCAAACAGCATTCTATTGCTGACAGGATGGATAAGGATAGTGGGAAGAATAGTGCGCAGCATGTTAGCTTCGAACAACAAACTGATACTGTAGAAGAAGCAAACTTTGAGGATAATCAGTGTAGCTCAGAGGAGAAGCGAGTAAGCTATGAAGAGAAGCTGTCTGGCTCTGATGTAGAACATGTTAGTGTAGAGGATGAGCCATACCCAGAGGAGGAGTATCAGGAAACCTTAGAGGAAGAGCCTTCTGAGGAGGATAAACATTATGAAAAGACTGAAGCAAAAACAACCAACTGTTTTGAGGAGCCATTACCATCTGTAGCAGAGCGAGTAAAAATACTGGATAAGAAGATTGCTGATGTAAAGCAAGGGAAAAGTATTACTATAGTGACAACTGGCATCAAACCGTTTGGCCAAATAGAGGTTTCTGCTGTCTCAGGCGGTGATGATGCCAAAGAGCAAGACAAAGCTCATGTGCACACTTTTAAAAGGACAACGTGGCCTATAAATACATCAGAGACTGTAGTCATGTCCCCCCAGCTCCACGATCCTTGTTGGCATTTAGCTATGATGGCTGTATAACTAGAGAGCCTGACGGAAATAGGGTCAAGTCAATAAAGGAATTGTTTATAGCAAAAAGCGTTGTGGACAATCTGTATGGACAAACAAGACTACCCAGCCCAAACACCTCAGATCTGTCTGACAACAGACCGGAGACTTCTGGCAGTAGTGGTCATCAATCACAGACATCAACTGAGACGTCCAGTGGTGAGGATGATTCAGTGAAGAAATCCATCACCAAATGCGTTGTCAGGAGAACAATTGAAAGGCTTTATGGAAAGAAAGATACCAATGTCAAAGAAAGTCAGCCCCCATCTCCTCTGAAACCAAAGTCCAGAGAATTTCCTGGTAAGATCAGCCTTTCCCCATTTCGTAATGCACAGACCAAAGGGATGTCTGACTTATCATACTTCAATGCCACAAGCTCTGTAGGCACAAACAGTGATCCAACACGGTATATCGCCTTCAATGCACAGGTCGAGCCTGGAGACTGTTTCCTGATAGACAAAGACAGGTGGCTCCTCAGAGAGAGCGTGATCAGAAAGTCTGTCTCAGAGCCTATTGATATCAACAAGAACACATCTGCATCAACTGAAGATGTGTGCCAAGATACAGAAGAAGACGTCCCTTACTCCCTTTTCGGCCACACTGATTTGGAGGACATAGTGAAGTCTGTGAAGCCTTTGGTGCCAAAGTGCACCTATTTCAACCTGCCTCATGGCTGTGACTCAGACCCGCACCAGGATGACCTAAGCCCCGTCAGCAAGGGCAGTGCTAAGGGTGACGACTCAAAGGACAGTAAAGACAAGACAGAGAAACTAAAACTGTGGGCTGAGAAGAATGGAATAGCTTTTGCCCCTACTGACTTCAAGATGCCAGGTAATAAAGTGCACCCTCTAATAGAAGGCCCGGGAGGTGGAAAGGTTGTGGTGGTACAGCCTGGCAAAGGTCAGACAGATGTCATGAAAATTCCACAGGAGCCAGATGCGCTTGAGATGCTCTACTTCTCCTGTGGCCAGCACTGCCCCATCCTGTGACTGTGACACACTTAAATGTGGACTTTTTTTTCTCCACAGGCAGCTTAGAATCTTACTGAGGCTATTCAAAGGTACCAGGAGATGTCATATACAGTGCCTATAGAAAGTCTACACCCCTTTAACGTTTTTCAAATCTTGCTGCCTTAAAATTCAATTTTAAAAAGGATTACATTAGATTTCCCCCTCTACAGATCTATGCAATCTTCTCAAAGGAGACACTGGACTGATCTTATGGCACATATTGTTAGTTGATCACATGCTCTTGAAATGTATTGTCTGAAAGTAACCCTCTGATACTTAATGTTGTATTGTGTATTAGCTGTAGTTAATTTATCTGTGTAAATGCATTTCTCTTGCATCATTACATAAGAGAGTGATCTCAGAAAGCTCCAGCTTGCATTTACAAACATAATAACCATGAACATAACTTGCAATAACAGATCAACTTTTATTACAGTAGTTGTATATAGATGTTTATGACCTTTCTACATTTCTGGCAGCTGTGATCTATTGTTCTGTTGAGTTTCTTCACTTTATTTTTGTGATATGTCAATTAAACAAAACAGAATCTATACCCGTTTCGTCTACCCTGTGTTAGTCTATTCTCTTTGGTCATTGTAGCCACAGGCTGACGAGTATAATAAAAGCACCTGTAAATGGATCATCTACTGTAATGTCCATTTTCTGTGAATATACTAATTTTGTTGGTGTTCATGCTTAATGGCTCATCAGCAGATGCATTTGAAGAAATCATTTTCTCTATAGTGTTTGGAAGTTGTCATTCATTATGCTGTAATGGTGACTGACCTCCTGGTTTTTATCTTTTCAGATTTACTGCTGGCCTGTTAGATCTTGTTTTCATAAATGTCCATTCGTTTCCAGCATTTTTCCTGATCAGTATCAGAGCAGCTCTGAGGATCAACGTAGCTCAGTGTTTTCTCACGCCCTCCGTCTGAGGAAGTATCCATGTTGTTCTAAGGTTCTTTTGTTTCTCTGAAGTAACCATGGAGCAGGCCCAGTGTTGTGACAGGAGAGGCGAAGAATGCACTAACAGGAGAGTGTTTACATCAATCCATCTACAAAGACACAGAATGATCGCATGGTGGCCAGATTTAAGACAGACAAAATCCCTTTCAGTTGAGACGGTGGCCAGGTCAGATCCATTGATTTTCTATGACTAGTGTCATAGCATCGATTATTTTCTATACTAGCATCAGCCAGTCTCAGAGAGTTGATATGAAACTCACAGGGAAATGTGTGACTGACTATAATACATGCGATTGACAGTAATAGAACACCCACCCATTCATGCTGTGGCGGTAATGACTGTGGCTCTAATTAGAACATTCAACAGCAAGACGGATAGAAACCCGTCTGTCAAATAGAGGCACCATGAATGATAAGATGCAAAACAATGCATCAACTTCATGGTAACATTGGGCTTTGTCTGTACTGGCCACCACTGGTACAAAGAAAATATGTTGGAATGTATTATATCCACTAGGTGGTAGAATAAGCCTTCATCACCCAACCTATTCAAAGTCGTGATATGTAACCATGAAGCTTAACTTGTGAAGGTTATCACATAAGGAATGCTACATTCATGCTCAAAACACTGAGCTGTGAGACACGTCAACTTAAATCAATTCAACCAAAGCAGGGCAGGATAGTTTTTTATTTTTAAATAACTATTTACATGACAGCTCTTTATAAATCAAATGTGTTTTCTTACATGACCCACAATATTTCTAAAATAAAATGTTTCAAAATGAAGGGCAATGTGATGAATAAATCATTGATACCCAAAAATGTATGACTCACAACCCTTTTTGATGGCTGAGCAACTGTCCCTTGGTTTGCTGTGATAATCTCCTTTTGACATGGATGGTGTTTCAACTCCCTCAAAAAACAAATAACCCTGAGCTTTTAAACCCTTTCAATTACATTTATATTATTAATATCACATGATTTACTTAACTCTTAATGTCTCATCAATGAGGTCCTAAATGTGAATAAAACTTTCTGCCAATAGAAGAAATTGTCAATTATTAAAAATTGTGATTTCAGGGGGGCTTCAAATAAGGGCAGTTTGGATGAGAACATTTGAGGGAGTCTACAATACGATCAGTCTGTCAGTGAAATATAACAGTCAGGTTGAGGTTTATGATTCATGGCAGGCACAAACATACACAGGCAGAAACGAGCGAATGCTCACTGCCTTACCAATTCACTTATATCACAGCTCACATTTAACATTTCTGCAGTTAGATATATTTCTGAGGCAACTTGGGTAAAGAGCCTTGACTAGAAGCACTACAGAAAAATGCCCCATACAGAAATCCAACCATTATTACCTTCCTGCTAGTCCAACTTACTGCCTAAGGAGGATAACTATCCCAAATAGGACTCTCCATTTTATTAATGGACATGATTAGGACACATGGCAACAAGACTGAGAATGATCATGAAGTGAAGAAATTGGTGAGTGAAAACTTCAAACCACCACATTCTGATCAATTCTGTGAGAGTGATCTTAACAATAATGTACTCTGTATCACATAATGGAACGTCAGGTGGTCAACGCATCCCTTCATTAAAAGTAAAGAGATGATGAACATGGAAGTGTGTAAGAACAACCCCTTGTGCACACATGACAACTCATCTTAATATTAGCAACTTCTAACAGTTTTTAAGATGCTCAACATGAATGAAAAGCATTATTAGAACAGGACAACATTGTTTTAGAACCGTTTGAGTGAAATTAAGTGGATCTTCAAAAACTATGAATTGTGAAATGCTGTTTTCTATTGCTGTCAAGCTTAATGCATGTAAACTATTTAATACTGCCAATAAAAGCTAGTTTCTTATTTAAAAAACATAAATAAAAATATTATTTGTCTCAAAATACTATGCAGGGATTAAAGGGAGATTTTAAATCTTTTAAACAACACCTTGTTGTTTTCAACCTGAGATTAAAAACCAAGATTTCCCCTCAGAAGAGTCAGTACAGTAGTCTTTGTTGAGTCTAAACGTTCAGTCTAAAAGAGCCACAATGTGCTTGTGACAGGATGTCCACGACAAGATTGGTTGGTGAGGAGTCGCTGGGCCACAACAAAAATCCACCTTGATGCGATTGGTTACACCAAATTAGGACTTGGTTGGTCTGAACGAGTTCCACTGACAAAGTTATAAACCAGGAACTGCGAGGTGCCACAGTAGTGTGTAGCAAAGAGCTTCCCGTCGGGCGTGGGGTCGGAGAAAGCGATCTCCTCCTTGCTCAAGTAGGAGCCGTAGATGAAGTTGTTCCTGTGGGAGGGCAATGACAGAAGAAAACTACATATTTCAATTATATATACAACCCTTAACTTTCTCAAAACAAAATTGTGTTACAGCCTACATTTTAAATGGATTAATTTCAGATTGTGTCAATGGCCTATACACAATACTCCATAATGTCAAAGTGGAATTATATGTTTTTAATCTTTTTTTTTATTACTAAAAAGTGTAAAGCTGTAATGTCTTGAGTCAATAAGTATTCAACCCCTTTGTTATGGCAAGCCTAAATCAGTTGGGAGAAAACATTTGCTTAAACAAGTCACATAAGTTGCATGGACTCACTGAGTGCAATAATAGTGTTCAACATGATTTTTCAAAATGACTACCTCATCTCTGTACCCCACACCTGCAATTATCTGTAAGGTCCATCAGTCGAGCAGTGAGTTTTAAAAACGGATTAAACCAAAAGACTAGGCAGGTTTTCCAATGTCTCTCAAAGAGAGCCTATTGGTAGATGGGTAAAAATAAAAGCTGACACTGAATATCCCTTTGAGCATGGTGAAGTTATTACTTACACTGGATAGTGTATCAATACACCCAGTCACTACAAAGATACAAGCGTCCTTCCTAACTCAGTTGCCGGAGAAGAAGGAAACCGCTCAGAGATTTCACCATGAGACCAATGGTGACTTTAAAACAGTTAAGAGTTTAATGGCTGTGATAGGAGAAAACTGAAGATAGATCAACATTGCTGTAGTTACTCCACAATACTAACCTAAATGACAGAGCGAAAAAGAAGCATGTACAGAATAAAAATATTCCAAAAACATGCATCTTGTTTGCATTAAGGCACTAAAGTAAAAATTCAAAAATGTGTCAAAGAAATTAACTGTCCTGAATACAAAGCGTTATGTTTGGGGCAAATCCAACAACATTGCTGAGTACCACCCTACATATTTTTCCAGGCACAGTGGTGGCTTCATCATGTTATGGGTATGCTTGTTGTCGGCAAGGACTAGGGAGTTTGTTAGGCTAAAAAGAAACAGAATAGAGCTAAGCACAGGCAAAAACCTTGTTCAGTCTGCTGGGAGACAAATGCACCTTTCAGCAGGACAATAACCTAAAACAATTTGACAGAGGTTAAAGCATTTTTAAAAGAATGTGCAAATATTGTACAACCCAGGTATGCAAAGCTCTTAGAGACATACCCAAAACTCACAACTCAAGCTGATTCTAATTTGTATTGACTCAGGGGTGTGAATACTTATGTTAATGAGATATTTTGTTTTCACCTTGTCATTATGGGGTATTGTGTGAAAGAAAGAAAAACAGACTAACAGGAAAATGTGGAATAAGTCAAGGGGTATGAATACTTTCTGAAGGCACTGATATATATATAGTACATACATACATAACACACATATTTTAGATTTTAAACAGTTGGAAACAGAGGGGGAGACATGCAAGTGGGAGTACAGTAGGAAGGGTGAACATGGGGATTGAACCAGTCACCGGTGGGGAGCAGTATATACACTGAGTGTACAAAACATTAAGGACATCTGCTCTTTCCATGGCAGACTGACCAGGGGAAAGCTTTGATCCCTTATTGATGTCACTTGTTAAAGCCACTTCAATACGTGTAGATGAAGGGGAGGAAGCAGGTTAAATAACGATTTTTAAGCCTTGAGACATGGATTGTGTATGTGAGCCATTCAGAGGGTGAATGGGTAAGACAAAAGATGTACAGTGCTTTCGGAAAGTATTCAGACCTTGACTTTTTCCACATTTTGTTACATTACAGCCTTATTCTAAAATTGATTCAGTTGTTTTTTCTTCTCATCAATCGACACACAATACCCCATAGTGACAAAGCAAAAACAGGTTTTTAGACATTTTTGCAAATGTATTAAAAATAAACAGAAATATATTTACACAAGTATTCAGACCCTTTAAATCAGTACTTTGTTAAAGAACCGTTGGCAGTGATTACAGCCTCAAGCCTTCTTGGGAATGACACTACAAGCTTGGCACACCTGTATTTGGAGAGTTTCTCCCATTCGTCTCTGCAGATCCTCTCAAGCCCTGTCAGGTTGGATGGGGAGCATCACTGTACAGCTATTTTTAAGTCTCTCCAGAGATGTTTGATCGGGTTTAGGTCCGGTCTCTGGCTGGGCCACTCATGGAAATTCAGAGACTTGTCCCAAATCCACTCCTGCGTTGTCTTGGCTGTGTGCTTAGGGTATTGTTCTTTTGGAAGGTGAACCTTCGCCCCAGTCTGAGATGTTGAGTGCTCTGGAGTAGGTTTTCATCTTGGATCTCTGTACTTTGCACCGTTCATCTTTCCCTCAATCCTGACTAGTCTCCCAATCTCTGCCGCTAAAAAACATCCCCACAGCATGATACTGCCACCACCATGCTTCACCGTAGGGATGGTGCCAGGTTTCCTCCAGACTTGACACTTGGCAATTTTACTGAGGAGTGGCTTCCGTCTGACCACTCCACCATAAAGGCCTGATTGGTGGAGTGCTGCAGAGATGGTTGTCCTTCTGGAAGGTTCTCCCATCTCCACAGAGGAACTCTGGAGCTCTTTCAGAGTTGGTCACCTCTCTGACCAAGGCCCTTCTCCCCCAATTGCTCTAGGAAGAGACTTGGTGCATCCATTTAAGAATGATGGAGGCCACTGTGTTCTTGGGGATCTTCAATGCTGCAGACATTTTTTGGTACCCTTCCCCAGATCTGTGCCTCGACACAATCGTGTCTCGGGGGACCACAGACAATTCCTTCGACCTCATGGCTTGGTTTTTGCTCAGACATGCACTGTCAACTGTGGGACCTTCTATAGACAGGTGTGTGCCTTTCCAAATCATGTCCTATCAATTGAATTTACCACAGGTAAACTCCAAATCAAGTTGTAGAAACATCTCAAGGATGATAAATGAAAACAGGATGCACCTGAGCTAAATTTCAAGGCTCATAGCAAAGGGTCTGAATACTTATGTAAATTAAGGTATCTTTATTTTTTTATAAATTAGCAAACATTTCTAAAAACCTATTTTTGCTTTGTCATTATGTGGTATTGTGTGTAGATTGATGAGGGGGAAAAAATGAATGTAATACATTTTAGAATAAGTCTGTAATATATCAAAATGTGGAAAAAGTCAAGGGGTCTGAATACTTTCTGAATGCACTGTGTGTGCCTTTGAACGGGGCTTGCTAGTAAGTGCCAGGTGCACCGGTTTGTTACTAGAACTCCAACGCTGCTGGGTTTTTCACACTCAACATTGTCCCGAATGGTCCACCACCCAAAGGACATCCAGCCAACTTGGCACAACTGCGGGAAGCATTGGAGTCAACATGGGCCAGCATCCCTATGGAACCTTGTAGTCCATAACCTGACGAATTGAAGCTGTTCTGAGGGCAAAAGGGAGTGAAACTCAATATGAGGAATGTGTTCCTATGTTTTGTACACTCAGTGTATGTGACTGAATCAGGGGGCATTACGTCACTAGCATGCTTCTGTTAGGCTGGCACCTAGCTGAACTTGCTCCCTTAAAATAACTTTGCTTGAAAAATGAGGAACAAAAGTGGCCATAGTACTGTTTGTCCATTTTGGGACGCCGCAGCCATTATACACTTCCTCAAAATAGTCAGAATTATCTCAAGAAATCTGTCATTCATTTTGACATTTTTGCAGAGGAGCTTAGATGTAAAATTGCATGACTAACTAAGATTATCGGTGCAGTATTTCTCAATGACAAATTGTCCATGAAAATGAGTCGTCTCTTGTTGAATGACAAAGACTTTATTGAAGAACACCTAGTCTTGAACAATCACCAACAAAGGGATGTAGTCTTTGGCTGCCGACTTCGGCTTGCCTTGAGAAAAAAAAATTGTGCACGAACAGCAAAAAAAAAAAAAAAAAACGCACTGAAGTCCAAAACAAACAAAATGCCACAAAATATGCAAACACTTTCCCGAACTGTTTCGGCTGGGAAGCATGCGGACGCCTTTACCCCCTCCCCACAGAGCAAATTAATGTAGATTTTTCTACCCCCTTCGATTCATGCCCAAGTAAGACTGACGGACTGACCTGAGACACTCGATCATGCGTGAGGCGATGCCCCTCCGTCTCATCATGCTGAAGACCCAGATGCGGCTGATGCCACAGAGGGCTGGCTCTGGGTTGGTGGAACAGCACCAGGCTCTCTGACGCTCAAACATCACCTTCTCTCCCTCTGAGCCCTCAGGCATCACTTCCTCGATGACCCTGTAGCCCTGCACACGCACATACAATCACATACATGCAACAACAGCGAATACATCGTCACAATAATGTCTCTTGACTTTGCACCTCAACCACCCTCCCAACAAACACACACATTCACCCTCCCAACAAACACACACATTCCCAGCCATAACCCACACAGTCTTTCTCACCTCCTGAATGTGCTCAGCGATAAGGCAACCAGCTACCTTCTTGTCATTGGAGATAAACAGGAAGGTTTTAGTCTGGGAGGGACACTTGGTCTCAACCTGCTGGAAGCCCAGGTCATTGTCCACCATCTCTCTAATCTCCTCAACCTGACAAACCACCAATAAACAGGCTGTGTAAGACTTCTTTGCAGGGTCATATTCATTAGTGCACACCGTAGCAATACCTTTTGCAACAGAAAACCAGTGTTTCTTATCCCTCCCTATTACAGTCTGTTTTCATTCTGTTTGATGCCTAGTGAATATGACCCTGGACTACAGAACAATTAAACTGTAGTGATGTACAGAAGTTATTGGCACCCTTGATAAATATGAGCAAAAACAATACTGTATAAAATTAGCAATACAAACACAGATATATTGTAGGCTAAAATATATATATTACTAATAGAATTATATTATTTTACACTAATACAACTGCTCAGAGAAATACATTTTGTTTAACCCATTACACTCACAGCACCCGTAATCCCATATACGGGTTGAAAATGGCAGATTTTGTCATTGAGAAGCTCCTGAATTGGAAAACAGTGGATATAAAGTAACATGCTATACATGGCGTCAAGAGCTCAAGTTCTCCGCATCACAATGAGGGTTTTGACTGACAGAAGTTATAAACTTGAGCACTGTGCATGACAAGAAGATGCCCCCATACCTCCTGCTAATTGGCAACTTTTGCAAATGTGTCGTCTAAGTGAGGGAAATCCTGTAAATCAAGATTAGTCTGTGTTCTGAAAGATGAGGTGTTGAGGATTATAATAATAGATACCGCTTTGTCATACAAGTGAACCACCCACCCACGAGTTAAAATGTGCACTTCACATTTCGATATTTGAAAACTCGTAATTTACAGTATCAACGTTTCATAATCGGCATGTTGGATCCACAGTTACAAAGTGTTCAAAGCCGTGGATAGTAGGGGTGCCGAGGGTGCTGCGGCACCCCCTGATAGATAAACGGCATTGGCACTTGGATTGGAACCGGTGCTATGAAATTAAGGCTCTTTGGCCACGCACACCAGTGGTGGGTTTGGCGTTGAAAAACAGAAGCATATGCAGAAAAGTACCTAATATCTACAGTGAAATATGGTGGTGGATCTTTGATGTTATGGGGCTATTTTGCTTCCACTGGTCCTGGGGCCCTTGTTAAAGTCAATGGCATAAGGAACTTTACCAAGTACCAGGACATTTTAGCCAAAAACCTGGTTGCCTCTGCCAGGAGGTGTAAACTTGGCCGCAAGTGGATCTTCCAACAAGACAATAAGCACTGATCAAAATCCACAAAGAAACTGTTAAATTTACCACAGAAATCTACATTTTGCAACGGCCATCTCTGTCTACGGACTTGAACCCCATTGAAAACCTGTGGTTTGAATTGAAGAGGGCAGTCCATAAGCACAGACAAATGATATCAAGGATCTGGAAAGATTCTATACGGAGGAATGGTCTAAGATCCACAAGTTGTTCCCAATCTCAAAAAACATTTTAGAAAAAGGCTTTATCCTCGTAAGGGGAGGGTGCTAGAGTAATGAAAAACAGGGGTGCCAATCAATGTTCCCTCTAAGCTCCACTGGGACTGCCTTGCAGAAGAAATATCAGCTCACGCAAAGCAGCACAAGATTGAACTTAAATTTTATAAATTTTCCCTGTGAACAGTATCAACATTTCCCTTCACTGTGGGAATTGTGATCGAATCAACGGAATATTAGTCACTTTCAATGCAACATCCCGAAACAAAAACTATGCAATAGATTTTGTGGGCAGAATGCATCCGAGTAGGATTCTCTTGCATTGACAGGCCTGACTCAGGCTCGTACCCTACACAGACTATGTGCGCCATAACCAATTAGAGCTGCAGTAGGCCTTTATGCAAATAGACCTTTGCCATTCACTTTGAACTGGACTGTGTTTACAGCATGAGCGGTCGTGAGTAGATGCACTTGTTTTGTGATCAAAGCGAGAGCTACATGTACTGTAGCGACGTGTGCACATTTGTACATTTGTTCATATCCTTTGCTAGTTAGTTATTAGCCCAGATAAAAACAATTTGCAGTCAGCAGTGGGGGAGTGATTGCTTCCTACAAGAGCACAAAATGGGTGCATTTCTTTGAAAAGTGAGTCAGATAAATAGTTTTTTTTTTTTAGAGGGGCAGTGTTGTATTTTGAAAAAACACTTGAATAAGCTAACTAGCCAATAGGTAGAGGGTATCATAATTTTCCTGATTCTCTAATAATGGTATGGGAATAATGATGCATTTTATTTTGTAAAGTGTTTGTTTTTATTACTTGTTAAACAAAATCTCTTTCTCTGTGCAATTGTATTAATGTAAAATAATACAATTGTCCAATTTCCTTTTAGCATACCATATCGCTCAGTAGTTGTATTATTTATTTTATAGAATTTTTTGCTCATCTTTATCAAGGGTGACAATAATTATGGACCCCACTGTATATCAGGGGTTTACAAACTCTCGACATATGTAGTGGTGTTTATCAGGGGGATTTAAAGTACACAGTAGTTTAGAGTAATAATGCCCTTTTTTTATATCGTATTACAGTCAACGTTTTTACCATATGTGCTAATATGTACATTTGGAGCCTGAAGCACACATACCTTCTTCAGTGCATATTTGGGGTCATCTGGAAGGACAAGAATGATCTTGCCATCGGGGTACTCCCCCAAAATCCTCTCCTTCTTCCACCCCTGTGGACGGTATGACAAATCAGTGGTTTATAGGTTGAGAGATGTGTGTGCCTGTGAGAGATGTTTGAGTCAGAGGGGACGAGTTGGCACACATAGTCTGCGTCCCAAACGGCTCCCCATGTCCTATATACAGTAGTGCGTTACTTTTGACCAGAGTCCTATGGGACGCATTCATGCCGTGGGATACAGCTTATTCTCACCACATATCTGACAGCACTGGTGAACTGGTTGTGGAAGAGCAAATGCTGGGATTCATCCTCTGGGTTGGCAGCGGAATACAGCATCCCACACACACTGCAGGTTACTGGGCCAAAGTGCTTCTGCCCTGCATCCTAGGAAGTGACACGCACAGACTCTAGGTCAGTTCTGACTTACGTTAAAATAGATTATATCTAAATGTAGGAACTTACAAGGCTGAGTGCCAGTCTGTGCAATCATGCCAACTCCTTGTCATGCCAAACCTTTGGCCTGACAATGACAGCAAGTAAGAGCACAAACAGATCTGGGACCAAGCTAGGAATATGCATAGACTTTGAATAACACCACTGTGTTACAAAAGAGAACTCAAAGTACAGTAATACAGTGGGCAGTATTCGGCGAAGGACTGAAACACTCACAATAATGGCTTGATTTCCTTCTTTGTCGGTCTCCTTTAGTTTCTTGATTTCTTTCTGCAGACATTCATCAGAGAGGGGACTGCTATTACCTGCTGATTGAACCACCCCACTGCCATGGAAACACAGACATTGTTCGGATTGCTCCGGAAAATTGTTTTTGTGCAGAAAACTATTTGGTCATTGTAATTTGAGTGTAAATTCTTACGAGTCAACGGCATTCTCTGTTGTTGTCTTGTCCTCTGGGGATGCGGGTTTAATCTCAGTAACTGATAAGTAAGAGACATTCTATAAGAAGCATGTTACACAATGTATGATATGACAATGTGTTATAACACTGTTCAAATGGTCATTTGGATGTTATCAAACATGAGAATACCAGCAGGCATTTCTTCACACTGCTCTTTGTCAACAGAATCTCTTGGGGGCTCTTCAGAGGGAAGGGAGGACACTGGTGCTATGGAATCCTGTGGAAAGACAAGAGGTTAAGGGGGATACATTTTGGCGACCAATTCATTTTTACCATAAAAATGGCTGTGTGATGATCCACACGGCTTCTAATGTGTCACTGAATTGCCCTGTACAGTTATTGAATGGGATTTTAATATAATTTCTAAAACAAACCTACCATTCTTACATGCTAATAAAGAAATAACAGTTCCAAGGATGTTACCTCATCTTCGCCAGTTTTGGCCGTAGGTGGTGCTTCTGCTTTCTGCTCCGTTTTGGGAGAAGATATAGGTACCACCACTGCCTTCTGTACACTGGGTCTAGGTATGTCTGCCTTGCGTACGGTAGGTACTACTGCATTCTGTACAGTAAGTTTGCAGTCCTGTGGAACGAAGGGAGATAAAGACAGTTACAGTACCACACAAGACGATATTTAACAAATGATAAGGATGTGGGTAAGAGCGTTGCTAGGGCTACACTCTAGCAGGTCATGGGTTCAAATCCAACAGGGACATACAAAAAAATGCATGGTCGCTTTCAATGTCGGATAGCATAAAAACAAGTAAAATATCAACCAAGAAAGTTACCTCAAGTAGCATAACAACCAAGAAAGTTATTTCAAGTAGCATAGTTCTATAGTTGCCATTGTGCCCTAATAGCAACCTAAGCATACAGCTACTGCAAATGTGTACATTGTTATTTTTTTTAGGAGTTTTTAATTGTTGATTTAAAAAAAGAAAAATCACAAAATAAATCAGCTCTTGTTTTTGATAAGAGTATTTCTTGCATATATCTGGTGTTTTTAAACTACAGATTAGCGTATTAACACTTTTTTGTCATGTCTAGCAAGTTAAAGTGCATCTGGACACAGTACCAGCTTTTTTGGTTTCACCTGGCTGCCAATTCCAAAATCTCCTCAAACCAGAAGTGGACGGTTGGGTATGGGGGCTAGCAACCCCATCCCGTAAAACCTTTTGAGGTACAGAAACAGCAACAAATGACAGTTCTACAACTGGATGAAAAGATCCCCCAGACTTGTATGACCCCCATCAGTTTAAGCCTACGGGAAACTGCTGAGTAAAGATGGGAGCACTGAACACCAAATACAAACTGCACGTTGGCTTATGGAATGTTCAAACAAAGTTGGACTCCGGGAAAGCTGGCACAGGTTACCAACGAAGTGAGGAGATACAAGCTACAGATCCTGAGAGTGAGTGAAGCCAGGTGGACTAGCTCTGGTTCCACGAGAACCAGCACTGGAGAACCAGTACGACACTCTGGATGGGAGGACGGACAACATCGTGAAGGTGTCGCCATCATCCTACAAAAAGGGGTAGAGAAAACTAATGGAAAGGAAACCAACGGCAAGTTGAGAAGCTCACTGAGGGACATCAAGGTGTGAAAGGGGGCAGATGTTGCCAGTGGCCACCATCTTCTGACTGCCGACATTGATCTAAAGCTGAAACGTTCAAGACCACTGACAAAAGGGACAAGATTTGACGTTGGCATGCTGAGGTACCAAACCGCCAAGAAAACCTTCATAATGCAAGTTCGCAACCTGTATCAAGCCCTTTCAAACAACACAGAAGAAAAAGATGAGGCGGCGACTGAGGAAAATAGACAGGAAATGGGGGGAAAGTGGTTAGAGCTTACAGTGAAAGCAGCAAGAAAATCATAGGCCACAGAAGGCAACGCGAGCAATGGGTCACCCCAGAAACATGGGAAGTGTTTCCAAATCAAAAGGCTAAAACTAGAATTGGAGGAGCAGTACAGAAAAATCTACACAAGCCAAAAGGCCAGTAAGAAGAAACAAAAGGGCCTACCTGAAAAAGCAGCAGCAAGCAACCAGCGAGGAAAATCACTAACCTAATATGTGGCAGAAAATTCAAGTCAAATCCTCAAATCAAAAAGGCAAGCAAGGCAATCTCCTAACGACGGAAAATGAACAGGAAGCAAAATGGACAGAACATTTCAGAGGTCTCAACAGAGAACCCCAGGTGGATCCAATTACCACACAACACCTGAAGCTGCTCTAGAAGATCTAAACATAAACACCAACCCACCAACCAAAGAAGAAATAATCACCATCATCAAGTCATTAAATGAGAAAGCTACAGTTCCTGATAACCTCAATGCAGAGCTGTTCAAAATCAATCCAGTAGTGGCTGCAAACATCCTTTCACTTTTCACTGATATCTGGTTGAAGGGAAAGATACCTTCAGATTGGACCCAGGGGGTCATCATACGGGTACCAAAGGGCACTCTATTCGATTGCAACAACTGGAGGGGCAACGCACCTTTATCTGTTCCCAGCAAGACCTTTTGCAAAATGATCGTACAATGGATGTCTTCAGTTGTAGACAAAGTGCTTAGGAACAAACAAGGGAGGGAGGAAGGAGCTGTACAGGCCAGATCTTTGCCCTCAGAAACATCATTGAGCAAAGTAGTGAGTGGCAACAAACTCAACAAATTTTATTGACTTCCATAAGGCCTATGGAAGATCTTACGAACTTATGGAATCCCCACCCATGTTGTTAAACATCATAAAACAGTTCTACAGCAACTTTCTCATCCTCTGTGGTAACGAGCAACATGAGCTTTGTTGTGAAGCTGAGTTCGTCAAGGTTGTGTGAGGTCAGCCTTACTCTTCAACCTGACAATAGATTGGGTCATGTGGCGAACCACAGAATATCAGGCAAGAGGAATATAATGGACCTGGTATTCTACTCTAGAAGACCTTGACTTCACAGATGACCTGGCCCTTTTATCACTCACACACACACACACACACACACACACACACACACACACACGAAAACTGTCCAGTTGTTTGGCCAGCAAGTCAGCCTGGTTATCAACTGCAGGAAGACAAAGGTCATGTCCATCAACACAGCAAATTCAGTCAAAATCAAGGAACAGGACCTGGAGTTAAGCCACAGTTTTAGTTACCTTGGGAGCACCATGTGCCATGATGGAGGCACCAGCAAAGACATCTGCACCAGAATCAATAAAGCAATCTTTATGAAGTTCAATAACGTCTGGAAATCCAGACAACACATTCAAAACTCAAAATATTGCAGAGCTGTATACTGGCAACTCTCCTTTATGGTTCAGATTGCTGGAAAATGACAGAAGCCGATCTGAAAAAACAACCTACCTTCCACACAACTTCATGAACAACTTCTGGCCAAACACAATAGCAAACACCAACCTCCTTATATAAACGAAGCAGGAAGCCATACTCAAGAGACACCGCTGGAGTACATGAGAAAGAGTACAGACTCTATACCAAGAATAGCAGTCCATTGGACTCCAGAGGACAGATGTAAGAGGGGGAGGCCCAAGACAACGTGGCAGAGAACAATCGAGACTGAGCTTCAACTACATCAGCAGAGCTGGGGCACAGTGGAGAAGGCGGTTAGAGACAGACAGAAATGGAGTGCCTTTGTTACTGCCCTATGCGCCAGCCAGAGCTATGGGGATGAGTGAGTGAGTGGCTGCCAATTATTGATCTTCTTATAACATCATTTGAGGAGTCGCCTGAAGTGTGAGAGGAATGGGAGAGCTAGTAATACATCTTAGGCAGAAGACTCGTAATGAGGACAACTGGCTATTATACTGAACTGTGTGTGATGAGCTTTATTGTTCCCAGAGCATCACCTAAGTGGCTATAAGAGTCAGGCTGGTACCCAGTTTTTCCCTATACAAGATCATCAGCAGACTCCATCCTCTACCATCCTCTGAACAGCTCCCTCCGCTCAAGCTATTAAAAGTGTCCCTCCTCTCCATCTTTGGAGGATGCAGCTTTCAAAGACTTGGCCTCCATTGGTTGACCAGTCATGATATATTGCTTGTATGTATGAAAAGCGCTATAGAAATGTAAATAATACATTTGTATTATCACAACTAAGAAACTTACCTCATGTTTACCATTTTTGGACATAGGGGCTGGTATCTCTACGGCCTTCTGTACAGTTGGTACTTTATTCTGCGTGGTAGGTCCTACTGTTTTCTGTGTGATATGTCCTGTTTTTGGCACGGTAGGTCCTACTGTTTTCTGACCCCTGTTTTCTGGCTTCTGCACGGTAGGTTTTGAGTCCTGTGGAAGGAGTAATTAAGAGGGTAAGAATTCATTTCAATACCATTTTTGACCCAAAACCCATCCTTGCATTTTATAATTTTCGATCAATGTTTAAGAAACTAACTTCATGTTTGCCATTTTCGGACACTGGTGTAGGTCTCCCTGCTTTCCTCTGAATGGTGGTAGGTGTAGGTCTCCCTGCTTCCCTCTGAATGGTGGTAGGTGTAGGTCTCCCTGCTTCCCTCTGAATGGTGGTAGGTGTAGGTCTCCCTGCTGCCCTCTGAATGGTGGTTGGTGTAGTTCTCCCTGCTGCCCTCTGAATGGTACTAGGTGTCGGTCTCACTGCTGCCCTCTGAACAGCTGTAGGTTTAACTGCTGCCCTCTGAATAGTAGTAGCTGTAGGTCTCACTGCTGCCTTCTGCACTGTGGGTTTCGGCTCGTCATCACATTCAAAGTCATCAAAGGAGTACTTGGGCCTGGATTTGTAAGGCTTATACTCCACCACAGGCTTGGCCTTCTGAGCTTTCAGCCCGTTGGGCATCGGCGGGGGTTCTGCTGGAAGCGTCCTCTTTCTCAGGGTGGGTCCCTTACTGGGGGTCACTTTTGGGGGCTCAATTTTTGGGGGCTCAACTTTTGGGGGCTCAACTTTTGGGGGCTCAACTTTTGGGGTCACTTCTTGACTGGTTGGGGAGAGTGCAGCTACTGTGGGTGCTGCTGGACTGGCTGAGGGGGGTGGGGGGGTGGTCACTTGGACAGGTGCTGCTGCTGGAGGGGAAGGTTTAGTCTCAGTCTCTGGAATCATCTTCTGATCGGACTTGAGCTTCTTCACCATGGTCCAGGACATATTCTTCTCCCGCTGCAGTTCCACCTGCCGCAGCCTCTGGAACCTGGTAAGCTTCTTCTTCTCGTGGATTTTGAGGGGTACCGTCACTTGGCTGATGAAGAAACGCCTCTGAGGTGGCTCTGGAGCTGGGGGCTTGGCTGGAGCAGGCTCCTCAGCGGAGGGTTCTACTGCTGGAGACGGTTCCTCGGGCCGGGCAGGAGTAGGAGGTATCGGAACAGTCTCAGGCTGTGTGACAGGCGGTGTGCATTCTGGCTCCTTGCTGGGTTCAGCCGTAATTGTTACAACCTGCTCCTCCTCCTCCTTCGTCTTTATTAACATTGTGTCAGTGGCGATATCATCTGCTATTTCTTCACATAGGGCCAGGAGGTTGAGCTGCCTGCTCGCTTTTTTGGAGGCAGCTGCCTTTTGCTCAGCTAGTGCTGCTAGTCGGGCTTTGGTCCGGGCCTGAGGGTTCATCTGCTGTTTCTTGGGTTTTTCCAGGCTACCCTGTGTTTTTTTAGTCGCTTCCTTCTTCCCACTATTTGTGCTCTCTTGGTTAGAGGAACTTGTGCCTTTCTTTTCAATACCATCTTCACTTTTATCCACACTGCACTCTTCTTCAGACACTTTGGTTAGCTCAAGTGTCTTCTCTGGCCTATCAGAGTTGTCTATGATTTCCAGATCACTATCCACCTCATCTCCATTCTCTCCCACCACCTCCACAACACAGTGGCCGATCTCCATATCCTCGACAATAATCGGAGTCTCCAGGTCTAAAGTACACTCAATGCTCTCCGTTACACCAAAGTCACAGTCTTTTTTAGTGATTTCTAAAGAATCCTCTACTCCCAGAAACTCTTTGACATTTGAGCGCATCGTATGAGACAGGGGATGTTTGCAAAGACTGGACTCCTTTAGAGCACTGAAAAGCACCTCTAAGGGTGGAGACTTTATTTTAGCACCCGACTTTGTTCCTAAACTTTCCCTAAGTTCATCTGTACGGGTGGTCATGGAATCTCCCTGGACTTCCTGTGTCTCACTGCTCTGCAGCACCTGCTCTGAGACAGAGACAATGTCTGAAGTCTCATCAGAGGATAGTTCTACAGGTGGAGCAGAATTTACTTCGATATCAAGCTTGGTGTCCCTAAGTTCATCTGTACGGGTGGTCATGGAATCTCCCTGGACTTCCTGTGTCTCACTGCTCTGCAGCACCTGCTCTGAGACAGAGACAATGTCTGAAGTCTCCTCAGAGGATAGTTCTACAGGTGGAGCAGAATTTACTTCGATATCAAGCTTGGTGTCTACACTCTCACTTACTTGATCTGCGTGGGTTGGCGCGGAATCTCCCTGCATCTCAGTGCTCTGCGTCACATGTTCAGGTGCAAGTTCTGAACACTTGGTCTCTACACTCTCACTAACTTCAAATGTATGGGTCTCCTCAGAGGATGCTTCTAAAGGTGGCAGGGACATTATTTCTGCATCAAGCGTGCTATCTAAAAGTTCACATACTTCATCTGTTGGGGTGGTTATGAAATCTTCCTGCACCTTCTCTATTTCAATGTATATCTGATTCACCTGTTCAGGATGCACCTGTTTAGGGACAGGGTCTGAAGCCTCCTCTGAATATACTTCTATAGATGGAGGAGGCTTTATATTTGCATCAAGCTTAGCGTCTACACTCTCAGTAGGGGAGGTCATGGAATCCTCGGTAACTTCATATGTAGGGGAGGTCATAGAATCCTCGGTAACTTCATATGTAGGGGTGGTCATGGAATCCTTGGTAACTTCATATGTAGGGGTGGTCATGGATTCCTCTGTAACTTCATATGTAGAGGTGGTCATGGGATCCTTCTGCATCGTCTCACTGCTTTCCTTCACCTGTTCAGGGACAGGGTCTGAAGCCTTCTCTGAAGATGCTTGAGTTTTCATCTTCACATCTATTGACTCTGTGAGTCCCGTCCTGTCATTTCCCTCACTTTCACATTCAGAATCACTACTGCTACTATATGCTACTAAGCCGATGGCTGGAGGAGACAATATTTTTGCACCGACCTTAGTCTGTTCATTACCTTTAGCTGTATGGGTGGTCATGGAATTTTCCTGCATATCCTGTGTCTCAGTGCTCTGTTTTAGTAGTTCAGGTATGGGGTCTGCAGACTTTTTATATGCATCCATCTTGCTCGCTACACTCTCACTAACTTGATATGTAGGGATGGTCACGGAATCATTCTGCTCCTCATGTTTCTCTCTACTCTGGTTCACCTGCTTATGGATGGGGTCTGAAGCTTTCTCAGGGGATGCTGGAGGAGAAATTTTTATGTCAGGCTTGGTGTTGACACTCTCACTAAATTCATCTGTTGGGGTGGTCATGGAATTATTCTGGTTCACCTGCTTATGGATGGGGTCTGAAGCTTTATCAGGGGATGCTGGAGGAGACATTCTTATGTCAGGCTTGGTGTTGACACTCTCACTAAATTCATCTGTTGGGGTGGTCATGGAATTATTCTGGTTCACCTGCTTAGGGATGGGGTCTGAAGCTTTCTCAGGAGATGCTGGAGGAGACATTTTTATGTCAGGCTTGGTGTTGACACTCTCACTAAATTCATCTGTTGGGGTGGTAATGGAATTATCCTGCACCTCATGCGTCTCACTGCTCTGCTTCATCTGTCCAGATTGTTCAGGTAAGGGTTCCGAAGACATTTGAGATTCCATATTCACATCTCTCTTGGTCTCTGGGCCTCTGGTGGACTCTCTGACTCTTTTCCTTTTATTTTCCTCAATTTCAGAATGACTACCATAAGACGCAGAGGGTATACCATAATTGTGATCCCTCTGCACAGGGTCTGAGAGCAATACTTCTTCATTCAGGTTAGACTGTGACCCTTTACGCTTACCTCGATCCCCATTAGAGTATTTTCTGATGCAATGGGGTTTATGAGTTCTGATAAGCTCCTCATCAGACTCTGTGGAAGCAGTTTTGAAGATCATGGCTGGTCTTTTTAGGGTTCCTTTAGAGTTGGGATTCTTTGAGGAGGCACTTGTGGCTTTCAGCAGCTTGGCGTTCTTTACAGGTGGATTGAACTTGGTCCTAGTCCTGGCCTTTTGAGTTGATTTTGTTTTGGAGGAATGGCGGCTAGACCCTGCAGGTTTATTTCCCTCTTTTAGTTCTGCGGGGGGCTTTTTCTTATTCCTTCTCCGCAAAGGTGCTTCTCTTTGGGGGTTGCTTGACGTTGCAGAGGCTGGTGTCGTTTTGTTGGATGGCATGGCGACTTCATTCTGATCCTCCTTTCTTCTCTTCGCTTGAGGAGCCTGAAAAGACTTGTGTCTTTTAGGGGCAGGCATTCTATAAAGAAAAAGGAAGGCAACATATGAATGGTAATAGGCACGTGTTTGTTATCATAGTTCTTATTTAACATGTATAACAGTCAATCCCATTGAGGCTACAATAACCACTAAATGGGGTAAGTAAACTGTATGTCAGTATTAAGTCATTACTAACTATCAGCTAAAGCCAGCCAATGACAGAGATAGAGCTACCATGCAAATGACCGTTAAATACTTACTCGAAGCATGGGATATATATGGTTATTGTTCAACTATTTTACTGTAGCCTAATAGCTAGTAATATAATTTGCGAGTTTCCTAAGTAACAGCACGAAAACGAACGAGCCTGCTGTAATGAGCGCAACAGCTTAATACTGACTGACTGGTTTAGACAGTTAGCTATATTGTTAGCTAGCTGCAACAATGTAACAAAAAAGCTACCTAGCTAGTTACTCCAATAACAAACTCCCATCCATTCACGATGCAGGATGACATTAGCACGTTAGTTGTAGTGGAATCGATTGCAAGCAAACCACTTTGCTTGCAGAAGATAAGACACTTGGGAATTACCGTTAAACGACAGCATAGCGTCGTTGCGAGTTAGCTAGCTCATGTTGGCTAGCTACAAATGCGCAAGAAGCAAAGTATGATGCAAAACTAAATCACATCTCGTAAATTATTATGATACATATTACTATAGTAAAACTATAAAATAATAACATTCGTCACTAAAACTCACTTTGCTGTTTTGTTTCCCAACAGCAGTTTTTTTTTCCTTTTCCTGTGAACCAAAAAAAGTACGGTACTTCCGGAGCCAAATGCCGGAACTGAGGAGGCGGGGCTATGGTGAGTTGAGCGTTCCAAAATTTGACACATATGATGCATACACTTAAAGTTTGTACTGATGCGATAATAAACGATAGTTGTTCTTCGATTTGGTTTAACGGCGGTTGGCATCCAATAAATGTTGCATCACCGCCACCTACTGGACTGGAGTACGCTTTGCTTTAGGGTTGTTATTTTTTTTACCCTTTAACAAATACTCTAACCCACATATGTCAGAGTCAAGGCCCGCGGGCCACATCCGGCCCGCGAGAAGGTTTTTTACGGCCCCTGGGATGATCTTGATTTATTATTAGAACCGGCCCGCAGACCGCAGCAAGCCGGCAGCCCGCAGATCTTTTACACGCACCAATACTACATTTCCCACAATGCAACGGTGACGCACCGAGCAGTAGGCTGCTTCATTTCAATATTTATTGGCACAGCAGTCGTCAGCATCACAGTAAAATTAACTTTCAGATACCCATCAAAAATGGCAAAACGGAAGGTGGACACTGAGAACCGGGGGTTTCAAACAAGGTGGGAGTCGGAGTATATGTTCACGGAGGTAGCTGGAAAACCTGTGTGTCTTCTGTGTGGAGAAAGTGTGGCGGTACTGAAAGAGTATAATCTGAGACGACATTATGAAACGAAACACGCGGACAAAAACAAGAATATGGACATGGAACAAAGGCTACAAAAGGCAGAGGAATTAAAACGAGGCATGTTACTTCTCCTTAAACAAAGTGTTGTTTTTGATTAATAGATTTTTGCACTTTATTTTATTGTATTTCAATCCAATTATATTTTAAAAATATTTCAGTTGAGTGGATGATAGAAAATTGCTATTATTGTTTTTTTCTTTGAAGTAAATTTAGCCCACTTTTGCTAAAATAGAAAATATAGGCTACTGATGGTGCCTTGAATACCGGTTTCTTTCATTTAATGTTCATGTTATGGGGATTTTTATATAAAGGAAATTTGTCTTTTGTGTCTGTTGAAAATTAAAGATTACTGACAGAGACATAAGAAAATATTGCTTTATTTATCTGATCATATTGGAATATATTTGTTAGGTTTTCAGTAGGTTCAATTAGGTTCACTAGACTATATGCGTCATTTAAAAAATTTTCAATGAACATTCGAACAGTCCGGCCCTCGGCTTGTAGCTAAATTTTTTATTTGGCCCTCCGTCCATTTGACTTTGACACCCCTGCCCTAACCCAACACTCACAAAAAACCCACCACCATACTCCACTATTTAGTCTGTCCTCAGGCCAATAACGGGACACCACCACTTAACACACCCTGTAACTCTTCTGACATCAAGTATAGTATAGGGGTAGCAGGTTAGCCTAGTCGTTAGAGTGTTGGACTAGTAACTGAAAGGTTCCAAGTTCGAATCCCCTACCTGACAAGGTACAAATCTGTCGTTCTGCCCCTGCACAGGCAGTTAACCTACTGTTCTTGGGCCGTCATTGAAAATAAGAACTTGTTCTTAACTGACTTGCCAAGTAAAAAAAAATACCCCTCCGCAGCTATCACCACAACCTCAATTTTCTGTGACTTTACATTCCATCCCTGCAGTACTTTTGATAACTATTGCTATAAATGCAAAAAAAAATCCAATCTTACTGAAACAGATCACTTGTTTGCTTATCCCTCTGTACTGGTATAACTCTACTACTCACACCACTCCACTCCAGATCCCACCCCCTTGACCCACCTTCCTCTACTTTCTTCACTGCCTCAGCATAAGACAACTTCTGCACTACTGTAACCCTGGAAACCTCAACCTGCCCCTCTCCCACCGGACATTTCCGGCTCCCCAGCCCCATAGGCATGCCTACAATTAACACATACTACTTTGTCTCATGCCCTTCTGCACACTTTTCACACCTAGGAACCTCCCTCCTGCCCATATGCGTGACACTTGTAACATAACGTATTCGGCACAAATGCTTGTACGGGATAACTTATATATCCTAGCATCCCTTAGTCGGACAAAGACTCAACATCAAAACTCAAAAGGACAGACAACGACTATTTCACCATTCACGCCACCCTGTCTGCGTCGCACCAAACGACGAGCATCAAACACCTGGAATCTTCCCCTTCAGTTGGTTAACTTTCACATTTACCCATACTCCAGTAAATCACTCCTCTCAATGGCACCCTTTCCTTGAGAGAAAAAACAACGTCACTGCTACTGTCACAGACCAATCTTTATCCTGAGCCTCGGATTCCAAAAACTTCACACCTACCACCTCCGATATTTCGCCCTCATTCACTTCCATGTCTCCTCCGGTCTTCAATACGGCGTATAGCTCGCTCTGCTTACACTTTCTACCATTCTTCTTTAACAAATCGTCTCCCTTGTTTTGCCATTATTAGCCAACTCAAGCTCACCCTCATCCTCTCTCTCTTCAACCTCTTTCCATCCATATTACAAGTATATGTCTCTTTATGAGAATACTGCACTTCTGACATAAATCTGGTTCTTGCCCTCTCAAGGGACGCCATTTAACCGGCTGTCACAATCTCCGCACAATCAGCACGAACGCCTCAGGATTTAGCGCTCAACAATGCATCCCACTTGTAAAACAGCTGCTTCGTCTTTGTTTTTCTTTGTCAGTTTTCAGAGCACGACTGATCAAATCTAAGAGATATAGCATTTTGCATGGGTAAGGGCTACTGATTTGACAACGTCATTGGACAGATCTACAAGAAAAGGATATCCAACTAAAATATTGTTTGGAGATGCTGTAGACAGGGCCGTGTTATCTAAGCAGAGTGTAGTCCTCAATAGAACAAGTGATACCTTCCAAGAAATGTAATGTCACTGAAGACCAAAAGTAATGTCTTTCTTGTAGAGAATTTGTAGGTCCATTACTAAATACAGTATATTAATTAATGAGCTACAGTGGAAATTAGAGATCACTTTTAACACACATTGAGATTTCAAAATCCTTTTATTTGGAATCCTAAATTCATTGATCATTGAGGTTCAAAGCAAATTGCAAGAAGTGAAATAAGAGGAAATAGAGCAGCATTTCTTCTTTTATTTTAGTAACAGTTAAAGGTAGACTCAACGAAATGACGTGGCCACAGGCAGCACCACAAATATTGGGATGAGTGAGATGCAAGACTGCCGCTCTCACACGTTCACACAGTTTCTGCGCATGTGCACGGGTTCGCGTCACACGGTTACAGCCTTGTAGCCAGGGAGCCAAAACATGAGAGAAGTTGAGCCTCGTACTTCAATGCTCTTAGTTGTTGCGGAAATTGACCCACTATGCTGTTTACTTTCTGCCTCCATGTCATATCGCGGAGTCTACCTTTAACATTACAACATATTATGCATTTGATACAACAGAGCACACTGTGACAGAGGAATAAGCTAAAATCTATCAACCCAGAGATTACCATTCACTCCAATTGTGGAAAGAGGAAGTGATGGCATGGGAAGGCGAGCATTTCCTGTTACTTCTTCATCTCCAGTATTCCACTTCCTGGCCCTCTCCGCTTCGCACTGCAGATGTTGCAAAACTGGACCCCGGGAATCTGAAAGAAGAGAAAAGGCAAAAGCCATATTAGGCAGGAAATCTGCTGCTCTCATCTGAAAGTCCATACTCTATATGAAGTGAGGAAGAGAGGGGGATGAAAGGAGATTGGGTAGATACTTACCGTTCCAGGAGAAGGTAAACACTCCTTGTGGAACATGTGTCTGCAGTGGAAGACCACCACACTGAAGTTCTGGGCCATATCTACGCCAAAGGAGCAAAACATGAACGCAGGTGTTTTGAATAGCTTCAAATGCAATGATGGTAAGAAGCATCCCAATTATAATACTAAAGTGTAGACACTATATATGAATATGCAACATTATACTGTCTAATGCTTAATAAGGTAAGCCCACCTGATGGTAATATTGAAGCGTGACAGGATTCACAGATGTTCTCTTCTGAAAAAGAAATCAACAATTCAAACACAAACAATAAAACACAACAAAACTAATGCTTAACGAAGTCATTATGTTCCAACAGTTTGCACATCCACACACAAAAACAACTACCCACCATCCACCCTGACCCCTCTCATCTGAGTCCTATGCATCTTCTGGAGCAGTGACAGCGAGTCAGCCACCAAGATCTTCTTACAACCCTCCCGGAGCAAGATCTGAGAGACAGTGAAACAAAACCGTTTAAGAGGCAAGGGTGTTGTTACAGTGATATTCTAGGTACACTATGTGATGGCTGATGTTTTGACATATGATAATGATATATTTATCATATTTCATTGGAAATGTGTTTTTTTGCATATGCCACTATCCTCGAGACACCCTCTGAGAGTGGGGTCACGGACAGAGTCATCCATTATCAACGGCGACCCTGGAGTAATTAGGGGTAAGTACATTGCTCAAGGGCACATATTTTTCACCATGTCGGGTCAGGGATTCGAACTAGTGACCTTTCGGATACTGGCCTAACGCTCTAACCGCTAGGCTACCTGCAGGTTGTAGTCTTGGAGGATCTTGACCAGTGAGTCTCTGAGGTTAGGAATCTCCATGCCCTCCTTTATGCGGTGGATGAGTAAAATGGGATCCACATGTGTCCCAATGTTATTGAGGAGACCAGTAATGAAGGCTTGAGAGAGGAAAAAGACAAACTTAAAATGACACCTGTGGAAACACTATGCAGTAGGCCTGATCATTTGAAAGTGCTTCTGTATTCACGTGACTTACGTGGCTTATCGATGGAATACGAGATGAGATCCTCCCACAGCTCAGCGTCATCCTGCTCCTTGGCGAACTCTATGGCCTTGTCCACATCCTCCAGTTCCTCCATGATCATCTGAAGAGCCCGTCTACAGTTCCCCATTCTGCCTATGAAGGACAAGTTACAGTGGGTCAGTTTCCTCAGACCAAATGCAATTAGATACCTGACTGGATGGAGGTATAGTTCAAGCTTGTCCCTCGATCTAAAAGCATTTCTATCCATTTATAAAGAACTTATGAGCATTTCTCACCAGTTATAATGGTTTATTCAGTAACGTTAATGTCACAGAAACTGTAAGGGGACACTTACTGAGCAGGAAGACAGTTTCCTCCACAAAGTTTCTCTCCTGACAAATTTCCAGAGCCTAAAAAAGATAGGGAAGGCAGTTGCAACACACTTGAGTTTCAGAAGTAAGATGATTAATTCTTCTTCTATTGTAGTAATCTGACATACATGATAAGAAAATATAGATCTAAATTCGAAGAAATGTACTTCATTCCATTGTTGTGGTTTGTGTCGCACTGCTTTGCTTTATCTTGGCCAGGTCGCAGTTGTAAATGAGAACTTGTTCTCAACTGGCCTACCTGGTTAAATAAAGGTGAAATAAATAAATACAAATATTTGTATTTGAGCACACAGTTTTGAAAGTGTCTCAGTACCTTTTCTAGTGGGCAGTGGATGCTGTCTCTCAGGAATGGCAGTAGGTTGGGCCGATCGTATTCAGCATACAGGCCAATTTGTCTCTCATGGTACCGCTGACCCTTGTGGTGGTCCCTCTTGAATAGTTTGTGGAGATACTGAGGAGGTGAAATGCCATGTTAAACACAATTTTCAAATCAAGATAATCATAGGAAATTAAAAACGTATAATCACTAAAGAACTTGTAGTGTGACTCACAATGTGTAGCAGCTCAGGCCTGTCCCTGAGTTCCACCACCACTCTGTCAATCTGTATAACATTGAAGACAGAAACATCATTAGCGAACAGCATGTGCTTTCATTTCAAACTCCCCAAGAAAGATTGAGGGAACCCAAGTACACATACCAATATTTTGTCTTCGTTATCCAGGAGCATGTCGACAGCTTTCTGACAACACAAATGAAAAGGCCATTCTTCAGACAAAGAGACACACAAAGTGACTTATGACCTTTGTGGCCAGACAATCCAAATGCAATAAGAGCTGTGTGTATGAGGCACAAGGACTCAAGACGGAGGGTTTCCATGACTTTTGCACAGTTTAAAGCACTCAAAAACGGACTTTCAAAAAAGACAAGTTGATATTACTATTCAAGTAAGGACAATTATACGCATAACACAGCCTTAAACAGTAGCAAGGTCCTATGATACAGTAAGGAGTCTACTTAGTAAAACAATTGTGCATGTGCTGGTGAATCACCTCTTTATCAAAGTCCATGAGGAGCACAATCTTGTCTTCTATGGAGGAGAAGAGGTCGTGTTTGTGGATCAGCTGGTAAACATCTTTATGCCTCAGTCTCAGGTAGATCTCCAGGGCTCGGTCATACCGCTGGTCATATGTATACCTGCATGGACAGAAGAGAGATTATTTACACACACACACACACACACACACACACACATACATACATATATATAACTAAATAAATAAATGAGGAAAATAAGCATTGCAGCAATAGAGAGGTAATGAAGTCAATCAAAATGCTCAAACCAGCATAGAGTCACTCACAGTTCAGCCAGTGTGGTGAGCAGGGTGCTGTTCATGGGGTCCTTCTTGAGGTGGTCAGTGACTGCCTGAACAATGGTCATGTTATTGTAGAGCTCTCCTGGCCACTCACGGATCAAGGTGGCAAAGCCCTTGGAGAAAGAGGTTGCAGAGAGAGGCTTGGTTAATGCTATTAAATTTGGTTATTCTTGAGTACTTGTTATAATACGAGTTATAACGTAAGGCAGTAAGAAGACTACCAGACCATCAGGAACAGACAGACATACCTCATAGTCTGACTTTAGAAACTCGTGTAAGATCATCTCATAGATGGCAGGTCTGAGACGCAGGTCCCCTCTAGGCAAGTACTGACTGATGGCCTGAAGATGCAGAGACAGGAGGAGAGGTGGAAAAACAAAAGGAGAGAGATGGGAGGGAGTTACTTGAGGGAAAGAAAACTAATTACAACAGTTAATACAGAGGGCAATACTGAGAGTATTGTTCATTCCAAAACTTGCTCAAAGTCTCTAATGCCATAATTTCCCACAAGTTGCAAGATCACAATGTGGCCTGACTCACCTTCAACTGCCCAATGGTTTTAAACCTGTACACCTCATTCTCCCAGAGTTCCATGTTTTTCCCCAGCACCTTCTGACACTTCCTGGACTTACAAGAACACGAGAGAGAGAGAGAACACAAGAGAGAGAACACAAGAGAGAGAGCGAGAGAAAATAATCACCACATCTACTCCTTACACTGGTATTTTGCAGAAGAAACACTCAACTGAAATAACTAAAAGGCTGAAGTACCTGGCAGCGGTGTCATAGTCACCTTTCTCCACCAGGTGATTGATGTAGGCCATCCCAATTTTCTGATTACAAAAGAAAAGACACTCTATGAGGGAACACAACATGAGTAATGGACTGTATCCTCTGTAATTTCATCAAATGTTGTTTCCAAAAATCCACTTCATTCTTTTCCTTGACCTCAACAGATCTGTAAGTTATTATTAAGGTCAAGAAATCCTGTAAAACCACAGCCCCATCTAACTTAAAGTGAAGAAAGTAGAGGTCTTAGATCTTCGTTAGAAAATTAGACAACTAAGGGATCGCAAAGTGTCAAGGCTTGAAGACATGCAGTGGACTACAAAAGTATTGGGAAAGTGACAATTTTTTCCCCCCAGCAGTTTGGATTTGAAATGATAATGACTGAGGTTAAAGTGCAGACAGTCAGCTTTAATCCATATCAGGTGAATCGTTTAGAAATTACAGCACTTTTTGTACATAAAGCCCCCCCCCCCCATTTAGGGGACAAATTCACTTGTATGTGTATTAAAGTAGTAAAAAGTTCCGTATTTGGTGGATGCTACCATGCTTATGGATAATCCTGACTGAATCGTGAATAATGATGAGTGAGAAAGTTTGTGCATCAAACATCAAAACCCCCAAGACATGCTCACCGCTCAACATTACAAGAACTGGGGAGGTGAGCATTTTTGGGAGAAACTATATTTGTGCATCTAACTTTCTCACTCATCATTATTCACGATTCATTTCGGATTATCTGTAGTCATGGCAGCATCCACATTAATGCAGAAGTGTTGAGAAACATACTGTATTCTATTCTTATTTTACAATAAAAGTGACTCCAAAATGACACAGTACATTATTTACCTCGCCCTCCATTTCTCAAATCTGACCATAACTCTATCCTCCAGATTCCTGCTTACAAGCTAAAATTAAAAGCAGGAAGCACCAGTGACACGGTCTATAAAAAAAGTGGTCAGATGAAGCAGATGCTAAACTACAGGACTGTTTTGCTATCACAGACTGGAATATGTTTCTGGGATTCTTCCGATGGCATTGAGGAGTACACCACATCAGTCACTGGCTTTATCAATAAGTGCATCGAGGACGTCGTCCCCACAGTGACTGTACGTACATACCCCAACCAGAAGCCATGGATTACAGGCAACATTCGCACTTAGCTAAAGGGTAGAGCTGCCACTTTCAAGGAGAGGGACTCTAACCCAAAAGCTTCTAAGAAATCCCGCTATGCCCTTCGACGAACCAGCAAACAAACAAAGCGTCAATACAGGACTAAGATCGAATCGTACTACACCGGCTCCGACGCTCGTCGGATGTGGCAGGGCTTGCAAACTATCACAGACTACAAAGGGATGCACAGGCAAGAGCTGCCCAGTGACATGGATCCTAGATTTCCTGACGAACAAAATAACTTCTATGCTCGCTTCGAGGTAAGTAACACTGAAACATCCATGAGCGCATTAGCTGTTCCGGATGACTGTGTGATCACGCTCTCCACAGAAGATGTGATTAAGACCTTTAAACAGGTCAACATTCACAAGGCCGCTGGGCCAGATGGATTACCAGGATGTGTACTCCAAGCATGCACTGACCAACTGGCAAGTGTCTTCACTGACATTTTCAACCTCTCCTTGTCTGAGTCTGTAATACCAACATGTTTCAAGCAGACCACCATAGTCCCTGTGCCCAAGAACACTAAGGAAACCTGCCTAAATTACTACCGACCTGTAGCACTCACTTCTGTAGCCATGAAATGCTTTGAAAGGCTGGTCATGGCTCACAACACCATTATCCCAGACCCACTCCAATTAGACCCACTCAAATTTGCTTACCGCACTAACAGATCCACAGATGATGTATTCTTTATTGCACTCCACACTGCCCTTTCCCACCTGGACAAAAGGAACATCTATGTGAGAATGCTATTCATTGACTACAGCTCAGCGTTCAACACCATAGTGCCCTCAAAGCTCATCACTAAGCTAAGGACCCTGGAACTAAGCACCTCTCTCTACAACTGGATCCTAGATTTCCTGATGGGCCGCCTCCATGTGTTAAGGGTATGTAACAACACCAACATTAAGTTTGCTGATGACAGTGGTAGGCCTGATCACTGACAACGATGAGACGGCCTATAGGGAGGAGGTCAGAGATCTGACCGTGTGGTGCAAGGACAACAACCTATCCCTCAACGTGATCGAGACTAAGGAGATGGATTGTGGACTACAGGAATAAGAGGACCGATCACGCCCCCATTCTCATCGACAGGGCTGTAGTGGAGCAGGTTGAGAGCTTCAAGTTCCTTGGCATCCACATCACCAACAAACTAACATGGTGCAAGCACACCAAGACAGTCATGAAGAGGGCACGACAAAACCTATTCCCTCTCAGGAGACTGAAAAGATTTGGCATGGGTCCTCAGATCCTCAAAACGTTTTACAGCTGCACCATCAAGAGCATCCTGACGGGTTGCATCACTGCCCGGTATGGCAACTGCTCGACCTCCGACCGCAAGGCACTACAGAGGGTAGTGCATACGACCCAGTACATCACCAAGATCAAGCTTCCTGCCATCCAGGACCTCTATTCCAGGCGGTGTCAGAGGAAGGCCCTAAAAAAATTGTCAAAGACTTCAGCCACCCTAGTCATAGACTGTTCTCTCTGCTACCGCACGGCAAACGGTACCGGAGCGCCAAGTCTAGGTCCAAGAGGCTTCTAAACAGCTTCTAACCCCAAGCCATAAGACTCCCGAACAGCTAACCAAACAGCTACCCAGACTATTTGCTCCCCCTCCCCCACTACTCGCTGTTATTATCTATGCATTGCCACTTTAATAACCCTACCTGCAAGTACATAATTACCCAAATTACCTCAACACCAGTGCCCCGGCACATTGACTCTGTACCGGTACCCCCTGTATATTGCCCCGCTATTATTATTTACTGCTGCTCTTTAGTTATTTGTTTTTCTTATCTCTTACTTTTATTGTGGTATTTTCTTAAACTGCATTGTTGGTTAAGGGCTTGTAAATAAGCATTTCACTGTAAGGTCTACACCTGTTGTATTCAGCGCATGTGACAAATCAAATTTGATTTCAAGTGGGCACAAAAAAAATCTGAAACACAACCTTAATAAGCAGCAAATGCATCCAACACATTTTTCTAGTGAAACGCTTGATTTAGTCATTGTGTACTATGAATACAGGACTAAAAACTCTACTTTTTGTATTTTAATATGCTTATGTGAATTTGTCCCAACACTTTCGGTCCCCTAAACTGGGGGGGACTATGCACAAAAAGTGTACTAATTTCAAAACAGCTCACCCATATGGATAAAAAAAACACTCAAATTAAAGCTGACAGTCTGCACTTTAACCTCAATCCTTGTATCATTTCAAATATAAAGTGCTGAGATACAGAGCACCCCCCCCCCCCAAATAAATGTTTGTCTCTACCCCAATACTATGAGCTCACTATGGTAAACGCAAATAGTATTTAAGTACTACAGGTTGAATACTCAGGTCAGATGCTACTAGGGTTCAACCCATTAAGTAAGTGGGTGAAACACAGTAAAAGGTACTGCATTGACTGGCTCCCAAAGTTGTTTTTTTTAAACCCATAAAATGCTTGTAAGTAAGTAAGTGGGTGAAACACAGTAAAAGGTACTGCATTGACTGGCTCCCAAAGTTGTTTTTTTTAAACCCATAAAATGCTTGTAAGTAAGTTCATGGTTTGAAAAAAATATATATATATTTTTTTTTTAAAGAGGTCTAGCCTTCCATCCAAGGAACAACGACATTCCAGAAAGAGCAATAAACTGTTCATAATCCTTGGGCCAGGAAAGACATTTTAAAATGTAACCCGATTATTTTAGTAAGAAAAAAAGAGAGCCAATGAGGCTTCTTTCACTGCAGCACAGTGAGAAAGGAGAAGATGGTTTGTAGCTAGTGTGTGTGAGACATGAGAGAATCTGTATGAGGGGACAGGCGCACAGGCGATGTGTCCTCTGCAGTTTAGGGTTAGCAGTAGGTATGGTCGGGTGTGAAAGGTAATATTCATACTGTTACTTCACTGAAGTGGGTTGGGATTTGGTCAAATACATACATGTAGGTAAAATAGGAGTAGGAATCACACATGAATAGCAAGGAATTGCACTATTCTGGGAAGGAATAGCACTTGACATGTCCAATGCCTATACAGTACCTGGACTTCATGGCGTTTAATGTTCTTGAAGCTGATCTCGGCAGCCATCAGAGCTTCCTGTGAGAGAGAAAATACGTTTTGGTAACACGGTAACAGCCGACAGTTATAATGCATTAGTACTGAACACAGATGATATATCGCAGCAAAATACGAAGTTCCCACATGAAGTCTGCTTGATTGGATGATTATAACACCAACCTCATACTTCTTCTTGTCCAGCAGCCAGTCAATGTGGTCATCTTGGTCTCTCTCTTTGGCCACCACAATGTCTTTAGGGCTGATGATGTAGTAGAGGGATTCTCCCTCGGAATGTTCTGTTGACACATGAGAATGCTGGAATGATCTTTAGTACATGATATATCCTGCACAGTAGTTTATAGTAGCTAGAATAAATCTGTAAATACAGTGTCACTGAGTAGTGTTTGCCGGGGCTTATCTGATTGGCTCACCCAGTCGGTAGTCTCGACACTCGTTCTCCTGGAAGTTGCGGACGGTCAGGGCATCTGATGAGATTTCCTCATAGCCCTCTGGAAGAGGCTGGATGATGTCCAGACAAGGCCGCGCTCGGAACTCCTCCTCCTGATCTCACACACACACAAATGGTATATAAAGTGCCTTGAGAAAGTATTCACACCAAACTTTATTTTTTTATTACAAAGTGGGATTGAAATGGATTTGTCATTTTTTGTTAACGATCTACTCATAAATAACATTAAAAAAACGTTATTTATGAAAAAAAAACACTAGTATATCCTGATTAGAAGAGCATTCATCCCCGAGTCAATATTAGAAACGCCTTTGGCAATCACTGCGATTACAGATGTGAGTTTTTAGGGGCAAGTCTAATAGATTTGCACACCTGGATTGTACAATATTTTCCATTCTTTATAAATTTTTATTCTTCAAGCACTGTCAAGTTGGTTGTTGATAATAGCTAGACAGCCATTTTCAAGTCAAGCCGACTTAAGTCAAAACTGTAGCTCAGGAGCATTCAATTGCGTCTTGGTAAGCAACTTCAGTTTAGATTTGGCCTTGTGTTTAACGTTTTGTCTTGCTGAAAGGTGGATTTGTCTTCCAGCATTCAGAACCAGGTTTTTCCTCTAGGATTTTGCCTGTGCTTAGCCCTTTTCCATTTATTTTTATCCTAAACATCTCCCTTCTCCTTGCAGATGATAAGCATACCCGTAATATTATGCAGCCACCACCGTGCTTGACAATATGCCACAAACATAACCCTTTGTATTAAAGACAAAAAGTACATTTCTTTGCCATTTTTTTTTGCAGTATTACTTAAGTGTTGCAAACAAGATGCATATTTTATTTTCACTCTGTCATTTAAGTTAATATTGTGGAATAACTACCATGTTGTTGATCCATCCTCAATTCTCATATCACAATCATTAAACTCTGTAACGGTTTTAAAATCATCATTGGCCTCATGGTGAAATCCCTGAGCGGTTTCCTTCCTCTCTGGTAACTGAGTTAGGAAGGATGCATGTATTGATAGACCATCCAAAGTATATTTATAACTTAACCATGCTCAAAGGGACATTCACTGTCTGCTTTATTTTTTTATATTTTATTTGACATCTACCAATCAGTGCCCTTCTTTGCAAGGCATTGGAAAACCTCTCTGGTCTTTGTGGCTGAATCGGTGCTTGAAATTCTCTACTCAATTGAAGGACCTTATAGATACAGATAATTGTATGTGTGGGATACAGAGGTGGGGGTAGTCATTCAAACGTCACGTTAAGCACTTTTATGGAATACAGAATGTGTCCATGCAACTTATTATGTGATATTTACTCCTGAACTTACTTAGAGCAGCCATAACAATGGGGATGAATACTTGACTGAAGACATTTCAGCTTTTCATTAAAACAAACAAAATGTTTTCACTTTGACATTATGCGGTATTGTGTGTAGAACAGTGACAAAATCTCACATTTGAATCCATTTTACATTCAGGCTGTAACACAAACAAATGTGGAAAAGGTCAAATGGGTGTGAATACTTTTACTTTAGACAAACGCACACACAAACCAGCGAGCGCGCACAGACAGACGTAAACACACACATACAGACAATATCAACATTTAAATACCATGGCTGTGACCGCTTAAGCCATTCCATCATGCAACATATCTACTGTTTCTAACCAAACATTACCATGTGATCAGAGTTCTCCTTCACAAAGTACAGGGTGACCAGCTGGTCTGCTAGAGGCGCCAGGCCACTGATGAAGAACTCCGTTTCAAACGCAGACACTACAAGAGAGAAGAAACCCACATTACTACAATTCCAAACTAATGTGCTTACCCCCACATTATATTACATTAAAAGTTCCACAAAACATTTTTGTTATCTAACAATACATGTTCTCACCAATTTCCACATAACGGCTAGGAAGGTCTCTCAACTCTGTGTGGCCCCTCTCCTTCACAACACAGATCTTAATAGAGGAGCCCCAACCGATGATAAGGGTGGAGTTGTCTTTCCAGCACAGACTGCAGGGGTACATATCAGGCCGCAGGCTGACGTTATCCCGCAGGACGTTGGTGATTCGCTGTTTGGTGCTGATGTCATAAATCTTCACCCCCTGGGAGAGACCAAGACAAACAGAACATGTTCACTATGTGTACGTCCAATGCACTAATCTATGTAAGTTGACATGCTATATGATGCAATAAAAATCCTAACATATACAATAAAGTAAATCATCATAATGATTAAATATTTAAATATAAATTAAAACCACCAACTAATCGCCGTGTTTCTTGTTGCCACGTATCTGCAGCTTTGACGGTTCTCCTTACTTACCATATTGTTGGCCCAGGCGATGAGATTGGCCCTCCATTGGACGTTAGTGATGGTGCCCTCCCCCTCGTGCAGAGTGGACGTCTTCCAGCGGTTCAGCCAGTTCTTCTCGTACAGCAGCAGCTTGGGAAGGCAACATCAAAAATAAAAACACACATCAGAATCACGTGTGTCACCAATGATATCCAAATCAGCACCAGTTTCAAAAACAGACAAACAATCGTGTCCTTGGAGCGGTGGTTTGTGGTTCTGTATTTCCACCACCAGAGGGCAGTAGAGCACAGGGACAGGAGGGTCGTCTGCTGTGTCAGTGGGCCACCCAGAGCAGGAGGATTGTGTTTAACTTTATCATAAACGTTAAGTAAACGGACACTGTGTTTTCCAACTTACTTCAAGTCAGTGAGCAGACATGATCCATCTTCACATGATTCAACTAGCCTATCAGTGTGTATGACATGATGTGACAAAATAAGTGGAAGGAAAAACTACAGATTGCATTAAAGATGTGGTCTTTGAAACACAGATCACCTTCATAATAAAAGACTGGCAAAATCAATTCCTGATTACTTCAGTAGGTTTGACAGACAAAGCCTTCACCATATTTCTCTAAATCTCTTTGATTCTCGTCAATGGCTTTGAGACAATGATGGCTGTAGTCACTCTTTCCAGTCATTATGTAGACGGCGGAGGCGTCACCTCAAAGGCCATATACATAAAAAGCCTTTCAGGCCCTTTAAAAACATCTCAGTGTCATACAGATGGATGTACAATACCACATAGGTATTATGTTCTGGGGAGTGAGATGAGAGAGAGAGAGCCCCGGCCTCTCTAATTCAAAAAAAAAGTCTGAAAATGTTAACAGTTCTCTCCAAAGAGAGGATATAACACTGGCAGAACTGTGGAGACAGAATTGAATTGCCTTTGACAGGATGTGGCTCCAGTTGAGGCTTATTGATTTTCATCACAGGGCGCTTTATCGAGGGTCTTGAGAACAGGGAGAGGAAAGAAATCAGTACCAATTGAAAGAAAATGGTTACACTAACAATGAGCGTTTCCTTAGAAAAGAAAGGTGGATTGGATGAGTCCAGAAGCTCGCTCTCACCAGTGCTGTAGATATGTATACATCTTGTTTTGTATCTCTCCAATGGTCATTGAAATACAGTACTGTACAGATTTTCAGTCTATTTTAATAATTTATACTCAGTGACACTGCAGACTGCAGCCTTTGTAACTCAAAAGGGAACATTAATACCTAATATATATCAAGTTTTTTTCTGGAGTCTGAGACAAATTAGAGAGGAAACTGCTGTGTGCCTGCCTGTCCAGGACCCTAAGACTATGGGCCTTCCTGATAATGACATCTATTTGGTGTGCTTGTGAAGCATTGCCTTTCAAACACTGTTGAGCGAGCAGCACTTTGTGAAAATGGGCCGTTCTCCCCGGAGTGCACTCCAGAAGAGACAGGGGAAAGTAAGAGCCTTTCACATCACCCAGCAAAGGCCTACAGTGTGTGTGCACAGCCAAGCACAAGGGAGGAGGAGGCTCACAAGAACAAAATCTAAATGAATTCATTTTGAAAAACAATGGCTAATATTCTATCCACATTAGCTAACACTCAACTGTTCAACTACACTGCTAACACAGCTGAGATGGGCTATATAGTGTAATCACATTGGGGGAAAAAATACCTTTCAATCTCACCTTGTTGCCTCCGGTGACAAATTGTTTGTAGTTTGAACTGCTGAACCGAGGGTGTAACGCCACCACCTGGAGAACATGGCAAGTGGATCCATTTAGAACGCATCAAGTTTAGAAGCAATGATGGGGGCTATCTTGAGATGCACTGAATATATTAGTATACCACCTCGTACATATACTCTCAACGAAAAGTATGAAGTTAAAAGAAGTACATGCATTTGACATCAGCTTACTTTGACAGGACAGTCAAAGTTCTCATGGAAGCCCTCCCTCGTGTAGAGTCCAAACACTTGAACCTGCAACAGAGAAAGTGTTGAATGTCAGTATAAAAAAAACACATCTGTACTGTGTTTGCAGCTGTTTCTGAGGCACTCTTGTGTATGCAGGGGGAGTTCTGGACAGCAAGACTGATTGGATCACTGCTACCCTTCCACTGGGTCACCAATTAGTGGCCAGGTTGAATCTCTGAACCCTCTGGTGCTTTGATACGAGCATCCTAATCTTTGGCTTTACCACAGCCGCAGTTACTGTAGTTACAGCAATACCTTATGTAACAATTACACTGTACCACAGCCTGACTGTCTGGGAGTCAAAAAAGAACAAAAAGAAAGTTTCAAAAAGAAACAGCACGCCCTTTTCACTCGCCATTTTCAATCCCATCGATGATTCAGGATTATTTGAAGGGATTGACACAGATTAATGGCAAACTGAATTGGCCGAGGATGGACAACTGCAGCGGCGTCGATTTTAATTCTCAACGCCACTTTCTGTGCGTCAAGATCTTGTCTCGCCGCTGGAGTGCGAGCGAGGAGGCGATATCAGAGAGCATATCTGGACTGCAGGATCCATGAAGCATGGTAATAATGATCAGGAGAGGAGCGATAACAAGAAGGTAGAGAGCACTGAGAGGGTATCCATAGAGACCTGATGACTGACAGCCAGGCAGACAGATGGATGGGAGAGTCTTTCCCCTTAGAACATGAGCATGAACATGTGCTTGTTCAAAACCCTATACATTTGTAGATTTATGAAAGTAAACAGGTATAAGGAAGATAAAGCTTGTGGTTTGTAAAACTTATGATTATTGGGGCACATTCCGTATATCTAAATTCCCTTTCTCCAGGCAACAAATTCCATTAAATTCTAAATATGAACAAGAACGTCCTTTGCTTTTGGCATTGATGAAATGAGTTCAACACATTGTATAATTTCATGGTAAATGCAAAGTGATGTTCAACGTATTACACAGAATACCTTGCCACTTAATGGAGATCTAGGCTACATTCCAAATGGCACCCTATTCCCTAATTGAATCAACGTTGTTTCCACGTAATTTCCATGAATTTACGTTGAACTAACGTGGAATAGACGTTGAATTGACATCTGTGCCCAGTGGAGTGTCACCCGTTCTGTACGGCCACCAGTTTGGAGCAGATAGATGATCTCACCTTGCCGTCCTCAGAGCAGATCCCCATATGCTCTCCACTCTCATCCAGACTGATCTGGTTGATCTTCACTGGACTCTGAGGAGAGACCACAACCACAACAACAACATTGACACAGAATGACTGGGAACGTTCTGAGAGCAGGTGATTACTTGGAATTGAGTACTTACAATTTCAAACTTCTGAGTCAGATTTCCTTGGATGTCCAGAAGGAAAACCTTCCCAAAGTGAGTGCCCAGTGCAAGGAACTGAAATGGAATGAACCTGAGATTAATCTTTAGGACAATTCAAAATGTTTAGCAAAAACATGTACTACTGGTGAAAGCTGAGGCAAGAGGATTAAAAAGGCACTGTGTCTAGCATAGCTGGGGAAGGCGAGTAGTGGGGTGCAATCAGTGGGCTCTGGGGCAAAAACTGTGAAATTACAGAGGGTGTGAAAAAAAAAACCTGTTTATTAAAGCAGACAGTGTGAAATGGTATTTTGTCTCTCAAATTAAAACGCTTAAACATAATAAAATGCGCTGTACATCTGGCTTCTCCTCGCGTCGCCAGCAACCCAACCACCGCCTCTCCTGCCCACCGTAAAGCTATTATTTTCTACAGAGCAGCAACTGGTTTCCCACGTTTCCTGCTTCTGTACAGTATGTGAGTGTGTTGAAGTGTGAGAGAGTGAGAGAGAGAGTGAGAGAGAATGTATGTGTAGGTCCTCTGGGACAAGAAATTATCAAAACTGGGAGGCTTTTTGGCATTAGATTAAGTGTGCGTTCTTCCACACAGGCCCAGCTCGAGCCCCTCCCCCTAATCCCTCTCCCCTTCCTCCCCTGTGTGTGCGGTGAGCCCACCATGCTTCAGTGCAGCCTATAATGAAATGCTTATATTTACAGGCACAGCTGAGCATGTCAGACAGAGCCCCTGCAATCTCCCCAAATAAAATACCCCAAAATAAATAAATAAATAAAAGGGGTCAACCTTGCGAGGCGGAGTGACTTTTAAAAAGGATTTATTAGAATGGAATTGTTCAAATTAAATTCCGATTCAGGCACTGAAAATATAAGGCAACATCAGGCAATGCGGAGTGTTGGTGGTTTTAAAGGTGGTGGGAGTTGGCTGGGTCGGGGGTTTGTGTCACAGTACAGGTAGCATAGCTGGCAGGTGGTACGTGTCACAGTACAGGTAGCATAGCTGGCAGGTGGTACACAAGCACAAAAACACCGGCAAGAAGGGAAGTCGGGTAAAATGTGGAATTGCACAGGAATCTGCACAGCAATGTCTCTCACTCTGGCAGGATTGCTTTTTTTATAGGATCAAAGAGAGGAGAGAAAGGAAAAAAAATAAGTGAAAATCAATAGTGGTTAATAAAACATCAGGTGAGCAGACATAACCAGGTATGACTCGTCCTCTGCCCAGACGTGCATGAGTGCACTCGGTGCCATAACGATTAGCCATCCAGCTCAGAGATGGCCCGCTGAAAAACAGAAACGTTCAAAAAGAGAACAGGGGAGCAAAAAGCTATAAGAAACGGAATAAGAAAGGGATAAAGAAAATGGCCGGCGGCAGCTGATGTGTACCGCCCTGAGTGAAAGGGATGAGTGGAGGGTGAGAAAGAAATGGCCTGCCTCTCCATATTGTAGAAAGAGAATGTTAACCGACATTGAATATATCAAACGTGCGTAAACAATGACATTTGAAATCTAGTGTAGTTTAGACTGAAAAGCTCTGGTAGGTTAGGACCTGTACCTTATCATGGACAGTCATACAGCTGGCAGCATCCTTTTGGAGAATCTCAGTCACCCCATTGGCCAGTCGCTCATACTTCAGCTTAGGCTCCTCCTCGCTGTCCTCTTCCTAGTTTGAAAGAGGGATCCAGTTAAAACCACCCAGCATAATTCATCTATAATACACAGAATATTACACTGGCACAGATTCATGCATTAACCTTGCTGATAGGGACTTTCCATACCAAATTCAGATTCCCTATCAGCAAGGTAGGAAATTCAATACAAAAATTCCCTTTCACTATCAGCAAGGTAAAGGTTTCTAGATACACAAATAAATGTCCAAGGCCAGTCCACTCTCCATCTGTAACCAGATCATCCTTCCTCTCTACTGGCTGTGCCACAGTGTCCCAGGAACATAAATTGATTACAACCCTCCTAGGAACCCCAAGCATGTGCGCTGCTGCCATATTCTCCTGTGGTACATTTGCGGTCACAGCCTGAATATTCCCCATTACCCAGTTTATAACCAATGCTGCATAGACTGTGGCCGTATATATGGTGCATCAACACAAAACAAAGACTGCTATTATAAGCACTATGTGAGAAGGTGGGGGGGGGGTTCAACAATGGGTGGAAAGAATGTCATTTACATGAACCATCCTTTCCCACTTTACACCAGTATGTCTATTTCCTGTTTATTCCCTTGTGGAATTTCTAATGCATGGGCGTGTCACAGTTTTACAAAGCTATAACACAGAACAAACAAATTTACACCCCTTAGAAGGTCTACAGGCACCATTTTTCATGTTTGTTAAGGTGGTAAATTTCCTTTTTGTTAGACTTATGAGACTTTTCCACAACACCCCATTTCAATTAATATATATTCATATAGGCTAAATGTCTAGTAGGGCATGGTAAAATCAAGGGTCTGATTGGAAAGTCATATTACAACAGCCCATGGGGGACACAATCAAGTGAACGTGAATCTGTCTAAAGAGCATGAACCAAGGGACTGGTGGGAGTATGTAACTTGGTTCCGATCTAGCCATTCTGGGAAAGCCTTCAGCACACAGGCTACACTCACTTCATTCATCAAGTCGGTCTACTGACAACCCACTCACAGAGACAGGTGCCTAGCGAATGGGCAAGCTACACCACAATAAATAACTAAATAAGCGGGGGCTTGTAGCGAGTCAGAGGGGGACTTACAATCATGCAGTCCCAGGTGCTTGTTTACCTGTGAGTGTTAGTGTGCCGAGAGGATTCTGTTTGTGGACTGGTGATAGGGGGCAGGCAGACTTTTCATTTACTGGTGAAGATTTCCTTTCTCCATTCGGGAATGGTTTTTCTTTGGGGAGTAGGGGGTGGAATTGCTCAATGTACTGGCTATTCCTTACATTTCATTCTCTGTATCATTTAAAGACAGGCTGCTCCTCACCCTCTCTAGCAGTCTGACATGCTATATTTTATTTAGTGATTCCCAGACGCACAGTTACAGGAGCTGGATAATACAAACGTATGCAGAATCAAAAGGTGTGGTGCAACAGTGTACTTCACAACTGCGTGCGTCTCTGACATGGTCAGACATTTTATCTTCTGCTGTTAACCCAGATGATTTTCACAACATCTGGATAATTGCATAATAACATGTCTAAATCTGCTTTGTTTTTGCTGTAAAAAAAAATGTTGTTTGTTCACATGTTTACAGGTGGGAAGAGAATAAATGCACAGAGAGCACATGCATTTTCTACAATTACTTCAGCCTAAATTAATCAAAATGTTCCACTTTTTATTAGCGGGCCATATACATAGTTTGCACACAGTATCTTACCTCAGAGTCATCTGTGGATTCTTCACTTGGTTTTCTTCCCTAGAAGACATACAATCATGCTTATTAAAAGACAAGAGATCTAAAGCAAAAATGACATTACATTATGGATGCAATGTTTGCTTTAGACCAGTTTGGTTTGAGTTTTACTTGGCTAATTATCTGTCAAACTCAACTCCATGATGTACTTCACATCAACAGAGTTGAGCGGAGATGAGAGTGGGCGGAGTGTACCTCCGGCGACATCGAGTCGCTCTCAGTCGATACGAGGAAACAGTTGGTGGTTGTATTTTATTATCGTTTTATTAAAAAGTATGGATTTCAGCAAACAAAGGAAGGCACACAAAGGGCAAACATGGGTAGGCTACACGGTAAGGGTTTAAAAGGGCAACTGCACTTCCTGACTTGGCCTGGTTTTAGATTTGGTTCATTAAGGGCAATTCCGCCACTTTTTAACCTCAAATTCATAATTTCCAGCACCAAACCCGTGTCTACATACAGATAACTGCCAAAATAAAGGAAATACCAACACAAATTCTTAATATAGATTCTATAAGTGTCTGGAACTCTATTGAAGCGTCACCAATCTTCCGCAAGAAATCGCATCATTTGGTATTTTGTTGATGGTGGTAGAAAACGCTGTCTCAGGCGCCGCTCCAGAATCTCCCCTAAGTATTAAATTGGGTTGAAATCTGGTGAATGAGACGGCCAAGGCATATGGTTTACATAGTTTTCATGCTCATCAAACCATTCAGTGCCCTGTGGATGGGGGCATTGTCCTCCTATGGGGACATGGCCCTGTGGATGGGGACATGGCCCTGTGGATGGGGACATGGCCCTGTGGATGGGGACATGGCCCTGTGGATGGGGACATGGCCCTGTGGATGGGGACATGGCCATGGTAGCCAAAATAATGGCCTGCCCAATATTTTTTTATACATGACCCTAAGCATGATGGGAGATTCATTAATCATATTGTTTTCTCCAAAACCTAGAAATGCACCGTTTTCACATGTTGACACTGGTATTGTGCTGGACATAATGCAAATGAGGTTGAAAAGTGGTGAAATTGCCCTTTAAATGCTAATGGCCATGACTGTGGTTTGATTGATGTGGGTGTCTCGTGTGTGTTTGCAGGTAGGAAGAGTTAGCCAAATGATTTCGCCAAATTGGTTGCACACCAGCCGGTTGAAGCTGTGGCAAAGTAAGTTTGACTTGTCATACAGAAAAAAAGATTTAAAGCATATGCATAACCGTGGTAGCAATTGAAAGGGACAAGTTAGTAAATTATGGGGAAATTATTAGACCAATTAGGTGAGGACAAGTAGACACAATCAAATGGGGTAATGTTTGGATTCTGTGGATTATACAAATACTTTTTGTGAATGAAATTTTGCACAATTTTGTTGTTATATTGCCAACATGACTAGTGAAGTTATAAAATACGACATTACAGTGTTAGGCTTTCACAATGCAATTCAGGGAAACAAATCGTAATTTTTAAAGAGTCATGAGCAGTGGCGACCCGTCATTCAGGGCAGGTGGGGCAGAGCGTGTCACATATCAGTTTGCAAGCAATGTAAAAAAAAAAAAAAATTATATATATATAATTCAGTTAATAAAGCTGTACACACACGGTCTCTTTGTTTTCTTGAGTAAGGTAGCTCCAAAATGCAGGTGTTTCAGCCCAGCGCAGTGCTTTCTGTGGTGGTGGGGCGAGCCAGCAGAAAATAGGAGCATTGCGCCGTGATTGACTCAGTGTTCTGTCACTCATGGGGACAGTACGTCATCTGCAAGTTTAAGTCCTTAGCAAGGGTAGACATCCACAATTTCAGTCCTTTGGGTCCTGCCATTGAGTTATATTACAATTGCCCTTCCAAGAAGGCTCAAGGTCATTGGCCACAGATAAAATGAAGGTGAAATCCAGTTATATGTACAGTAGCTTTGAACTGATCATGTCAACATCTTCCTTTCAAAGTCTTAGCTAGCAGTCATCATCATGAATAAAGTTGACAATCTACTGGAAAATCCTTTTTAATCCTTGTCATATGAAGAGAAATAATGAGGAGAAATTGAAGATAAAATGTATCGGAGCTCATTGGCCATGAAGATTACACAACAAGTTGGATATCGCAAATTCAACAATGAGTCGTTTTGAAGGAATCAATGGCGAACTGCAAGCATTGCAAAGCAAACACTAACCTGCTATTCAATGGAGTGGCTGTGTGTTTTCTCCCCCCCAAGTTCCCACCATGAATCCAGAGAACGCCAGACCTTGATAACAAAACTTGCCCACAAAGGAACGCTTCGTCGCCTTCACAAGGCGAGTCCAAAAATGTCTTGCATGCTGCTGCATAAATAATGAAATATACAAGGGAGATACAGTTGAAGTCAGAAGTTTACATACACTTAGGTTGGAGTCATTAAAACTCGTTTTTCAACCACGTCACAAATTTTCATGTTAACAAACTATAGTTTTGGCAAGTTGGTTAGGACATCTACTTTGTGCATGACAAGTAATTTTTCCAACAATTATTTACAGACAGATTATTTCACGCCTGAAGGTACCATGTTCATCTGTACAAACAATAGTATGCAAGTATAAACACCATTGGACCACGCAGCCGTCATACCACTCAGGAAGGAGACGCATTCTGTCTCCTAGAGATGAACATTCTTTGGTGCAAAAAGTGCAAATCAATCCCAGAACAACAAAGGACCTTGTGAAGATGCTGGAGGAAACCGGTACAAAAGTATCTATATCCACAGTAAAACGAGTCCTTTATTGACATAACCTGAAAGGACGCTCAGCGAGGAAGAAGCCACTACTACAAAACCGCCATAAAAAAGCCAGACTACGGTTTGCAACTGCACATGGGGACAAAAATTGTACTTGTTGGAGAAATGTCCTCTGGTCTGATGAAACAAAAATTGAACTGTTTGGCCATAATGACCAAATCAAATCAAATTTTATTTGTCACATACACATGGTTAGCCGATGTTAATGCGAGTGTAGCGAAATGCTTGTGCTTCTAGTTCCGACAATGCAGTAATAACCAACAAGTAATCTAACTAACAATTCCTAAACTACTGTCTTATACACAGTGTAAGGGGATAAAGAATATGTACATAAGGATATATGAATGAGTGATGGTACAGAGCAGCATAGGCAAGATACAGTAGATGGTATCGAGTACAGTATATACATATGAGATGAGTATGTAAACAAAGTGGCATAGTTAAAGTGGCTAGTGATACATGTATTACATAAGGATGCAGTCGATGATTTAGAGTACAGTATATACGTATGCATATGAGATGAATAATGTAGGGTAAGTAACATTATATAAAGTAGCATTGTTTAAAGTGGCTAGTGATATATTTACATCATTTCCCATCAATTCCCATTATTAAAGTGGCTGGAGTTGAGTCAGTGTCAGTGTGTTGGCAGCAGCCACTCAATGTTAGTGGTGGCTGTTTAACAGTCTGATGGCCTTGAGATTGAAAAACAGCTTCTGTCTCTCTGTCCCAGCTTTGATGCACCTGTACTGACCTCGCCTTCTGGATGATAGCGGGGTGAACAGGCAGTGGCTCGGGTGGTTGATATCCTTGATGATCTTTATGGCCTTCTTGTAACATCGGGTGGTGTAGGTGTCCTGGAGGGCAGGTAGTTTGCCCCCGGTGATGCGTTGTGCAGACCTCACTACCCTCTGGAGAGCCTTACGGTCGAGGGCGGAGCAGTTGCCGTACCAGGCGGTGATACAGCCTGCCAGGATGCTCTCGATTGTGCATCTGTAGAAGTTTGTGAGTGCTTTTGGTGACAAGCCGAATTTCTTCAGCCTCCTGAGGTTGAAGAGGCGCTGCTGCGCCTTCTTCACGATGCCGTCTGTGTGAGTGGACCAATTCAGTTTGTCTGTGATGTGTATGCCGAGGAACTTAAAACTTGCTACTCTCTCCACTACTGTTCCATCGATGTGGATAGGGGGGGTGTTCCCTCTGCTGTTTCCTGAAGTCCACAATCATCTCTTTAGTTTTGTTGACGTTGAGTGTGAGGTTATTTTCCTGACACCACACTCCGAGGGCCCTCACCTCCTCCCTGTAGGCCGTCTCGTCGTTGTTGGTAATCAAGCCTACCACTGTTGTATCGTCCGCAAACTTGATGATTGAGTTGGAGGTGTGCGTGGCCACGCAGTCGTGGGTGAACAGGGAGTACAGGAGAGGGCTCAGAATGCACCCTTGTGGGGCCCCAGTGTTGAGGATAAGCGGGGAGGAGATGTTGTTACCTACCCTCACCACCTGGGGGCGGCCCGTCAGGAAGTCCAGTACCCAGTTGCACAGGGCGGGGTCGAGACCCAGGGTCTCGAGCTTGATGACGTGCTTGGAGGGTACTATGGTGTTGAATGCCGAGCTGTAGTCGATGAACAGCATTCTCACATAGGTATTCCTCTTGTCCAGATGGGTTAGGGCAGTGTGCAGTGTGGTTGAGATTGCATCGTCTGTGGACCTATTTGGGCGGTAAGCAAATTGGAGTGGGTCTAGGGTGTCAGGTAGGGTGGAGGTGATATGGTCCTTGACTAGTCTCTCAAAGCATTTCATGATGACGGAAGTGAGTGCTACGGGGCGGTAGTCGTTTAGCTCAGTTACCTTAGCTTTCTTGGGAACAGGAACAATGGTGGCCCTCTTGAAGCATGTGGGAACAGCAGACTGGTATAGGGATTGATTGAATATGTCCGTAAACACACCAGCCAGCTGGTCTGCGCATGCTCTGAGGGCGCGGCTGGGGATGCCGTCTGGGCCTGCAGCCTTGTGAGGGTTAACATGTTTAAATGTTTTACTCAACTCGGCAGCAGTGAAGGAGAGACCGCATGTTTCCGTTGCAGGCCGTGTCAGTGGCACTGTATTGTCCTCAAAGCGGGCAAAAAAGTTATTTAGTCTGCCTGGGAGCAAGACATCCTGGTCCGTGACTGTGCTGGATTTCTTCCTGTAGTCCGTGATTGACTGTAGACCCTGCCACATGCCTCGTGTCTGAGCCGTTGAATTGAGATTCTACTTTGTCTCTGTACTGACGCTTAGCTTGTTTGATAGCCTTACGGAGGGAATAGCTGCACTGTTTGTATTCAGTCATGTTACCAGACACCTTGCCCTGATTGAAAGCAGTGGTTCGCACTTTCAGTTTCACGCGAATGCTGCCATCAATCCACGGTTTCTGGTTAGGGAATGTTTTAATCGAACTTGGCTTGCACGTGCAAATTCAGCACACACAAAATTCTATAATAGAAATGTGTTATTTGACATGTCAAGTTAAAAGCTGATTTAACATGTCAAATAGTGTTGTATGACGTGTATCTTTTTTGACACGCAAAGACCCAAACGGTGTTCAGTGCACATGTAGCCTATAACCTGTTTTAGAGAAATATAATCAAATATTGTTAGAGCTCTCATTGTCTGTTTATATGCCCCCTTTATTTTTCCTATGGTTCTGACTTGTTGTACAGGGATTACACTAAGAACGGCCCATAATCGGAATTCTGTCGCTGTTCATTTCAAAAGTGCTGAATAAATAGTTGACTACGTCCATCCTAGCTCGCTCATTATTGTCTTAATCGAAATAACAGATTGCCTCTTATCCGCTTGTCGTCCACATATGCCATAGTTTGTACATCTCAATTGTCAGTAGAAACCACATTTGTTGTAGCAAGTCTGCCATATCAGTGTTGTTTTTTTTAAAGGCAGTAAATAATGCTGAATGAACTACTTCGATGCCAGACAAGGCTCTGCTGATAGCCAGGTGTAGCAGTGGTAAGGTGTTTGGACTTCTGTTGGGACAGCTTTATGTAGGCCCTAACAGTTTGTGGGCACCGTTTGTCACCATTATAGTGCAATTAATGTATTGTTTAGTGTTGTGTAGTGACATGCATCCCACTTTTTTTCTCCTTTGGACCCACCAAGATTTACATGCTTAAAATCGCCACTGGTCACGAGTGCATTCAGCGTGCCGCGGCAAATTTTCTTCACGGTAGACAAACATACGATGCCAATTTTAGCATGTAAATCTTGGTGGGGCAAACTCCACATTTTGTTTTAGATGCATGCCAGCAAAGCCACTGCACAACACTAAACAATACATGAATTGCCGTATAATGGTGACAAACGGTGCCCACAAACTGTTAGGGCCTACATAAAGCTGTCCCAACAGCAGCTTTCCTTTCAGCACCATGGAGTGAATCCTTACCAACGCTACACCTGGCTATTAGCAGAGCCTTGTCTGGCAGCGAAACAGTTCATTAAGCCTCATTTACAACCTTTTTAAAAGCCATAGCTGATATGGCTGACTTGCTTAAACAAATGTGGCTTCTACTGACTCCTTGTGGATTTGTGTAAGTCGATAAGAGCCGCATTCTCCTTAAATAACGAACGCCAAATTAGTTTTTACTTTTGAACCATACAAACATTATTACATTTATTATTACTATTATTATTACATTGCGCAAACAAAACAACTCTCGCAATATCAACTGGAATTACATGGGTCTATTACTGAACTGTTTGTTGAAAACAAATATTTGGTTACAGACCCAACAACATTATATAGCATCTCCTCCTCGTCAAGAAAAGCACATGAGCAAATTATAATACACAAAGTAAGCAAAACAATGAAATCATTCCAACATTGCATAAAATGATGAATACAATACTAATGATATAGACCTATATAAGCAATAGGCCTATAACAATTGAGATGTACAAACTACAGGATAAGGGAATGATGAGCGGATAACAGGCAAGCCGTAATTTCGATTAAGACAATGAGCGAGCTAAGACGGACGTAGTCAATATAATGATTTGTTCAGCACTTTTGAAACGTACAGAGACAGAATTCCGAACATGGGCCGTTCTTACAGTATTCTTCCTGTACACCAAGTCAGAACCATAGGATAAATAAAGGGGGCATATAAGCAGACAGTGAAAGCTCTTAATATTAAATGACATTTATACACTTCTCAAAAAAAATAAAGGGAACACTAAAATAACACATCCTAGATCTGAATGAATGAAATATTCTTAAATACTTTTTTCTTTACATAGTTGAATGTGCTGACAACAAAAATCACACAAAAATTATCAATGGAAATCAAATTTATAAACCCATGGAGGTCTGGATTTGGAGTCACACTCAAAATTAAAGTGGAAAACCACACTACAGGCTGATCCAACTTTGATGTAATGTCCTTAAAACAAGTCAAAATGAGGCTCAGTAGTGTGTGTGGCCTCCACGTGCCTGTATGACCTCCGTACAATGCCTGGGCATGCTCATGATGAGGTGGCGGATGGTCTCCTGAGGGATCTCCTCCCAGACCTCGACTAAAGCATCCACCAACTCCTGGACAGTCTGTGGTGCAACGTGGCATTGGTGGATGGAGCGAGACATGATGTCCCAGATGTGCTCAATTGGATTCAGGTTTGGGGAACGGGCGGGCCAGTCCATAGCATCAATGCCTTCCTCTCGCAGGAACTGCTGACACACTCCAGCCACATGAGGTCTAGCATTGTCTTGCATTAGGAGGAACCCAGGGCCAACCGCACCACCATATGGTCTCACAAGGGGTCTGAGGATCTCATCTCGGTACCTAATGGCAGTCAGACTACCTCTGGCAAGCACATGGAGGGCTGTGCGGCCCCCCAAAGAAATGCCACCCCACACCATGACTGACCAACCGCCAAACTGGTCATGCTGGAGGATGTTGCAGGCAGCAGAACGTTCTCCACAGCGTCTCCAGACTCTGTCACGTCTGTCACATGTGCTCAGTGTGAACCTGCTTTCATCTGTGAAGAGCACAGGGCGCCAGTGGTGAATTTGCCAATCTTGGTGTTCTCTGGAGTCTGTTTCTGACCGTTTGAGCAGATGGGAGGTCATTTTGCAGGGCTCTGGCAGTGCTCCTCCTTGCACAAAGGTGGAGGTAGCGGTCCTGCTGCTGGGTTGTTACCCTCCTACGGCCTCCTCCACATCTTCTGATGTACTGGCCTGTCTCCTGGTAGCGCCTCCATGCTCTGGACACTACGCTGACAGACACAGCAAACCTTCTTGCCACAGCTCGCATTGATGTCCCATCCTGGATGAGCTGCACTACCTGAGCCACTTGTGTGGGTTGTAGACTCCGTCTCATGCTACCACTAGAGTGAAAGCACTGCCAGCATTCAAAAGTGAACAAAACATCAGCCAGGAAGCATAGGAACTGAGAAGTGGTCTGTGGTCACCACCTGCAGAACCACTCCTTTATTGGGGGTGTCCTGCTAATTGCCTATAATTTCCACCTGTTGTCTATTCTATTTGCACAACAGCATGTGAAATTTATTGTCAATCAGTGTTGCTTCCTAAGTGGACAATTTGATTTCACAGAAGTGTGATTGACTTAGAGTTACATTGTGTTGTTTAAGTGTTCATTTATTTTTTTGAGCAGTGTATTAAACAGGCTATAGACTACATGTGCACCACCACAGAACAGTAGGCTAAGTGCTGAGGGGGAAAGACACCCAAATGATTAGGGTGAGGCACATAGGCTACTAATAGCTTACTACACAACATACACTTAGTATTACTTACTTAGCTACAGTATACATATCTCCCTGGCATATTACATAATTTATGCAGCAGTCTACAAGACATTTTGGGACGTTTTGGACTGTTGTGCTGTGCTCCCTTGAACAGGAAGGTGGAGGGTGGTCCTTCTTGTTGGCAAATTTGTCATCAAAGTCTGGCATTCTGTGAATTATGGTGCTTTCAAGTAGGGGTCGACCGATTATGATTTTTCAATGCCGATACCGATTATTGGAGGACCAAAAAAGGCAGATACCGATTAATCTGACTATTTTTTATTTATTCATTTGTAATAATGACAATTACAACAATACTGAATTAACACTTATTTTAACTTAATATAATACATCAATAAATCAATGTAGCCTCAAATATATAATGAAACATGTTCCACTTGGTTTAAATGATGCAAAAAACAATGTGTTTGAGAAGAAAGTAAAAGTGCAATATGTGCCATGTAAGAAAGCTAACGTTTAAGTTCCTTGCTCAGAACATATGAAAGCTGGTGGTTCCTTTTAACATGAGTCCTCAATATTCCCAGGTAAGAAGTTTTAGCTTGTAGTTATTATAGGACTATTTCTCTCTATACCATTTGTATTTCATTAACCTTTGACTATTGGATGTTCATCTCCTCGCTCCAACCTGGGCTCGAACAAGGAACACAATGAAAACAGCCACCCTAGAAGCAGCGTTACCCATCGCTCCACAAGAGCCATGGCCCTTGCAGAGCAAGGGGAACAACCACTCCAAGTCTCAGAGCGAGTGACGTTAGAAATGCTATTAGCGCGCACCCCGCTAGCTAGTTAGCCATTTTACATCGGTTACACAAGCCTAATCTCAGGAGTTGATAGGTTTTAAGTCATAAACAGCTGCTGGCAAACGCACGAAAGTGCTGTTTGAATGAATGCTTACGAGCCTGCTGCTGCCTACCATCGCTCAGTCAGACTGCTCTATCAAATCATAAACTTAGTTATAACATGATAACACACAGAAATACAAGCCTTAGGTCATTAATATGGTCGAATCCGGAAACTATCATTTTCAAAACAAAATGTTTATTCTTTCAGTGAAATACGGAACCGTTCCGTATTTTATCTAACATGTGGCATCCATAAGTCTAAATATTCCTGTTACGTTGCACAATCTTCAATGTTATGTCATAACTACATAAAATTCTGGCAAATTAGGCGGCCCAAACGGTTGCATATACACTGACTCTACGTGCAATGAACGCAAGAGAAGTGACACAATTTCACCTGGTTAATATTGCCTGCTAACCTGGATTTCCTTTAGCTAAATATGCAGGTTTAAACATATATACTTCTGTGTATTGATTTTAAGAAAGGCATTGATGTTTATGGTTAGGTAGACATTGGAGCAACGATAAGCACCGCATCGATTATATGCAATGCAGGACACGCTAGATAATATCTAGTAATATCAACCATGTGTAGTTAACTAGTGATTATGATTGATTGATTGATTGTTTTTTATAAGATAAGTTGAATGCTAGAGTGTAACGGATGTGAAATGGCTAGCTAGTTAGCTAGCTAGTTGGCTAGCTAAATAGCGTTTCAATCGGTGACGTCACTTGCTCTGAGACCTTGAAGTAGTAGTTCCCCTTGCTCTGCAAGGGTCGCAGCTTTTGTGGAGCAATGGGTAACGATGCTTTGAGGGTGACTGTTGTTGATGTGTGCAGAGGGTCCCTGGTTCGCGCCCGGGTATGGGCGAGGGGACGGTCTAAAGTTATACTGTTACACTAGCTAGCAACTTACCTTGGCTTACTGCATTCGCGTAACAGGCAGTCTCCTCGTGGAGTGCAATGAGGCAGGTGGTTAGAGCATTGGACGAGTTAACTGTAAGGTTGCAGGATTGAATCCCCTGAGCTGACAAGGTAAAAATGTGTCGTTCTGCCCCTGAACGAGGCAGTTGACCCACCATTCCTAGGCCGTCATTGAAAATAAGAATGTGTTCTTAACTTACTTTTCTAGTTAAATAAAGATTAAAGGTGTAAAAAAAAAAAAAAAAAAATCTGCCAAATCGGTGTCCAAAAACACAGATTTCTGATTGTTATGAAAACTTGAAATCGGCCCTAATTAAATCGGCCATTCCAATTAAATCGGTCGACCTCTACTTTCAAGAAAACTGGGAACTCTGAAAAAACAAGGTTGAATCATGACATTAGTGATCTTCAGGTCAGAGCTGATGTCTGAGATTTCCCATTTTCCAGTTGTTTTGAACACTGCAGAAGTCATACTGGACTGACAGCATGGCCAGGGTATTCAACCATTTCTGGCCCATGGTGTTACGTGTGAATACGTATCCTTTAAGCTTGGAAAAGAGACCCATTCAGACAGATGTTTTAAATCCTTAAACCCAGACATGGACCACACACACTCTCCACCAAATAGCAGGCAGGGGAAGCAAAACAGTGATTGCTTTGCAACGCCTGCAATTAGCCACTGATTCTTTCCAAACCACTCATTGATGAATTTGCAATTTCCCACTTGTTGTAATTTTACATCATTTTATCTGTGGCCAATGACCTTGAGCCTTCTTGGATGGGCACTTCAAATGTAAATCTATGGCAATGTTTTAATTGTTTGCAAACTATGACACAAATGAATGACAACATAACATGCAAAACAGGCAACAGCTCTGCCCCAGGTGCCCGGAAGACACGTCACCACTGCAAGCATAGGCACAATTTCTTCAGAATAACCCAGGGTATGGTGCACATTTGGACTCACTAGTGTTTGGCTTGCTGGTATGACAAAGCAGTATTTATTATATTCCTCAACATCTCGTCTTTCAAAATACAGTTGAAAGTCCTCTTAATATACAGCATTTCCTTCACTGAATCAACAAAAATGTGCTAAAGCTGCCCATTTAGTGGGAGGGATGAGCACAACTTCTTGTCGTGCGCAGTGTTCAAGTTCATAACGACTGTCAGTCAAAACCAATACAGCACTGTAAAGTGCAGAGCCTGAGCTCATATATAGCATGTTACTGTACAGCCACTGTGTTCCAATTTAGCCATTTATCAGTGCCCAAATCTGCCATTTTCAACCTGTATGGTATGAGTGTAAAGGGTTACATCATCAAAATTTGTAGCCATTGACATTTTTAAATAATGTCCCATTTACATTGTGCAATTTCTCTTATTAACCCTATGTTGCCAATTCACCATGAGCATTGTTATCGGGCTAAATGCAGGTGCACTGCGAATTGGCGAATTGGCGATTACTTGGGCGCTGACAGTTGTGGGCATGTGGGCAGGATTAAAATAAATCCAACCCACAGACAACTGTGGGTACCTTCATTCCGTGACACACACTTTTTTCCTATCATCTCGCAAATCTCGGTTTTGGACGAGACTGACTATGACCAAAATTATCCTGTTTACACTTTGTAGTCAATTTTGACACTATAATAAATGTTTGACTCATATCAATGCCACATAGGTCAAATGAGAAATTACTTTATAGGGGCAGTACCTCTGGAATTTAAAAAAATGTAAGTATAAACTGCAAAGCGAATTGAAGGAGTCTGAGATTTCTTTCAAAAACTAGTCTGCTCTCAACTCTGTGGAGGAGTTGAGGTACTTGGCTTATTCATTAGGCCTATTCTGGTGAAAGCATTTCTTAAATGGAAACAATGCCCCCGTGCACAAAGCGAGGTCCAAAAAGAAATGGTTTGTTGAGATCGGTGTGGAAGAACTTGACCGACCTGCACAAAGCCCTGACCTCAACCCCATTGAAAACCTTTGGGATGAATTGGAAAGCCGACTGCAAGCCAGGCCTTAATCACCCAAAATCAGTGCCCGACCTCAATGATCGTGGCTGAATGGAAGAAAGTCCCTGCAGCAATGTCCCAACATCTAGTGGAAAGCCTTCCCAGATGAGTGGAGGCTGTTATAATCAGGAAAGGGCAGGACCAACTCCATATTAATTCCCATGATTTTGGAATGAGATGTTCAACAAGCAGGTGTCCACATACTTTTTGGTAGTGTACATAAACAAAACAAGATCCTATAAAGATACCAGGAGTATCTTAAGAAACAAAAAGAAAGATACCTCAAAAGAAAAGAAAGTGGTACACTGAAATCCACCTCACAACTCTTCCAGCGAGAAAAAAGGAGGCAATGGAAAATAAACCAAAAAAACAGAAGATCAACTATCCAGAAAAGAGTGGTTATGGTGTCATACCTGTCAAGGAACACACCGCCACACTCACCTGAAGTCTTACAGCTACACAATGATGACCTACCCACCCCTCAAATCATTCCACTTCTATGTGATTGTTGAATTATTACAGTCTGTGGGCCAAAACAGAGGCAGACAAAGCACAACATTCTACGTTAACCTGCACAGCACCACAGCCATCTCCTCGCGCAATACAGCCCATTTCTGACATACATGAGGGACTGATTGGAAAGTGGTGTGTTGTGAAATATGATTTATACATGACCCTTACCCTGGTATTATACAAGATGTTGATGCAGAGAGCTACGCTCTAGTCAAGACGATGAATTGTGTGGGAGACAACCGATTATATTGGCCAATGAGAGAGGACATTGTATGGTACCAACCAGAGAATGTGTTTGGGCTTGTCCCTGAGCCTTGATAGCACAGTCTGGGAGGAAATTTGCTCTCTCGTTAAGCAATAGAGGGTATTAAGGGCAAAATCTAATATTGAGTGAGCACACACCTATCTCACGAGTCTGACTTAATAGACTGCAACCAGTGAACAATCATTTGTTTAATGTCAACCAGTGTTTCCAACTATGTATTTCTGCCTAATGCATTGAATCCCAAAATTGTGAGGTTTGAATGGTGTGTTCTATATCTTCAACGAAATTAAACATATACAACTGTGACATAAAAAATATTTAATGGTATTTTCATCAGTTGTTTATATTATGTCATTCCCACCACGCTGTCATTACCATCACAGTACATATTTTTGAGGAAAAGGTGTATTAAATTGCAATTGATATTGAGGTTTCCCATATGTGAACGTGTTCTTAAGATTATTTTAGGATTTATGTAAAATATTAGTTTTGATGTGGTAAATACATGTTTCTAAGTATCATCAAGGCATATATGGATATCTAGACATGATGAATTCATATAATTAAGAAAGCTTCCCAAAAAATAACGTGAAATGTTATATAAAATATCTGTAATTACCTTTTCAACTAAAATAGGAATATTTATGACGTGGTGGTACTGACATTTTCCATCCGGGATTTGGGGAAACCGATCAAAATCTTTATTTTTTTAAATAGTGTGGTCTCAGACAATATTAGATCTTGTTTCCAGACAGAGTGAAGAAAATATTCTGATAGATAAAAAGCAGTTTAAAGAGGTTCCATTAAAAAAAAAAATCTAAATAACATTGCCCGAAATTTGAAATCAAACCATAAATGCCGAAAATAAGGTCCGTGGTGAAGAAGGGTTCTCGATAATCTTCATTAGCTAACATCACTTTGTGAATTTTTTAGAATGTAATTTTTAGAATTGATGTAACAAAAACACAAAGGGCTCACAATTCAAAGGCCATGGTAACTGACTGATATGATCTAATAGAACAAAATATATAACCTCAGGCCTTATTTTCGACGTTTATTCCAAAGCCCTATTCTTTCCCCCATTTTTTAAATGGGGTGCCTAAAGTAAAGAGGTAACTTATTTCCGGGTTTTAGGACTACAAGCTGGCGTTATACGAAGAACTAGCAAAATACTGTTGTCTTTCTTTACATTTTTCAGCAACGCACTGTCTTCATCACATGTATAATAGGTTACAAATGCAAATAAATAATTGTAATGTTAGAATCATATCCTAGAAAAGCCAATGCACGAAGATAAAGTCCATTGATTTGATTGCAAAACAGATGAGAAATATGCTACGCTTACCTTCTCTACTTCTGCCATGATGATTGAGATTGGAAGCGATAACAGAAGAGCGTTATATGTTCAACTATCCATTGGTGACTTTAAATATTTAACTAGCTAATGGTAAGCAAAGGAAAACTAAAGGAATTCACTGAATTCTCCAGATATCAAAACGGTTTCTTGTTGACAAACGCACTATGCAAGTCATGTAAAATCACATGACAGAAACGTGTGGCATTATGGGTCTTTGAGGTTTTCTTGTCAAATAGACTGCACCAAAGAGGGTCTATTATTTTGCCAAGATGGTCGACTGAGCGCTCTACTCAGGGCAATACATTGCGAGAGGAGGCACGATTCTAGCCAATTATATTTTTGCAGCAGACATATCACACTCATTATAACTTGAGCATTATGAAACGTATAAAATAAGCCTCATCTATAAAAATAGCAATTCACCTTGACCAAATTCGACACTCGCTCATTGTCCCAATGACTGTATGTATATATGATGCATTGCCCCCTTAAGCATTAGAGCTGCAATATGTAACTTTTTGGACGACCTGACCACATTCACATAGAGATTATGTGTTATAGATCTGTTGAACGCAAGTGTTATTATCATTGAACGCAAGTCTAAGAAGCAGTAGATCTGTACTATGTGCATTATTTCTATGTTTCCTATTTTTAAGTTTCGTTTTTCCCTGTTTTTTCGGTTTTATGCCAGCTTCAAACAGCGGACAATACAATATTTTTGGTAATGGAAAGTATATTTCACAGTATTTAGATGGTACAATGATTCGCTACACTATACGTGCTTGTTTTGTGACATAAATTGAAATGAGGCAAACTATTAGCATTTTAGCAACCAGGATGTGGAGGAGCGATTTCTGCACAGTGCGTCTTTAAGCAGACCAAGTCGACCCTTTCACTTCGGCCTCTACCTCTGACTGCACCCAAAGATTTTCTACAGTGTATAATTCGCCTCTGCAGAATCCAGGTGCTGCTGCTATAATAATAAATATGTAGCAACCCATGTTTATAAGTGGACATTCTTTCATTCATAATCTATCGACTTCATAGCAATAATATTGTTATAATTAATGATTCATTATTACTCTACTAAACATAACAGGCCCAACAGAAATTTGAACCCAGGTCCAATAACTGTCAAGCCAACACCTTAACCCTTAGACCAAGATGTCTGAACTGCTTGATAATATTGCTAGGTGTTGAATAAAGGTCACTCACTATATTACCCCTTCCTTGAGGAGAGAGTATCCCGACACCTCTCTATACCAAGTCCTCACGCCATCCCACTTCTGACACCAATGCAGCTACTAAAAATAGACACATGTTTAGAAAGACATTATCTCCCAACAGTCTTTTGTCATTGCACTAACACTCTTGTGATCTGTTCTTGTCAATGTGATATCAAGAGACAGCAAGCGTTTTTTTAAACTAGGTAAGTCAGTTCAGAACAAATTCTTATTTTCAATGACGGCCTAGGTACAGAGGGTTAACTTCCTTGTTCAGGGGCAAAACAACAGACTTTTACATTGTCAGCTCAGCGATTCGCTCTAGCAACCTTTGCGGTTACTAGTCCAACGCACTAACCACTAGGCAACCTGCCTATCCTTAGTCTTCAATCATGCAAGGTGGGGGCGTGAACATTTTTCCTGTGGGTATATGCCTTTCTACCCAGTTCTATCTCACTATAGTAGTGTATTAGCCTAAACAATATATACTGACAAAAATACATTATATTTAGCCAAAGCAACTAGTGTTAAGTTCCTTGCTCTAGGGAACATCAACAGATTTTCACCTCGTCAGCTCAGGGATTAGAACTAGCAACCTTTCAGATATTGGCCCAATGCTCTTAGCTGCTATGCTATCACAGCATGCTGCAGGTTGTGGACTGTGTGAGAAGGACAATTCTAGTGAGTTTTTAAAAGGACACTACTCTAAAGTGAATTCAAATAGAATGATGCTGACATCTAAAATATTATTTTCCCCTCCAGAAATTAGCCCAATAACATTGGTCCATATTATCAGGCAGATGTGCTATCTAAGCATTATCACCCAATTTACCCCACCTGATGCAGCATAGTGGCTATAAATAAATAGGCTTAGAGTTGCCCATCTGCATTTACCAAATTGGGCTAATTATTAGCTAGATCACAAACTCTAAAAACCAACATATTTATGACTTGAATGTCCAAAAAACATTCCAGTGGCACTCAGGCAACCAAGGATCATGCACTGTGAATATAATGTAACAGGCCTACCTGTTACACCTTTCCTATGCATTCAATGACATTGACGCATAAACCAATGCTGCTGCTAAAAGCTAAGGTTATAAAATAGTGCATTTTACACATTTCTTGGTTTTAAGAAATAAGTGTAACCTATTAAGACCAGAAAGCTCCTTGATCCTCCTCTTTTAACAGTGGCCATCAACACTGCTTTCAATGGTGTGTTTTCACTCAACTGCATTAACCCATAACAGTCTAAGCCCTATCTAAGCAAGGGTAGGGGGGTGGGTTCTACTAAGCTACAGTATATGGAATTGTTTTAAGAAGGTCAATCCAAGGACCACTTAGCTATTTGATTTGAAATGTAAAGACCCCATGAAGTATCCAACAAATATATATACAATTATTTGATGGAAAATTATTTTTGGCCTTACTGCTATTTGCCCATACAAACGCATTGAATGACAGATTCACTACATGGAACAACAGATAGTCTAAAGGAAGTTTGTTCTGAAGTGTCTGTCCTATATCTGAGAGATATATGAAAGTTCAGTAAACATGTATTTAACCTCTTATTTTTGGCACAGTCTGCATACAGTATATACAGTACTTCCATACATTTTTTTCAAGGAAACTTTCCGACGAGTCTTGTGAGGCCTGCAGGCCTTCTAGAGCAAAACAACCGACATGTACGTGTTCGTGAGAGTCTTATTAGTATGGAGGCCAAACTGTTCGGACGCTACAGACAGAAGTTGTCAGATTGGCTGTACCGAATTCAAACAATTCCCAAGACGCTTATGGAGGTCGCAGCGCAAAACAGAGAACGCCATCATGTTCGTGAGAGTCTCATCTTTCCAGAGGTATAATAGTTTGTAGGCCAAACCGATTGAACTGTCAACTTTCTCCTCCAATGTGGAAGTGCGACAGATGCGGTGGATTGAGATGCATCCAGTGCAAAACTGATATCTCTAGCTTAAACTGACAGGTTTTTATGGGGATTGTTTGATTACGCTAATTACATTTCCATGAGGGTGTGGACATTGGTTCTAGGGTTTTTTAAAGAATGTTGTAGAATGACTGGGTATGAATATTTCTCTCCCTGTGTGGAGGGAGAGGAATATTATCACCTGAAGAGGAATATTATTTTATTGCATAGAATGTAACAAGCTGAACAATTAAATAAGTAAACATTCTTCTACGGGATTATATGATTTTGCTGTTGCTTAATCGTATTATTGGCTGTGGTAAATTGGACAACAATTTTTCATTGGTGAATTCCAATAACCAAAGGTACTGGGTTCCAGCTGTGCCCGGCACTCATTTGGATTATAAACTCAGCAAAAAAATAAACATCCTCTCACTGTCAACTGCGTTTATTTTCAGCAAACTTAACATGTGTAAATATTTGGATGAACATAACAAGATTCAACAACTGAGACACAAACTGAACAAGTTCCACAGACATGCGACTAACAGAAATTGAATAATGTGTCCCTGAACAAAGGGGGGGTCAAAATCAAATGTAACAGTCAGTATCTGGTGTGGCCACCAGCTGCATTAAGTACTGCAGTGTATCTCCTACTCATGGACTGCACCAGATTTGCCAGTTCTTGCTGTGAGATGTTACCCCACTCTCCCAACTAGGCACCTGCAAGTTCCTGGACAATTCTGGGGGGAATGGCCCTAGCCCTCACCCTCCGATCCAACAGGTCCCAGACGTGCTCAATGGGATTGAGATCCGGGCTCTTCGCTTGCAATGGCAGAACACCGACATTCCTGTGTTGCAGGAAATCACGCACAGAACGAGCAGTATGGCTGTGGCATTGTCATGCTGGAGGGTCATGTCAGGTTGAGCCTGCAGGAAGTGTACCACATGAGGGAGGAGGATGTCTTCCCTGTAACGCACAGCATTGAGATTGCATGCAATGACAACAAGCTCAGCCCGATGACGCTGTGACACACCGCCTCAGACCATGACGGACCCTCCACCTTGAAATCGATCCCGCTCCAGAGTACAGGCCTCGGTGTAACGCTCATTCCTTCAACGATAAATGCAAATCCGACCATCACCCCTGGTGAGACAAAACTGCGACTCGTCAGTGAAGAGCACTTTTTGCCAGTCCTGTCTGGTCCAGCGATGGTGGGTTTGTGCCCTTAGGTGATGTTGTTGCCGGTGATGTCTGGTGAGGACCTGCCTTACAACAGGCCTACAAGCGCTCAGTCCAGCCTCTCTCAGCCTATTGTGGACAGTGAGCACTGATGGAGGGATTGTGCATTCCTGGTGTTGCCATCCTGTACCTGTCCCGCAGGTGTGATGTTCGGATGTACCGATCCTGTGCAGGTGTTGTTTCACGTTGTCTGCCACTAAGGACGATCAGCTGTCCTTCCTGTCTCCCTGTAGCGCTGCCTTAGGCGTCTCACAGTACAGACATTGCAATTTATTGCCCTGGCCACATCTACAGTCCTCACGTCTCCTTGCAGCATGCCTAAGGCACGTTCACGCAGATGAGCAGAGACCATGGGCATCTTTCTTTTGGTGTTTTTCAGAGTCAGTAGAAAGGCCTCTTTAGTGTCTTAAGTTTTCAAAACTGTGGCCTTAATTGCCTACTGTCTGTAAACTGTTAGTGTCTTAACGACCGTTCCACAGGTGCATGTTGATTCATTGTTTATGTTTCATTGAACAAGCATGGGAAACAGTGTTTAAACCCTTTACAATGAAGATTTGTGAAGTTATTTGGATCTTTACAAATTATCTTTGAAAGACAGGGTCCTGAAAAGGGGCTGTTTCTTTTTTTGCTGAGTTTAGGTGCCGGGTCTCGGACCCAGCAGGACCTGGCCCAATTTAAACCCTGCTTATTTGGTATTTTTGGTATTTTATTAGGATCCCCATGTTGCGAAAGCCGCAGCTACTCTTCCAAGCTACGCTTATACCTCCCAAAATCGATGCAAGCAGAGCGCTGCATCTTAGCTAGAGATGGCTTTACCTCTTACCTCCTCTATCCCACCGGGCCACCGCATCGCTAGAAGAAGGACCTGCTGGGAAACAATCAACTAACACATTTCTCTCAGATCTGAGTGATTCCAGCCAAATCAATACTCCATGCTGGTCTACTTTGAACACACAAGAGGCTTTGACCCTGCAGGTATCAGAGAATGTACATTTGTTGTAACCTTGTCTTAAAAGCACGTCATAAGCACACATTTACCTTTTATATTTTATCCAGTTCTGGACATTTGTAGGATATCAAATATGTGTTCTCCCATTGTGGGCCTATCAGTGTTGTCTGAGTAAGTTTAGTTTATGCATTTTCTAGAAATAGGCTACAGTGCAACACAAAATAAACATATTTTAATAATAGAAAAAACATCTAGCCTCATTATGTATTATAGAGAGTGTATAAATGTTTAGAGTATTATAATAAGTGAACACATTCACACTTGATAGACAATGCAATTTGACATTACTGTCCGCACGTGACGTCAAAGAAAAAATATATATATGCATTTTTGCCCGTTTTGTTGGGTTGAAATCAATCAAGGTAGCATGTGTAGCTGAGGAATATTCAACTCTGTTCTATTGCATCGAGCGTAGAGTTGAGTTTTGTGAACTGGTTCCGGGATTGGCTAGCAATATTGCGTCACCATCAATCAATGAATTGTTATATTTGTTATGCCACATGTTAGAAGCATGTAACTAGCATGTAACTATGTAACTGTTTATGAGAAAATGTTTGCCATGTGGGGTCTACCTCCTGTGAGTATTTTGGTGGTCAGCATTGCCACTTTCGGCTACTCAGCTGAAAAAAGGGTAGCCTATTGTTAAAATAGTATGAAACACCTAGCTGCCTGTTGCGTCCAATAACAATAAGATTTATTGTAAATCCCTATAATCTCTATAGATTTATGACAGCAGTACATAGGCTAAGGGTATTTGGCTATGACCTAGGCCTAGGACCTATCTACATTTGAGGGCCAATACTCCAGACTAGTGGCCAATAATAGATGCCCAGCTGTTTTTATTAGAAATAACTGAGGGAATTATATTAACATATTGCCTTTAGAAACACCTGCTATTGGCATTCCCTGTAACATATGAGCCTTGAGAGCAGCCATAGAGCAGTTCTGACCAATACAGCTTTGGGACTCAAAATCGAGAGTCTGTATTGGTTGGACACCCTGAGTTGTGATTAGTTCTGGTGGTTGGCGACGAAAATTAACCATACCACAATATAGCCGGCTTCACCCCCAAAAAAAGTAGTGCGGTTTGGACAAAAGTTGGATTCTGATGTTCATTTGATAACAAGGGACACATTTCACTTCATGTCTGGTAAGTAACGTTCCTAGAGATTACACATATGCTTTTGTTGACAGGAATGGGTTTTTTGGGGGGTGAAGCCCGGCCACATTGTAGTATGCTTATTTTCTGTCGCCAACCACCAGAACAATGCACAACTCCAGGAGTCCAACCAATACACAAAGCTAGCCAACACACACAGTAACTACATTAGTAGGCAGTGAAAGAATAGTTATTCCAGTTTATCATTAATGTCAAACAAGGTATCAAGAGGAATGTAATGTGTTTCAACAGGAAGATAATATTGTAAGTCATTTACATGTAATTGCAGGCAGGGAGTAGCTATTACTTTCTCTCTGAGCAGGAATAAAATGTCATCTAGTTGACATTCAAAGTATTGCTTCTCCCCCAAATTATGATCAACCAACAGTAGATATGACCCACTACCCCCTTCTGCAATTACTTTATATTAGACAGTTAATGACTAACACTCTCTGGTGACATTCAAAGAGGTTAAAAAACTCTGCTAAACGTGGAGGACAAGTTACTGCTGGCATCTGAGGCCGCTGTTGTCATGTGGGCTTGTCCTGAAAAACGTTACAGGCTATGATAGGCTCGTATTCTATTTGTTGGTCAGGGCTTATGTAGTTTATGCAGAAAAAAATTGAAATTGTGTTTTTTTTATTACATTGGATAAAAGCAGAGACACAGAGCTACATAATGGTATATCAGACACTGCATTTGAGGAACAATGGGAAAGTAATTCTGCTTTGAAAGTTGATCAACTTGTAACTTCACTTTGAGAAAATGGCCTTTGAATGTGTTGGTACCAACTGGAGAGCTCTTCTTTGTCTACACCCATTTGGCATCATTCACACCCTCTTAAGTTTTAGCCCCACCCATCTCTTTTTTTTACCTTCATTTCGCTAGGCAAGTCAGTTAAGAACAAACTCTTATTTTCAATGACAGCCTAGGAACAGTGGGATAACTGCCTTGTTCAGGGGCAGAACAATAGATTTTATATTGTCAGCTAGGGGATTTGGTCTTGCAACCTTTCGGTTACTAGTCTAACGCTCTAACCAATAGGCTACCTGCCGCCCCTCGTTAAGGGCTGATCCGAGCATTCTGTCCTAACAACAACATTAAGCACTCAAGCTAACTGGCTAACGTAAAAGAGCCGTTCAGTGACCATTTTACTCATCCTAGCAGTGCTGGTTAGGCTGTTTTCATGTTACCCAGAGCATTGGGGTGGCAGGGTAGCCTAGTGGTGAGAGCATTGGACTAGTAACTGTAAGGTTGCAAGTTCAAACCCCTGAGCTGACAAGGTACAAATCTGTTGTTCTGCCCCTGAACAGGCAGTTAACCCACTGTTCCTAGGCCATCATTGAGAATTTGTTCTTAACTGACTTGCCTGGTTAAATAAAGGTAAAATAAAAAATTGGTGGCTGCTGGCAACTTACATTATTTTGCCAACCTTTACTGACATCGGCCATATTCAACAGGTGTTGAGCGTTCGTAAATGTGTCAGTAATTCTGTGCTCTAAAATAGGGGTAGAATTTACCAACTACATCTTTCAACAGTTGTCGCAGTGATATTCTAATGAAATGGTTACTTGCATAGTGGTGTATTTTGTTAAGACATGAACCGTAATCCCAACTCATGACCTTGCTACCCTGCTTGAATCTGCAGGTAGCTAACCAACCAGGTTCAATGTTAGCTAGCTAATATTAGGCTATAACTAGCAAAGTAAATGGCTCTCAGATACGAATAATAAGATCATACATGTAACGTTAACTAGTGAGCCAGACAGTTAACGTTAGCTAGCTAGCTAACAATACACTTTAACTAGAAATGAAAATGACTTTCTGTTGAAATTAGAAACGTGTAATATCTGAAAATGTAGCTAGCTAGACTAGCTTACCCATATACATCATGGATGGACACCTCTCCCTATCACAGACGCCGTGGTTTGAAGATGTAATCCGGAGATAGGTGTTTTTTCCTTCTCCTTAGCTATCATACTCTAATTCCACTGATTACAAAACTCGTCCCTCCAGAAAGTGGAGAGCAACACCGTGCCTGTTATACTACGTGATACATAAAAAAGCTACGTTTGACAGGATTACCTACACATACTGACCAGCTAAAATAGACAGAAGTCTGATGTATGGCAGAGAAATCTGAACTCATCCCTCAGCATGTCCAGCCCACTAATTATCTCAGCCAATCATGGCTAGCGGGGAGGTTTTTGTCTTTTTCTGTGGCTAAACCAACTGGACTGATAATGTAACAATTTTATTCATATTTACAGATGGCATTTTGATAACAAAAAAGGTTTACATTCAAATGGCTCTCCTGTGAAGTAGTGACCCGTGACATACACCTAGTTTCCTGAAACAAGTCCCTTTTTGGTGTCATTCCTATATAATCCCATTAGAGCATACGTCATTGACAGAAAAACTGGTGGCTAGCTAGCTAGCTAAAATTGTCCCTTTCCTAAATTAGCCATAGATGGAGATAGGGATTTGGACTTGTGGTTTTACTTAATTCTCCATACTGGCTAATGATTATAACAGCGATTCTGATCCAACCATTAATTCATAAATTTTTGTGCCACTGGTCTGAGAGGATGGACATTCAATATGTAGCTAGATGTAGAAGGCTAATATTAACTAGCTAACGTTGCCCATGAATGGAAGTTAGGCAAGCGAGCAAGCATTTTAGCCAGGTAGCATAGGACTACAAAAAATAAAAGCATGTACTGTGATAGACCATTTTGTCAACATGAAAGAGAAGTAGATGGCACTTGGCGTTTCTCTACAAGTAGAGTGAGTCAATATGTTTTGCTACTGGTTTTCTTGCTTGTTTGGACTGGATATTTACCAACTAACCAGCTAGCTAGCTAGGTTGCAATGGAGCCAGATTCGCCTGGAATAGCTAATGAAAGGTTTCCAGTGTTGTAGAAGTTGTGTTTATTCCGCTCTTGTCCGTGACAATATTAGCCATCCGGAATTCCAACGTGGCAATTGTTTGCTTGCGGAGGATTGCAGGAATGATGTAGCTATTCTAGCTATTCTAGCTCATTTCAATTCTGCACGAACGCATCCGGAAAAAGCAAATTGGAACTTTCGTGTTCTCAACTGCTGTGGCTGAATGCCGCTCGGGCTTGATGGATGTATACCCGCCTTGTCATCTGTCCCTATCCGAAATCCCTGTGCTACCTGGAACTTTCCTGCCAAGGAAGTCATCTCCATCTGCTTCTCCTCCTCCATCTATACTCCATCTATCCATATATACTTCCGGCGCCGACAGAGATGGCCGCCTCGCTTCGCGTTCCTAGGAAACTATGCAGTTTTTTGTTTTTTTACGTGTTATTTCTTACATTAGTACCCCAGGTCATCTTAGGTTTCATTACATACAGTCGAGAAGAACTACTGAATATAAGAGCAGCGTCAACTGCAAGAATATGACTTTTGCGAAGCGGATCCTGTGTTCTGCCTTTCACTCAGGACAACGGAATGGATCCCAGCCGGCGACCCAAAAAAACGACTCCGTAAAAGAGGGAAACGAGGCGGTCTTCTGGTCAGACTCAGGAGACGGGCACATCGTGCACCACTCCCTAGCATTCTTCTCGCCAATGTCCAGTCTCTTGACAACAAGGTTGATGAAATCCAAGCAAGGGTAGCATTCCAGAGGGACATCAGAGACTGTAATGTTCTTTGCTTCACGGAAACATGGCTCACTGGAGAGACGCTATCGGAGTCGGTGCAGCCAGCGGGTTTCTCCACGCATCGCGCCGACAGAAACAAACATCTTTCTGGTAAGAAGAGGGGCGGGGGCGTATGCCTTATGGCTAACGAGACGTGGTGTGATCACAAAAACATACAGGAACTCAAATCCTTCTGTTCACCTGATTTAGAATTCCTCACAATCAAATGTCAACCGCATTATCTACCAAGAGAATTCTCTTCGATTATAATCACAGCCGTATATATTCCCCCCCAAGCAGACACATTGGTGGCTCTGAACGAACTTTATTTGACTCTTTGCAAACTGGAATCCATACATCCTGAGGCTGCATTCATTGTAGCTGGGGATTTTAACAAGGCTAATCTGAAAACAAGACTCCCTAAATTGTATCAGCATATCGATTGCGCAACCAGGGCTGGCAAAACCTTGGATCATTGTTATTCTAACTTCCGCGACGCATATAAGGCCCTGCCCTGCCCTCCTTTCAGAAAAGCTGGCCACGACTCCATTTTGTTGATCCCTGCCTACAGACAGAAACTAAAACAAGAAGCTCCCACGCTGAGGTCTGTCCAACGCTGGTCCGACCAAGCTGATTCCACACTCCAAGACTGCTTCCATCATGTGGACTGGGATATGTTTCGTGTTGCGTCAGACAACAACATTGACGAATACGCTGATTCGGTGTGCGAGTTCATTAGAACGTGCGTTGAAGATGTCGTTCCCATAGCAACGATTAAAACATTCCCAAACCAGAAACCATGGATTGATGGCAGCATTCGCATGAAACTGAAAGCGCGAACCACTGCTTTTAATCAGGGCAAGGTGACTGGAAACATGACCGAATATAAACAGTGCAGCTATTCCCTCCGCAAGGCTATCAAACAAGCTAAGCATCAGTATAGAGACAAAGTAGAATCTCAATTCAACGGCTCAGACACAAGAGGTATGTGGCAGGGTCTACAGTCAATCACGGACTACAAAAAGAAAACCAGACCAGTCACGGACCAGGATGTCTTGCTCCCAGGCAGACTAAATAACTTTTTTGCCCGCTTTACATTTACATTTACATTTAAGTCATTTAGCAGATGCTCTTATCCAGAGCGACTTACAAATTGGTGAATTCACCTTCTGACATCCAGTGGAACAGCTACTTTACAATAGTGCATCTAAATCATTTAAGGGGGGGGGTGAGAAGGATTACTTTATCCTATCCTAGGTATTCCTTGAAGAGGTGGAGTTTCAGGTGTCTCCGGAAGGTGGTGATTGACTCCGCTGTCCTGGCGTCGTGAGGGAGTTTGTTCCACCATTGGGGGGCCAGAGCAGCGAACAGTTTTGACTGGGCTGAGCGGGAACTGTACTTCCTCAGTGGTAGGGAGGCGAGCAGGCCAGAGGTGGATGAACGCAGTGCCCTTGTTTGGGTGTAGGGCCTGATCAGAGCCTGGAGGTACTGCGGTGCCATTCCCCTCACAGCTCCGTAGGCAAGCACCATGGTCTTGTAGCGGATGCGAGCTTCAACTGGAAGCCAGTGGAGAGAGCGGAGGAGCGGGGTGACGTGAGAGAACTTGGGAAGGTTGAACACCAGACGGGCTGCGGCGTTCTGGATGAGTTGTAGGGGTTTAATGGCACAGGCAGGGAGCCCAGCCAACAGCGAGTTGCAGTAATCCAGACGGGAGATGACAAGTGCCTGGATTAGGACCTGCGCCGCTTCCTGTGTGAGGCAGGGTCGTACTCTGCGGATGTTGTAGAGCATGAACCTACAGGAACGGGCCACCGCCTTGATGTTAGTTGAGAACGACAGGGTGTTGTCCAGGATCACGCCAAGGTTCTTAGCGCTCTGGGAGGAGGACACAATGGAGTTGTCAACCGTGATGGCGAGATCATGGAACGGGCAGTCCTTCCCCGGGAGGAAGAGCAGCTCCGTCTTGCCGAGGTTCAGCTTGAGGTGGTGATCCGTCATCCACACTGATATGTCTGCCAGACATGCAGAGATGCGATTCGCCACCTGGTCATCAGAAGGGGGAAAGGAGAAGATTAATTGTGTGTCGTCTGCATAGCAATGATAGGAGAGACCATGTGAGGTTATGACAGAGCCAAGTGACTTGGTGTATAGCGAGAATAGGAGAGGGCCTAGAACAGAGCCCTGGGGGACACCAGTGGTGAGAGCGCGTGGCGAGGAGACAGATTCTCGCCACGCCACCTAGTAGGAGCGACCTGTCAGGTAGGACGCAATCCAAGCGTGGGCCGCGCCGGAGATGCCCAACTCGGAGAGGGTGGAGAGGAGGATCTGATGGTTCACAGTATCGAAGGCAGCCGATAGGTCTAGAAGGATGAGAGCAGAGGAGAGAGAGTTAGCTTTAGCAGTGCGGAGCGCCTCCGTGATACAGAGAAGAGCAGTCTCAGTTGAATGACTAGTCTTGAAACCTGACTGATTTGGATCAAGAAGGTCATTCTGAGAGAGATAGCGGGAGAGCTGGCCAAGGACGGCACGTTCAAGAGTTTTGGAGAGAAAAGAAAGAAGGGATACTGGTCTGTAGTTGTTGACATCGGAGGGGTCGAGTGTAGGTTTTTTCAGAAGGGGTGCAACTCTCGCTCTCTTTAAGACGGAAGGGACGTAGCCAGCGGTCAGGGATGAGTTGATGAGCGAGGTGAGGTAAGGGAGAAGGTCTCCGGAAATGGTCTGGAGAAGAGAGGAGGGGATAGGGTCAAGCGGGCAGGTTGTTGGGCGGCCGGCCGTCACAAGAAGCGAGATTTCATCTGGAGAGAGAGGGGAGAAAGAGGTCAGAGCACAGGGTAGGGCAGTGTGAGCAGAACCAGCGGTGTCGTTTGACTTAGCAAACGAGGATCGGATGTCATCGACCTTCTTTTCAAAATGGTTGACGAAGTCATCTGCAGAGAGGGAGGAGGGGGAGGGGGAGGAGGATTCAGGAGGGAGGAGAAGGTGGCAAAGAGCTTCCTAGGGTTAGAGGCAGATGCTTGGAATTTAGAGTGGTAGAAAGTGGCTTTAGCAGCAGAGACAGAGGAGGAAAATGTAGAGAGGAGGGAGTGAAAGGATGCCAGGTCCGCAGGGAGGCGAGTTTTCCTCCATTTCCGCTCGGCTGCCTGGAGCACTGTTCTGTGAGCTCGCAATGAGTCGTCGAGCCACGGAGCGGGAGGGGAGGACCGAGCCGGCCTGGAGGATAGGGGACATAGAGAGTCAAAGGATGCAGAAAGGGAAGAGAGGAGGGTTGAGGAGGCAGAATCAGGAGATAGGTTGGAGAAGGTATGAGCAGAGGGAAGAGATGATAGGATGGAAGAGGAGAGAGTAGCGGGGGAGAGAGAGCGAAGGTTGGGACGGCGCGATACCATCCGAGTAGGGGCAGTGTGGGAAGTGTTGGATGAGAGCGAGAGGGAAAAGGATACAAGGTAGTGGTCGGAGACTTGGAGGGGAGTTGCAATGAGGTTAGTGGAAGAACAGCATCTAGTAAAGATGAGGTCGAGCGTATTGCCTGCCTTGTGAGTAGGGGGAAGGTGAGAGGGTGAGGTCAAAAGAGGAGAGGAGTGGAAAGAAGGAGGCAGAGAGGAATGAGTCAAAGGTAGACGTGGGGAGGTTAAAGTCGCCCAGGACTGTGAGAGGTGAGCCGTCCTCAGGAAAGGAGCTTATCAAGGCATCAAGCTCATTGATGAACTCTCCGAGGGAACCTGGAGGGCGATACATGATAAGGATGTTAAGCTTGAAAGGGCTGGTAACTGTGACAGCATGGAATTCAAAGGAGGCGATAGACAGATGGGTAAGGGGAGAAAGAGAGAATGACCACTTGGGAGAGATGAGGATCCCGGTGCCACCACCCCGCTGACCAGAAGCTCTCGGGGTGTGCGAGAACACGTGGGCGGACGAAGAGAGAGCAGTGGGAGTAGCAGTGTTATCTGTGGTGATCCATGTTTCCGTCAGTGCCAAGAAGTCGAGGGACTGGAGGGAGGCATAGGCTGAGATGAACTCTGCCTTGTTGGCCGCAGATCGGCAGTTCCAGAGGCTACCGGAGACCTGGAACTCCACGTGGGTCGTGCGCGCTGGGACCACCAGATTAGGTGGCCGCGGCCACGCGGTGTGGAGCGTTTGTATGGTCTGTGCAGAGAGGAGAGAACAGGGATAGATAGACACATAGTTGACAGGCTACAGAAGAGGCTACGCTAATGCAAAGGAGATTGGAATGACAAGTGGACTACACGTCTCGAATGTTCAGAAAGTTAAGCTTACGTAGCAAGAATCTTATTGACTAAAATGATTGAAATGATACAGTACTGCTGGAGTAGGCTAGCTGGCAGTGGCTGCGTTGTTGACACTACACTAATCAAGTCGTTCCGTCGAGTGTAATAGTTTCTACAGTGCTGCTATTCGGGGGCTAGCTGGCTAGCTAGCAGTGTTGATTACGTTACGTTACGTTAAAAGAACGACAATAGCTGGCTAGCTAACCTAGAAAATCGCTCTAGACTACACAATTGTCTTAGAACAAAGACGGCTATGTAGCTAGCTAGCTACGATCAAACAAATCAAACCGTTGTACTGTAATGAAGTGAAATGAAAATGTGATACTACCTGTGGAGCGAAGCGGAATGTTGACCGGGTTGTTGAAGTTAATTCGGTAGACGTTGGCTAGCTGTTGGCTAGCTAGCTAGCAGTATCTCTTACGTTAAGGACGACAAATAGCTGGCTAGCTAACCTCGGTAAATTAAGATAATCACTCTAAGTCTACACACTCTAAACTACACAATTATCTTGGATACGAAGACAGCAAAGACAACTATGTAGCTAGCTAACACTACACTAATCGAGTCGTTCAGTTGAGTGTAATAGTTTCTACAGTGCTAGTAGACGGTAGACGTTAGCTAGCTGCTGGGCAGATAGCAGTGTAGACTACGTTAGGACGACGAAATACGATAATTACGCAATTATCTTTGATACAAAGACGGCTATGTAGCTAGCTAAGAAGAAATTGCTAAGATTAGACAAATCAAACCGTTGTACGCTTTGAGGACAATACAGTGCCACCCACACGGCCTGCAACGAAAACATGCGGACTCTCCTTCACTGCAGCTGAGGTGAGTAAAACATTTAAACGTGTTAACCCTCACAAGGCTGCAGGCCCAGACGGCATCCCCAGCCGCTCCTTCAGAGCATGCGCAGACCAGCTGGCTGGTGTGTTTACGGACATATTCAATCAATCCCTATCTCAGTCTGCTGTTCCCACATGCTTCAAGAGGGCTACTATTGTTCCTGTTCCCAAGAAAGCTAAGGTAACTGAGCTAAACGACTACCGCCCCGTAGCACGCTTTGAGAGACGAGTCAAGGACCATATCACCTCCACCCTACCTGACACCCTAGACCCACTCCAATTTGCTTACCACCCAAATAGGTCCACAGACGATGCAATCTCAACCACACTGCACTCTGCCCTAACCCATCTGGACAAGAGGAATACCTATGTGAGAATGCTGTTCATCGACTACAGCTCGGCATTTAACACCATAGTACCCTCCAAGCTCGTCATCAAGCTCGAGACCCTGGGTCTCGACCCCGCCCTGTGCAACTGGGTACTGGACTTCCTGACGGGCAGCAGCGCCTCTTCAACCACAAGAGGCTGAGGGAATTCGTCTTGTCACCAAAAGCAATCACAAACTTCTACAGATGCACAATCGAGAGCATCCTGGCGGGCTGTATCACCACCTGGTACGGCAACTGCTCCGCCCACAACTGTAAGGCTCTCCAGAGGGTAGTGAGGTCTGCACAACGCATCACCGGGGGCAAACTACCTGCCCTCCAGGACACCTACACCACCCAATGTTACAGGAAGGCCATAAAGATCATCAAGGACAACAACCACCCGAGCCACTGCCTGTTTACCACACTATCATCCAGAAGGCGAGGTCAGTACAGGTGCATCAAAGCTGGGACCGAGAGACTGAAAAACAGCTTCTATCGCAAGACCATCGGACTGTGAAACAGCAACCACTAACATTGAGTGGCTACTGCCAACACACTGACTCAACTCAAGCCACTTTAATAATGGGAATTGATGGGAAATGATGTAAAATATATCACTAGCCACTTTAAACAATGCTACCTAATATAATGTTTACATACCCTACATTATTCATCTCATATGTATACGTATATTCTGTACTCTATATCATCCACTGCATCTTTATGTAATACATGTATCACTAGCCACTTTAACTATGCCACTTTGTTTACATACTCATCTCATATGTATATACTGTACTCGATACCATCTACTGTATCTTGCCTATGCTGCTCTGTACCATCACTCATTCATATATCTTTATGTACATATTATTTATCCTCTTACACTTGTGTATAAGACAGTAGTTTTGGAATTGTTAGTTAGATTGCTTGTTGGTTATTACTGCATTGTCGGAACTAGAAGCACAACAATTTCGCTACACTCGCATTAACATCTGCTAACCATGTGTATGTGACAAATAAAATTTGATTTGATTTTGATTTGATCTTGTGGTGGAGTAGACGAAGAACAGAAAGAAGATTGTTCCAATCAGCGCTGGTCCCATGTCACAAGTCGTGGGGACCGAAGGCAGTGGCATGCTGCTAAACGGACTGGAGTGTCTGCGAGAGGTCAAGAGCAGATCGACATGAAGAATAGCTTCGCCTCCTTGATGCCTGATCTACCTGCGCCTTAATCGCTGGACCTGTATGTGTCTGTAACAGCTGTGCTGACTCCAACTACACTGACTCCAACAGCAACTTTGTCCCCGAGCTTGGCTCCTTTCCCTCTCCCTGGATCTGACAGGGCTCTGTCTGCTGTGGGAGGTTCTGGGCCTATAGCCAGGAGCTGTGGGTGTACGCTATCCTGCTTCTCATGGGCTCGTGAAAGGCTCCACACATTTTGTGAGGGGTGGGAAGGGTTGGATTTCTCAAGGGGTGGAAGGGGTGGATTTCCCTTCTCTGGCCATTGTATTGGGCAGTTCAATGGTGAGAAATGTCACAAAAACGTTGTGCTATCCAGAAGCAGTAAAGTACAGAGTACAGGACATCAATAAGCTGCTCCCAAATATTTTAAACTTGCATCTGGAAATGGAGTCTATCATAGTTCATGTGGGATTCAATGACATTAGGAAGGGAAGCTCAGAGCAGCTGAAGATGGATTTTAAATAACTGATTGGGTCTCTACTTGACACCAACAAACGCCCCATAATATCTGTCCCTGTGCCTTCCTTAAATCGTGGCATTGAACGTTTCAGCAGACTTTTATCCCTCCATAACTGGCTACATGACTATTGCAGCCCTGTGGTTATAACATTCATTTCAATTTTGATACCTTCTGGAAACAAAGCTTTTAGTTTTATAAGGAGTCATTTGTGTTCCTGGATCCTTTTACAGCATTATAAGGCTGCACTGAGACAAGGATTTATCAATGACCGAAGCCCAGCTCAGTTAATCCCTACCATTGGGTCGCTGAGTTGTCATAATGTTTCAGCAAATGTACAGTATCCCATGGGTGTTGGTAGACACAATATGAGTAACCTAATTTATGTCTATCTAACTGCCATAATTGCCTCTGCTGATCCTACAGCTATTGTATGTAGTAATCATGTGCCTATGAACAAGAGTTATACTGTTAGCAATGAGACTGTGTCCTCTGTGTGCAGCTCACCCTGCACTAACATAAATAGCATGAGTATGTCTACTTCTGCTAAGCTTCCCAGTAAAGCAATGGAAACAATCAAGCATCCCAGAAAAGTGCAAAAAAATGACCCACGTTAACATACATAGTTTAAGAAACAATCATTTGCTAGTAACAGATTACATTCATATTCTGACAATCTCTGAAACTCACATAGATAATACCTTTGATGATACAGTAATAGCAAAACATGTTTACAGCATCTACAGAAAAGACAGAACCAGGCTGAAAGCATCTGTCACGACTCCGACCGACGGTGGCTCCCCTTCCTGTCCGGGTGGCGCTCGGCGGTCGTCGTCGCCGGCATACTAGCTGCCACTGATTCTTTCCTCCCCCTCCTTATGTGTTTTATTGAGTACACCTGTTTTGAGTTGGGTATAATTAGTGAAGCTTTATTAGTCAGCATCTGTCAACCTACCAGGGTAGTTGCAAACAGCACAAGAATGAAATCATCAACATGTATTGATCACATCTTTACTAATGCTGCAGAAATTTGCTTTAAAGCAGTATCAAAATCCATTTGATGGAGGATAGTAGCCATATCTAGGAAAACCAAAGTTCCAAATCAAATCAAATCAAATCAAATCTTATTTGTCACATACACATGGTTGGCAGATGTTAATGCGAGTGTAGCGAAATGCTTGAGCTTTTAGTTCCGACAATGCAGTAATAACCAACAAGTAATCTAACTAACAATTCCAAAACTACTGTCTTATACACAGTGTAAGGGGATAAAGAATATGTACATAAGGATATATGAATGAGTGATGGTACAGAGCAGCATAGGCAAGATACAGTAGATGGTATCGAGTACAGTATATACATATGAGATGAGTATGTAAACAAAGTGGCATAGTTAAAGTGGCTAGTGATACATGTATTACATAAGGATGCAGTAGATGATATAGAGTACAGTATATACGTATACATATGAGATGAATAATGTAGGGTATGTAAACATTATATTAGGTAGCATTGTTTAAAGTGGCGAGTGATATATTTTACATCATTTCCCATCAATTCCCATTATTAAAGTGGCTGGAGTTGAGTCAGTGTGTTGGCAGCAGCCACTCAATATTAGTGGTTGCTGTTTAACAGTCTGATGGCCTTGAGATAGAAGCTGTTTTTCAGTCTCTCGGTCCCAGCTTTGATGCACCTGTACTGACCTCGCCTTCTGGATGATAGCGGGGTGAACAGGCAGTGGCTCGGGTGGTTGTTGTCCTTGATGATCTTTATGGCCTTCCTGTTACATAGGTGTCAGGTAGTTTGCCCCCGGTGATGCGTTGTGCAGACCTCACTACCCTCTGGAGAGCCTTACGGTTGAGGGCGTACTACCCTCTCCATTACTACCCTCTCCACTACTGTTCCATCGATGTGGATAGGGGGGTGTTCCCTCTGCTGTTTCCTGAAGTCCACAATCATCTCCTTAGTTTTGTTGACGTTGAGTGTGAGGTTATTTTCCTGACACCACACTCCGAGGGCCCTCACCTCCTCCCTGTAGGCTGTCTCGTCATTGTTGGTAATCAAGCCTACCACTGTTGTGTCGTCCGCAAACTTGATGATTGAGTTGGAGGCGTGCGTGGCCACGCAGTCGTGGGTGAACAGGGAGTACAGGAGAGGGCTCAGAACGCACCCTTGTGGGGCCCCAGTGTTGAGGATCAGCGTGGTGGAGATGTTGTTGCCTACCCTCACCACCAGGGGGCGGCCTGTCAGGAAGTCCAGTACCCAGTTGCACAGGGTGGGGTTGAGACCCAGGGTCTCGAGCTTGATGACGAGCTTGGAGGGTACTATGGTGTTAAATGCCGAGCTGTAGTCGATGAACAGCATTCTCACATAGGTATTCCTCTTGTCCAGATGGGTTAGGGCAGTGTGCAGTGTGGTTGAGATTGCATCATCTGTAGACCTATTTGGGCGGTAAGCAAATTGGAGTGGGTCTAGGTTGTCAGGTAGGGTGGAGGTGATATGGTCCTTGACTAGTCTCTCAAAGCACTTCATGATGACGGAAGTGAGTGCTACGGGGCGGTAGTCGTTTAGCTCAGTTACCTTAGCTTTCTTGGGAACAGGAACAATGGTGGCCCTCTTGAAGCATGTGGGAACAGCAGACTGGTATAGGGATTGATTGAATATGTCCGTAAACACACCAGCCAGCTGGTCTGTGCATCCAAAGGCTGGGCCTAAGATATTGTATAAGAGGTCATACAATACAGTGGGGCAAAAAAGTATTTAGTCAGCAACCAATTGTGGAAGTTCTCCCACTTAAAAATTTGAGAGAGGCCTGTAATTTTCATCATAGGTACACTTCAACTATGACAGACAAAATGAGAAAAAAAATCCAGGAAATCACATTGTAGGATTTTTAATGAATTTATTTGCAGATTATGGTGGAAAATAAGTATTTGGTCAATAACAAAAGTTTATCTCAATACTTTGTTATTTACCCTTTGTTGGACATGACAGAGGTCAAACGTTTTCTGTAAGTCTTCACAAGGTTTTCACATACTGTTGCTGGTATTTTGGCCCATTCCTCCATGCAGATCTCCTCTAGAGCAGTGATGTTTTGGAGGTGGTGCTGGGCAACACAAACTTTCAACTCCCTCCAAAGATTTTCTATGGAGTTGAGATCTGGAGACTGGCTAGTCCACTCCAGGACCTTGAAATGCTTCTTACGAAGCCACTCCTTCGTTGCCCGGGCGGTGTCTTTGGGATCATTGTCATGCTGAAAGACCCAGCCACATTTCATCTTCATTGCCCTTGCTGATGGAAGGAGGTTTTCACTCAAAATTTCACGATACATGGCCCCATTCATTTTTTCCTATACATGGATCAGTTGTCCTGGTCCCTTTGCAGAGAAACAGCCCCAAAGCATGATGTTTCCACCCCTATGCTTCACAGTAGGTATGGTGTTCTTTGGATGCAACTCAGCATTCTTTGTCCTCCAAACATGACGAGTTCAGTTTTTACCAAAAAGTTATATTTTGGTTTCATCTGACCATATGACATTCTCCCAATCTTCTTCTGGATCATCCAAATGCTCTCTAGCGAACTTCAGATGGGCCTGGACATGTACTGGCTTAAGCAGGGAGGAGTCATTAAAAATAGTTTTTCAACCACTCCACACATTTCTTGTTCACAAACTATAGTTTTGGCAAGTCGGTTAGGACGTCTACTTTGAGCATGACACAAGTAATTTTTACAACAATTGTTTACAGACAGATTATTTCACTTATAATTCACTGTATCACAATTCCAGGGGGTCAAAAGTTTACATACACTAAGTTGACTGTGCCTTTAAACAGTCATGTAATGGCTTTAAAAGCTTCTGATAGGCTAATTGACATCATTTGAGTCAATTGGAGGTGTACCTGTGGATGTGTTTCATGGCCTACCGTCAAACTCAGTGCCTCTTTGCTTGACAAAATGGGAAAATCAAAAGAAATCAGCCAAGACCCCAGAAAAATACTTGTGGACCTCCACAAGTCTGGTTCATCCTTGGGAGCAATTTCCAAATGCCTGAAGGAACCACGTTCATCTGTACAAACAATAGTACGCAAGCATAAACACCATGGGACCACTCAGCCGTCATACTGCTCAGAAAGGAGACGCGTTCTGTCTCCTAGAGATGAACGTACTTTGGTGCGAAAAGTGCAAATCAGTCCCAGAACAACAACAAAGGACCTTGTGAAAATGCTGGAGGAAACCGGTACAAAATTATCTATATCCGCAGTCTAACTAGTCCTATATCGACATAACCTGAAAGGCTGCTCAGCAAGGAAGAAGCCACGGCTCCAAAACTGCCATACAAAAGGCAGACTACTGTTTGCAACTGCACATAGGGATAAAGATCGTACTTTTTGGAGAAATGTCCTCTGGCCTGATGAAACAAAAATAGAACTGTTTGGCCATAATGACCATCGTTTTGTTTGGAGTAAAAAGGGGGAGGCTTGCAAGCCAAAGAACACCATCCCAACCTTGAAGCACAGGGGTGGCAGCATCATGTTGTGGGGGTGCTTTGCTGCAGGAGGGACTGGTGCACTTCACAAAATAGATGGCATTATGAGGAAAGGAAAATTATGTTGATGTCCTGAAGCAACATCTCAAGTCATCAGTCAGGAAGTTAAAGCTTGGTCGCAAATGGATCTTTGAAATGGACAATGACCCCAAGCATACTTCCAAATTTGTGGCAAAATAGCTTAAGGATAACAAAGTCAAGGTATTGGAGTGGCCATCAAAAAGCCCTGACCTCAATCCTATAGAATATTTGTGGGCAGAACTGAAAAAGTGTGTACGAGCAAGGAGGCCTAAAAACCTGATTCAGTTACACCAGCTCTGTCAGGAGGAATGGTCCACAATTCACCCAGTTTATTGTGGGAAGCTTATGGAAGGGTACCCAAAACGTTTGACACAAGTTAAACAAGTTAAAGGCAATTTCACATTCTTAAAATAAAGTGGTGATCCTAACTGACCTAAGACATGCAATTTTTACTAGGATTAAATGTCAGGAATAGTGAAAAACTGAGTTTAAATGTATTTGGCCAAGGTGTATGTAAACTTCCGACTTCAACTGTACTACAGCGAATGAAATCTCTGCAACACTAACAAATATCTGCAGTTAGTTTCAGAATGGGTGGCAAGGAATAAGTTTTAAATATGTCGAAAACTAAAAGCGTTGTATTTGGGACAAATCATTCACTAATCCCTGGGGTGGCAGGGTAGCCGAGTGGTTAGGGCGTTGGCCTAGCAACCAAATGGTTGTTCAAATCCCTGAGCTGACAAGGTACAGATCTGTCGTTCTGCCCCTGAACAAGGCAGCTAACTCACTGTTCCTAGGCCGTCATTGAAAATAAGAATTTGTTCCTAACTGACTTGCTTAGTTAAATAAAGTTAAAAAAAAAAACAACTAAATTGTGTAATAAATAATGTGGAAATTGAGCAAGTTGAGGTCACTAAGCTGTTTGAAGTAACCCTGGATTGTAAAGTGTCACTGTCAAAACATGTTGATACAACAGTGGCTAAAATGGGGAGAAATCTGTCCATAATAAAGCGTAGCTTTGCCTTTTTAACAAAACTTAAACAATGCAGGTCCAACAGGCCCTAGTTTTGTTGCACCTGGAATACTGTTCAGGCGTGTGGTCAGGTGCCACAAAGAGGGACCTTGGAAAATGACAATGGGCTCAGAACAGGGCAGCATGGTTCGCCCTTACATGTACACTGAAAGCTAATGTTAATAAAATGCATGTAAATCTCTCATGGTTGAAAGTGGATGAGCAATTGACTTCATCACTACTTGTTTTTGTAAGATGTATTGACATGCTGAATGCACCAAGGTGTCTGTATAAACTCCTAGCACACAGTTCGGACACCCATGCAAACACCACAAGACAAGTCAAGAACAGATTATGGGAGGCACACAGTACTACATATAGCCATGGCTACATGGAACTTTATTCCACATCAGGTAAGTGATGCAAGCAGTAGAATCAGATAGAAATTCACCTTATGGAACAGCGGTGACACGCACACACACACAAACACATGCATACACACATGATAAGACACACACACTACACACACATGTTACATTGTAGATATATGATATAGTAGAGTAGTGGCCTGAGGGACCACACTTAATGTGTTGTGAAAAGTGTTATAAAATGTAATGTCATGTAATATTTAAAATGGTAAATAACTGCCTTAATGTTGCTGGACCCCAGGAAGAGAAGCTGCTGCCTTGGCAGGAACTTATGGAGATCCTTAATAAATACAAATACGCATGCACACGCATGTACACACACACACACACACACACACACACACACACACACACACACACACACACACACACACACACACACACACACACACACACACACACACACACACACACACACACACACACACACACACACACACACACACATATCAGAACCATGGACAGCCATATATTATTTAGCATACATTGATGGACTAAATTGTTTTGGTGTCTTTTAATTGTCACTATATTAGATTAAGCAGAGGTGATTTGTTGATGTTGAAATGGTGCTGGAATAGTGGAGGCAGCTCCTGTTTTCTTTGTGACTTGCGGTAACTCTCTGTGGCTCTAAAACAATAGATGTTTAGTGGTCCGAAAATGTCGGAGACATTAACTTGCTTGACCATGCTGCAGGTCATGTAACTGTCTGTTATTGTACATGCAATATGCTGTGTGAACTGCAATAGATAGAGGTTCAGTAGCAGTGTGTGGGTAAAATCTGTGTGTGCGTGTGAGTGTGTGTGTGGTGTGTGTGTGTGTGTGTGTGTGTGTGTGTGTGTGTGTGTGTGTGTGTGTGTGTGTGTGTGTGTGTGTGTGTGTGTGTGTGTGTGTGTGTGTGTGTGTGTGTGTGTGTTCATGCAAGTAGAAAAACATATTGACATATAGGACCTGCCTTGTTGATAGTGTTGCACCCTACTTGTAGAGAAACGCCGATGCCATCCTTCTCTATTTCATGTTGACGATAAGGTCTATCAATCTGTCATACAGCACATGCTTTTATTTTTTGTTGTCCTAGGCTACCTGGCTAAAATGCTTGCTCGCTAGCCTAATTTCCATTAATGGGCAACGTTAGCAAGTTAACATTAGCCTTCTACATCTAGCTACATAGTGAATGTCCATCTTTTCAGGCCAGCGGCACAACAGTGTATGAATGAATAGTTGGATCAGAATAGCCGTCATAATCATTGGCCAGTACAATACGGAGAATTAAGTAAAACCACAAGTCCAAATCGCTATCTCCATCCATGGCTTTATCAAGGCAGGCCAAATGCTTGCTGGCTTCCCTTACTTCCAATACTACGGGCAGCAACAATATCATACTCTTTTGGACCGGACAGCATCAGACAGATGTGCTCCACGTAGAGAGACAGAGGGGCGCTGTTTTGCTCGCTTGGATGCCTTTTCCTGTGAGAAATATTCAGGCTCTGAAGGAATATTATGAAACACAGAGAGGCTAAATATCTATTTGTATTGGTACATTTTTGGGGGGAAAGCCTGGCTTCCCTTGGCATCAATGAATACACGCCACTGCAGAGCTTGCTTTCCGGTTTTGTGATAAAACAAAAGTGTGGTTGAATTTATTCCGCCACTGTGTCTTGTTATTGTCTCGGCCTTTAGGCCTAAATATCACGGTCTTGAGGCATATTAACTAACAGGTTATAGAGCAAACAACACAGTTATCACAACACATAGGTTGTAATATGGCTTTTTGCGGGTGGGGGGGGGGGGTATTGGCTTCCCCAGTGATTTCACTCAACCACTGCTACTGCTGGAGACTAGTCTCTTTCTAGGTGCCTTTGGCAATAATGTAATCATGTGCATCAGACAAAACACAAGCGTGGTAACCAGCGGAGGGAAACGTTTGTTCTCATTCTCCTGCCCATCAAACTAGCATGATATTTATAAGGCTGTACTCCGCTGTGATCGTGGTGTGGCTTGGGTCCAGATGGGTGCTAAAGGCTTGATTTGTCTCTGCTTTATTGAGATTGAGTTCTACACCCACCTCCTCCTCTTATCCATCCTCAGAAGAATCCTAATGCAGTGACACCAGCGGGGATACTTTTTTCTTTACAATCTACTTAGCAATGATTTATCGATCACTGCCTCTTCTCTCATAGAGAATTAGCCATCCTTTTGGGAAATCAGATTTTCACACCTTTCATGAGAATGTGGATATGGTGCAGGGGGGGGGGGCCTGGGGAAGTTGACTTTGAGGAGAAGTCCCATGGTGCTGTGTGGTTCTGTGGGCGTGTCAGTTGTGATATTGGCGAAAGCACAGGTTGCTGAGGGGAGGACGGCTCCTAATGTCTGGAACGGTGCAAACGGAATGGCATTAAACACATGGAAGCCATTGACGTATTAGATACCATTCCACTGATTCTGCTCCAGCCATTACCACGAGCCTGTCCTCCCCAGTTAATGTGCCACCAACCTCCTGTTGGCGAAAGTAACGTTGGCCCAGTGACATCCTTCTCTATTTCCCTCTCACTCTCTCTTTGGCTGAATTATGCACTGCACAACTTATTTTTTTTTAAATGTATAACTGCAGAATAGATTTAGTTAAATGCCGACTACAGGCAGTATTTAAATTAACATGAAGACGAAAGCCCCTTCTTATAGTTACATTGCTGTTCCAACCAAGCTAATTTTGAGCAGATTTATGAATGGATCTACAGTGGATCTATATGGATCTACAGTCGTTCAGTAGAATGCTGTGTTAGATGCATCACAAAACGACCTTTGTCATATGTCGCACCGTCTCCCTAAGGTAAAAGCTTGTTACATATTCCACAGGGAAAGCTTCCCGAGGCCGTTGTAGGAGTCAGATTAGCACAGCGAAGGCTTTGATGTTCCAGAATGAGAGCCCTGTGGATTGATGTACAGAAAACACACTCCTGACCAATCGGGGCCTTTTATTTGTTGTGGACCTGCTGATTTATAAGCTTCTAAGAGCCTGTCCTGTTGGACGGTTTAAACTGTTATTCTGGGAAAGTTGGTTTAGTCCATCCAGCGAATCTATGCCTTACATTGTATTCCAAATTAGCCATCAGTTTACTATATGATACTGGTGTCTTGAAGAAGACATTTGAATGAATCGCACTGGGGTCTTGTGTATATAAAGGATAAGAAAGTATGAGAGCATATTTATTCAACGGCATACATTAGGCTACTGACAGAAAGAAAAAGCCATATTTACACTACATCTGTCAGTATTGTAGATGTTTCATATTTGATTTGAGTACATTTTAGATTCACATGACCTTTTTTCTTATATATATATATAAGCCATGTCTGTTGTGGACTGGGAAGCCTGTACATTAGTGTCCAGCTATTCTCCTGTTGAGACAAAAGTGCGAAAAATAAATATATATATATTATATTTATTTATTTTATATTATATTTATTTATTTTTCGCACTTTTGTCTCAACAGGAGAATAGCTGGACACTAATGTACAGGCTTCCCAGTCCACAACAGTCATGCCATACTGACGGAACAGTATGCTTCCCTACCTTAAGGGGGAGACAAATCATCATCTCTCGTAGCGCGTACATACAGCATACCATAGAGGTCCTGGAACATTATAGCAGCTAATTCTAGGGGTGTAGGATGCATTATTTTTTTCACCTCTTACTTAACCTTTTATAGACGTTTAGTTCTCCGAAAGTCAGATAACCTCTCCCTGTCTTACTGTATTTCTGGGACCCTGTGCTTTTTTGTGTGATTTTGAGACAATGCTTCTTTAGGTGAAAAGAAGGGCTTATTTACCCTGCATCTGGCACCCAAACACACTATAAATCATCAAAAAGTGTAATAACTCTGCTTTCTCCTCAGGGGCATCAATTGTGATCTAAATTTAAGCAACACACATTCTGCCACAAAGAATGAACTGTTCTTAATTTATGACAAGTAACTGTGTTTATGTCAATGATGCCTTAATAAAATAAGACAGTAGTTGTCATACTCAATCAGCTTATGGATTTGCTGTCAAATACCTTAGAAAACAAATGACCACTAAAATTAACCATTTGCTTTTACATTTAGAATATTATGATTATTCTTTTCAACTGTGGAATGTTTTATACATTTTGATGATTACATTATATAATGAAATGATATTATACTTTTAAAATAATGATTGCCATACTATTATATATTATAACACATATGCTATATGTTTGACACAGAATAAGCTACAATTACTATAATTATTACCACTGTTTTTATTATTGTTAATACCCTTATTATTATTATTATTATTGAAATTACTTAATCATCATTTTCTTTCAGTGCCCTGAATGTCAGTTGAGTGGAGCATGTTTGTCCAAGGCAGAAGCCCCTTGCCCAGGGGACTCATGGGACAACGGCATTAAGGCCATTAACTATTAGCATGGATATCTGATGAGCGCTGAGGGCTTTGTGCTGACCACCTCCTCCATGGACACTGGGGGTCTGAAGAGAGGAGTGGGAGGGAGGGGTGAGAGCCGAGTGCTTTTCCCTGTTCCTGCACTGCGGCCAGGGGGAGTAGAGCAACCCCACTTCCCCTCTCTACTCACCCCACTCCATCCCCGAGCCCTCACACCGCACACACCCACTCTGTTGAAATAAACATTTACACTTTGGCTTAAGAGCTGCACCGAGAGCTCCTTTTTAATAATGTAATTAACAGCCTTGGATGAAGGCGGAGGAGACAGACGCTAACCTATCCGCCAATGGAGCTGAAGATTAGAGCTGTGATCTCATTCCCACCACTTGTTTAGAGTCTGTCAGGAAGAGGAATGTCAACATTAGGTATGATGAAATAAGGAGAAAATACAAAAAAAAGGAAAGAGATGGAAGGATGAGAGAGAGAGGACCCTGCCCTACTCTAAAGTGTCAGTTGCTTCATGTTCAATTTTTTTTTTTTTTTTATCATAGTTGGTGGGGAAAAGATTCCCCATTTCCCTTTATTTTCCCCACATTCTAACCAAAGGCTTTGCCTTCATTGTTCTCTGTTTTACTATATGTCTTGCAAACAACTACATTTTAAAACGACGAGAGAAATTTGAGCACTGCCCGGGCTTTCCGCTGCTGTTCCTCTGAGCTTTCAAACAGCCGACAGACTGTGAAGAATAAATAATAAAAAACTATTGATTATTTTGATGACTGCAAGATTCAATTAGGTATTAATTTTGCCCTCCAGTGGACCTATCAAGTGACTCAAAAGAGAAGAGGTGGGAGGTGGCGGTGGGCCCAAATGGATGCAAAGAGTGAGTAAGGCCAGGCTCAGACAGAGGGGAAAATGTGTTTACCTCACCGGGCAGAGAGGTGCATTGATGCGCAGAGTCCCATATTTAAGTGCTCCACAAACGAAGCCCTGATGACAAGAGACATTGTTACCAGGGATATATTGGGAGTATTGACCAGCCGACTCGCCTTTCGATGACATCTTAAACTATTTCTATTGATTAACATTTTCATAGATTATCATGTGTCATATCAAAGCCCCTCGATTCCCCTGATGAGCGCATTAAAAAGGACCCTCTGGACAGGAACACATCGACCACCATGGCAGGAGTGAAGGTAGTGGGGTATTGGCGCATGGGCAAGGTTCCCCCCCCCCCCTCCCTCTTTCCCTCACGCCATACATGCTGGTTACCTGTGCCCATCCGCCAACCCATTTAGACTGAATGTTCTCAACCATAATTAAGGCAGAGTGAGAGGGACAGAGAGTTGTACCCCTCTCTGTTCCTGCTGTTCATTGTGGAGGGAGGGTGGTGTAACAGTCTGAGGAGACACGAGGGAGAGGAGACACAGGAGAGGCAGAGAGGGAGGAGAGAGGGTGGAGGTGACATCTGCTTGTCTTGGGAGGCAACCTTAGGCTTGATCCCGCAGTGGTTATTCAGATGCACCAAGATCAAGGAAAATGGTTTCTGGTTTGGTAGCAAGCATCGTGCACTAGCTGGTCTCTGCTCTGTGGCCGCGAGCATGGTTTAATTGGTTTCTGTCAGGTTTTTTGGGCATTCAGAAGACAATTTTTACAATATTTTCTTGGGCATTCACTGGAGCTTCATTTAGGTATGTATGCTTTTTGTTGGTTTATTCATGATTTTTCGTTTGGTGCACTTTTACATAGTTGCACATCGGTAACTAGCAACATTACTTCATGACATTGCATTATACCTTACTTTGTTAGTAATGAAGTGACAGTCATTTTAATTCCCTCCAGCTTACGGTGGTTTTTGTTTTTGTGAGACATTAGAATGACATTTTTGGGAGGACCAATGATATGCCTTGATCTATTCCTGCCCTTGATTGGAAGAGGACTTAATTGTTTGCTGGTGTTGCCTCTGAATAATGATGCCAACGTGGACTTCTTGCTCTTAATTCAAATATCATGCAGGCTTTACTTTTGAGAAATGAACAAACTGTCTATGTAGATTTGTAAGAGTAGATAGAGTGTGTCAGTATTTCTTTAGCAATTGAATTTGTAGGTACAGTATGCGTGTACAGGATGTGTGTCATACTGAAGTTGTGACACGTATGTTCTGTGGGTATTAATGAGCGTTTAGAGGTGTGAAGAACCTTGAAGGCTGCAGGGTATAATGGCAAAGCCAAACAATCCGTAACCGCTCTTCACCAGGCAGGTTGCAGCCACCAATATCAGCAGGAGCAGCACCAGTCTCAGATAAAAGAAAGACCGCTGGAGAGAGAGGTAGGGGGAGGGAGGGAGAGAGTGGTTAGTGAGTGATAGAGGGGAGACACAGGGGTAGAGATAAGGGGAGTGAAGGGGAGTAGACAGAGAACAAGCCGGTGTAGAGTAGTGTGCGAGAGGCGGCGAGGCAAATCTAACCACGTTCTGTTGTATTCCCCACCTGGGCTCTCCAGCTCCCTCCAGGATCCGATGATTACAGGGCAGTTGAGCAAGCCGCTGCTCTCCCTGCGCAGCGAGATGAGCGCGGCAGAACTCCGGGCAGAGGACAAGGCGGCCACCCCAGACAGCAAGCTCAATGACGAGCCCCTGCTCCTGTCCTCCGAGGCAACGGGCAGAGAGGGCACTCCCAACAAGCTCTATGGTGAGTCCACTGACAGGACAGTCCTCCTTCTCTCCTCTCCTTTCTGAGACTGGTCGTGGTATGATTGACCAGAGAAATGCTCTGTCTCTGTGTGTTTTGGAAAGGGTGTCTGAGACCGGGTACTACTGGAGCAGGTTCTAGAAGAGTGTAATAGACCAAACTAAGTTGAAGTGCAAGGATTCAGGGGTGGATGAGGTGGATGCAATAAGGTTGGTTGCCTGATTTAGAGCATGCAGATGTTGAAGATAAGTTCTTTAGGTGAGCTTTCAGGTGACATGGTGTTTTACACGTTCATTATGTCGTGACTTTTTTCACTGGCAATATCAATGAAGCCATGTCCTACAAACGGTTTGAGGTCTTGTTATGAGTCTTCTGTTAATTGATTCATTGATTTCCTTATAGGCTACATCTTGAGAAGTTTAGTTGTGGAAATGTTCAACTAGATTGCCGTGAGAGTCGCAGTTGAATACTCAAAATTTCACACTAGAATTGTTCATGTAATTACGTTTCATAGTGTGTCTTTAGGCCTACACATTTAGTAATTAGAGTTGGTATAGTTCACATTGATTAGATTGGTAGGAAAGTGACCCTTCCTTTCAGAAACATCTTGGAATATCTTGGAATGTGGCATTTTATATTTTGTAGCAGGTGTGAAAGTGAAATGTGTGAATGTTGTGACAAAATATGCTAAATAAGAGAGAATTTGAGGCTGCATTGTATCCGAAATGTGTGTGCGTTCTCACTTAAATATACCTATATATTGAACAGTGGTGAGGATCTTTGGTTTTGGCTTTGGTTTGTGACATTTCCTTACACTTTATATTATCTGCAATGGTGGGTCATCACAGTTTATAATTTTTTAAGCAACTAAACACATTTTTTTGTAGGTTAATTGCAAATACCGGTATGAAGATGAATTGATATTTATAAAAATTATACATGGTAAACACATTTAAATTACAATTAGCAATTTATAAATATAAAGGAAAATGGCCTATTGCACTGATAGGGAATTACATATCCTTACCACAAGTAGACCAACATAAGAGATACTAATTGGAAATTTATATTTTTTATGTTTATTTCTGTCATTAATTCCATGTCCAGGTTCAATTACAGTTGTGATCAAGTTAATCAATATGCTTTTGATGAACCTAATTTACTTATACAGACAGTCTAATTTAATCCTAGGTCATAAGGATGAATCGCTAGGTCTAATGAGATTAAAACAATTGTTTTGTAGAATGAAACTTTAAAAGTCATTGCACCATGTCTAATATAGACTGCTGTAATATGTATATTCAGTCTCAATGTAAAGGTTAGACACTGCCTCATTTCAATTTGTTTGGATTTTGGTCTGATCCTTTAGGATGGAAGTATAAGTGTTACATTTATAGTCAATGCTGTCGCAAAATAATCGGAATAAATTCAGTCACTCACTAATCCTTATTTACACCAAAGTACATTTTTTTGTACCATCAAAATGAGGTTCATAAAAAACAATATAGCGATTGGAACATTGTGAGATGTAATATGCATCTAAGATATGAATTTATGAATCTATCAATGCAAAATTTGGTTTCAGGAATTTCAATTAGATTTTTGTGTAATGAAATGCATTAATAGAACAATTACTGTATGTCATGGATTGTCTAAAGTGTACTTTTTGTGTTATCCTGACGATGGTGCTTTGGATGTATAACTATCGCTGAGGAAACCATATGTAATGCAGTTACAGCGTGTGTCCTTGGTGTGAGTAGATACTGGATGGGATATGATGTGGTCTATTTAAGACATTTTACACAGAGAACAGCTATTTCAGTGTACAGTAATTTTACACTTAGTACACATCTAAACATGCTTGTAATGTTATGAGTCAGTACTCAGCATTGAGGATGTAATACGTCTATTTCTGAAGAGGCCCATGGACATCATTGTAAAAGATTATTTCGCACTCACTAAAATTCCATGAACCCCCTTCAAATTACAGTAAAGGTATGCTTGTCTGGAGAGGCTTTTCGAAAAGTAAGTGAATTGTGTCTTCTAGATATCATTGATACAAACTACTACAGTAAATCAAATCAAATTTGATTTGTCACATACACATGGTTAGCAGATGTTAATGCGAGTGTAGCGAAATGCTTGTGCTTCTAGTTCCGACAATGCAGTAATGACCAACGAGTAATCGAACCTAACAATTCCACAACTACTACCTTATACACACAAGTGTAAAGGGATAAAGAATATGTACATAAAAATATATGAATGAGTGACGGTACAGAACGGCATAGGCAAGATGCAGTAGATGGTATCGAGTACAGTATATACATATGAGATGAGTAATGTAGGGTATGTAAACATAAAAGTGGCATAGTTTAAAGTGTCTAGTGATACATGTAGATGGCAAGATGCAGTAGATGATATAGAGTACAGTATATACATATACATATGAGATGATTAATGTAGGGTATGTAAACATTACAACAGTACTACTAATACTTGATTAAATTGGTAGTAAATATATATTTTCATATTAACATTTTTTTTCACCTTATTTTAACCAGGTAGGCTAGTTGAGAACAAGTTCTCATTTGCAACTGCGACCTGGCCAAGATAAAGCATAGCAGTGTAAACAGACAACACAGAGTTACACATGGAGTAAACAATTAACAAGTCAATAACACAGTAGAAAAAAAATAATACATTATAAACAAAATAATGATAGTCATATAATAAAATTAAAAACATATTTGTTCTGTAACTTAAACATCCCATGAAAAAGCAGTACCAAAAGAAACGATACCAAAACAGTACACAGTGACTCTGACGTGAAGAGTGCAGGATTGTGAGTGACTGCAGTCTGTTTCCTCAGTTTAGTTTTGCCAGGTTTCTGCTTTCCACTGTTTTTCTTTTTTTTTTCTCTCTAAAAAAACACAGATGTTCTAAATCCAGAACAATGCTTAAACCACATCAGGATCCAACTTTTGAGGTCTTGAAATTCTTTTGGGGGGTGTAGTTACCCTTTAATCCCAGTGTGCACCTAGCAAGAGGCTAGCAACAGGAGTGTTTTTGTAGCGCACACGTGATAGTAGAGTTTACATAACAAATACCCACTGGATTGATGCAAATAATCATTCTAGAATTCTGCCAGTTAAGCAAAGGCTACTTTGTAGGTATCATTTTTGGGAAAGCCTTTCCATCTACCAGAAGACTGTTTCATTAGCATCATTGCTACACAAAGTGGTAGATGCGCGCACCGCACATAGACAGAAGGGGAATTCTCATTGCCTCTTCAGAAAGTTGCAGGAAATACGAATCACTGATGCATTCTGTTCATGTCTTATAATACATGTGGGCTAATTAATACATTTTCAATACCTTTAGTTGATTCCCTATTAAGTTCAATAAATTGTTTTATATTGTTGAATTCTGTTGTAATGGCTGGATTCCGCGATTCCTTCCACGTTCTCCACATCGCAGAATTTATAGGGCCTAACATATGGTATAGTTGTATTCACACCCATTGACTTTCACCACGTTTTGTTGTTACAGGCTGAATTTAAAATGGATTAAATTGAGATTTGTGTCACTAGCCTACACACAATACCCCTTAATGTCAAGATGCAATTATGTTTTCAGACATTTTTAGTAATTCATTAAAAAAATGTAATCTGAAATGTCTTGAGTCAATAAGTATTCAACCCCTTTGCCATGGCAAGCCTAAAAATATACTGATCAAAAATATAAACGCAACATGCAACAATTTCAAAGACGTATAATTCATATAAGGAAAACAGTCAATTTAAATCAATTCATTGGGTCTTAATCTATGGATTTCACATGAGTGTGGATCAGAAAACCAGTCAGTATCTTGTGTGACCACTATTTGCCTCATGCAGCCCGACACATCTCATTCACCTAGAAATGATCAGGCTGTTGATTGTGGCCTGTGGAATGTTTTCCCACTTCTCTTCAATGGTTGTGCAAAGTTGCTGGATATTGGTGGGAACTGGAACACGTTGTCGTACACATTGATTCAGAGCATCCCAAACATGCTCAATTGGTGACATGTCTGGTGTGTATGTAGGCCATGGAAGAACTAGGACATTTTCAGCTTCCAGGAATTGTATACAGAGCGACATGGGCTATGCATTATCATGCTGACACATGATGTGATGGCGGCGGATGAATGGCGCGGCAATGGGCCTCAGGATCTCATCTCTGTGCATTCAAATTGCCTTCGATAACATGCAATTGTGTTCCCCACCATCACCATGGAGCACTCTGTTCACAAATTTGACATCAGCAAACCGCTCGCCCACACAACACCATACACGTGGTCTGTGGTTGTGAGGCCAGTTGGACGTACTGCCAAATTCTCTACAACCACGTTTGAGGTGGCTTATGGGAGAGAAATTAACATTAAATTATCTGGCAACAGATCTGGTGGAAATTCCTGCAGTCAGCATGCCAATTGCACACTCCCTCAAACTTGAAACATCTGTGGCATTGTGCTGTGTGACAAAACTGCACATTTTAGAGAGACCTTTTATTATCCCCAGCACAAAGTGCACCTGTGTAAGGATCATGCAGTTTAATCAGCTTCTTGATATGCCACACCTGTCAAGTGGATGGATTATCTTGGCAAATGAGAAATCCTCAATAACAGGGATGTAACAAATTTGTGCACAAAATTGGAAAGAAATAAGCTTTTTGTGCATATGAAACATTTCTGGGATCTTTTATTTCAGCTCATGAAACATGGGACCAAAACTTTACATGTTGTGTTTATATTTTCTGTTCAGTGTAAGTTCAGGAATAAACATTTGCATAATAAGTTGCATGGACTCACTCTGTGTGCTGTAATAGTGTTTAACATGATTTCTTAATGACGACCTCATCTCTGTAAACCACCCATACAATTATCTGTAACGTCCCTCAGTCGAGCAGTGCATTTCAAACACAAAGACCAGGGAGGTTTTCCAATGCCTCGCAAAGAAGGACACCTATTGGTAGATGGGTAAAAATGTAAAAAAGCAGACACTGAATATCCCTTTGAGCATGATGAAGTTATTAATTACACTTTGGATGGTGTATCAATACACCCTGTCACTACCAAGATACAGGTGTACTCAGTTGCCAGAGAGTAAGGAAACCGCTTAGTGATTTCCCCATGAGGCCAATAGTGACTTTAAAACAGTTTCAATTTAATGGCTGTGATAGAAGAAAACTGAGGATGGACCAACAGCATCGTAATTACTCTACAACACTAACCTAAATGACAGAGTGAAAGAAAGGGAGCCTGGACAGAAAAAAAATATTCCAAAACATGCATCCTTTTTTGCAAAAAGGCACTAAAGAAAAACTGCAAAAAATGTGGCAAAGTAATTAACTTTATGTCCTGAATACAAAGCGTTATGTTTGGGAAAAATCCAACACAACACATCACTGAGTACGACTCTTAAATGTTGAAAGCATGGTGATGACTGCATCATGTTATGGGTATGCCTTTCAGGACTAGGGAGGAAAACCTGGTTCTGTCTTCTTTTCAACAGACACTGGGAGACAAATTCACCGTTTAGCAGGACAATAACCTAAAAGATAAGGCCAAATATACACTGGAGTTGCTTACCAAGATGACAGTGAATGTTCCTGAGTGGCCTAGTTAGGGTTTTGATTTACAGTGGGACAAAAAAAGTATTTAATCAGCCACCAATTGTGCATGGTCTCCCACTTAAAAAGATGAGAGAGGCCTGTAATTTTCATCCTAGGTACACTTCAACTATGACAGACAAAATGAGAAAAAAAATCCAGAAAATCGCAGTGTATGATTTTTTAAATTAATTTATTTGCAAATTATGGTGAAAATAAGTATTTTGTCAATAACAAAAGTTTATCTCAATACTTTGTTATATACCCTTTGTTGGCAATGACAGATCAAATGTTTTCTGTAAGTCTTCACAAGGTTTTCACACACTGTTGCTGGTATTTTGGCCCATTCCTCCATGCAGATCTCCTCTAGAGCAGTGATGTTTTGGGGCTGTTGCTGGGCAACACAGACTTTCAACTCCCTCCAAAGATTTTCTATGGGGTTGAGATCTGGAGACTGGCTAGGCCACTCCAGTACCTTGAAGTGCTTCTTACGGAGCCACTCTATCGTTGCCCGGGCGGTGTGTTTGGGATCATTGTCATGCTGAAAGACCCAGCCACGTTTCATCTTCAATGCCCTTGCTGATGGAAGGAGGTTTTCACTCAAAATCTCACGATACATGGCTCCATTCATTCTTTCTTTTACACGGATCAGTCGTCCTCGTCCCTTTGCAGAAAAACAGCCCCAAAGCATGATGTTTCCACCCCCATGCTTCACAGTAGGTATGGAGTTCTTTGGATGCAACTCAGCATTCTTTGTCCTCCAAACACGACGAGTTGAGTTTTTACGAAAAAGGTCTATTTTGGTTTCATCTGACCATATGACATTCTCCCAATCTTCTTCTGGATCATCCAAATGCTCTCTAGCAAACTTCAGACGGGCCTGGACATGTACTGGCTTAAGCAGGGGGACACGTCTGGCACTGCAGGATTTGAGTCCCTGGCGGCGTAGTGTGTGGTACTGATTTGTTACTTTGGTCCCAGCTCCCTGCAGGTCATTCACTAGGTCCCCCCGTGTGGTTCTGGGATTTTTGCTCACCGTTCTTGTGATCATTTTGACCCCACGGGGTGAGATCTTGCGTGGAGCCCCAGATCGTGGGAGATTATCAGTGGTCTTGTATGTCTTCCATTTCCTAATAATTGCTCCCACAGTTGATTTCTTCAAACCAAGCTGCTTACCTATTGCAGATTCAGTCTTTCCAGCCTGGTGCAGGTCTATAATTTTGTTTCTGGTGTCCTTTGACAGCTCTTTGGTCTTGGCCATAGTGGAGTTTGGAGTGTGACTGTTTGAGGTTGTGGACAGGTGTCTTTTATACTGATAACAAGTTCAAACAGGTGCCATTAATACAGGTAATGAGTGGAGGACAGAGGAGCCTCTTAAAGAAGAAGTTACAGGTCTGTGAGAGCCAGAAATCTTGCTTGTTTGTAGGTGACCAAATACTTATTTTCCACCATAATTTGCTAATAAATTCATTACAAAGCCTACAATGTGATTTTCTGGATTTTGTTTCTAATTTTGTCTGTCATAGTTGAAGTGTACCTATGATTAAAATTACAGGCCTCTCTCATCTTTTTAAGTGGGAGAACTTGCACAATTTGTGGCTGACTAAAGACATTTTTGCCCCACTGTAAATCAGCTTGAAAATCTAGGGCAGGACTTGAAAATGGCTGTTTAGCAATGATCAGAGCTTGAATCATTTTAAAAAGAAAAATGTGCAAATATTGTACAATCCAGGCGTGCAAAGCTCTGACAGACTTGCACATAAACACAGCTGTAATTGCTGCCAAAGGCTATTCTAACATGAGTATTCAAGGGTGTGAATACTTATGTAAATGAGATATTTCTATATTTCACTTTCAATACATTTGCTAAAATTTCTACCAATGTTTTCACTTTGTCATTATCAGGTATTGTGTGTAGATTGGGGGAGATTTTTTTAAATTTCAGGCTGTAACACAATTCTGGGGGGAATAAGTTAAGGGGTATGAGTACTTTCTGAAGGCACTGTATGTGTGTGGTTTTACTGTAGGTTTATAGGTGGCAACAGAGCATGCCTTGAGCTCAGATTGTACCAAAAAAAATGAAAAATATATATTTATTACAAATAGTATTATACTCACCACATATACACACAAAATAGATTACAATACCATTTGGAATCTGTATTTGGCCTGCATGCTAGAAAAACATAACTCCTTTTCTAATTGAATGCTGTCAGCACAGCAATCCGGAATGTTTTTATGTCTCATTTCTTTCTTCTGTATGTCAAGTTCTAGTTAAAGCAATAAGACCCGGGGGGGGGGTGGTCTATGGCTAATATATTATTGTTAAGGGCTGTTCTCATGCACGATGCAACGCAGTGTGCCTGGATACAGCCATGGTATATTGGCAATATACCACAAACACCCACATTGAAACACCCATAACCCTTATTGATTTCATAAACTGGTTACCAACATAATTTGAGCAGTAAAAATGCATGTATTGTCATACCCATGGTATACGGCTTTAAGTCAATCAGCATTCAGGGCTTGAACCATTTATAATAATTGCCATTATTGTTACTTAATTTATGTGTGCTTGGCCTACCTCATGCCAAAAACACAAATATATCATGTTGGCTTTCTATACTCACTATATAATCAGGACTAATCTAATTTTGGATTCATTCTAATGATCAAGCACATTAAACCACTTACACGCACGCATCAATCAGTACAGATCCATTGCTGCTGGCATCCTTCAACACCATTGGTGCCCAAGATGAGCAATGCTCTTAGTCTACTACCTGTTATCACACAATAAGAGTTTTAAAAAACATGGTAGTGTTACATTGGACATGGAAAGATGAGAGAAAGCATTGGCATTTGTTTTGTCATGAATAATACATCAAAAACAGCTATCCCATTATGATGAAGCATACAATAACAAGGTGCTTTAGGGTGTGTGTGAGTGTGCATGTATTTGTCTGTTTGTGTATTGTCTGTGCTTGTATTGGTCTGTGCGTGTATTTGTCTGTGAGTGTATTTGTCTGTGAGTGTATTTGTCTGAGCGTGTATTTGTCCGTGACTGTATTTGTCCGTGATTGTATTTGCCCGTGATTGTATTTGCCTGTCCGTGTATTTGTCTGTCCGTGTATTTGTCTGTCCGTGTATTTGACTGTGCGAGTATTTGTTTCTCTGCTTTGTGTATTTGTCTGTGTGCATGTTTTGGGATTAGACAAGGGGACGATAGTGTGCAGTCTGGCAGTGGTGTGTGCACGTGTATCTGTCTGTTTTTGTGTGTTTGTACAGTTCACATGCGTTTTGAGACTAGACAAGGAAGTGGCGTAAGGTGAAGATAGTGTGCTGTTTGACAGCGTTGTGCTCCATTGTTACTTACTGCTGAGAAATATTTTGGGAGAGGGTTCTCCAAACAACCTCCCAAGTCCTGATCAGTGTACGGCTCCAGCTGTCAGTGAAATACATTTTTTAGGATATCCCAGGGCTAGACTCTCCAAAACAAAGACTAGTGTACCAGGTAACTAATTCATCTCAACAGTGTTACAATTCTCTGCAATAAGCATCAAGCGGTCTTTCAGTTCACTTCTAGACTCATGGTTACATGTGAAGCCACTGGTCCGTGTTTGCCTGTACTTCACGCTCTGTCCCCCCCCCCCCCCCCCCCAATTTCTTTTGAACAGAATGTAGATTGGCGAACTGACAGCCCGGCCCGCGGAACAATCTCCCTCCTCTCAAATTACTCAATTAGCCCATGCCAGCTAACATTTTTTAGATTGGTAAATTAGTTTAGCGGCCATCAACACTTGTAGTAATCATGGTCAAATTACCAACCGGGGGCCCCCATTGATTTTTTTCGTCACTCTCACTCAGATATAATTTTAAAAACTTCAAACATTTGGCAAAATGAGTAGAATTGCATGAAGTTAGTTATACGATTACAAATTCTCCTCTACTCTCCATGGAAAAATGTGTAGAATTGCAGGAAACGAACTGTAAATCTTAAAAATGTTTTCTCTGCTGTCAAGTGGGTGCCCCATAACAACATTTCGCTTAGGGCCCCCAAAAGGCTAGGGCCGGCTCTGACTGCATGTGAGGGTATGGAGGTGGGTACACAGACCCTGCAATAGCTCATGATGAGTTCTGATTTCCTGTGTCCCCTCCACCCCCATCAAAGTTACCCATCCCTGCAATACGCCTTTCTAAAACGGCAGTCTTTATTTTTATAATACCGTATTCCACATAACTCTGTTGTCATTTTATATTTCATGTCAATTCACCTGCTGTCACCATTATTGTTAATTCAGTGGTGTGTTTTGGTAGAGGTTGTCTTAAGATGTGGTTGACCCAAGCTGCCCTGGTGTTTCTTGTGAGGCCGATGGAGCGATGGCATGGCTCGGCCCGTAGGCTATGCCGGGGGGGGGGGGAGGTGGCGGCTCTGGGCAGGCTGGCACGACTCACTTGCCCTGAGACTAGGCACAGCTTTGAGACGGTCAGGATATGTGGAGTAGTCAGGAGATGGAGAGGGAGATGGAGAGGGAGATGGAGAGGGAGATGGAGATGGAGATGGAGAGGGAGATGGAGAGAGAGAGAGGGAGAGGGAGAGGGAGAGGGAGAGAGAGAGAGCTCAACTCCTCTGACAAAGCAGCAGCACAGCTCCCCTACATGCAGGTCACAGGGCATAGTGGATGATAGGAGGATGGTTTCTCACAAGAAGGAAAAAGTCTAATGTTATGCCAAGGTTGTATATGCATCTATGTACACACACACACACACGTTTGTTTATGCATGTGTAGCCTATGTTACAGTATTATTCTTAGCCTTAGATGTGGGAGTAGGGCAATGTTCTCTTATCAGCCTCCTTGAGTCTCCGTTGCCGTAGACAACAGATGCATGTACAGTAGGCCTATGGTATGGATATGCATCTCTTTCGGGTGGCTTACTGTTATAAATGTGCAAATTTGTCAATGAGATTGTATTTCTTAATCAGAAATGTTTAGAGAAATCTTGACTCTTGATATTCTCAGTTACATTTTGAACCCAACTCACTATCCCCAAAAAATATAGTAATTATTTCAAGCTATGATTGCCCATGCATCTCCACACCACCCTCGGGATTGAGTACGTATGTATTAAGTTCAGCTCTTTGAACAAACCCCTTTTCTGCATAACGGTAATTGAGCTAGTCATATGAGCCAGTTCAGATACTCTAGATTTTATTTGGTTTAAGAAGTTCCTGGTATTAGACAAAAATACACAATGTTATTTGCTGTTGACGGACTTAAGAACTTCCCACCCATTTCTCGAGGCGACTCTTCACAGTGTTCGCTGGATTAACAGTTTCAATTAATAGAACAGCAAAGGAAAGTTAATTATTTTTGTGTGTCATTTTCATCAGTATGTTGGTGGATGGTGACACTGTACTCAATGTACACATAATAGTGGTGTTTGTCAGAAAATGCACAATACAGGTTCACACCATCAATCTGAAAATATCCATGCGGTGGTCAACGAACACATGTCCTTGGCTGTATGGTTGAAAGTGTCTATATTCAGCTGGGATGCGAGGAGCTATAGAGAGTGAATGTTCAGAATTCACCAAGTATAATTTGTTAAGTGCCAACTTTGTTGAAGCAGCAGAGGAAAATAACCAAAAGAGTATGATAATGATATTCAGTGATTCTTTATTCAGTGACTATTCCTGTGTCAACAAAGTGAGAGAGTTAAGGTTCAGTTAGATTATTTGTGAGGAACTGCATTGTATAGAGTACAGTGATGCTTTTGGATTTAGTAGGATTTTCTTTACATTTAAGTGGATACTTACTGAAGTTTGATTTCTGCAGGGAAAAAAGTGTTGATTGAAGTGAAGGTGTCAACTTTCTTGGGGTTCTCGAATTTGGTTGATTGTTGTGACTAGTTTTGCGAAGGGAGTGTACGCTACTGGAAACTTTACCAGTAAAACTACCGGAATTTTGGTATCTTTCAAGGATTTTATATAATATATTATGAGTCATCTAGTGGCCCGTTTGGGTACTTCAGATTATCACAGGTGTATGTAATTATCTCTGGCCCTCTCTCTGGCCTTGTACAGTGGGGCAAAAAGTATTTAGTCAGCCACCAATTGTGCAAGTTCTCCCACTTAAAAATATTTAAAAATAATTTTCATCATAGGTACACTTCAACTATGACAGACAAAATGAGGAAATAAAATCCAGAAAATCACATTATAGGATTTTTAATGAATTTATTTGCAAATTATGGTGGAAAATAAGTATTTGGTCAATAACAAAAGTTTATCTCAATACTTTGTTATATACCCTTTGTTGGAAATGACAGAGGTCAAACATTTTCTGTAATTCTTCACAAGGTTTTCACACACTGTTGCTGGTATTTTGGCCCATTCCTCCATGCAAATCTCCTCTAGAGCAGTGATGTTTTGGGGCTGTTGCTGGGCAACACAAACTTTCAACTCCCTCCAAAGACTTTCTATGGGGTTGAGATCTGGAGACTGGCTAGGCCACTCCAGGACCTTGAAATGCTTCTTACGAAGCCACTCCTTCGTTGCCCGGGCGGTGTGTTTGGGATCATTGTCATGCTGAAAGACCCAGCCACGTTTCATCTTCATTGCCCTTGCTGATGGAAGGAGGTTTTCACTAAAATCTCACGATACATGGCCCCATTCATTCTTTCCTTTACACGGATCAGTCGTCCTCGTCCCTTTGCAGAAAAACAGCCCCAAAGCATGATGTTCCCACCCCATGCTTCACAGTAGGTATGGTGTTCTTTGGAAGCAACTCATCATTCTTTGTCCTCCAAACACGACGAGTTGAGTTTTTACCAAAAAGTTATATTTTGGTTTCATCTGACCATATGACATTCTCCCAATCTTCTTCTGGATCATCCAAATGCTCTCTAGCAAACTTCAGACGGGTCTGGACATGTACTGGCTTAAGCAGGGGGACACGTCTGGCACTGCAGGATTTGAGTCCCTGGCGGCGTAGTGTGTTACTGATGGTAGGCTTTGTTACTTTGGTCCCAGCTCTCTGCAGGTCATTCACTAGGTCCCCTGTGTGGTTCTGGGATTTTTGCTCACCGTTCTTGTGATCATTTTGACCCCACGGGGTGAGATCTTCTGTGGAGCCCCAGATCGTGGGAGATTATCAGTGGTCTTGTATGTCTTCCATTTCCTAATAATTGCTCCTACAGTTGGTTTCTTCAAACCAAGCTGCTTACCTATTGCAGATTCAGTCTTCCCAGCCTGGTGCAAGTCTACAATTTTGTTTCTGGTGTCCTTTGACAGCTCTTTGGTCTTGGACATAGTGGAGTTTTGAGTGTGACTGTTTGAGGTTGTGGACAGGTGTCTTTTATACTGATAACAAGTTCAAACAGGTATCATTAATACAGGTAATGAGTGGAGGATAGAGGAGCCTCTTAAAGAAGAAGCTACAGGTCCGTGAGAGCCAGAAATCTTGCTTGTTTGTAGGTGACCAAATACTTATTTTCCACCATAATTTGCAAATAAATTCATAAAAATCCTACAATGTGATTTTCTGGATTTTTTTTCTCATTTTGTCTATCATAGTTGAAGTGTACCTATGATGAAAATTACAGGCCTCTCTCATCTTTTTAAGTAGGAGAACTTGCACAATTGGTGGCTGACTAAATACGTTTTTGCCCCACTGTAACATGCCAATGTAAAACATTATTCTAAATATAAACCATCAACTTAGTCGATTCCACTGGTGTTTAATATGAGGGTTAAAGCATTTAATACACTTCATCTTTTTTTAGACTCTACTTTTTTTTACTATGTCAGTATGTATTTGATGTCAATGTTTTGGGGTCAAACTTTTGGGAATTGTGAAAAAAGTCAGTAGTTGGACGAGTTGCAGAAGTAATTGAAAATAATTCCAGTATAGATATTTTTTCTCTCTTCATTAATTAGGCTATTTTCTCTTGTACCTTATGGCAAATCTATTAGAAACTCATGGACAATATGGTCACAGATATAAAACATTTATACTATATATGAATACATTTTTTTAAATATTAAAATATGAATCGCTCAAGTTACAATAGATTGCCATAGATTTTCTGTTAATTACCAAATTACTGAAGATTCCGGTAACTTTGGAAAATGACCAGTCGCTTTGCAAACCTAGTTGTGAGGGCCCAGGCGGTTGTATAAAAGGAAACATTGGTAGACAATGTCATTGGTAATATTTGTTTGTAAAGAGTAATGAGTAATGTTTGTCTACCACACCCAGCCATGCTCGTTTCACTGGTGAAATGGTTTCTCTCCTTTTTAAAAGCTAATTCCTCATGGCTGTGCAAATAGTCTTCCACTCCAGCTATCAAAAGCCACGAGGCACCACAAACATCCTGAAAAGTGGATGTTAGGTGGGAAAGCTCGTCCCCGGCATGAGGACGAGATGGCTGGGCTGTGTACAGATTCTGTCTTCCGCTCTCAAGCAAATCTCCCCTTTCGAACATCAACAGACAAGATAATAAGACACTCAGAGCACAATTCGGTATTATATTCCGCAACCACAGGCTCCTCTTGTCAGTTTGCATTTACTCTCCCTAGGATGTGACGCTTCCATCATCATGCCGTCAAAAACAGCCTGGCTAGAACGACAAGGGCACTCATTTCATACACTTACTGTCTACATGAAATGGCCTGCACTTATACCGATTCTGCCAAAATGGAGGAACATTTTCAGAAAGGTCACCTACAGACTAAAAAGAGGAGAGAAATAAATCTTCCATCGATTTATGCGATTGGGGGTCATTCCGAAGAAAAAGCCTAGAAAGACTAAATGTCTTTATTTGTTGTGTTTCGTAAGATCAGTTAGTCATTAATTTCGATAAGATAAGATATTTATGACTAAATGTGTTTTTTTTTTTTTTTTTTACAATCCGGTAGCTACTGTACAGTACCTCACTAAAATCACTTAAGTGAATTGGATTACTGTGACAGTTGTCCTTAATACCAGTATAAAAATATGTTTATCACTCAGAAGAACCTGTTCACTTTTATTAGGATCGGCATGTATTTCATTTCATACCAACATTCTCTACAACTATCTCCTACTTCTTCCTTATCCCCTTGTTCCCTTCAACCCCCCCCCTCTGCATACACAGACACACACGGCTGGAGGCATCCCTCCACACTCACCATTTTCCTTCTGTAAATCAGCTTAGTGAGCAGGGTGAGTGAGTGGAGCTGTTTGGCTGCTTGCTAATGCAAAGAGGCCTGTAATGTTCTGATGAGCCGGGGTTAAGTAATAAAGTGAAAGAGACAAGTGTGCAAATGGGACCGGCTCGGTAACAGTAAATAAGACTCAAGGATAAAGAAGGCCGAGAGCGGGGGAGGACTAGGAGTCTTTCTCCCCAGGAGGTGGATCTCATTAATGAGGATTTCAGATGTTTGTGCCGCAAACTTGAAAAGCGGCTTAATCGGTGCCCTATAGAGCAGGTGTAATACATTCGCTTATGCACCCAGAGCGACCGTGTGCTATCCTTGCCATCGTCACCATCACAGCTCAGATAGCATTGAGGAACAAGGAGGTGCTGTTTCTGAGATGGACAGGCAGAGGTCATCTGTTTTACAAATAGACACCCCGGTCATGTAGATTACATTCCTGGTGACACTGAGCACGTCAAAGTGACTGACATTATAATCCGTCCGATATATTGTGCACATACTGTAGAAATGAATTGTTAACCTTATTGTGGAGTAAATTACATTGAGGGCCAGTGGTAGAGGACATTAATTTAATGAATATTAAAATGCACTTTATTCTGCTCTCTGCATGCTCAGTTTTTTGAGATGAAAATAACCATTTTCAATGAAAAATGTATTTCATAGTCTCCATAGTCTTCATGTTGGACTAACAAAGAAACGTCGCAACTCCTTGGCGTTGACACGGTCGGTGTTGTAGGGATGTAATTGAAGCTGGGAAAGGGGTCACGTTTTCAGGAATGGAAATTACAATGTTGTCTTTCACTTGTGAGGCGTGAACCGGAGATGTATCCATCCCACAGTCCGCATGTCCTTCACAAACCTTTATTATTTATAGCTCTCCCTCTTTGAGCAATGACCAGTACTAATGCATAACCTTCTGTCCTTCTGGCAGATTCGTTTCCTTTGAAACCAAAGATTGAAGGAAGAGAAAAGGGTGTGTGGAGATCCAGGCTAGCGAGAAGTTATTAGTTTTTTCTCTCTCCCCCTTCACATCTGAGGATGTGGAATAACATTGTGACGCTTCTTTTCTTGGGGAATGGAGTTACGGGCTTCAAAGCAATAGTCTATCCTGTACACTCCCCTCCCTCCGCAGCGTGACGGCACTATGAGGATGTTGTGTGCTGCTGGGGAAATTCTGTTAGAGAGCATGGAGGGCCGGTTCTCGATTCTGAACCCCCCCCCCCCTCCCCCGGAAGTGGGACAGAGAGGCAGCAGTAGTGTTAGTGTTGGATAGCCTTGAGGGGGGTGATGTGTCAAGTGTGACATGTGGGTGTCTAGTAACCCCCCGCACCGGCCCCTGTCCCCTGTAACGGTCCCTACCAACAGACACCACTGGCTGCCGCTCTTTGGACGTATTGCATTCTCCATACATACTATGTGCTGTCTATGTTCTGCCTACAGTAATTCTAGGATTGTGACTATTTCACATAGCTATAACGGTTTCTTTCCTTGATACTTTTGGAATGAATAGCGTATAATTGTTAGTCACTTATTTGCCATTTTGAACATGAAGCTGCGCTATTCCACACGTTTCCTTTGTTTGAGACAGAGGAAAAGGAAGATAAATGAAAACCAGTGCTGTGAAAAAAACGCGTTGGACGGAGATGCAGACAGAGGGCCATGGCTGAAAAGAGACCCTCGTGCAGGACAGGGATGAAGGGGGCACCAGATCAGGGGCAATCCCACAAATATAATTTAAGTCATTTAAAAAGAGTTGCCCATCAATAGAGAGGGAGGCACCTCAGTATTCTCCTCATCTCCTAACAGGCTTAGAGCCCTCTCAGGCAGGCCCTGATTTCACCATCCACGCTGCGCTGATGGACATAAAAGGATGAGGAATAATGTAGGATTGTTATTTGTCTCTTTCAACCCTGAGGTAATCAGGTTGACATTGCTAGGGGAATGAGGAGAAGAGGCCGCAACAGATGTGCTCATGTGCAAAGTGTTCTACTCCCCTGAGAGCTTGCCTGCGCAAATGCCCTCTCCCTTTCTCTCTAACTCTCCCCCTCTTCCTCCTTTCCACCCCCCCCCCCCACCTGTCTCTCTCTCTCTTCATCACACCCTCTCTTTCTCAACCTTTGAGATTAACATTCCCCCTCCTCTCCAGTTCACCTCATCCTGTCCCTCTTGTGCTCTCCAGCCTCCTCAGCTCCTGGTCCCCTTCACTGCAGAGGGAGAGGCAGGTACAAGCAGGCCTAGAGCACTTCCCTGTCTCAGAGAGCCTGTTGGAGGGAAACCCATGGCCATGGGAGAGAGGATAGCTACGGAAGGATGCTACTTCCTTGTTATCAGATACATTGACATACTGACAATGACCAGTAGCTATCCATTGAGCAGCAACAGTGGAGTTGACACTTCAAAAATGTAGTTTTTACCCTGTAAAAACTGGGAAGACAGAGACATTAGTCCGTCTCTGTACCTCCATCTCTCTCTCTTACTCTCTCTCTCTCTGCCACTCCCCCCCCCATGTTTTCCAATGTGGTATTGTAATTACTCCAGTAGTGGCTGAGGAATTGCTGTGGTAAAAAAAAACAATCCACGCTTCCCTGTGCTTTGCTTTGAGAACCGACCCCTTGACTACACAAGTCCACTTATTGGTGGAATAATTAATGAATAAGATATTTTTGCCTGTAAACTCTGGAGCCCCTTGCAACTCCAGCAAATCAAACTTCAATGTAAAGAGCCCAGAGAGACTGGCACGGCCCCTGACCACCAAGCCCCTACGCCGGGTCCTTAATTAAGGAAATGACAGCTCTCCAGGCTCCAGCGGGCTATAATGTAGCTAATGGTATTACAGGCAGCCAACCACTCAACAGTCAGTCTCTGGTGTGTTCCGACTCCAAAAACGCTATTGACCTGTAACCAGCCAGCCTCTTCTCTCACTCGGGGTCTCTAAACAGCGTATTACTTTCCTGCTCATCCTCAGGGAGCCTAACAAAGAGGACCCGGGGTTATTGCCAGCACATTATACTCATGGTTATTGTTGAGGGCTTTAGTGTGCTCAATGAAAGACAGAAGAATGACATGAAAAACACTTTGTAAGTCTGGAGTCTAACACAAGTTGCTACCACATAGGGATACAGATAGAACATTCTTGAGCACGTAATGTTCTGCCACTCAGGTTTAACTATAGCCTACTGTAGTGCACTATCCAGTACTGTATATGCTCTCTCTCTCTCTCTCTCCCTCTCTCTCTCTCGCTCTCTCTCTCTCTCTCTCTCTCTCTCTCGCTCTCTCTCTCTCTCTCTCTCTCTCTCTCTCTCTCTCTCTCTCGCTCTCTCTCGCTCTCTCTCTCTCTCTCTCTCTCTCTCGCTCTCTCGCTCTCTCTCTCTCTCTCTCTCTCTCTCTCTCTCTCTCTCTCTCTCTCTCTCGTGTGTGAATACTTGTCCGTGTGCCAATCCCATAAAAGCTATGCCGTGTCAGCCATTCAGCCATTTCAGCAGCATTAGTGAAATCAATGGCCAAACAATCCAGCACAATTGGTCTGGTATTGACAGAATTAAACCTTGTGTATGATGTGACTTGTCATTTTTCCGGGCCTCAGTATGATGCCCTGATCCTCATCATCAGTGAATCTCCATTGATTGGTGCAGCCTGAGCGTTCACCCTCATTTGTTTAGCACTAAACAATGACAAGGAACAACAACACATTTTTGTCGTGAATATACTACATGTCATGTGAGACCAGCTCCATAAAGAAATAACATGCACTCAGCCAAGCTTTTTAAAAAGAGCCTTTACTAAAAAAGGGGGGGTTGGGGCGTTGATGGCCTGGTTGATCTTGAAAAGCGTGAACCGTTACCGCAGCTCTCTCTCCCACATTTGACAACTTATATAATGAATCGCCACTAAAACAGCTTAAATGTGAACGTTTCTTTTATGGACACAAACTAGATTCAGTAATGCACTGGGCCAAAAGCTAACTCGGGACACAAAGCCTTCAATAACACCCATTTCATTGAGATGGTCAATGGGTAAAACAGTTGTTGCATTAGAGTAGGTGGCAAACTGATTGCTTTATGAAATGGCGGACTTATTGTTTGGTGCTATGTTGTCCTCGGGGAAGCCATCTGTATTGAGGAGGGCGACGGATGATGGCAAATAAATGCAGCTCTTTTCCACCCCATACGAAGCCTTCTGCCATTTGAAAGTGTCTCTCCAGTCGCCACTTAGGTGATCAATGCAAGATCATTTGTGTAGTGTCCAATATTGGGAATATTTCCGCTCCCTAAGCCACCTCAGAGCCCCCTCCAACACTAAAATAGGAATCATTCTTGTTGTAAAGTGTAGAACAGATGACAGTGGTTAGACTAAAGTGGGAGATAGTTTTGGGTTAAGTTGAAAAAACGGCACAAATAGGTTACAAAATGGGATTTTATATTAACAAGCAATAAGCTCCTACGGTCAAGGCAAAGTCTATGTGTCAGAGAGAGGTAGATATTCAAAATAATATAGTGAACACATTCATCAATTTCAGTGCTAGAGTTTTGTGCACACAATAGTTAAGGAATTACTTTAGTCTATGTATAAAATCGTCAGTCTAAACTTAGTCTATGTATAACATTTTCATCAAACATTCCTATCAGCAAACATTTTATCATTCCATGTGCCAGTATTGCTATTGTCAGTCCAGTGTTACTGTCCAAAAAGGAATCCACTTAAGAAACCTTCACATTATATAAATGGGTTAAAATAACTTCAAAGAACAAAGAACCTCGTAATAAAAGGGAATTGAAGATGGCCTCCCTGGTTATTTCTCCTGTCAGCTTTTTAATTTTGTTAAAGAAATCACACCCAACACCTTAGGGAAAAGTGCATGTGCATTTATTTATTATCGATTCCTTTCCCCGAGCTAAACGTGTTAACGTCACAGATATTTGCAAGGGGATCAAGCTTTCTCTCAACATCCCGCTAAGTTATTGTGAGATGACGCAATGAAAGGCATACAGCAGTTATTGAATAAGCCATAGCCCCCCCCTGCGCTGCTTATCAAACGGAATACATTATTCACTGCAGCCACTGCATTTATGAGCGTTCATTACTTATTGATGGTTTTGTCATGCATTCTGTAAACTCTGATTCGCTCATCAATAATAGAGCAGAGTGATCCCTCTGATTAGCGGTGGATGCCAGAGTCAAGCCGTTGTTATTTCATCTCTGATATTGAGATGGAATTGGATATCTGCTAATTAGAGGAACTGCTGCTGCCTTTGTTCAATTCCACTGTCAAGGTTGTCGTTCTCTGATGTGACACTTAACGATACGCAGGCTTGTAGGCCCTGTTGTCTAAATGAATTAGCAGCTAGTTATGTCATTGGATAATGTCTAATATGTTCATGAATATGAATGAGATCCTCAGTTCACTCGTGAATTCCGCCTTTCATTCCATGAAGAAACTTGTCTTCAAAGACATAACATTTAGTCAGTAGTAAGGGGTGAATTGATGCCATATAGAATAGCTGTGAGAAATAGAGACACCCTCAACCAGGCTCATCATCGTGCACTTATTTGAACCTCTTTTGAATGTTTGCCCTGGAGTTAGGATGAGACAAGGGTTCTGCTCTTCAAAGCCAAAGACATAGTGTCTTCCAATATATATATTTTTTCTTCTCTACAATGATTAAAGGCATTGGGTCGGGTTATGTTTGACTCTTTATGGGTGAAATTGGTAAGAGACTGTACCATCTAATGTTAAGTGACTGCAGGGTTGACAAGCTTGGGTTTATGTGAACCAATACCTAGATGCAGGCCCAGTGAGCCAGAGGTAGAAACCAGCTCGAAATGCGGACTTGTCCCCAGGGAAATTAAATCAAGCCTCAAATGTTTAAGGTTTATTTGATGGGTCATGCCATTCACCAATTATTTGGATTTTATGTATAGATAAGATGATGTTGTGTGGCGGAGTGGAGTTTTGGATGTAATGTGCACATTTGTTCAGTCCCAGTCCCACACATCCAACCGGCAATGAGATCTTGGAACTCTCAAACGCAGTGTGCACGTTTTCATGCCTATGTCCAGTTAAGTTTAGAATTCATGAACAAAATGCTTTTTTAAACCGTTATTATTGACGGTGTATCTGTCAAATGTTCTTGGTCTTTCTAATTTTAGTCTTTTGAAGTTTGTTATTCAATTTCCAAGGTCAAACTATGATTTTTCTTCAATAGTCCTCTTGTAAATTACCCAAATTGAAAAGAGATACGCAAGTGTATTCGTTTTCTTTGGCTTTCTCTGGAACTCTCCCACTCACATTCCTACTTTCCTTGATTTGTGTACTTCTTTCACAAACTTGAATTGAAGTTTTTGAGGGAAGTGAGTTAGAATGTGTTGTGGTACAATGCATTGAATTTGTTGTGTGGTAGCGTACCATTGATGTATGACTGCATTTAGAGAAAGATCAATTTTACGAGATCTTTGTATTGATTACTTCTATTGACTTGTGATATTTGAGGTTTACGTTCTTTGGTCAATGAACTGGACTTTTGTAAAGCATGGACGTTATAAAAGTTATCCAAGCCCATGTGGTACGAAAGCAAATAGTTTATCATTGAACTATCTGATTGAAGATACTTTTTCAAAGTTGAATGTCTAATCTGCAGTGTACAAGATACAATAGCTAAGCAGAAGGGACCTATAAAGAATGTACTATGGTGGCAATGCACTTTTCTAGTAACATGTTATCACACACAACCCTTGGGAATAGTCACCCACAAACTGAGCATGAGCTATTGAGAGATGCTGAGAGAGTCAAACCCACAGGGCAAAAACTGGTTGGCTCAAACAAAATAATTTTATGTTGTTTCATGTTTTTTCACCCAACTTTGAACCTAAATCCAATGACATGGTGAAATGTTTTGTTGATTTCATGTTGAATTCACATTCGTTGAGAACTCAACCAAATCTAAATCAAAACCAGACGTTGAACTGACGTCTATCTCCAGTGGGAATGGTCAGTATCTGTGGCTCAAACAGTACCCTACGGGCCCTCGTCAAAAGTAGCGCACTACAAAGGGAATAGGGTGCCATTTGAGACACAGCCAGTGTCTCACCACCCACCCACCCTGAGTGGCTTTGTTTTCCCTCCAGCCATCACATCACACAGCAGGCCAGGCTTATTATCATGTCTATGTCTGATGTGCGCCTCCGTACTCCGCTGTGGCTTCGTAGCATACAGGTCTAATGGTGTCTCATAGCCGCAAGGCTGCTTGTGGTACAAGGGGGGGGGGGGGGTTAGATTGGCGATGATACTCAGCGATGCAAATGGATGAATAATGCGGAGCCGGGCCCCACAGTTTATGCAGCGCCGTGGCCATCCATCCCTCATCCCTCTGCTGTAATCGGAGCGCCGTCTCCCCGTCAATGAGCCTCTCGGCTGACGGGTCATTTATTCAGGGCTGATTGTGAACGGCGGCAGTACGTTTATTGATAAAACACTTAAACACAAAATCCTCTCCCCGTCGTACTTGAGGCTGTGTGTATCTGCTTGCTCTATCTGTGTGTGCATGCGTGTTTGTGCATGTTTTACGATTGTTTTGATGTTACAGGGGATTCAAATCGCTCTCTCCCTCCCCCTCTCTCCCCATCTCTCTTTCGCTCCCCCAGGAGCCCGTGACGGCTCTGTCCAGTCTGATGCCAGCAACAGCCCGTCAGAACAGTGTCATCTGGGTCAGTCTCACCCAGCCTACCCGGTAGGACCACAGGTGAGTGGTTCTCCATGTCACCTCCTCCTGACCTGTGCCTAAACACACACGCCCAGCACCACACACACAATCACACCAGGAACACAACAAAATATGAAAATGATCTGAGAGGGATTTCAAATCCTCTGCAAAGGTAATCAGTCGACATGTGACCTTAATGAACATATACCTTTTTTGAATAAATTGTGAGTTGTTTACATTTCCTCTGTCCCCTTCAACGCCAACACAAGCACAGTCTGCCCCCAGGCATCCCAATAAATAGCTCAATACGACAGTCAGCCTATGTGATTGGATTTATTGGCCTGGTGGCTTAGCCCTGTTTAATGAATATCTATCTCATTAGTCCTGTCTCACTGTCACCTTCCTGAACCCAGTAGTGTGAACAGCTAGCCAGCCAGGCAGACATAGGGCTTCCCTCCCTCCCTTCCCCTAACGAGGCCACTCTCCCAGCACTCAGTGGTTGCGTGCTAAATTACAGCCTATTTCCTGTATAGCGCAGTACTTTTGTCCTGAGCCCTATGGGCCCTGGTCAAAAGTAGTGCTCGATAAAGGAAATAGGCTGCTATTTGGGACACATCACTCAGTGTTACTCAATAAGGGCTCCGCTACTGAATCAATCCTCATCAGGGTAAACAAAAGAGGATACGTGAGAGACTAATTCACTGAGTTCCCTGCTGAATTACCTCACTCAGCTCAACAGAATGAAATACAGAGAACCAGACTGATTAAAGCCACTCTGATAATGAGAGACATGATAGCTGTTTCATCCATGAATGGTAAACAAGGTTATCAGACATAATAGAAATGCTTTAGTGCAGCTAGTTGTGCCAGCCCCTATAAGCTTCAGAAGGTTGTTCCCCCAACAGTCTGTCTAATATATTAATGCTGTCAGTACAGTCTCGGTGAAGCTAACAGTTTTAAGAAAGAGGGTGCTCCCCATGCCATAACCAATTCTCCTATTTTGGGATCAATATGTTTTGATAGATTCTCACTTCGGAGCCGGATATTGTGCGAACAGGCATTATCCGAAGGTAGTTTACCCAACATGAATCCGCTTTTCCCCCTGTTTCCCACTCACAGTTAGGATAACAAACTCTGTGATTATGGGCAATTTCTCAGAGCCTGACTGGGCTTCCAGTCAGATGGAAGAGCCTGCTGGCCCCTATTGGGCAGAGAGGCAGGGTATCTCATCCAGGTCTAAAGCTCTTCCCAGACCCATCCAGACCCCATCCAACTCCACCCAGAACACATGCAGAGAGGCAGGGTACCTTATTTAGGTTTGGACAAGAACATGTGCCTGTTCCCTGGGCGACCCCACTCCTCAACACTCAGCTGTCAGCCATGCCTAAGGCAGTACCACACCATCCCCACTAGACCTGCGTTGGAGAGACAGGCAAGACAAACACGGAGAAAGGAAAATAATGCAGAACTATTCACACTGACACCCAAAGGGAGCAGACAGGGCTGTTTACAGTAATGGTCTGGTATTTTAAAAGGACAGTTTTGTTTTTATGTTCTGGAAATTGAAGCTCACTTTGTGGTGGCGGTCAGGGGCTAGCTTTACCGAATTCAATTAGTATGCACACTTTGCACGTTTTACAGAAGCAAGTTAGGGAAACATGGAATATATTTCGGAACTATCCTTCTCTTCCCATCACAAAAGCCACGAGTCGCACAGCAACAAACACAGCCTAAAGACAAATAGCAAGGGGTCTTATTTACTTGAAGTGCTCTGAAGTTGGCAGACATGTGGCTGTAATAATAAATCAGAAGTACATTTGATGTAATTAGAATTGTTAAAAAAAATATATCATTCCCTTCCATGTATCGCTTTTCAGTGTCAGGGGAAGGGATCTCATTTCATTTCAAGATCAAAATGTTCAAGATCAAATGTTCAAAGACTTGTCTTTGATTATATGCCACCACAATTCGACGTGAAATGTACGTTAAAAAGCGAGATTAAACATATGTGACTTGCCTTGACGAAAGGGCCCCCTTTGTTAATGTCCTGATGGTTCTTCTTTATCACTCAAATGACTAATTCCTTATTTAAAGCGAATGACAAAATGTAATTTTGAACGCGTTCAAAGCAGTCAACCCGTGTCTCTCGTTTCTGTTATGATTTGTTATAGTGTTTCAAAGCAAACTATAATTGTTGTGAATTTTGAAAATGTTCAGCATTTTAAACCTACGGTAATGAGTTTTATATAAAACATACTCTGTTTGTTCACATGACACAGTTGCTGGAACGAAAGGTCTCTCCATGCCAGTGACTATTCATTTCAAGCTTCGTCCCTGGTCTCCTTTGATTAAAGCTGTGGGACAAACAAATCCACGATCCAATTCGATTTGTAACTTTTTTTGAATACTAGTGTTTACCTTCCAATCTCACCCAGCCTCTTGGTTTAAACCCATGCAACATCACATTCCTAAAACTGGGATTATGTCGAAACTGGTGATCGCTCTCCGCACGGCGCCGGGTTATTTTAGTGACACCGCTGTCACCCAGCAGCACCAAGCCTGGGAGGATGGTGCCATGTTCACACCAGTCGACCCCTCCACGCCGCCTTCCGCTCCTTCACCACAGGCGCCCCATGCAAAACAGAAGCAGATAGCTGGCAAGTGCCGTTAAAGGTTCGTGGGCTCAGGTTAGTGTGGAGGTGTCAAGCGGAGAAGGATCAGCACCGAGGCCACAGGGCAGCCAGGCATACTACAGGCATACTACAGGCATACAGGGGCTGAGACGTTCAAGAGCAGTTAGGCTGGGCTCAGACTCAAAGGAGCCATGCATTCCTCCATGTCCATGCCATGTATGTAGAGGCACTAGCAGCTATTTTGGGAATGTCGTTTTACGTGATGCAGAACGCTTGTTTCCCCCCTGATGACACTATGAGAATCAAGTCTGTATCTGACAAATTGGTGAACTAATAGATTATATATTAAATGTAATACATATCTGGGTGTCCTAACTCTGGACTAACTCTGCTCTGTATTCCGGTGCTACAACCATTTCCACATCTGGTGTCAAGACCATTCATTAAACCCGGGATCAGAGCACTGTGCTACAAAATGTGTCTGTGGCTGTATATTTGCAGAGCTGCTCGCTGTGAAAATACATTTGAACGGCTCCTCGACTGTGCCAAATGTCTTCTAGCGATACTTCAGATAACATATCGCAGAGTCTGTGTCTATGACTGCACCGATTCTACTCTGACTAATATTAGTGAATGCTGACATGAAGTCAGTGATGTACTGTATCTCCCACCAAACGGGGAAAGTGCTGATATTTATGAAAGCTTGGGGGAACAATTCAACGGCTGATTCTAGGGTACCAGAAGTGTGTTCATTGTGATGAAATATAAACCACTCTGCATCAGTCTGAAAGGAAAATGCACGGCTCTTTTTCAAAGGTTGGAGTTGGATTCCTTTTCCCCGCACGCCAGCAAGCAGCACTGCGTTCCGACTGTCACTCTGGCTGTGGCATGTTTCAAAGCACAGATGTCAGCAGAAAAAAAACAACAGCATTCAACACATTGATTTATAGAGCACCTCTGTCACTTGAGTGAAATGTGGGTTGCATGTGTGATGGCCGTTGATTTCTCTCGGATGAATCTGATGGGAATATCTTCATGTATTTTTATGAATGGTTCATTCCATTATCCCGAGGCACTCATAAACATCGGGGTGAAATGTGATGCGAACGTAACCTCTCTCTACTATGCATACTAATGTCAACATATTTTTGTAACCCAGTGTCTTTCTCTTCAGTCTCTGCTGGTGGCCCAGCAGCTGGCCGGGGGGTCGCCAGGCCTGAACCAGCCCATCCTCATCCCCTTCAACACAGGCGGCCACCTGGGAGGCCAGCAGGGTCTTGTGCTTTCCCTGCCCACCGCCAATATCCAGGGCCTGGTGGCTGCAGCAGCCGCACAGGGCATCATGACGCTTCCCCTACAGAACCTGCAAGGTAAGAGGGCTGCCTCTTTTACCTCCATAAGAGTGCACTGTATTCTTCCTCTCCTCTTTTCTCTCTATAACAGTGCACTGTACTCTCCCCTCTCCTCTTTTCTCTCCATAAGAGTGCACTGTACTCTCCCCTCTCCTCTTTTCTCTCCATAAGAGTGCACTGTACTCTCCCCTCTTCTATTTCCTCTCTTTTTCACCTCATCCATAGCTGTTCTTATCCTCGCCTTTTAAACTTTAGTGCGCAAGTGTTTTCTTTTGATCATAGTTGTAAATGGTTTCCATTTTCATGTTTAAAACATTGTCTCTTTTATACCATTAGATTGAGGGATGGATGGGGAAACCATCAGTCATGAATGTTGCATGGAGAGGGGCCTCGCTAATGTAAAAAGATGCCAGGCTGCATGTAAAGCAGTGTGTTTTTTGGTGGAGATTACAATAATGCCCGGGCAGCACAAAGTGCAGAGAAAGGAGTCCTCCCTTTCCCCTCATGTGAGGAAATGGATGGACGGATGGATTGAGTGAGGAAATGTGAAGGAAGATAGAAGCCCTAATGGACACAAGCATGCATAAATAACAACGTGCATCATGGCAACGGGGCGAGCTTTTAATAAATCCCACATCTATCTAGCCACTGAGGCCCCTCCAATGTATCCTGGAGCAAGGGGCGATAAGGGGCCCAAAAGGCTGTCTGTCTGTCTCACATTTCAAAAACTTCTCATACTGTATGTGGGACAAGCCAGAGGAAGAAATAACCGACGGACAAACACCCAGTCATAATGTTGAAGGCACAAAACCAACACCTCTCAATCATCATTTTATAACAGATGGTTTGGTCCTCAATCACTTGCTATACTTCATCATCCGTTGGTTACAAAGTTAAACAATGAAATGCCTCCATGGCAGTTTAATTTTAAGCGTGCAGAAGCACTGACAGACTGGCTGTTCCCACATCCTCCACCCATCCTGTCTGAGGGGGACGCGGTGAAGGCACCTCCGTGAAGAGAAAGTGACACGAGTCAGGAGTGAAGCTAAATGTCTTGACTGTGTCCGGGGCCCTCTGGCCACGCGCCGCCCCTTCACTCTCCCCTGTCGGAGCGCATCAGAGCCCTGCTAAATGAGGCCTGCTGGCACAGCACCTCTGTAAGGCGGCCCCAGCCTGCCCCTGCCCTCGCCCCTCGCCCTTTCTCCTCGCTACTCACGCCAGTCCCCATCAACACTGATTAATCACACGTTTAATGCAGTCATTGCCCCTTTTGAGCTCAGAGCCAGCAGCCAGCTCATTTCACGACCTCAGGAGTAAGTGTGTTTTACAGCCCTGCTGTACTGCACTGTGTAACACTGCTCTGCTGGTTAATTAGCATCAGATTAGACACATACAGCTGTTAGCCTACAGTAATTAGACTGCAGGAAGACCTTTGACTCTATTTAAATCTACTGACATGGCTAATGATCAGCTAATTGCTGTTTGTCTTTGGAAGGGTGAGGGATTCTTCACTGTACATGTTTAGTATAGCTACTATAGCTAGTAAACCCAGGATGGATTCCACTTTTGGAGTCCACATTTTCATAGGCTTTAACTGAAGCCCAAATATAGTGCTAAAAAGTATGCATTTTCTATCAACACTCACTGGCTATTTAATCCGATTGTTCGCCCCTTTCTGCTTTAGTTTTATGCAAGGTGCAAAACATGTGAGAACCAAGAGAATCCCGCTAAGCATCTTTGATCTTACCTCGTGTTAAACACCACTGGCTTTTACCTTGTCTAAGATCCTTCTAGAGTAGAGATGGGCAACTGTTGGCCCGCGGCCCCCCATTTTTAGGCCCACGGACCAATTTCACCCCCCCCCCAATGTCTTGACTGTGTCCGGGGCCCTTACAAATTGACTTAGTCGGGGTCTCAACTTACTGTTGAGAGTTAGAATAATAGAATACACAAGGTGCAGTTATGAAATTTGGTTTCCCATCAGCAGTCACTCAATTGGCCAATTGTTTTATTTATTGGTAAGTCAGTCTAGTGGCCAGCTATCTAATCTTGTAGTAAGCATGGTCGAATTACCGACCGGGGTGTGGCCCATTGATCATCAGTTATCATGTTAAAAACTGCAAACATTTGTCAAGCTGTAACTGCAAAAAATAAATATCTGCCCCATGCCAAAATGAGTAGAATTGCATTAAATTAGTTATAACATTTCTAAATCTTCTCTCTGTCCCCAGAATTGCAGGAAAATATATTTCACACATAATTGTTTTATCTTCACTGTCCACTAAAATGTTTTGCTTGCAAGGTGTTTGCATGATCAGTTCTGTTATGTTGTGGCCCCCACCCCATCAAAGTTGCCCATCAGAGAGAGAGAGAGAGAGAGAGAGAGAGAGAGAGAGAGAGAGAGAGAGAGAGAGAAAACCATCATAATGGGGTTGTGCAGTAAGGTTGGAACTGTTGCTTAAATAAAACGGAGCAGCAGCATCTTGTCACGGAAATGGTAAACACAGCAGCACCCAGTGTAACTTGTTACTTGTCAGAATGATTTATGCCAGGAAGCATTCTGTACAAACAAATTCCCATTGAAACTAAACGAGGGAGAAAGTATTTTTGTTTTGATAGAGTGGACACTATTTTAGCTGCAAACTAGGTTACGGTCATGCTGTTTGTACAATTATGTGATGATGCATTTATTTATTTATTGGCTCATTAACATAATTGGTTGTTACTTCAATACTATATTGCTGTTGTATACTGTAAGTCATTAGATGTGTAAATAAAACAAAACACAGTTGCACAACAAGTAACTAAATATAAGATTCTAGGAAATATAGATTACTCACATTAATATCCTGACAATATTTATATTGGATTTTCAATATAGCTTTATTGCACATAGGGCTTACAGTAACTGGCCATGCAAGATATCCTTCCTTGTATTGTAAGTTGTAAAGTATCAATGAAGCAGAAATGTAATGCTCAGTGGAGGGAAATGAATGAAACATCATTTGTCTGCACATTTTCTCTAAGACTCACTCGACAGTAATTCCAGACTCAATTCCACTAAACAAACCACCTTTCATATTTGCTCTCAGCCCAAACTCCATGGTGCACATGACACCAGAGACCCTAGTTCTAACGGTTAGGTGATAGCATTGTTCCCCTCCATTCTTCCAGAAGAAACACGAAAACATCACTCAGAGATCCAGATAGATAAACCCTGTGTGTCTCACTCACCTAACGCTAGCCTCATGAGAAGCCGTGTCAATAGCAATCAAAGACATGTCTCCTCACTGGTTTGATGAAAACGCTCAAACGCAATCGGTGGCGTTCTCATGTTGTGAGTGGATGTTAACATGATACAAATTATGGAAATCACTCCTCCTCATTACAGCGCCAAAGGGTGGACTCCTGGGGGGTACATTCGCTAGTCAATGTCAGACTCCATCTTTTCCGACTCAGCTGACGGTTGGGTGTACGCCACCGCTCCTTTAAGAGGTTAGCTCGCCACAGCTCCCAGAAACACTGGGATTGAAAGGAAATTACCTGTCTATTCCCTTCCTTACTCCATTCCACCATTGGCACAGTTGGTGCATTTCAAACATGTCGTTCAGCTTCATTTGTACAGTGTGTGTGTGTGTGTGTGTGTGTGTGTGTGTGTGTGTGTGTGTGTGTGTGTGTGTGTGTGTGTGTGTGTGTGTGTGTGTGTGTGTGTGTGTGTGTGTGTGTGTGTGTGTGTGTGTGTGTGTGTGTGCGTGCACTTTGCGGCAAGTAAAAATTCTAACAATAAGAATACTTACAATAACTACAACAGATTGGTGTTGGTAAAAAAATCCTAGCGAAGAGTACATCAAGATGGAGTATTTTTATGTCAGAGAGACTTCTGAGGCTTTATTGCTCCCATAATTCCCCTAGATCAACACCCCTATCTATTCCGTTCTCAATACAATAGAACCTATCCCAGCCCCTCTCCCTTCTCCTGTTGATTTTGAAGTGTTTTCCACCAGTATGTAATCCACGTCGTTCCTTTAATGATTCAACTTTGCCGTTGTTGTAAGATGACTCGCAAGGGAGAGAGTGACATTAAATAAATAACCGTGATAAAATGTAGACCTCATACATTTCAAAGCTAATGCAACTAGCGACGCCATAGGAGCAGCTGCACACACTGTCCTGGAGCGATAATTTGATTGATTTGTTGTGACAGCAGCCAAATAATTGAGAGCGAGAGGTGCTGTTGGCGATAAAGAGCAGGCTGAGGCAGGTTTATCCCAGGCAATCCCAGCAGACATGGCGCCGTGGCTCTCATCTCTGCCATTGATATCAGCGACCACTGGTTTATTGTTTTGTCTTCAATAAGCAGCTTGGGTACGTAAAGGAGCGAACTGCTTATGTGACAGTTCGGGAAAAGAAAATAACTCACCAATCAGAATGTACCACAGCAGCGTACAAAAGGTTCAAATCAAACCCCCTCGTATTCACTTCAGCAGGCACATACCTATCCCTTGACACTTACTACTTAAAACCTAGGTGTTATTTTTTGGAAGCAAAGGTGTAATTCAATTTCACCTCCGAATTTGACATCATCTCAACGCGTTTGTTCTCAATTTGCGGTGGAATTGTAACACAGCGAGTGAGATCAAATAAGAACGGGAAAAACATAAGCATGAACAAAACTCACTTTTTGAGATATGTCACATGTCGTACACCCTTCATCCCTTGCTCTGTATTCACGTGGCCTGTTATGTGTTATGAAATTGCCATGACCTGGCATGTTCTCCTATGTGTACTGGTCATAAACATTGGCCTGCTAAATCCCAGCTCCTCCACCCGCTCTTATTTGTTTTGGAGATGGTGGCATTGTCACTCTGGTTAAACGGCTGTAGCCTTTGCTCTCAGCGCAGCAAAGCACCCCCACAACCTGATGCTGCCACCCCCGTGCTTCACGGTTGGGATGGTGTTCTTCATCTTGCAAGCCTCCCCCTTTCTCCTCCAAACATTACGATGGTCATTATGGCCAAACAGTTCTATTTTTGTTTCATCAGACCAGAGGACATTTCTCCAAAAAGTACGATCTTTGTCCCCTTGTGCAGTTGCAAACCGCAGTCTGGCTTTTTTTATGGTGGTTTTGGAGCAGTGGCTTCTGCCTTGCTGAGCGGCCTTTCAGGTTATGTCGATATAGGACTTGTTTTACTGTGGATATAGATACTTTTGTTTCCTCCAGCATCTTCACAAGGTCCTTTGATGTTGTTCTGGGATTGAATTGTACTTTTCACACCAAAGTACGTTCATCTCTAGGAGACAGAACGCGTCTCCTTCCTAAGCGGTGTGACGGCTGCGTGGTCCCATGGTGTTTATACTTGCGTACTATTGTTTGTACAGATGAACGTGGTTCTTTCAGGTGTTTGGAAATTGCTCCCAAGGATGAACCAGACTTGTGGTGGTCTACAATTGGCTGATTTCTTTTGATTTTCCCATGATATCAAGCGAAGTGGCACTGAGTTTGAAGGTAGGCCTTGAAATACATCCACAGGTACACCTCCATTTGACTCAAATGAATTAGCCTATCCGAAGCTTCTAAAGCCATGACATAATTTTATGGAATTTTCCAAGCTGTATAAAGTCACAGTCAACATAGTGTATGTAAACTTCTGACCCACTGGAATTGTGATACAGTGAATTATAAGTGAAATAATCTGTCTGTAAACAATTGTTGGACAAATTACTTGTGTCATGCACAAGTAGATGTCCTAACCAACTTGCCAAAACTGTAGTTTGTTAACAAGAAATTTGTGGAGTGGTTGAAAAATGTGTTTTAATGACTCCAACCTAAGTGTACTTAAACTTTCTGCGCAGATTCTGTCAGACCTGGGCTCTGACAGTAAACCTCTGTAAGACAAAAATAGTGGTGTTTCAAAAAAGATCCAGTTGCCAGGACCACGAATACAAATTCCATCTAGACACCGTTGCCCGAGAGCACACACAAACTGAACATACCTCGGCACAACAGGTGACTTCCACAAAGCTGTGAACAATCTGAGAGACAAGTCAAGAAGGGCCTTATGTGCCATCAAAAAGAACATAAAATTCAACATACCAATTAGGATGTGGCAAAAAATACTTGAATCAGTTATAGATCCCATTGCCCTTTATGGTTGTGAGGTCTGGGGTCCGCTCATCAACCAAGAATTCACAAAATGGGACAAATACCAAACTGAGACTCTGCATGGAGAAATCTACAACAATATCCTTTGTGTACAACGTAAAACACCAAATAAAGCATGTAGAGCAGAATTAGGTCGATACCCGCTAATGATCAAAATCCAGAAATTAGCCGTTAAATTCTACAACCACCTTAAAGGAAGCAATTCCCAAACCTTCTATAACAAAGCCATCACCTACAGAGATGTGCACCTGGAGAAGAGCCCCCTAAGCAAGCTGGTTCTGGGCTCTGTTCACAAACACCAACAGAGCCCACAGAGCCCCAGGACAGTACCACAATTAGACCCAACCAAATCATGAGAAAACAAAAATATATTTACTTGATACATTGGGAAGAATTTACAAAAAAACTGAGCAAACTAGAATTCTATTTGGCCCTAAACAGAGAGTACACAGTGGCAGAATATATGACCACTGTGACTGACACAAAATTAAGGAAATCTTTGACTATGTACAGACTCAGTGAGCATAGCCTTGCTATTGAGAAAGGCTGTCAAAGGCAGACCTGGCTATCAAGAGAAGGCATGCTAGTGTATGTGCACACTGCCCACAAAATGAGGTGGCAACTGAGCTGCACTTCCTAACCTCCTGCCAGATGTATGACCATATTAGAAACACGTTTCCCTCCGATTACACAGATTCACAAAGAATTAGAAAACAAATCCTATTTTTGTGGTGAAATACCACAGCAGCATGATTTGTGACTTGTTGCCACAAGAAAAGGGAAACCAGTGAAGAACAAACACCATTGTAAATACAACCTATATTTATGTTTATTTATTTTTCCCTTTGTTCTTGAACTATTTGCACATCATTACAACACTGTATATAGACATAATATTACATTTGAATTGTCTTTGTTCTTCAGGGCTCCTGAGTGGTGCAGCGGTCTAAAGCACTGCATCTCAGTGAAAGAGGTGACAATAGAGTCCCTTGTTCAAGTCCAGGCTGAATCACATCTGGCTGTGATTGGGAGTCCCAACTGGCCCAGCATTGTCTGGGTTTGGCTGGGGTAGGCCGACATTGTAAATAAGAATTTGGTCTTAACTTCTTTGCCTAATTAAATACACTACTGTTCAAAAGTTTAGGGTCACTTAGAAATCTTTTGAATGAAGAGCAACGTTTTTGTCCATTCAAACAACATCAAATTTATCAGATATACAGACAGAGTTCCTCTGTCCGGTGTCTGTGTTCTTGATCCTTTATTTGTATTTGCCAGTCTGAGATATGGCTTTTTTTTAGCAACTCTGCCTAGAAGGCCAGCATCCCTGTCACCTCTTCACTCTTGACGTTGAGACGGGTGTTTTGTGGGTACTATTTAATGAAGCTGCCATTTGAGAACTTGTTTCTCAAACTAGACACTCTAATGTACTTGCCCTCTTGCTCAGTTGTGCACCGGGGCCTCCCACTCCTCTTTCTATTCTGGTTAGGGCCTGTTTACACTGTCCTGTTAAGGGAGTAGTACATAGCGTGGTACGAGATCTTTCCTGGCAATTTCTTACATGGTATAGCCTTCATTTCTCAGAACAAGAATAGACTGAAAGTTCTTTGTTTCTAGCCATTTTGAGCCTGTAAACGAACCCACAAATGCTGATGCTCCAGACACTCAACCAGTCTAAAGAAGGCCCATTTTATTGCTTATTTAATCAGAACAACAGTTTTCAGCTGTGCTAACATAATTGCATAAGGGTTTTCTAATGATCAATAAGGCTTTTAAAACGATAAACTTGGATTATCTTGCACAACATGCTATTGGAACACAGGAGTGATGGTTGCTGATAATGGGCACCTATGTAGATATTACATTAAAAATCTACCGTTTCCAGCTACAATAGACATTAACAATGTCTACGCTGTATTTATGATCAATTTTATGTTATGTTAATGGACAAAAAACTTGCTTTTCTTTCAAAAACAAGAACATTTCTAAGTGACCCCAAACTTTTGAACAGTAGTGTATATATTTAGGAACTAATGTTAACTGTTCATTTATTTCACCTTTGTTTATTATCTATTTCACTTGCTTTAGCAAAGTAAAAATGTTTCCCACGCCGGGAGAGAGAGAGAGAGAGAGAGAGAGAGAGAGAGAGAGAGTCTGATGCCAGTGTAGTAAAGGACAATGCTCCTCAGACATGGTTGTGGGTGCTTCACTACAGCAGGCTCTGGATCTGCCCTAACTGTGGCAGAGAGAGCACTGCGGGAGACAGTCTGCTAACATCATGTCATAAACATAGACTCAAGACATGCACTTGAGGTGGTTGTACTGTGTAGGGCGTGATGTTTATTTCTGCACATGCTTTGTACGATATAGTAACCGTGTTTGTCACCCAGTAATTTGGACTGACAATAAAGGCATGTGTGGGGAGAATACAGTGCTCTCTTCTGACAGAGAAGTGGTGCACGGAGGCCTGAAATGACTTGAGCTTTGCCAACCGGCATTAAAAATGAAATGACAAAGTTGGAACACATTCCCTTTACCTCAGCCAGCTGTCATTCGATCAACTGCTGGACTATAACAATATATTACATTATCAGCCTGACTCACTGTCGTCCCATGCCCAGTCAAATATGGAATGAAAAATGGGATGGTGTTAAAGGAACGTTTTTTCTACTTGTTCGATACTGAATTTGTATTTTAAACCTTAAGGTATTATCATTATTATTATAGTCAAAATAATAGATACAAATTCAAACATTTGACATTTCCATACTTCCAATGTATCCAGCAAATGACTTCAGTGCCCCGGCAGTCGAGAAGACGGTTGGAAGCATAATGCAAAATTAGCCCTTACTTATTTTACCTCCAGAAGGTTTCCAAAAGACTTGCTGCCCTCACTAATTAAAGGTCTGCCAGAGATTGCCAAGGCACGATTCCTAAGCTTTCAGGAACAATCTGTAGTCAAGCATTTTAAATGAAAATTGATTTGTGATTTAAATGGTCAGTGAGGGGAAAATGAACTTACGAAATGTTGAAAATGAAATATTAGGCAAGGTGCAGTGGGAGAGAGCAGACCGAGATGGCAATTTTGTGGAACTGGAAATCCCGCCGTGGCAGAATTGGGTGACATTTTACATTTATCTGTGTTCTGCATGGCTTGTAATGTTAATGGTAATTTTATGGGACTGAACTTGGAATGAAAATGGCGTTCTCAGATTGCCTCCAATGTAGAATTGTGTACGGGAGCGTGGTTGTATCCTTTATTTCCCATTTTCCAGTAATGTGACTTATTGCATGATCTGTCCTCTGTTTTTGAATGTACAAATTCAGACCATTTTTTTTAATCAGGCAGTTCTACTCAGAACACCAATTGCAAACACACACCTTTACTGAAGCAAAGGCTATACAGAGACACTGTAGTATTTTACCACTGGGTTGTTTGAACATTCATCTTCGTTCGTGAGAGATTTAGAAATGTGGAGTAAAAAGTACTTGCTGAATGGCTTCTGACACTTTTATTTCTACCAAGCTATTCAAACTGAATTTTCCTCAAGGGATACTTAAAAATCGAGTTACTGACATTGTTAACATTCGGCTGAAGTATGTAGTCTTCAGAAACAGCGCTGAATACTTTCCAAAGGAATATATATTTATTTCATAATGGACAAGTATGTAAGGGTTTTCCTGTGGTGAAGTAGAGGAGGACCAAAACGCGGCGTGGTTATATTGATTCATGTTTAATTAAAACAGATAAACATGAACACTACAAAACAACAAACGTGGAAAACCAAAAACAGCCCTATCTGGTGCAAAACATAGAGACAGGAACAATCACCCACAAACACAGTGAAACCCAGGCTACCTAAATATGGTTCCCAATCAGAGACAATGACTAACACCTGCCTCTGATTGAGAACCATATCAGGCCTAACATAGAAATGGACAAACCAGACACACAACATAGAATGCCCACCCAGCTCACGTCCTGACCAACACTAAAACAAGGAAAACACACACGAACGATGGTCAGAACGTGACAGTACCCCCCCCCCCCCTCAAGGTGCGGACTCCGAACGCACAACCTAAACCTATAAGGGAGGGTCTGGGTGGGCATCTGTCCGCGGTGGCGGCTCTGGCGCTGGATGTGGACCCCACTTCATAATTGTCTTAGTCCCCCTCCTTAGCGTCCCTTGAGTGGCGACCCTCGCCGCTAACCTCGGCCTAGGAACCCTAACAACGGGCCACACTGGACTGAGGGGCAGCTCCGGACTGAGGGGCAGCTCGGGACTGAGGGGCAGCTCGGGACTGAGAGGAAGCTCAGGCAGGTTGATGAATCGAGCAGATTCTGGCTGGCTGGTGGTTCTGGCAGATTCTGGCTGGCGGTTCCGGCAGATCCTGGCTGGCTGGCAGTTCCGGCAGATCCTGGCTGGCTGGCGGATCCTGGTTGACTGGCGGATCCTGGCAGACTGGCAGTTCTGGCAGATCCTGGCTGAATGGCGGATCCTGGCTGAATGGTAGTTCTGACGGATCCTGGCTGAATGGCGGATCCTGGCTGACTGGCGGATCTGGAAGATCCTGGCTGACTGGCGGATCCTGGCTGACTGGCGGATCCTGGCTGACTGGCAGTTCTGGCAGATCCTGGCTGAATGGCGGATCCTGGCTGACTGGCGGATCTGGAAGATCCTGGCAGACTGGCAGTTCTGGCAGATCCTGGCTGAATGGCGGATCCTGGCTGACTGGCAGTTCTGGCGGATCCTGGCTGACTGGCAGATCTGGAAGGCTCTGGTTGACTGGCAGATCTGGAAGAGTCTGGCTGACTGGCAGATCTGGCAGAGTCTGGCTGACTGGCAGATCTGGAAGAGTCTGGCTGACTGGCAGATCTGGCAGAGTCTGGCTGACTGGCAGATCTGGAAGAGTCTGGCTGACTGGCAGATCTGGAAGAGTCTGGCTGACTGGCAGATCTGGAAGAGTCTGGCTGACTGGCAGATCTGGAAGAGTCTGGCTGACTGGCAGATCTGGAAGAGTCTGGCTGACTGGCAGATCTGGAAGAGTCTTGCTGACTGGCAGATCTGGAAGAGTCTGGATGACTGGCGGTTCCTGGCAGACTGACAGCTCTGGCTGCTCCACGCTGACCAACAGCTCTGGCAGCTCCATGCAGACTGGCAGCTCCATGCAGACTGGCAGCTCTGGCTGCCCCAAGCCGACTGACCGCTCTGGCTGCTCCATGCAGACTGACCGCTCTGGCTGCTCCATGCAGACTGACAGCTCTGGCTGCTCCATGCAGACTGACAGCTCTGGCTGCTCCATGCAGACTGGCAGCTCTGGCTGCTCCAAGCAGACTGGCAGCTCTGGCTGCTCCAAGCAGACTGGCAGCTCTGGCTGCTCCAAGCAGACTGGCAGCTCTGGCTGCTCCAAGCAGACTGGCAGCTCTGGCTGCTCCAAGCAGACTGGCAGCTCTGGCTGCTCCAAGCAGACTGGCAGCTCTGGCTGCTCCAAGCAGACTGTCTGTTCTGGCTGCTCCATGCAGACTGGCGGCGCTGGGCAGACTGGTGGAGCTGGGCAGACTGGCGGAGCTGGGCAGACTGGCGGCGCTGGCGGCGCGGGGCAGACGGGTAGCTCAGGCGGCGCTGGGCAGACGGGTAGCTCAGGCGGCGCTGGGCAGACGGGTAGCTCAGGCGGCGCTGGGCAGACGGGTAGCTCAGGCGGCGCTGGGCAGACGGGTAGCTCAGGCGGCGCTGGACTGAGGGGCGGAAACTCTGGTAGCACCGGTCAGGCGGGAGCACCTATGTTGATGGAACGGAGAGACAGCCTGGTGCGGGGTGCCAGCACTGGTGGTACCGGGCTGGGGACACACACCTGAGGGCGAATGCCTTGCATACTACACCAAAGCAACTCCTCTCTCTCTTCACACTCCCCCAATTCTATTAACACCTCATCGAGTGTCTCCTCATCTCCCATCCGTTCACTCTCCTCCATTCTGTCCAATAACTCCTCGACCCTCTCAGATTCAGCCCTCAGCTTCGCCGATAGCTCCGAATACATCCATGGCTCCTTACGGTTAACAGGGGGAGTTGGCACAGGTCTGGCTCCTGCCTCTGCCACACTCTCCCTGTGCCCCCCCCAAGAAATTTTTGGGGGTACCTCTCGGGCTTCCAGCCGCTCTGCCGTGCTAGCTCCTCATAATGCCACCTCTCTGCTTTCGCTGCCTCCAGCTCGGCTTTGGGGCGGCAATATTCCCCTGGCTCTGCCCAGGGTCCTTTCCCATCAAGTCCATTCCTCCAAATAGTGCAGCCTCTCCCACTGCTGCTGCTGCTGCTGCTGTTGCTCCTGCTGCTGCTTCTCCTGCTGCCTCCGTTTACCACGTCGCTTGGTCCTTGGTTGGTGGGTGATTCTGTAAGGGTTTTCCTGTGGTGAAGTAGAGGAGGACCAAAACGCGGCGTGGTTATATTGATTCATGTTTAATTAAAACAGATAAACATGAACACTACAAAACAACAAACGTGGAAAACCAAAAACAGCCCTATCTGGTGCAAAACACAGAGACAGGAACAATCACCCACAAACACACAGTGAAACCCAGGCTACCTAAATATGGTACCCAATCAGAGACAATGACTAACACCTGCCTCTGATTGAGAACAATATCAGGCCTAACATAGAAATGGACAAACCAGACACACAACATAGAATGCCCACCCAGCTCACGTCCTGACCAACACTAAAACAAGGAAAACACACTCGAACGATGGTCAGAATGTGACAAAGTAGCTATTATTGGAATACAATATTTGTTCAATACAAAAACATCATTATCAATACACCTTTCCGGTAAAAATCTTTCCGGGACATTTGTGTACTTTTTAGCCAGTAGTTCTGAAAGTAGCGCTCAAGGGCCAAAACGGGTCCCCGAATATTCCGTACTATGTCATTATGTGCATATGTAGTATGTCATTGCTCTCTCTCTCTCTCTCTCTCTCTCTCTCTCTCTCTCTCTCTCTCTCTCTCTCTCTGCTATGCCACTGAGCCATTGGGCCCGCCCGGCAACCTCATTGTAAAATACTGGGCAGGCCTGGGCCAGCCTTCTTCTTTCACTGTGAAACTTGTCAATGTGCATCTTGCTAGCTGTCACTGAAATGGCGAGGGGCTAAAACTCATTGTCTGGAGCTCTAATACCTAGGGGGCTGGCCCACGTGGGCCAAGCTGGCAGTGCTCAAATTGGTGCTGTAGGAACAACACATCCAGCCCAAAATAGGGAGGTTTAGAAAAGACATTACATAGTCGCCAAAGTTATGGAACGTCTCTTTAATAATAACACTAAATCAATAAAGACGTATCTACTAATCAATAATGCTTACACTCAACCCACATCTACACCTTTTTATCAATAGTCTGTGCACTTAACATGTCCTTTCCCTACAAAGGTCAGACAGGCATACACTAAACACAGGCATTTCAAAAGTAACAGAAACATCTCAACAGAACAAAGTGCTACTCCAATAAGGGCTCAGGGGGTCACAACACCAGCAAGCCCAGCCATATCACACTAAGGTCACTGTTAAACATGGCTCTCCAATTCCATGTCTGTGAAACCAGAGAGCTTGTGGTGATATTTGTCAGCATATGGTGTTGAAACAAACCCCACGACCATTAGGAGAAGCCTGGACCACTAGGCTGCTAAAAGCTATCTGTGGTTACTAATTGCTGGCCGGGGCCTAATTGCCTTAATTAATAGGCTTGGTGTCTCAGGCCTGAGACAGGGACAGGGGGGCTTATATCAGTGTCAGATGATTTCTGGGGAGTGGTGTTGGGGTCCCTGGGGGGCCATCTCTGGGCTCACCGCAGACACATCACAGATGGAGATCCATTACTCACTGATCATAAGAGAGCATCACTAACTAGATCTGAGCGTAGAGAGAAAAGCAACGGTTTTTGACTTTGTTCAAACACATCGCCCACCCCTCTCCTCTTGTACTCTCCTCCTCTCCACCCTCTTTCTCTCTTCCTAGCCTTATGGAATTACATAACTGTAATTCACAGTGACAAAGTAGGCTAGCACCTTTTGCCCTGACCATGGAGGTTTGTTCAATGAGCTCTCACTGTGAAATTAGCCCTGGTACTCTCATTTTCCAGTTGTAGGGAAATGGTTAAAAGACACATCATATGAAATTAGAAATGATTCAACCAATCTGCTGCTTTTCTCTCTGCCTGCTCATCCTCCCACCCCCCTCTTCCGTCCCTGCCTAATCCTCCTCCCAACCCCCTCTTCCACTCTGCCTGCTCCTCCTCCCAACCCTCTCTTCCCCCCTGCATAATCCTCCTCCCAACCCCCTCTTCCCCTCTGCCCGCTCCTCCTCCCAACCCCCTCTTCCCCCCTGCCTGCTCCTCCTCCCAACCCCATCTTCCCCTCTGCCTGCTCCTCCTCCCAACCCCATCTTCCCCTCTGCCTGCTCCTCCTCCCAACCCCATCTTCCCCCCTGCCTAATCCTCCTCCCAACCCCCTCTTCCCCTCTGTCTGCTCCTCCTCCCAACCCCATCTTCCCCTCTGCCTGCTCCTCCTTCCAACCCCATCTTCCCCTCTGCCTGCTCCTCCTCCCAACTCCATCTTCCCCTCTGCCTGCTCCTCCTCCCAACCCCATCTTCCCCCTGCCTAATCCTCCTCCCAACCCCCTTCCGCTCTGTCTGCTCCTCCTCCCAACCCCATCTTCCCCTCTGCCTGCTCCTCCTCCCAACCCCATCTTCCCCTCTGCCTGCTCCTCCTTCCAACCCCATCTTCCCCTCTGCCTGCTCCTCCTCCCAACCCCATCTTCCCCTCTGCCTGCTCCTCCTCCCAACCCCATCTTCCCCTCTGCCTAATCCTCCTCCCAACCCCATTTTCTCCACTGCCTGCTCCTCCTCCAAACCCCATCTTCTCCTCTGCCTGCTCCTCCTCCCAACCCCATCTTCTCCTCTGCCTGCTCCTCCTCCCAACCCCTTCTTCCCCTCCTCCTCCCAACCCCCTCTTCCCCTCCTCCATTACCCCTTTGCCCTCTCCACTACCCCTTTGCCCTCTCCACTACCCCTCTGCCCTCTCCACTACCCCTCTGCCCTCTCCACTACCCCTCTGCCCTCTCCACTACCCCTTTGCCCTCTCCATTACCCCTCTGCCCTCTCCACTACCCCTCTGCCCTCTCCACTACCCTTTTGCCCTCTCCACTACCCCTCTGCCCTCTCCACTACCCCTCTGCCCTCTCCACTACCCCTCTGCCCTCTCCACTACCCCTTTGCCCTCTCCACTACCCCTCTGCCCTCTCCACTACCCCTCTGCCCTCTCCACTACCCTCTTTGCCCTCTCCACTACCCCTCTGCCCTCTCCACTACCCCTTTGCCCTCTCCACTACCCCTCTGCCCTCTCCACTACCCCTCTGCCCTCTCCACTACCCCTCTGCCTTCTCCACTACCCCTCTGCCCTCTCCACTACCCCTCTGCCCTCTCCACTACCCCTCTGCCCTCTCCACTACCCCTCTGCCCTCTCCACTACCCCTCTGCCCTCTCCACTACCCCTCTGCCCTCTCCACTACCCGTTCCTCTTCCCCCTTCAAGCACCATGTCTGCATCCAGGGAAGACTTCTATGTTTCAGGTGCATGCATACATTTCTCCTGATGATATATTGTCCCGGTAGGGAATTTCACTTACCGCTGCTGCCTTTTGCTGAACCTGTTGCTAGTCAGTGAGCACGATAGGTGTATAAGTGGCGAGGGTCTTCATTCATCATACATCGTTCTTGGACCGCAAATATCTCATAGGCGATTCAGTAGGAAACTACTAAAACGGCACAAAGAATCCCTGTAGGAAGCAGCTGGGGTTATATCAAATGCTGTGCAATAAATAATGTACGGATTGTTTGCATGTGTAATGGAATATACATTTTTGATGTTTGCATCTTGCCAACATTTCGGTTTATGTGGTATGAAACTCACAATTATTGGTGCTCGAGACTGACACTATACATCTCTCATACATTTCTGACACTGTCTTTGCCTATGAATTTTGAAATCAGTTTTTCCCCCCCAATCACATTCGCTGCTGTGTTGTGTTGTATTAAAGAGCATCACTAATCACAACAGGCTCTGTGTTACTCAGAAGTCTCCACATCACTGGGGCTGACAATGTTGTGCTGGTGGGCATGTTGTGCTGTGCAAAAGTGCTTACGCGCTCCCACAGACAACCAAAGGGAATAATTAAAGACGGAAGATGTCGGCAGAAGAATGGAGAGCAAATCCCATTGTTTGGGGTTATTTCATCCCACCAAATTCTTTCTCTCCTTCTATTCTCGCATTTCACTATGGGTCTATGGCACACTTTCAAACAAGCGAAGGCAGTGTACAACAAAGGGGGCTATGATGTCCTACTCATCCCTACATTGTCTTTTCATTCTTTCAGAATCATTTGATATCTGGGGGAGTGGGTGAGTGAAGTGGCGAGTGAGGCAACGCTTCATAACCCCATAATGTAGCTGCCTGGAAGCTGAGAATGAAATATGTTTTTTAAAGGACAAGCTGTGCGCTCTCATTTCTCCCTCCCTCCTCTTTTGTTTTCTAATGGCATCATTTTTTAAACAACCCACCCACCCCCCACCCCCCACCCCCACCCCCCACAATCCAAACTGTTATCAAAATAATCCCCAACGAAATTCTAATTTAAGTTGAGCAGACTATTAGAGTAGCTCGCCTACACTCCATTTTGGGAGCAGTAAATGTAGCCCCTCAATCTCTCCCAGCTTTTACTGTCAGTCAGAGAGCACTCAGTCATCTCTGTGCATCAGGTCCACAATATTGATTTTTCCAGCCACCGAAACAGCCGCATGAACATACATTTTGCATTAGGCTTTTACGCCCTGCCTCCTCCTCGGTCTGACAACAGGTGACGGGACCATGGACAGGCTGTGATAACCCTGGCCTGCCAAGGCTAACAGGCTTGACCGGGGCTCCAGACTCCACTGGAGTACATACCACTGAAGGACAAAAGGCAGAGCTAGAGGGCCAATCATGTCTGTTGTGTTCAGTGACACACATTCTGTATCTTCTCCACATCTGTCTGAACCTCCCTTCTGGATGGTCTTTGAAGAGCGAGAGAAGCCTGCTATGTTCATAGGGAGTTTTCCTACTTGAGTGGGCTAAGCAGCCATGCCTGGCATTACATCTTTATTGACCATAGTACTGTAGTGATTGATGTATGATGTTGACATTTCGCATGGACAGATACAGAGTTAAATAGAGTAGGGAAAAATGAGAAATAATGATGAAAATCAACTATAGCAATTAAATATCTACAGTGAGTCAAAACTAAAGCTGTCCCCTCTCCTAATATTACAGGACTCGATACTTTAAAATCCTTCCCCTGGGGTGAGAATTCCACCACACAGCTTGAGATTGCATTGCATCACAAAGAGATGTGTGGATCCCGATAAGCAGTGCGTTTTACTTTGTAAAACCCCATGGCCCACTCAACTCAGTCTCAACTGCTAACATTTTTGTATTGTCTAAACACCTCCAAAGCAGTATTGAAACACTGACTGCGGGTAATATTTTTACACAGTTGGATCTTTGATCCCGGTTTTATTTCCCGGTGATTATTCCAACCATGGCCAAGGAGCAGGAATCTATTTTGATGCTGACATTTTAAACCCTTCTCTACACAAGACTGTGATGATGAAATATTTTCAATTTCAGTTCATCTATAAAAAAAAAGGCGAAGGGAAGTATATCATTGTGCTGAATTATTATGCTTGAGCCGCCATATTGCAAATACCAATAATATGAACTATTTCTTGGGAGACAGCAATCTCCTAAAATGATTTACCACTGTGATAAAAGTGGCAACAAATGTTTTCATCCAGTTTAACAGTCCAAGTGAGTTTACTCTTTAATCCTAGGGGTAAAAATGTCCTTCCTCCGTCATAATTACCAAGAGCCTCGCCGACCAGCCCATCTCTCTCCAGTGTAGTAATTACCTGTGTGGCTCATTGAGCAACCAATTGAGACGGTGCTTGATGTGCTCCCACTGAGAACAGTGAGGCAGAGAAATAATAGGGATGTTGTTCCTCTCCTCTCCCTTGACTTGTTCAAGAACCACAGCACAGTTTAGAAGACCCCTAAAATACAGGATGAGTCAGAAGAGAAATGTTTATTTACGTCATGAAGGCACCACGAGGTGTTCAGGCGGTAGTGCGTACAGCCCAGTACATCACTGGGGCCAAGTTTCCTGCCATCCAGGACCTCTATACCAGGCAGTGTCAAAGGAAGGCCCTAAAAATTGTCCGACTCCAGCCACCCTAGTCATAGACTGTTCTCTCTGCTACCGAACGGCAAGCTGTACCGGAGCACCAAGTCTAGGTCCAGGAGGCTTCTAAACAGCTTCTACCCCCAAGCCATGAGACTTCTGAACATCTAATCAAATTGCTACCCAGACTATTTGCATTGTTCCCCCCCCTTTCTTTACGCTGATGCTACTCTGTTATTATCTATGCATAGTCACTTTAATAACTCTACCTACATGTACATATTACCTCGACTAACCAGTGCCCCCTTACATTGACTCTGTGTACATTGACTCCAGTACCCCCTGTATGTAGCTTCGCTATTGTTATTTTACTACTGCTCTTTAATTATGTGTTACTTTTATTACTTATTTGATTTCATAATAAAAATATTACAAATAAGTATTTTTCTTAAAACTCCATTGTTGGTTAAGGGCTTGTAAGTAAGCATTTCACTGTTGTATTCGGCACATGTGACAAATACAATTTGATTTGATTTACTACAACATGCTAATGATGCTGGGCAGAGAGAGAGTCGAAGATAGATAGCGGTCAGAAAGAAGTTTCTCATCTCACTGTGGACTGGAAGGTTTACAGGATAGATAGAGCATTGTTTGTTTTAGGTAGATTCGTTTTTTGACCTTTGGATGTTTCACGCCTCCGAACGTTTGAACACATATTGTACAGTCGTGGCCAAAAGTTTTGAGAATGACACAAATATGAATTTCCACAAAGTTTGCTACGTCAGTGTCTTTACATATTTTTGTCAGATGTTACTATGGAATACTGAAGTATAATTACAAGCATTTCATAAGTGTCAAAGGCTTTTATTGACAATTACAGTGCCTTGCGAAAGTATTCGGCCCCCTTGAAATTTGCGACCTTTTGCCACATTTCAGGCTTCAAACATAAAGATATAAAACTGTATTTTTTTGTGAAGAATCAACAACAAGTGGGACACAATCATGAAGTAGAACGACATTTATTGGATATTTCAAACCTTTTTAACAATTCAAAAACTGAAAAACTGGGCGTGCAAAATTATTCAGCCCCCTTAAGTTAATACTTTGTAGCGCCACCTTTTGCTGCGATTACAGCTGTAAGTCGCTTGGGGTATGTCTCTATCAGTTTTGCACATCGAGAGACTGAAATTTTTTCCCATTCCTCCTTGCAAAACAGCTCGAGCTCAGTGAGGTTGGATGAACAGCAGTTTTCAGTTCTTTCCACAGATTCTCGATTGGATTCATGTCTGGACTTTGACTTGGCCATTCTAACACCTGGATATGTTTATTTTTGAACCATTCCATTGTAGATTTTGCTTTATGTTTTGGATCATTGTCTTGTTGGAAGACACATCTCCGTCCCAGTCTCAGGTCTTTTGCAGACTCCATCAGGTTTTCTTCCAGAATGGTCCTGTATTTGGCTCCATCCATCTTCCCATCAATTTTAACCATCTTCCCTGTCCCTGCTGAAGAAAAGCAGGCCCAAACCATGATGCTGCCACCACCATGTTTGACAGTGGGGATGGTGTGTTCACGGTGATGAGCTGTGTTGCTTTTACGCCAAACATAACGTTTTGCATTGTTGCCAAAAAGTTCAATTTTGGTTTCATCTGACCAGAGCACCTTCTTCCACATGTTTGGTGTGTCTCCCAGGTGGCTTGTGGCAAACTTTAAACGACACTTTTTACGGATATCTTTAAGAAATGGCTTTCTTCTTGCCACTCTTCCATAAAGGCCAGATTTGTGCAATATACGACTGATTGTTGTCCTATGGACAGAGTCTCCCACCTCAGCTGTAGATCTCTGCAGTTCATCCAGAGTGATCATGGGCCTCTTGGCTGCATCTCTGATCAGTCTTCTCCTTGTATGAGCGGAAAGTTTAGAGGGACGGCCAGGTCTTGGTAGATTTGCAGTGGTCTGATACTCCTTCCATTTCAATATTATCGCTTGCACAGTGCTCCTTGGGATGTTTAAAGCTTGGGAAATCTTTTTGTATCCAAATCCGGCTTTAAACTTCTTCACAATAGTATCTCGGACCTGCCTGGTGTGTTCCTTGTTCTTCATGATGCTCTCTGCGCTTTTAACGGACCTCTGAGACTATCACAGTGCAGGTGCATTTATACGGAGACTTGATTACACACAGGTGGATTGTATTTATCATCATTAGTCATTTAGGTCAACATTGGATCATTCAGAGATCCTCACTGAACTTCTGGAGAGAGTTTGCTGCACTGAGAGTAAAGGGGCTGAATAATTTTGCACGCCCAATTTTTCAGTTTTTGATTTGTTAAAAAAGTTTGAAATATCCAATAAATGTCGTTCCACTTCATGATTGTGTCCCACTTGTTGTTGATTCTTCAAAAAAAATACAGTTTTATATCTTTATGTTTGAAGCCTGAAATGTGGCAAAAGGTCGCAAAGTTCAAGGGGGCCGAATACTTTCGCAAGGCACTGTACATGAAGTTGATGCAAAGAGTCAATATTTGCAGTGTTGACCCTTTTTTTTTGAGACCTCTGCAATCCGCCCGGGCATGCTGTCAATGAACTTCTGGGCCACATCCTGACTGATGGCAGCCCATTCTTGCATAATCAATGCCTGGAGTTTGTCAGAATTTGTGGGGTTTAGTTTGTCCACCCGCCTCTTGAGAATTGACCACAAGTTCTCAATGGGATTAAGGTCTGGGGAGTTTCCTGGCCATGTTCCCCGAGCCACTTAGTTATCACTTTTGCCTTATGGCAAAGTGCTCCATCATGCTGGAAAAGGCATTGTTCATCACCAAACTGTTCCTGGATGGTTGGGAAAGTTGCTCTCGGAGGATGTGTTGGTACCATTCTTTATTCATGGCTGTGTTCTTCGGCAAAATTGTGAGTGAGCCCACTCCCTTGGCTGAGAAGCAACCCCACACATGAATGGTCTCAGGATGCTTTACTGTTGGCATGACACAGGACTGATGGTAGCGCTCACCTTGTCTTCTCCGGACAAGCTTTTTTCCGGATGCCCCAAACAATCAGAGAAAATGACTTTACCCCAGTCCTCAACAGTCCAATCCCTGTACCTTTCGCATAATATCAGTCTGTGCCTGATGTTTTTCCTGGAGAGAAGTGGCTTCTTTGCTGCCCTGCCTGACACCAGACCATCCTCCAAAAGTCTTTGCCTCACTGTGTGTGCAGATGCACTCACACCTGCCTGCTGCCATTCCTGAGCAAGCTCTGTACAGGCGGTGCCCCGATCCCGCAGCTGAATCAACTTTAGGAGATGGTCCTGGCGCTGGCTGGACTTTCTTGGGCGCCCTGAAGCCTTCTTCACAACAATGATGCAGATTGCCATCATATAAACTGAGGCTGCAGACATTGTGAAAAATAATTGTTGTGTCATTCTCAAAACTTTTGGCCACGACTGTACAGTTTGCACTGACTGTTGTGACCTAGACTATTTTTCGTACTTGAAGAACTCTTTACAGTTCATTGGATGGACTGGACTCCTCATCTTTATATTGTATTCAAACGGTTTGTGCGATATACACTATACCACGAAAGAAAGAGGAGTCCAGTCCATTCAGTGAAGTGTAAAGAGCTAGTCTATCTATGTGGTAAACTGTGTGGGTTGAAGCCAGGCCAGTCAATGTTCCTTTATCTGGACATGATGGCTACTCCGTTACTACTTTGGCCTTTTCTGTGAACTGAGTGTGATGAGCATGGATGTAGACACAATCCCATTGAAGGCTTCTCCTTTCAATTATAACATCACCTTTTGCCATTGATGACCTTCTTTCAATACTGTATATAACTGGACAAATACTTGGCCTTCCTTTATGTTCCGCCTTTTTCATTGCACCTTGTACGAATGTGTCCTAACTAAAGAAAAGAGTTACCAACACATGCATTGTGCAGAGCAGACAGATATGACTAATGCTCATTGCGCGCACACACACACAAACACAGGGCAGAGCTGTTGTTAACACAGAGGAGAAAACAACAGAGTCCAAATCAAGTCCAAAGAGAGAACTGCATTAACGGAGGGTTGGCAGGGACCAGAGAGGGCCCTGTGGTAATGAGAGAGTTGGCTGCTTCTCTCTCCTCCTCCCCTGAGCGACACAGGAAACAAAAATAGCATTGTGTCTGACGAACAAGCAGGTTTTGACCTAACCTTTTCGACCTCTGACAATCAGTCTCGCTTCGTACTTCACAAAGAGTCAGGGCTGCGGCAGTCAAAGACGACAGTCAATTTTTTTTTTTGAATGGTGGCACCATCCCCGATGAAACAAAGTAGACAAGAGCCTACAGTATCCTGGGTCCTAGAACCACACAGGTCACGTGACTCTTACCCCTCTGTGGTGCAGAGAATCATTGTATGTTGTTTGAGGGATTTCATCTCCCACCTACTGGGACCTCTTATGGTCCAGAAGTGTTACTGAAATGCACATCTAATGTTTTTAGTTGATTCATGTCTTTTGAGTCCTTCTTCTGTGATGTGGCTTATTCCTTATTATCCTCATTAACAGAGGATTGCTGGTTCAACAGTCAGATTGGGAGCCTCGCTCTTTTACCACTAAGCATGGTGCCTATATAAGTGAGAGGACCACTCGAACATAGTACTAGGATTGGTGAGCACGCATCCAGGGAAGTGTAGAGCATATAATGAGCTCCATAGGATTCCAGCAGCCTTTTGGCCTGTCTCCAACTTCACCAAGCCTCCCTTTCTCATCCTCCATCCATCCACTGTCTGCTTGAGGAGAGAGGGAGAGCACAAACAATTAGTGGAGACAGGGCTGCTGGATCATGTGCTCAGCCAAAGCCATCAGACAGCCGCGGTTAGAAGAATGTGCTTCCTAAAGCCGGGTGCCCAGTTACAAGGGGTAGAAGGGTCAGTGGGCTTGAAAGTCTTCACAAGATGACAGAATTTATAAACCACAGCTGTTAAAGAATATAGTTACCTGTGGTGCAGCCCTTATAATAAGGCCACATGGGGCTTCTTCCATATTCCCTCAGTATTTGTTTTTCTTCTTCTTCATATTCTTTTATCGTGCCACTCTTTCCTCCTCTGCTTCAGGTCAGCGCTTGGAGGAAATTCTCCGAATCCTCTTTGATCGTCCCTAGGTTTCGATGTTGTTTTTTTTACAGACATTTTCTATTTCTCTCTCTCTCGCACGCGCTCTCCTTTTCGTTTGTTCGTTCTGTCTTTCTTTCATTCGTCCCATTTTCCATCTTTTAACTGGCGCATTCCACATTTTCTTGTGGTTCACTTGTAAGGGAAGACAGAGAGAGGCGCCCGGTCCTGTCATACATTGCGAGACAACTTGCCCCAACATTTCAAGCGAGAATTGGACTCTTTCGCTTTCGCGAGCCCAAGATGATATATAATTCATGGTGGGGTTTTGGGAGAGGTGTCAATGTGTCAGGAGGTAGAAGAAATGTAAAAGTATTGCTGCTGTTTACTGGCCCAGAGACACTGGTCACGTCCTAAATGGTAACCTATTCCTTTTAAAGTGCAACACTTTTGAGCAGGGTCTGATAGGGCTCTGATAACAAAAAGTAGTGCATTATATAAGGAATAGGGTGCCATTTGAGACGTACTCACGAGCTTCCTTTGCTGGCATTCTTCTTCTGCTACTTAGAACTGAGGAAAATGGGGAGGTCTTGATCAAATGTTCGTATGCGCCTGTCCAGAACCAACAGCGACCAGACTAATCAAAGAAATGTCTGCCCTGATATTTTATTTATTAATCTCACTATGAAACATAATTAGTGAAGTGCAATGATTCAGTACGTATACAAGTTTGTCTACCCCTCTATTCACGAATGCTCTGTTGCATTATCAATACGCCAATCAACACAATTTTTTGTGCCATTGATCTGTTGTTATTCTCTCAATTTCTCGAGACCTCTCATTGTTTTTCAAGGCTGAAAACAAAGTCTTGGGCTGCAGGTAGCCCTACAGTGAGTGGCAAGAGCCACCTGAACATCAATCGGATCTTTGTCTGGTGCCGGACGTGCACCACGCCGCCAGTACCACTTCCCAAGGGACAAAGTCAAGTAGATTCACAGTCAAATGTTCAACCTCTCAGAGCGTAGTCTTCCCCTTCCTTTCACTGGAGAACGAGTGGGTCAGTTAGAAATGTGATGTATTGGTCAAGTCAACTGGTATGCATGTCTTTATATTTGGTTTTGTTATTAGAAATCGTCTGGTTTTTGCACTCTCTTCATTCGAATTACTGAGTGATACGGATAAAATGCTGTATGCCTTAGGTCAATACAGTCACTTATACAGTCACTTATACAGTCACTTAGGGCTTTGTTAAACAATAAGGACAAAGGATTTTCAGAGTCAATGGTTACAAATTTGTGCCATCCAATACTGTACTATAGAAGGGCTGAATACGTTGCATTAGGAAAGTATTCAGACCCCTTGACTTTTTCCACATTTTGTTACATTACAGCCTTATTCTGAAATTGATTAAATAGTTTTTTTCTCCCACTAATCTACACACAAAACCCCATAATGACATCACAATACCCCATGACGACATCACAATACCAATAATGACAAAGCAAAAACAGGTTTTCAGAAAACTGAAATATCATATTTATATTATAATTCAAACCCTTTACTCAGTGCTTTGTTGAAGAACCTTTGGCAGCAATTACAGCCTTGAGTCTTCTTGGGCGTGACACTACAAGCTTGACACACCTGTATTTGGGCAGATTCTCCCAGTCTTCTCTGCAGATCCTCTCAAGCTCTGTCAGGTTGGATAGGTAGCGTCGCTGCACAGCTATTTTCAGGTCCCTCGAGAGATGTTAGATCGAATTAAAGTCCGAGCTCTGGCTGGGCAACTCAAGGACATTCAGAGACTTGTCCCAAAGCCACTCCTGTGTTGTCTTGGCTGTGTGCTTAGGGTCGTTGTCCTGTTGGAAGGTGAACCTTTGCCCCAGTCGGAGGTCTAAAGCGCTCTGGAGCATGTTTTCATCAAGGATCTCTCTGTACTTTGCTCTAGTCATTGTCCCTCAATCCTGACTAGTCTCCCAGTCCCTGCTGCTGAAAAACATCGAAACAGCATGATGTTGCCACCACCATGCTTCACCGAAGGGATGGTATTGGCCAGGTATTGCCTGGTTTACTCCAGATGTGACACTTGGCATTCAGGCCAAATAATTTAATCTTGGTTTCATCAGACCAGAGAATCTTGTTTGTCATGGTCTGAGAGTCCTTCAGGTGTATTTTGGCAAACACCAAGCAGGCTGTCATGTGCCTTTTACTGAGGAGTGGCTTCCGTCTGGCCACTCTAACATGCTGTAAAGGCCTGATTGGTGGAGTGCTGCAGAGATGGTTGTCCTTCTGGAAGGTTCTCCCATCTCCACAGAGGAACTCACTATCAGAGTGACCATCTGGTTCTTGGTCACATCCCTGACCAAGGCTCTTCTCCCCGATTGCTCAGTTTGGCCGGGCAGCCAGCTCTAGGAAGAGTCTTGGTGGTTCCTAACTTCTTCCATTTAAGAATGATGGAGGCCACTGTGTTCTTGCGGACCTTCAATGCTGCAGAGTTTTTTTTGGTACCCTTCCTCAGATCTGTACATCGACAAAATCCTCTCTCGTAGCTCTATGGACAATTCATTCGACCTCATGGCTTAGTTTTTGCTCTGACATGCACTGTCAACTGTGGGACCTTCTATAGACAGGTGTGTGCCTTTCCAAATCATGTCCAATCAATTGAATTTATTGTAGAAACAGCTCAAAGATGATCAATGGAAACAGGATGCACTTGAGCTCATTGCCATAGCAAAGGATCTGAATACTTATGTAAATAAGGTATTTCTGCTTTTTATTTATTTCCAAAATAATCTAAAACCCTGTTTTCGCTTTGTCATTACAGGGTATTTTGTAGATTGATGAGGATTATGTTTATTTAATACATTTTAGAATAAGGCTGTAATGCAACAGAATGTGGAATAAGTGAAGGGGTCTGAATACTTTCTGAATACACAGTACATGTACAGTAAGTATAGCATATTATGGGAGTGAAAATGTATTCCTTTTCCAGTCTTGTCCTGTCAATTTTTTTCCTGTACTGTCCTGATTCCGCAATACTTCTACAACCCCAGAACTTTTCTGTCCCTTCCCGATAAAAATCACTCCTGTCCCGTTCCATGCGAGTTCTTGCACTCAGAAATATGTTGGCTATTGTGCTTGTTTAGGAAGTATTGAAAATAATTTCAGTAATGTAATATGCGACTGTGATATGTGGTTGTCTTTACTATTTTAGTTAAATGCAATGACTGTAGGCCTAAATGGCTCTGGATAAGAGCATATTCTAAATTACCTAAATGTAGATCGATTAAGGCTGGAGGATGAGGACAGAGACAGCCAACACCAGCCAAACTCAGATGGGCCAATTACGCGCTGCTGTCAGACTTCAAAATGAGCAGACCAAGGCGCAGCGTGCATTGAGTTCCACATTCTTTTAATACAAAGTGAAACTAGAACCAAAACTTACAAAGACCGTGAAGACGTAGTGCCCCAAAACACCTACACAAACAATATCCCACAAGGCAGGTGGGAGATAGGGCTTCCTAAATATGATCCCCAATTAGAGGCAACAATTACCAGCTGCCTCTAATTGGGAACCATACAAAACACCAACATAGAAATACACATTCTAGAACACCACCCTAGTCACACCCTGACCTAAACCACTATAGAGAATCCAAGGGCTCTCTATGGTCAGGGTGTGACAGATGCCCTATGGGACTCCCAATCACAGCTGGTTGTGATACAGCCTGGATTCAAACCAGGTTGTCTGTAGTGACACCTCTAGCACTGAGATGCAGTGCCTTAGACCACTGCGCCACCTGGGAGCCCCATATGAACATTTACAACATGAACATACAAAATAAAAACAGAGTGGTAGTACTGCATAAGTCAATCTATTTCTATTTTGCTCTTCACCTCAAATGATACGGGTTTAGTTAAATACATAAACAATTGGGCTTGACGGGTTTAGTTAAATACATAAACAATTGGGCTTGACGGGTTTAGTTAAATACATAAACAATTGGGCTTGACAGTAAAGTTGTTAGGAGTACAGCTCCTGCTCTCCGGTTGGTAGCCTATTTGATTAAACCACAGCATTTTTTTTACAAGCCTTCCTTGTCAACAGACAACTCCATAAAATGTTGCTAAAACATCAGTCTTTCCTTGGCTCTAATGTTAATGTTAGTGATGGGTCCTTGGCTGCAACAAGACATGGCAATTCCTTGAACGCCTCATCATTTAGCCTACTGATGTTGGTTGGCATCTGAAACCTAATGACTGGCAACAACTGGAGTGAGCCGACAGAAGGGGCAGAGGGGAAATGACCTTTAAAACAAATGTTTATTAAGTAAACAGTATAAAGCCAAGCCTACACACTTGCTCCACACATGACATATTTACGCAGAACAAAACTATATTTTATAACTATTCCTGTACTACCCATCCCTGTAGACTGTTGATCCTGTCCCATCCTGTCTCGAACTTTACTCCCATTCCTGCCAGAATCCCGCGAGACCCGCGAGATTCGGGAGTCCTGTTCCCCTGTCAAACTCGAGTATGCGTGTCTGTCTCTCTGAAACATCTCTGCCTCAGTGTTTCGCTGAAACTGTGCATGAAATGTATGAACATTTAAATCTAGAAATGAGGATAATGGCATGCCATTATTGAATCCAATTAGTTAATGGATTGATTTCTTAAGATGTCCAGTCAAGATGAATGGCTCTTCATAGGAGATTTTCTGCAATTAAACCCAAGATCGTGGCATCCATTGCGTGAAATTGAACAGATTCTATCTAGAGAGAGCAATTATGTCAATCAATGTATATAGCTTTGTCCTCTAACTTGAAGTTAAGTGGTTCTGTAAGTCCGCTGTAGAAGTTAAAAAACTACAGGACTTTGTTGTGGCGCTGCCCAATTTTTACATCATCGTTCCACACCTCCACCTAGCATGTATCGTGTGTGAGGCGTGAGCATTCTTTTTCAGTATGATAACCTGACTGCTGGTTTTCATGATTGCACATGAACTGTGATGATGATAACATAACAATGGAGATGATATCAGGAGGTTGACACTCTGCTTCTGTTTCTCTTCCTTCTTCAGCTACCTCATCCCTGAACTCCCAGCTTCAGCACCTGCAGCAGCTCCAACAGATACAACAGCACCACCATCAGCAACAACAGCACCACCATCAGCAACAACAACACCACCATCAGCAGCATCAACACTCCCACAGCCACGCCCACAACCAGCTGTCATCGCAGGGTCGCATGACCCCGCCCGGCCTTCAGCAGTCTTCTGTCTCGGTCCCCTCCCCTGGATCCGCCTCCTCCTCCACCGCCTCCATGACTGGCTCTGGCCAACCGCCGCAGTCTTCGCCCCTCCGGCAAAACCAATCGCCGGCCCGCAGCCTACCCTCACCCGTCACCCCGCCCATGCCGCTGCAGGTGAGCTCACTCTTACCCCCTCCTGTTCGGGTACGCCAATGGTTTAGTCACAAAATGATCTATAACTTTGTTATCCAAGTTGGAAGAATAGTCGTTTACGTAGACCTTACTGCTTTTTGCTGCTGTACCTTTGACACCCTCATACAAAACTTCAGCAAATGGGTGTATTTTTCAATTGTCTTACTAGTGGTGATATGCTATAGTTGGGTGCGTTGTATAGAGACGGAGGCCAACCTCAAGTTAACACCATGCTGATGCCTACTTAATAGACCTGGTTTGTCCATGTACTCTATTCTATACTTGATATGAAACAAAACCCAGTGTTTGACTCCTGGCAGGCAGCTCTGCTGTCAGTGTGGGGAACATCAAATGTGCATCTCATCGACAAGGTCATCCTACAGTGAGAGGTTTCTTCAAAGCACACTAAACCCGAGTCTCGAGCCATCATGCATAACTTTTCCAACTGTTATCCATCCCAGCTCTCATCAACATTTATCCGTCTTTTTTAGCTTAGCTGCCCTTCCCTTCCCTCATCCGACCTACTTTTCAGTCAGTTTGTCTGTCCATCAATCTCGGCCCCCTTCTGTCCATCTGACGATAATAACCTATTTTATATCCCTGTGGTTTCATTTCTGGTGGAGCCTGGCCAGAGTCGCCTCCCTCTCCTCAGCCACATTCATCAGCGTCAGGCCCTTATTGTGTTGTGGCGCCGAGCCCTTCTTTAAGGCCTGGATGAGTACAGCCATTTGTTTCCCCCCTTGCACCCCTCTCCGGCCCTGTCATGGCCTAGTGAGACTCAGCAGGAAAAACAGACGCCCGCATTTAATGACCTCCAAAGGCTTGCTAGCTGCTGCCTGCCTCCCAGACCTAGATGCCAACCATATACTGTAGCCACAGTCCAGCCATGGCAATGAATCCTGAGCGCTGATGGTAGATTGGGCTAGTGAAAGGCTTTGTATCCCAAATGGCACCCTATTCCCTTCATAGTGCACTACTTCTGACCAGGGCCCATAGGGCTCTGGTCAAAAGTAGTGCACTATATAGTAAGCTTGGGCTGTATACCGTGTACCAGGGTATTTGGAAATAGCCACAGGATGGTTTTTCAACACCGTCAAAACTAGTTCATTGAAGCTTGTTTATACATTTTAATATTTGCAGCTACTTTTTAAGTAAATATCTGCAGTCAACTTGTGCAATGTGTTAGAAGATAAAGCAGATTGCGCTCTTCATTTCACTTGTCACATTTTTTTTCATTATGAAGCTTACCGTACTTCCCCAGAACAGTTGAGCCAGTCACGTGTTTGTTTGTAAATATATATTGAAACTCAAGTGTGTTTTGTTGCTTCAATAAAGAGAACAGGGACATGCAACTATAGTTTTTCTTCACAGAAAAGACATTAGTGCAACACATTCGGCAGAAAATAGCTTCATTTTCATCAGATGACAACAGAAGTGCAACGCTATTTGGTGGGGAGCCACAGTTGTAGGCTAAATGACCTTACAATAAAAAAGCACTGCATTTTTTGAAAAAAAAAACTGCATGGCCATCATATTTCTGTTTATCATAGAAATAATGTAGCCAGCTACATTTCCTCATGTTTTTCATATAGTTAATCTGTCATTTTACTTGAGAACAGTAGGCTGGCTACACCTAGAAAAATACCGGAGAAAAGTAGCTCCACATCAGTCAGAGTGCTGCCTGCTGATAGAATGCCCATTAGTGAAGTGGAGAAATGCAACTGAAGCACAAAATGAGTCTGAAGCCGAGCAGAAATTACAATAAGAAGCATTGTAGATCTGCATTTACAAAACGCAGCAAGATATTTCTTATGCGTTTTAGAATTCTGTGTTAACGCGACCCCCGTGTTCGAGAAGTCAAAGCCCTTTGGATGAGTTATCTGTACAGTGGATGAGTTATCTGTACAGCTGCCACCGCTATCTTTTGATTTCCTTAAGTTTTCATTGCCCTAGAGTGGGGACACATGCTGCTCTAAAGCCAGTACTGTTCATTTGGACAATATCTCTCGTTCACATCCGCTTGTAAATGTCAAAACTTAACAAAAATGACATATGTAGCTACCTACAGTATATGTGTATAACTTTGAGCTGGACTGCGTGTCTTTGCAATTATTTACTTTTTAGTTTGCGCTCGTTAGCATATTTAGTTAGCAGCCTCCATGGAAATTACAAATTTGTTAGTAATTCTGGTAATAGACGCTCAGTTGGCTTTAATAAAAAAAATAAAAAAATGTTTATGTTGCCGCCCCCTTGTGTAATAAGCCGGTAATACCGTCAAGGAGGATGGTATAACGGTATGAAAATCTGGATATCGCCCAACCCTAATATATAGGGAATAAGATGCTATTTGGGATGAACACACAGTACTGGTCCAATCAGACACACCCAGCATAAGTGCCAAAGCCTAACAATAATGTTATTTTCTGGAGTAAATAAGTGTTCTAATGTTAGTACATTACAGTCAAGCAAAGCCCCCCATTTTCTTCTCTGAATATTTTAGTGTGTTTGAGGAATGTCTTAGAAAGCATGGCTTTTATAGAACTTCTTTGAAAGCAGAGCTACAGAGAGCAATCCCTGCCTGTGCCTGGCATAGTCACAATGCATTCTGATGCTTTATTAAAATGACAAATCATCATTTATTAGTGCTGTTATGACATCTTTCACCAGTTTCCCCACAATCACACCTTGTTCTTAGCATGGATTGTATTAGATAAAGAAGCTGAGATCCTGATTATAATGACTGGGGATAGACAGATATATAGATAAATTGACCACCCTGGAGGGGAGCCATTAAGATATTGCCTCGTCCAATGGTATTAAGGCTGATGTGAGAGGGAGGTAGGCAGGCTGGGTGTGAAATGTTTCATCTCTCTCTGGCTCAGTGCTGGGGTTGTCACTGAGGGCATTGCTATGTCACCCGGTGAGGGTCCCTCCATGGACAGTTCTTGTGTGCATCCCAAATGGCACCCTATTCCCTGCGTAGTGCACTACTTTTGACCGGGGGAGCCAACCCTTCTCTGCTGACAGCAGTCCTGCCCAGCTCTCGACACACTCAAGTCTGCAATATGATTTGGGCCCCTCCATCCATCTGCACCCTCCACCCTCAACACCCAGGTCAATGATTACATTTTCAGTTAAGAGTCACTGAGCATCAATTTGGTTAATCCATAGAGGCCTCCATCAGGGGAGAGTCCCCATCTGTAACCCCCTGAGTGTGTGTGGGTGTGTGTGGTGGTGCGTGTGTGGGTGGGTGTGTCTGTGTGTGTGTGTGCATGCATGCTACATTAAACCTTTCCTCTGAGAATTCTAAACCATAATTGGCCTTAGAGTACATTTTCATTGCGTATTTTGCATTATTGCTTTGGCCATGTGGGACTAAAATACAAAAGTGTTGTATTGGGAATCTATACAGCCAAGGCATGCCATAATTAGTCCTCACATTAGGATATAGGGCTCTTGTCGAAAGTAGTGCACTAAATAGGGAATAGGGTGCCATTTGGGATGTAGAGGGAGTACAGATCACAGCCCTTTTATTGTTTGCCTATTATTCACACACACAAGACCACTCAGCCATTTAACCCTTTGTTTTAAGAACCAGAGGGAGTGTCAGACAGACAAACAATCATTAGGATGCTATTACTCTCCTAATTGTCCCCCACTGGGAGATGATGCTCACGTTGAACCTTTTAGAATAGAATCAACGGTCCAAGCTCGTCTTTGCATGTCAAGAAACTAACATCCACTGGCTTCTAATATCAACATCGGAGTGGATGAAGAGAGACGATGCTGCTGTTTCACTGCTACTCCCTCCATGTTTCAGTGGAGTAGCCTAACAGCCTAGGTTTACTGGCGGACTCTCCACAGTTGAACTTTGAGCACAACGAGAGGTTCCTCAGTGCGTCTCCACCACAGCAGCCAGCCCTACGACACTACGACCTCCTGTCTCACACCCCACTCCAGCATGCTGAGTTCCAGGCGCTCGCAGAGGGGGCCTCCCTCCACAGTGATGGCAAATAGACGGGGAGGGAGATTATGAAATTTGCTTAAGTGTGTTAATGGCCTGATTGCTGGATCCGGGCTGGATTTGCTGGAAGTTGATTGAATAGAGGTGCAGGTTTTCTCCACGCCCAGCAGAGCTCAGGGATTTGACGGCGCTCGCCAAGTCTGTTACACCAGAATTGATCTTAATTAGATCTGAAAGACCTGCCACAGCAGAATGGTCGCGGCGATTAAAATGAAAAACAGGAGAAATTACTGATCAAATTAATCATAATGTCGGGCTACAGCTGTAGGTCTGGTGTAATTTGCCAGTCCACTGAGTTACATCGGCCCCCGGCAGGGAGAGGCAGAAGAGGGAGAGAGAGGCTGCTACATACTGATCCGTGGCAGTGGGAGGCTTAGGCCAGCCCATCAACTCTCTCTAATTCCATTCGCTGAGTCCGGGCCCTCGTGACCCCTGTGCTCCATTCAGTGGAGCTAACATACTCACAGGCACACACACACAGACACAGGTTTGCATGCACACACACACACACACACACACACACACATTCTACCATATGTTATCACTCTCTTCAGCTCTTTCTTTTCACATTCTATTCCTTTCATTTCTGTTTGATTTGTTTCTCACATGTCCTTTCTCCACTTTCCTGTTCTTCTATAGAAACAAGAATTTAGAATGTCTCTTAAAGCAACCTGTCTGGTTGGTTAGGTACAATACTCAGTCTGCCTGAACCTTATCTGTTGTTTCTTGTGCGAGCGACATCTTCCAGAGGCTCATGAACAGTATCATTCGCCAGCCCTACAGTACCTCTTGTATTGGTCTGGGCTGTCCTGTCATATGCTGTGTGTGTGTGTGTTCACTTATAGCCCTTAACCTTGGCACAGTGTCTAGCGGTGTCTAGTTCTGTGGTTTCAGGGCTTACAGTATGTCCTGTCTCCATCCCTCTGTCAGCTTCCTGCCGTCTGCCTGGCCTCCCCCTGCAGTCCTCAGCTTTCCTCTTCTCTGTCCCTGTCAGAGCTCCACACTGGGCCTGTCCACTCTATTCCATCCCTCCATCCCACAGACTCGCTGGGGTAATTACTGCCCAGAGCCCTGCTCTCTCTCTCTATCTCCCTCCCCTCCCTCCTGTTCCAGCGCTCCACAATTTACCACCAAAACGTCTGTGGACATCTCTTTCTCTCCCTCTCTCTCCTTCCTTCTCTTCCCCAGTGCACCCCGACATCACAGGACCGCGGTGCATCAGACCCACAAGTGCTGCAATTACCTGGGCCCTTTCTCTCTCCCCTATCCTTTTCTCGCTCTTTCTTCTTCCTCCTCTCTTCTCTCCCCTCCTCGCCCGACTCCCCTTCGGCTCCCTCAGTAGTCCCTGACAATCCAGCTTCATTAAGAGCCCTCTCGTGAAAACCCATCGTCACCAAGGTCAGGCCCTGCCCACCACAACAGGCTTTCAGGGGCCTGGCTGTCTGCACTCTCTCCATCTCTTGCACTCCCTCCCTCCTTCTCCTCGGTCGGTCTCCAGCCCATCTCAACTGCTTTTGTCTCCAGCTGACGCCCCTTCAAAACACCCGTGTCACTGTCTTCCGCTGCAGCGCACTTTTGCCTATGTCAACCACTGTTAGAATCAGCACCCTTCAATTTGTTTCATTCCTCTTTTGGTGTGTTTTAAATGGCTCTTGCATATCGATTTAATTGATTTTCCAGATCAGGTACCCGCCTGCTCAATTTATTCATGCAGCCCCGGATAATTCCACAGTGTATTAAATGTAAATTAAGATGACATTCCACTAGCATGCTAAATGTACAACATGATTTCCATGCCCAATAGTTCTTAGTGTGATAGTATCATATCTAACAGGACTGATGTAAATCTATGCAATTGTCCTTTACCACTCAGAAATGTAATGAAAAAAAATACAGTGTTAGAGGTGAATTAAAAGACGTCATAGGTCTAATACAAACAGCACAGATATATGGTCATATCGCAGTAACTACTACTGAATTAAAATGCAGCATATTTTTCCATAAAGCACTGGATTCAACTCATTTGTTACTAGCGTGTTCTTTAAATTTAAAAAAAAAAGTGTGTAAATGAGCAGCTGGGGATAGATGTCTTAAGTGTTGTGCCGTCACTGCTGTCTAGTGCTAGCAGCAGGGCCTTGTCGGTAGTCAGGCTCCTCAGCAGCTCAAGTTGGGAGGAGGTGGAGGGAGGGAGTCTCATTAATGCACAGGAGAGCTGGCTCTTAAGAAGGCAGAAAATGGACGGACATAGCGACCTCAGCGCCACCACCACCATTTAGAAATACAAATGGGCACTGTGGACTGAAGCAGAAAATAAGACTGTTGTCCATCAAAAGACAGCGGCACATTTCTCATATTAATATTTATACAGCAGCATAGGTGGAGGGAGATGAGGGGAACAGCATGACAGCCTTACTGCTTTTATTTACTTCAAATTAGAGGGATTAGGCCCGAAGGAAATCTTTAGACTCAGGGCCAAATACATTTGAAGAAGTAAAAAAAAAAAAAAAACATATTTACTATATTTTCTGAAAGAATAATATGTTTTTCACTCCAGTCCATGGACAATTCCTGCACATTTTTTCTATTAGGGATGTAACAAGCAGGTATCCTTTATCAACTGCACTCTGTTGCTGTGTGGCTCTGCAAAGGCATTACTCCCCTATTTACTACTTCCCGTCTGTGTTTTGGCGCTTCTTCCTCTTCCCCAGCCTTTCTCTCCCACTGGGCAGGCAGAGAGCTGGGGAGAAGAGAGGAGGTAACCAACTCAGCCTAGTAGTGAGACTTGGTTCCCCGATCCACCTGCACTCACACTGGGGGCGACACGCATTAGATGCCCACAGGGGAGCCTTGGGGTTGGGAAGCCAAGCCAAGGCTCACTTAACAGTGGATACGGAATAGGGTTTCTTAAATTATGAGGCTAGGCCGTGACATTGAGTTCCCCCCTCCTCTTCCTCCTCCTCCTCCTCCTCCAGTGGGCTCCCAGACACAAGCTGCTGTCTAAGTGCTCCACTCCACCGAGGAGGCCAGTCCCCCTGCGGGGCACGATTCTCCTGTCTGTAATGTCTGATGCCCATTAGTGACCACAAGGCAAACAGCCATTCTGCACAGCAGCACTGACCTGCACCGCAAAAAGCACCCTCTTTTAAAGCAATGTTATTGCATTACTCTTATAGGCCAAGTCAAAAGTCCCCATTTCTGGTCAGTGCAAAATATGACCAGAAAGTGTGTTATTTGCATGTTATGTTAGGGTCACTCGATAGCTACACTCTAAATGCTGATACACCATTGGAAATAAGGAAATGGAAGTATAGGCTCCATCTTATATTCATCCATGTTGGGGGGGATCTTTGGCCTCATTTGATTAGCGGAGTGAAACTGATGTTGATGCTTCTGTGAATGGACCACAATACAAAACCAATAGATTTAGTTCACTTTAGCAGCTTCTCAAAAAGCACGGCCTCGGGAGTTAAACAAGCAGATTATCAATACACAAAGTCTGTAAATGTCATCAATTCATCTCACCACTTAATGCTGATATACGTTGTGTGTGCGTGCGTGTGTGTGCACGTGTGTGTACGTGTGTGTGTGTGTTTGCACATGTGTGTGTTGTGTGAGCGGTGGGGTTTATCGATCATGGGTGACTACGTCTCGGCCACAGTGCCCCTCTCTTGTGATTCATCTCTGGAGTCAATGACACATGACAGGCCTCCCCCTCGACCTCCCTCGTTTCTCTTCATTATAAGCCGTATTTTGGGACACCACAGTAAAGAGTAATCATTTACCTTTATTGTGTTTATAAGGCCGGAGCACGGATGACCCTTTCTATATTGAATTGAGGACATGGAAAGATCACCGGTCATTGATTAGGAGGATATTAAAGTAATTCAAATGCTATATTTATATGTCAAACAACAGCAATTTGAAAAGAGACGGCATTTCCCCTCAGGTCATGAAAAATGGTCAATATATTTTGTTTAGGTGATTGTTGTTCCTTAACCTTTTTAACATAAATTGTTAAACACACACCCAAAATAATTGAATCAATCTCTTGGGGTAGTTTCCTGGACACAGGTTAAACTTGGTCCTAGACTGAAAAGCACTTCCTATGAATAATCTCTATTGAGCCGGCTTTCTAGTCTAGGACTATGCTTAATCTGTGTCTGAGAAACCAGCCCCTAATTCTATACCATGCGATACTCTAATGTTGTCATTCTGTGCATTGTTTTCACCCGATGTTTAATTTTCCTCTTACTACTGTAGTAAACTGAGAAGTAGCACATACCAGGAATACAATGCATCCACTTCACACTCTCAGCCAGAGTAATACTCTCTCTGCTATTTTAGGAAACGTAGCTTGAGAAAAAGGGCATGTTTCTCAACTTTACAACTGTATACAAACTGGACCAAATGTGTCACTTCGTAAAATCGCAATGGTCAGCTCTTTTCCACGAATGGTACTTCATCATATAGACAGTTGCCGTAAATTCAACAAATATTATGGATTATTAAGCAGAGAGAAATGAGAATAAAAGGGATTTTATAAAAGGTACCTTTTTTAGCCACACAGTCGGTGGCCCCTCTGACCAGAGGAAATGTACTGTTCTGCTGATGGATGACTATAGAACCCAGCATGAACTCTCAAGCCCCACAATTATCAACGAATGGGCGAGAACAGATTTCATGTAATGATTCAAGCCGCTGTTAATTTCACATGAGGCTAATGAGTGAGAGGATTGACGGCCACTATCCTGCACTCAATTATCCCTTTATAGTTAGCACGAACGTTTTCAGGACTCTGCTCTTCCTTCATTAGCATTTAGCCTCATTAAATTCATTAAATATAGCCATTCTCCCACCACTAAGGATGTCTATTTCCTGGAGTTAATGCATTTTATTTTATCAGCCCCCCCACCCCTCCACTGTTAACTAACTGTCAGATCGCTAGGCTATGATGACATCACTCCATTAGCACGCACCACTCCCACCCATCTCAGGCCCACTGCCATTAGAATGGTTACGGATGTTCTGGTGTTCTACTGTCATGGCATTTTCTGTCCCTTATGTTCTTTTTGCCTTTCTGTCTTTCTCGTCCCTCATCCTCAATGTTCAATGTCCTTTCGAATGTTAATTTGGGACAATGGCCAATAAGTACAGTGGCAACAGAGGTCCATCAGTGACCCAGACTGCGCTCTGAGGACCCAGAGTGGAGGAGCTGTGTGTGAGGCTGCCCCCCCCCAAGCCATTTCAGCCAACCCTGGGACTAGAGGTGTTTGGGAGGGCCTAATGGCCTTTTGATGTACAGTAGCGGATGTGAGGGCAAGGAGGAGCCAGGGAGGGAGCTGTTTGGGGAAGCTAGGACGAGCAGAGGACTGGCAAGGCACTGACAGGCAGAGAGCGTGTTTTCTCATGTCACAGCTGATTACATTCACTCAGGAGTGGGAAAAGAAGAGATGGATGGAGGGATGTGAGAGGTGGGCCCGAGAAAACAGGAGCGAGGGAGGGGAAATGTACAGTGTGTGTTTTTCCCTCTTGAGATAGACTCTCGTTGCTCTCATCCAGAAGCAAAAACTCTATCGATTGTACATTTTCCCTGTTTGGTTAACTTTTGCCACACTTTTGGCTGAGTGATAACGAGCATGACAGGAAGAATTAAGATGGATGGGCCGCTTTATCAGATGGGCTTCTTGCATCTGGCTACATTCAAGAGCATTACTTTGCCAGGCTTCCTTTCACTGCGATCATCCTCATTTTCACGTGAGGACCCTCTCAGGCAAGCTGAAGTACATTCTATTCCATAATGGTCAGATATACTGTGCCCTTATGTACAGAATCATTTGTCCATTACACATGCTGTGTATGTAGGTCTACTAGAGAAAGTATTTTCATCCTACAGTAATTGTCTACTCTGAGCTAAATTCTCCCTGATAAGCGCCTTCTAAGGAGCTGAGAGAATTATTATGGATGTTGTTCAAAGCTCATTGATAATGATAGAACACTATGTTTTCCTTTCCAGTACATATGGCTGCAAAACAAACAAAATGGTGGTTTGTTAAATTATTGTGACTTTTGGGGGGGCGCGACATATCAAAACATTTGAGCGCTGCATGCATCAAGCCTGTCGAAACTCCCCTGAGATGCTTCCCTTTTTGTTGTCTGACCTGGGTTGATACCCATTACCTCTGCTCTTCTCTGTTCCATTGTGTCTGACGGAAAAACGGTTCACTTTCAAACAGGCACATAAGAAGAGCCAGCCCAGAATAAACTCCAGTTAGTTTGAGTCACACACATTTACGTTTCCAGTGGTCTGTTCACGCTCACAGAGACCATCTTTATCCTATTCCAGAGATTGCACGGGTTACTGCACCAGGTGACCCTCATGGTCAACGGGTTACTGCACCAGGTGACCCACATGGTCAATGGGTTACTGCACCAGGTGACCCTCATGGTCAACGGCTTACTGCACCAGGTGACCCACATGGTCAACGGGTTACTGCACCAGGCGACCCTTATGGTCAACGGGTTACTGCACCAGGTGACCCACATGGTCAACGGGTTACTGCACCAGTTGACCCACATGGTCAACGGGTTACTGCACCAGGTGACCCACATGGTCAACGGGTTACTGCACCAGGTGACCCACATGGTCAACGGGTTACTGCACCAGGTGACCCTCATGGACAACGGGTTACTAAACAGTGACTGTAACAGAGTTGACATGTACCGTCCTCATTTTACCCATAGTGCAAAATATGTATTTGTAACAATTTGGCTGCTTTATCAAAGAATGATATCTACATTGAAGCAAGGACCTTCTTTTTGTACCAACTGACTCCATGGGCTGTACAGTATGTATTCAGTTAGGGTGATGAATAAGGCTTATGGGGAGTGATGACAAGTAGATGTGACGAGAAACATCTGTGGCTTGTGGTCCTGTGATGATGACATACTGATGTTTCAATATAATAATATAATATTTGTCCTACAGTATACCTGACTGGTGACTCCACAATATATATTTATCCAATTATTTGATGTCATTGTCAGATTCCTGCGGCTCTTGGTTGTGGGTTATTGGCACGATTCGGCCCTAGCGAACGGCTAGTGAGATCCATACCACTAAGACTCCATAACCACCCTATTGATGGGAGAATGAAAAGGCTGGTACACAATGGTTTATATGGCGGCCTTGTAAATAGGAAGATCACTGTTTATCTCCTGCAACACATGCAATCAACACAAATGCTGGGCCACGTCTGTCATTTTCTGCCTCCTATAACGCTGTTGAGAGGAGGCACTGTGGCGGAAAATCACCTGTTTAGATGTCCAACACTGCTATCCCCCTTCTTATGCCTAGTTCTCCCTCACGCCACTACCCATATCACCCAATTCAAGACCCGAGGCTAGAGCCCAGTCGATTATCTCTTTTTTACCTGGATTTACCAGAATAATAGCCTCCGAATAGCAGAGGAATAGCAAACACAATGATACTACCACCAACATATTCAGTTGGGCACGTATAGCTACACAAGGAAATAGCACTGAAGTATCAACACACGCACACACCGATACCATTATCTGTGTACTGATCCAGACCTCTCCAGCTCCACATGAGGCCTGGCTCTGCTCCGCTCTGCTAGCTGTAGTGTAGGCGCCCCTCTCTACATCCTCCTTCTCTCCACTGTGCCTCTATCAGGCTAGCACATCACCCCGTGGTATTACCAAATACACATCATTAACCCAGTTAAATAAGGAAACCCCCTTTGTCAGACCAGCGCATCGCTTGACATAACCAAATCACCTAAGGGCACGATGTTTAAACGACCATGACCAAATCCCTCTATGCCTCACCTGGACTCCACCATTGTATCACCTCTCACTCACACAAATCCTCTCCCCCTCAGCAGAGAGCAGAGAGAGAGCGCAGCTCTGCTCAGAAATGAAGGGAGGATTATCTGTTAATGCAATCCCTTACTGACTGATATCACCAGCCGACCCTTCCTGCCACTTTCGCACCGATACATGTATTTATTTGAAGATTTGGCCCGGATAAGACCCTCTGAAATCCAGCACCGTGGTCATAAAGCAGGATGAGGGTGTCTGGCTGGCTCTCTCCACCCCCCTCCCACCAGGACAGATATAGAGGCCAACCTGGCTCCTCATTACACTCATCCTTTATTTCTGTCTAAAATGTCACTATGTGAACATATTGCATCACGGGAGAGAAATGTATATCTCAATGTCACTATTACAATAATAGCAGGCTAAACCCGTACTGTCATAGTGACACTACAAGCTTTGTCATAGAGAAGAGTTTAAACAGTCTTTCCACACACTACCATTTTGTCTAGATACCAATTCCACTCCAAATACTTTTTGGCATGAAGGAATCTTGCCATTCCATGGGCTAGCCAGGTTTGATTTTGTTATTGTTTTACTTTCTCCTGATTCCATGAGATGTCAAAGTAAACAAACTATTGCTATCTCTACTGACATCAACTTCAATATGATCTAAAATGAACAAGATACGTTTAGAAGGTTAGAAGTCCGTATATCATCGCAAAAAAAATGTCTATTTAAAATTACACGAGTCCTTTAGGGCATCCATTTCATGGGAGAGTGACGTGTTTTCAAAACAATTACTGTATGACAAGTAATGAAATACATGCTTCCTCTTCTGTTCTGTTTCGCTGGCCTTTACAATAATACTACCCTGACTAGAGCAAATTGATTGTAAGTTACAAGCCTCCCCTTACGGAAAAAACACATGATTTCACATGCAGAAACTCACATGATTTAACATGTAAAATGTCCACATTTTGCACGTGTAAAATGTCATTTCACATGAAATTTGACATGTAAAATCATGTGAAACCATGTGGTTTTGGAACACCACATATGATGATACTTCACATAAAGCTTCACATGTGGATATTTTTCACATGATATTTCACAGGTGATGCCCTGCAAACAAAAACTCTGTGTTTTCAACGTACATATTTAAAATACATGGTTTCAGTGTGTATGTTTATTTATACAGTAATTATTACTCAATCCCTCACCTGGGATTTCAACACGACATTCCAATCTTCACTACGCAACCATGTCTGTGTCAATAACTGATTTCACCTGTATTCCTGCACTTTGGAAAAACAATTTTATTTATCATAGGGATTCAGTAGTATCATTAAATCTGAATAATATGACCCACCAACATTGGACATTAAATAAGTCAATGAAATCAATGACAGAATAATCCGATGAATTGATAACTAAAAGAGCAATGCAGATGGCACTCTTTTGCTAAGTGCAGCGATGTAAATCAAATCAAATCAAATTGTATTTGTCACACACACGGTTAGCAGATGTTAATGCGAGTGTAGCGAAATGCTTGTGCTTCTAGTTCCGACAATGCAGTAATGACCAACGAGTAATCTAACCTAATAATTCCAAAACTACTACCTTATACACACAAGTGTAAAGGGTTAAAGAATATGTACATAAAAATATATGAATGAGTGATGGTACAGAACGGCATAGGCAAGATGCAGTAGACAGTATCGAGTACAGTATATACATATGAGATGAGTAATGTAGGGTATGTAAACAAAGTGGCAAATTTTAAAGTGGCTAGTGATACATGTATTACATAAAGATGTGGCGCAGCAGATATATCAGCAGACCCCAAATACAGAGGTTGCTAGTTCAAATCCCAGTTGAGGTCATCTTGAAAAGTCAGCACTAAATGATCATGTCAAATGTAACTATATTGATTAAAAAAAGATGTTTACACTATTTTAGCTGAACAGTGTACCACCTACCTTCAAATCCCATAGAATGTCTTTACTTCCCTTTTCACATATTGAGCTGTCAAAAGAGACACGAGGTCAGTTGTTCACATGTATTAAGTTTAGAGTTCACATGTTAGCACCATCTTTTCTCATGTGAGGAGTATAACATGTGTTCATGTTCACGAAATGTGCAGATTGACGTGTGAAAAACGTTTACATGTGGAAGTAGAATTAGCATTTCAGTTTCATGGTATGTATCACTTGTTGAAATTTCACATCCCCATGTTGTCACATTTGTTTCACGAGGTGATGCTTCCACACGTGCTCAATGTTTTCACATATGTAGTTTCATGTTATCGCATGTTTCTTTTAGCTGTTGCCACATGTTAACGCATTAACGACAGTGCTACAATGTGATCACGTGAAGAAGTGTGTGATTTCTTTCACAAGGGTCTCTTGGAACAAGAGCACGGAAAAACAAATACAATTGTCAAAAGTTAGTGCTTATGTTTGATCATTTTGAGACAATGTCAATTAGCCAATGACGAGTAAAAGCTTGAATGAGATTCTCAAATGCACTTCACCCCTGTGAAGGGTGAATTTCTTCTTAACGTTAAAGACTGAAGTTGGTCAAAAAGACGAACGGGGGTTGGGCATTTAAAGAAACTGGATGACTTTCAGACTAGGGGACCCAATATCAATCATGGCCAGTTTGAGGCCACCAACATGAAATATGATTTCATAAGAAAAATGCAGTGTCATTCTTTAATGTGCTTAACCTTTACTGTCAATGAAAAAGTATTGATCGTTCTGTGGCATTTTTTCATCATTTGATTTCAGAAGGCGTAATAATATAGTGGTTGGGGTACCATAAAAGATGAATGGCAACTGAATGGTCTCAGCTTAACAAAGCTCAGGTCCCCACAGAATGATTTAGCCGGTGGGCCGAAGCACCATATCTGCTTTAGTTTTCAAGATAATCGATCCTTGGTGAGGTGGAGCGTTTTTTTTTCTTCTTCATATAAGCTACATTTATTTTTTCTAAACACATTTCCGTTTGTTGGCCATCTCTATTCTCGATTTTTATTTATTTTTATAATTATTTTTAAGTTGGTTAGCTGGTCAAACAAATGCTGCCAAGTACTATAACAGTAAACCAATCAAAACCTGGGTACCATCTCTGCTAATTGCGTCTGCCAATTACATTTACATTTAACATTTAAGTCATTTAGCAGACGCTCTTATCCAGAGCGACTTACAAATTGGTGAATTCACCTTCTGACATCCAGTGGAACAGCCACTTTACAATAGTGCATCTAAGTCATTAAGGGGGGGGGGTGAGAAGGATTACTTATCCTATCCTAGGTATTCCTTGAAGAGGTGGGGTTTCAGGTGTCTCCGGAAGGTGGTGATTGACTCCGCTGTCCTGGCGTCGTGAGGGAGTTTGTTCCACCATTGGGGGGCCAGAGCAGCGAACAGTTTTGACTGGGCTGAGCGGGAACTGTACTTCCTCAATGGTAGGGAGGCGAGCAGGCCAGAGGTGGATGAACGCAGTGCCCTTGCTTGGGTGTAGGGCCTGATCAGAGCCTGGAGGTACTGCGGTGCCGTTCCCCTCACAGCTCCGTAGGCAAGCACCATGGTCTTGTAGCGGATGCGAGCTTCAACTGGAAGCCAGTGGAGAGAGCGGAGGAGCGGGGTGACGTGAGAGAACTTGGGAAGGTTGAACACCAGACGGGCTGCGGCGTTCTGGATGAGTTGTAGGGGTTTAATGGCACAGGCAGGGAGCCCAGCCAACAGCGAGTTGCAGTAATCCAGACGGGAGATGACAAGTGCCTGGATTAGGACCTGCGCCGCTTCCTGTGTGAGGCAGGGTCGTACTCTGCGGATGTTGTAGAGCATGAACCTACAGGAACGGGCCACCGCCATGATGTTGGTTGAGAACGACAGGGTGTTGTCCAGGATCACGCCAAGGTTCTTAGCGCTCTGGGAGGAGGACACAATGGAGTTGTCAACCGTGATGGCGAGGTCATGGAACGGGCAGTCCTTCCCCGGGAGGAAGAGCAGCTCCGTCTTGCCGAGGTTCAGCTTGAGGTGGTGATCCGTCATCCACACTGATATGTCTGCCAGACATGCAGAGATGCGATTCGCCACCTGGTCATCAGAAGGGGGAAAGGAGAAGATTAATTGTGTGTCGTCTGCATAGCAATGATAGGAGAGACCATGTGAGGTTATGACAGAGCCAAGTGACTTGGTGTATAGCGAGAATAGGAGAGGGCCTAGAACAGAGCCCTGGGGGACACCAGTGGTGAGAGCGCGTGGCGAGGAGACAGATTCTCGCCACGCCACCTGGTAGGAGCGACCTGTCAGGTAGGACGCAATCAAGCGTGGGCCGCGCCGGAGATGCCCAACTCGGAGAGGGTGGAGAGGAGGATCTGATGGTTCATAGTATCGAAGGCAGCCGATAGGTCTAGAAGGATGAGAGCAGAGGAGAGAGAGTTAGCTTTAGCAGTGCGGAGCGCCTCCGTGATGCAGAGAAGAGCAGTCTCAGTTGAATGACTAGTCTTGAAACCTGACTGATTTGGATCAAGAAGGTCATTCTGAGAGAGATAGAGGGAGAGCTGGCCAAGGACGGCACGTTCAAGAGTTTTGGAGAGAAAAGAAAGAAGGGATACTGGTCTGTAGTTGTTGACATCGGAGGGATCGAGTGTAGGTTTCTTCAGAAGGGGTGCAACTCTCGCTCTCTTGAAGACGGAAGGGACGTAGCCGGCGGTCAGGGATGAGTTGATGAGCGAGGTGAGGTAAGGGAGAAGGTCCCCGGAAATGGTCTGGAGGAGAGAGGAGGGGATAGGGTCGAGCGGGCAGGTTGTTGGGCGGCCGGCCGTCACAAGAAGCGAGATTTCATCTGGAGAGAGAGGGGAGAAAGAGGTCAGAGCACAGGGTAGGGCAGTGTGAGCAGAACCAGCGGTGTCGTTTGACTTAGCAAACGAGGATCGGATGTCGTCGACCTTCTTTTCAAAATGGTTGACGAAGTCATCTGCAGAGAGGGAGGAGGGGGGGAGGGGGAGGAGGATTCAGAAGGGAGGAGAAGGTGGCAAAGAGCTTCCTAGGGTTAGAGGCAGATGCTTGGAATTTAGAGTGGTAGAAAGTGGCTTTAGCAGCAGAGACAGAGGAGGAAAATGTAGAGAGGAGGGAGTGAAAGGATGCCAGGTCCGCAGGGAGGCGAGTTTTCCTCCATTTCCGCTCGGCTGCCCGGAGCTCTGTTCTGTGAGCTCGCAATGAGTCATCGAGCCACGGAGCGGGAGGGGAGGACCGAGCCGGCCTGGAGGATAGGGGACATAGAGAGTCAAAGGATGCAGAAAGGGAAGAGAGGAGGGTTGAGGAGGCAGAGTCAGGAGAAAGGTTGGAGAAGGTATGAGCAGAGGGAAGAGATGAAAGGATGGAAGAGGAAAGAGTAGCGGGGGAGAGAGAGCGAAGGTTGGGACGGCGCGATACCATCCGAGTAGGGGCAGTGTGGGAAGTGTTGGATGAGAGCGAGAGGGAAAAGGATACAAGGTAGTGGTCGGAGACTTGGAGGGGAGTTGCAGTGAGGTTAGTGGAAGAACAGCATCTAGTAAAGATGAGGTCGGCGTATTGCCTGCCTTGTGAGTAGGGGGAAGGTGAGAGGGTGAGGTCAAAGAGGAGAGGAGTGGAAAGAAGGAGGCAGAGAGGAATGAGTCAAAGGTAGACGTGGGGAGGTTAAAGTCGCCCAGGACTGTGAGAGGTGAGCCGTCCTCAGGAAAGGAGCTTATCAAGGCATCAAGCTCATTGATGAACTCTCCGAGGGAACCTGGAGGGCGATAAATGATAAGAATGTTAAGCTTGAAAGGGCTGGTAACTGTGACAGCATGGAATTCAAAGGAGGCGATAGATAGATGGGTAAGGGGAGAGAGAGAGAATGACCACTTGGGAGAGATGAGGATCCCGGTGCCACCACCCCGCTGACCAGAAGCTCTCGGGGTGTGCGAGAACACGTGGGCGGACGAAGAGAGAGCAGTAGGAGTAGCAGTGTTATCTGTGGTGATCCATGTTTCCGTCAGTGCCAGGAAGTCGAGGGACTGGAGGGAGGCATAGGCTGAGATGAACTCTGCCTTGTTGGCCGCAGATCGGCAGTTCCAGAGGCTACCGGAGACCAGGAACTCCACGTGGGTCGTGCGCGCTGGGACCACCAGATTAGGGTGGCCGCGGCCACGCGGTGTGGAGCGTTTGTATGGTCTGTGCAGAGAGGAGAGAACAGGGATAGATAGACACATAGTTAACAGGGTACAGAAGAGGCTACGCTAATGCAAAGGAGATTGGAATGACAAGTGGACTACACGTCTCGAATGTTCAGAAAGTTAAGCTTACGTAGCAAGAATCTTATTGACTAAAATGATTGAAATGAAACAGTACTGCTGGAGTAGGCTAGCTGGTAGTGGCTGCGATGTTGACACTACACTAATCAAGTCGTTCCGTCGAGTGTAATAGTGTAATCATGTTCTCTGTTACAAAAAAAGTAAACACAGCTGATGCCAACTCAAGGTGGAAGGAGAGAGGGGGAGTCCGGGAGTCGGAAATGGCGGCGAGTAGTGTGGAAATGGAGGAAATTGAGGAAAAGTTGGTAAAGCAACAGCTGTGCTGGAACGCGAACAATATGGGTGTCAGTTCTGGGTGGGAGGATGAGGGTCAAGGACTGGAATGGTCGGTAGTTGAAAGTCATAGGAAGAAGAGAGATCATGATACAGAAAGCAGTGGAGCATTTAGTAAAGCAAACATAAAAAGGGCCAAAGTAGGAAGCAAGAGTAATGATGTGTTTGAGTGGAAAGTGGTGATGGTGTTTGATGAGACCACAGGGCCTCACCTACACCCTATCCAACTAACTTATGCCATGGAGAAAGAGGTAGGTGAAGTGAAATTAGCTCAGTACATTGGAAAAAGGGAGATTGTTAATATTTTGTGGTAGACAGGCTCAGCATGAGAAGATTCTGAAAATAAAAAACGCTTAATGGGAAGAAGATTAAAAGCCATGTCCCTGGTGCTTATGCTATTTTCCCCAGTGTATTGATCCCTGTGTTTCCTGTCTCTCTGTGCCAGTTCGTCTTTTATGTTTCCAAGTCAGCTAGCCTTTTTGCCATTCTCCAGCTTTTTGCATTCTCCTTTTTCTAGTCCTCCCAGTTTTGACCCTTGCCTGTTGCTGAACTTTGTACCCGCCTGCCTGACCATTCTGCCTGCCTTGACCACGAGCCTGTCTGCCACTCTGTACCTCCTGGACTCTGATCTGGTTTTGACCTTTTTGCCTGTCCACGACCATTCTCTTGCCTACCCCTTTGGATTAATAAACATTGTAAGACTCCAACCATCTGCCTCCTGTGTTTGCATCTGGGTCTCGCCTCGTGCCTTGATACAGAAGTATATGAAAGATATTGCGCATCCACTATACATTGAAGTTATCTACCCATATTGGTTTTTACATGGTTATCCTTTTGTCTATGCATTCTCTATGTGCTATTAGGATGTTCAATTGTTTCACCAGGCCTCAATTGTTTGAACATTAGCCCCCTCATAACATTATTGCCCACCAGCAATAAGCCAGTCGCAGCTTAAGAAGTGTTTCTATTATTTCTCTATTCTGTTGAGTAATTGGACAGTCTCCTCAGTCGGCCTGCTCTTCGATCTACTTACTCAACCTAATAAGGCTCTGCTCTGCTGCACTACAACAAAATCAGCAGTGCATTTTCAGGCCTAATAAGAGGTTAGCTTGATTTATATGGGTAATCTCATGCTCCTTCTTGGCTGGAGCTCCACAGGCTCTGCCCACACGGAGACCTCCTCTACAACCGCTTGGCCAGTCCACCGGTTCCAGATAAGTCCATTATAGCTGGGGTAAAGACGGTCATTTTTTAACCCTCGAGATGAGCGGTGCGGCAGCGGGGTAGTTCAGAGTGGGAGGTGTTGAAGTGGTGGTGCATGGCCACCGTGGCTCCTTCTATTGTTAGAGCTAGATGGTCTGGGGCTGCCTGGCCCCTGTAGAGATGGTGCTGGACCCTGGGGGCCACAGGAAGCACTTAGACTGGTAAAATTGCCACTTATTCACCAGCCCACCCCAAGCTTTCATCTGGGCCCTGGAGCACACACCTCTAGGGCCTGGATGATGGACTACTGTACATATAGACATCACAGTACGACTGTCGTTAGGAACAAAGCATTGGCACTCTATTTTCTCAAGCTACTTCACTTTCTTCATCCTGTACTCGCTCTCCCATGTTTGTGTATGCTAACATTTCAAGAATACCAAAAAACCTTATTTGCTACTGATCAAACAGCATAACTTATTATATTTGACCTCTAATGGTGGATTGTGTACCTTCAGTTGAACCCTCTGGCCAGCCAGGCAGCGGTGGCGGCGGCGGCTGCTGCAGCTATGGGCTCCATCGCCGGGTCCCAGGTCTTTGGCAACGCCCTCTCCAACCTGCAAGCTGGAGTCACGGGTCAGCTGGTCACCAATGCACAAGGACAGGTGAGTGTCCACTCATAACACCACTTATAACACAAAAAAGTGATGTCTATCAGGTTTCAACTTTTCATAAGACATGTCTGGAATGAAAGCCAAGTGGAAGATCACGTCCCACAATGGTGGTTACCGTTACAGTACATTACCATGCTGTTCAGTGCTACAATAAACACTTTTCACTAACTAAATACATGCAAACAGAACTCCAAAGACTGGACGGCCTCAATATTCCGTTTTCTTATGTAGCAATGTTGTTTGGGGGGGGTTATTTATTTATTTATCAGCCCCGTTCAGACATACTGTCATATGTTAAGCTTTTTGGCAATAAACAAAGCCCTTCTTCCTCTTATCCGCATGTGCCGGTCACCGTAAAATGCTGACCGTGTCATATTTACAGGGTGGCTGCAGAATTGTTCCATCAGTAGCCAGTGGCTTAAACGATGACGCTTGTCAGAGTGGGGCCCTATCTAATGAATCATCTTATTGCAGGTGCACACAGCACATATTCAAGAAAGATCATATGGACAATGTGCCCTTTCACGCCAGCCAGTTATTTACCTTAACCCCCATTTCATCCCTCTCTCGGTGCACTCCTCCCGCTATCCTGTTGATCGCTAACTTAAAACCACTGCCTGACGAATGCCTTAGACGTTGGCTCTCATAGTTTTATGATAAGACAGACCGTATTCCATGTTTGTTGTGTAGGAAGTCTGTAAGGCGTAAAAGTTGCGTACAGGGGAGTTTTTCTCAATATGCTCATAACTAAGCGATGCACATATTGCAGGCTACTTATAATTGTGTCAAAAATGTGTTTCTCAAGAGTGTATATGTTCTTCTTCTGATAAGCTGTAGACCACACTATCTACCTAGCTGTCTACATACCACCACAGTCCAATGCTGGCACTAAGACCGCACTCAATGAGCTGTATTCCGCCATAAACAAACAGGAAAACACTCATCCAGAGGCGGCACTCCAAGTGGCTGGGGACTTTAATGCAGGGAAACTTAAATCAGTTTTACATAATCTCTATCATCATGTTAAATGTGCAACCAGAGGGGAAAAAACTCTAGACCACCTTTACTCCACACACAGAGACCCGTACAAAGCTCTCCCTCACCCTCCATTTGGCAAATCTAACCATAATTCTATGCTCCTGATTCCTGCTTACAAGCAAATATTAAAGCAGGAAGCACCAGTGACTCGGCCTATAAAAAGATGGTGATGAAGCAGATGCTATGCTACAGGACTGTTTTGCTAGCACAGTCTGGAATATGTTCCAGGATTCTTTAGATGGCATTATGGAGTACACCACATCAGTCAATGGCTTCATCAATAAGTGCATCGATGACGTCCTCCCCACTGTGACTGTAAGTACATATCACAACCAGAAGCCATGGATTACAGGCAACATCCACACTGAGCTAAAGGGTAGAGATGCCGCTTTCAAGGGACGGGACTCTAACCCGGAAGCTTATAAGAAATCCCGCTATGCCCTCCAACGAACCATCAAACAGGCAAAGCTTCAATACAGAACTAAGATCGAATTGTACTACACCGGCTCCGACGCTCGTCGGATGTGGCAGGGCTTGCAAACTATTACAGACTACAAAGGGAAGCACAGTCAAGTACTGCCCAGTGACACGAGCCTACCAGACGAGCTAAATGACTTCTACTCTTTGCTCGCTTCGAGGCAAGTAACACTGAAAAATGCACGAGAGCATCAGCTGTTCCGAACGACTGTGTGATCACGCTCTCCGTAGCAGATGTGAGTAAGACCTTTAAACAGGTCAACATTCACAAGGCCGAGCATGCGCTGACCAACTGGCAAGTGTCTTCACTGACATTTTCAACCTCTCCCTGTCTGAGTCTGTAATACCAACATGTTTGAAGCAGACCACCATAGTCCCTGTGCTCAAGAACACTAAGGTAACCTGCCTAAATGACTACCAACCAGTAACACTCACGTCTGTAGCTTTGAAAGGCTGGTCATGGCTCACATCAACACCATTATCCCAGAAACCCTAGACCAATTCCCTTTGAATACCGCCCCAACAGATCCACAGATCATGCCATCTCTATTGCACACCACATTGCCCTTTCCCACCTGGACAAGAGGAACACCCATGTGAGAATGCTATTCATAGACTACAGCTGAGTGTTCAACACCATTGTGCCCTCAAAGCTTATCACTAAGCTAAGGACCCTGGGACTAAACACCTCCCTCTGCAACTGGATCCTGGACTTCCTGACGGGCCGCCCCCAGGTGGTAAGGGTAAGTAACAACACATCCCCCACTCTGATCCTCAACACGGGGACCCCTCAGGGGTGTGTGCTCAGTCCCCTCCTGTACTCCCTATTCACTCATGACTGCATGGCCAGGCACAACTCCATCAAGAGGCGACTCTGGGATGCTGGCCTTCTAGGCAGAGTTCCTCTGTCCAGTGTCTGTGTTCTTTTGCCCCTCTTAATCTTTTCTTTTTATTGTCCAGTCTGAGATGTGGCCTTTTCTTTGCAACTCTGCCGAGAATGCCAGAATCCAGGAGTCGCCTCTTCACTGTTGACGTTGAGACTGGTGTTTTGCGGGTACTATTTAATAATGAAGCAGCCAGTTGAGGACTTGTGATGCGTCTGTTTCTCAAACTAGACACTCTAATGTATTTGTCCTCTTCCTCAGTTGTGCACTTGGGCCTCCCACTCCTCTTTCTATTCTGGTCAGAGCCAGTTTGCACTGTTTTGTGAAGGGAGTATGTAACGATGTGCGGTGAGAGTCGAGAAGCAAGCACAGGGAGTGATTTTTTTTATTTCACCTTTATTTAACCAGGTAAGCTAGTTGCTCATTTGCAACTGCGACCTGGACAAGATAAAGCATAGCAGTGTGAACAGACAACACAGAGTTACACATGGAGTAAACAATTAACAAGTCAATAACACAGTAGAAAAAAGAGAGTCTATATACATTGTGTGCAAAAGGCATGAGGAGGTAGGCGAATAATTACAATTTTGCAGATTAACACTGGAGTGATAAATGATCAGATGGTCATGTACAGGTAGAGATATTGGTGTGCAAAAGAGCAGAAAAGTAAATAAATATAAACAGTATGGGGATGAGGTAAGTAAAATTAGGTGGGCTATTTACCGATAGACTATGTCAATTGTATTTGTAGACTTTTGACAATTGTATTTGTTTTTCCTGCTCAGATAGCAGATGTTTGAAGTTGGTGAGGGAGATAAAAGTCTCCAACTTCAGCGATTTTTGCAATTCGTTCCAGTCACAGGCAGCAGAGAACTGGAACGAAAGGCGGCCAAATGAGGTGTTGGCTTTAGAGATGATCCGTGAGATACACCTGCTGGAGCGCGTGCTATGGGTGGGTGTTGCCATCGTGACCAGTGAACTGATATAAGGCGGAGCTTTACCTAGCATGGACTTGTAGATGACCTGGAGCCAGTGGGTCTGGCGACGAATATGTAGCGAGGGCCAGCCGACTAGATACATACAGGTCGCAGTGGTGGGTGGTATAAGGTGCTTTAGTAACAAAACGGATGGCACTGTGATAAACTGCATCCAGTTTACTAGCGTTTAAGAGCAGTTGGAGGAGTGTTGTATGGCATTGAAGCTCGTTTGGAGGTTCGATAGCACAGTGTCCAAGGACGGGCCAGAAGTATACAGAATGGTGTCGTCTGCGTAGAGGTGGATCAGGGAATCGCCCGCAGCAAGAGCAACATCATTGATATATACAGAGAAAAGAGTCGGCCCGAGAATTGAACCCTGTGGCACCCCCATAGAAACTGCCAGAGGACCAGACAGCATGCCCTCCGATTTGACACACTGAACTCTGTCTGCAAAGCAGTCATCAGAAAAACCAAGGTTACTGAGTCTAATATAAGAATATGGTAAGAATATGGTGATTGACAAGAGTCGAAAGCCTTGGCAAGGTCAATGAAGACGGCTGCACAGTACTGTCTTTTATCGATGGCGGTTATGATATCGTTTAGTAACTTGAGCGTGGCTGAGATGCACCCGTGACCGGCTCGGAAACCAGATTGCACAGCGGAGAAGGTATGGTGGGATTCGAGATGGTCAGTGACCTGTTTGTTGACTTGGCTTTCGAAGACCTTAGATAGGCAGGGCAGGCTGGATATAGGTCTGTAACAGTTTGGGTCCAGGGTGTCTCCCCCTTTGAAGAGGGAGACATGAAACAGAAACAAGGAAGCAACAAAAGGGAGTGACATATATAGGGAAGGTAATCTGGGAAGTGATGGAGTCCAGGTGTCTGATGACACGCAGGTGCGCATAACGATGTTGACAGGTGTGCGCCATAATGAGCAGCCTGGTGACCTAGAGGCCGAAGAGGGAGCATACGTGACAGAGTAGTACACAGCGTTGTACGAGATCTTAATTTTTTGGGTAATTTCTCGCATGGAATAGCCTTCATTTCTCAGAACAAGAATAGACTGACTGAGTTTTCAAAAGAATGTTCTTTGTTTCTGGCCATTTTAAGCCTGTAATTGAACCCACAAATGCTGATGCTCCAGATACTCAACTAGTCTAAAGGACAGTTTTATTGCTTCTTTAAATCATAACTACAGTTTTTAGCTGTGCCAACATAATTGCAAAAGGGTTTCTAATGATAAATTATCCTTTTAAAATGAGTGATGGATGCTGACCAATGAGTGATGGTTGCTGGTAATGGGCCTCTGTACGCCTATGTAGATATTCAATAAAATAATCTGCCGTTTCCAGCTACCGTAGTCATTTGCAACATTAACAATGTCTACACTGTATTTCTGTTCAATTTTATGTTATTTCAATGGAGACAAAATGTGTTTTTCTTTAAAAAACAAGGACATTTCTAAGTGACCCCAAACTTTTGAACGATAGTGTACACATTACCTCAATTACCTCGACTAACCGGTGCCCCCGCACATTGACTCTGTACCAGTAGCCCCTGTATTTAGCCTCGCTATTGTTATTTTACTGCTGTTCTTTAATTATTTGTTACTTTATTTTGTACTTTTTTTAGGTATTTTTCTTAAAACTGCACTGTTGATTAAGGGTTTGTAAGTAAGCATTTCACTGTATTCGGCGCATGTGACAAATAAATTATGATTTCTTGGCATTTGCCCACGTGTAGTGTATACTGTAAACAGCATGCGTGAGTGATGCTAAACACGGCTAATGAGAAAGTATAGGTTTCCCTGGTCTGGAAATGCCCAGAGCGCCGGGGACAGATCGCCATGGAGATGGATTTGATGGGATGCTCTGTGCTTTTGTAATGTCACGGCGACTGACACTGGCTGACATAATAAGGTCACGGAGACGGTCAAAGCCCTGGGCGACAGTCCTTTGCTCCTACACCTTATTATTCAGAGCATTATTCAGTCTGAGCACTCTGAAACATGCACTACACTACTACTACTAACCCAGGATCCCCCCACCACACACGCACACACAAATGCGCGTGCACATGCACACATACCCCTCTGATACTGGAAACATTAGAGGTTAATGCATGCCTGCAACTTGACTGGAGGACCAACAAAACAGCGCCTCAGAAGCTGAATGCCCACCATAAAAGCAGCACTTGTGTCAGTCTGTAGAATCCCAAACAGACTTTGGCGTTTGTTTTGCTGGAAGAACGACAGAGGAACTAGAATCCCTCCAAAATGTGTGTGCTTGTTGAATATTGTGTTGTGGTTTAGCTAGGTTAGGCAGCAGTCGTTTTGCTAGGTTATGCAGCATTGTTACTGTGCTAAAAGCACAAGGATTTTGAACGAGGTATCCGAATGAAAATACCTGCCCTGCCTTCATTTGGAGTCCTTTCTTCTCCTATAGGTCTTTTAATCTGAATGAAGTATTTGACTTTTGAAGAGAGGTTAACACAGTAAGTGACCCTGTCATTAATGTCCAGTCGATTTCTTCCTCTTAGCTTATTGGAGTAGGTTTGGATTTGATCATGTGTCCACCTGATTACATTTGTCAATCTTTTTTCACTTTCCAAGGCTAGTCGACGAAGCCACTCTTCAGTCCCATCTGTTTGAATATGGCTGTGACAAAATAGTAAGAATTAATTTGATATCAATACACAGATTGCCTTGGGAAAGCATTACACCATTTTACTTTAGTTTACTCAGTATCTAATACAACGATTAAGGTCAAATATATTTTTTTAAATATCTTGAAATAAGATACATTTATTGTATTAAGCCATGTTTAGGTTTAAATAAGCAACATTATCTGCCAATGATGTTAGATAATTTAGCTTGGTGCATAAAAACAGTGAATTGTCACTCAATATAAGATATTTAGGCTTGCTTAGATTTCACTTTTTGCAGTGCAAGTTGAATATTGTTATTTACTGAATTGTTGTGGACATATACTGTATTTCCAGTTTACTATAGGATAAATACTGTAGTAAAAAACTGTAGTATGCAGTATACTATAATAATTACTGCAGTGTTTTTGCGTACTATAGTATTTACTGCAGTGTTTTTGCAGACATTACTGTAGTATTTACTACAGTGTTTTTATTTTTCTATCTTGGATATAGCAGTGGGAGCCTTCTCCTTGAGGAAACCTACTGGACATAATACTCAAAGAGCAAATTTTCCATAACCTGTAGGTAATTAGGACAGAGGTCTGAACGAATAACCTGTAGAGAACAAAATATATGGTCTACACTTGGTATGCAGGTTTCTCCCTTCTGGGTGGCACAAAATGGGATATAGGGGAGGGGGATTGGCAGGGTATTTGCAAATGAAATACTGTAGTATAATATAATATGCTAATTACTATAGTGTTTTAGCAGACTGTAGTGTTTTTGCGGAAACTACTGTAGTATTTACTGTAGTGTTTTTTGCGGTCTGAGGTATACTGTAGTATTTACTATAGTTTTCTTCAGTATACTACAAAATTCTATAGTAAGTACTACACATGATCGAGGGATACTACAGTGTGTAGAATATGCCTAAATAATGATATAGTAAGTACTGTAGTATTCTATTGTAAACTGTAGTATTTTGTTCATGTGGAATGGGTGCCTGGTCTTTGTGTTTCCTAGTGAAACCCCCATGAGCCTGGGCTGTTGGGCCCATCCATCCTCTTCACTGGGCTTTGATAAAGGCCAGAGCCCACAGGGCTGACTGCTGTTACTAATGCACACAATGCCAGGCAGGAACACACATGCTCTGTTAACCTGCAATGGGCACAACCACAGAGGGACTCCGCTGAAATACAAATACAAGTCAGTCCTCAGTGGTAGAGGAAACATATTCTGACATTGTCATTTTAACTTTTGAACCCCTGTTTTCACCTAACAGTGGGGCAAATAAAAGGCAGGTGAATAATACTTCAGGTGTCTGTATATTTTGTAATATGGTAGAATATTCACACTGTGTTAGGACCACAATCAAAATGGCTTTTCATCTGACTTTGTGATCTTATAAAGCAATTCACATTCTTTATCAAAGTGTTATGCTTGATGTATTTGAGCTGTAATGAGGTAAGTCAGGACTTCCAAACGTTTCCCAACCCGGGTCTCTATTCCAACATGGTTCTCTATTCCCAGCACGGAGATAGCAGGAGGGGAAAATGGCCAGAGATTTTGTCTGGCCACCATGGCTAACACCACAGATTGCCCTGGCCTGGCTGGATAGATGAGACAGCATTTCTGTGGAAACAAGAGAAGAGCAGGATAATCTTAATGAGTTCTGCTGAGAGAAGGGAGAGGGAGAGAGAGGGGAGGATGCGGGTCCTGACCGTTCCTGACACGCCACACTATCAGGAGTGGAAAAGAATACATGAGGAGGAAAAAGACAAAGGGAGGAAAGGTAAACATGAAGGATGCTGGTTGGACAAAGCTGACAATATTATTGTTTGTTAGAAGGTGCCACAACCTATGTGACTCTGTGTGTATAAAATGCCATAACTGGCTGTAGTCTGCCACCGAAGCATGTATTCTCCATTGACCTCTCCATGAATCTACAGGTTTCCATCAGAATTTACATGTTTTACATAATCAGTGTCACAATCAACTGCCTTGAGAAACGCCATCTGAGCACTGCCATAGATCATCCACGAGGTCTGAGGGAGAGAAGGAGATGTGGCGGTAGCGGTGCATCCGGGGCAAGAGCTAAACTGTCAGTTCCCTGCCCGTGCTATTACGCTAATCTCTTGTAGAATAACCACTTAATCCAACGAGGATGAATAATTGAGTGGAACAAGTCCTCCGCCACAGAGGCACGCGAAGCCAGATGTCGAGAGACATGAGCTTCAGGCGGCGCAATAAAATATGCTAAGTGGCAAGAGAGGAGAGCATTACAGGGGAATCGGCGGCGGCGACACAGAGCCCGGAGAGAGAGAGAAATTATCTGTCGGTTAACACGAAGCAACGTAAGCAAATGAGCCGTGGAGGGGATGAATTACAGATTGCCAGCCTACCTTTCTACCACTGATCCTTCCCCATTATGTCAAACAGAGAGGAGGGAGGGGGAGGGGGCAATAAAGCAGAAAGAGGCATGGCAGGGAGAATCAGATTAGCACTGGAAGCAGTAGTGAGATGCTGGACTACAGTATGGGGGGACCTGTTTACATTTTGCTGTGAAATTATATATAGTGGTAGGTGCACGTGTAATAATTTTTATGTCTGACCTACAGTATATATGAATATTTTGGTGATTTGTACATAATGCTTGAAGTAGGCAGCATGAGCTACCAAAACATTCATTGTGCTTGTGTCCATTTATTTTGGTCAAAATGTTTTGCCTTTGTTTTTTTACCGTAACAAAATACAACAATGCTAGCCCAAATCTTCCAGCCAGGTCCAAATGACAAGTTTGGTAAAATAATTGCAAGCCCGACCATGTTCACTCTCCTCTGGCATAATTAGGCTGGTCCTGTCAGTGGAGAGAACAGGCAGAGAGACTGAAACTCTGAAGCTGTCTGTCCAGGACCAGTCCACAGATTACATTAACCTTCATCATTGTGAAGAGGCGCTAAGTCCCCCCCTAAAGCGCTACTCTTGGCCGCACTCTGGCAGCTCTGAGAGCGAAAATGCTGCGGTGACACTCTGCCGCCCCCTTTGATCTGCACTTCCTGATTACAGCCATGGAGTAGAGAAGAGGAGAGCTGGGGATGAGAGGAGGAGAGGAGGGGATGAAGTACCCCAGGGACCCTGGGAGCTGAATTGGACATTTGGGGTGTGTGTGTGTGTTGGTGTGCATGCAAGCGCACTTGTGTGTGTGTGTTAAAGGGGAGGGTCTCTCAGTATTAGCAACCCCCCATAACAGAAACCGACAAATACACATATACACACATGAATCTTAGACACATGCCCCTCTCCTGGCCTGGTGATGGATAATACAGGCAGTGGTCTGCACCAGCACACACACAGGTACTCAGAGCTGACCTTTGCAGTGTGCTCCCAGCAGTGGGCTCTGCCTTCACTTGGTTTGGCCTATAAAACCTCCTCTATGACAGATGATCAGATAATCTGCCTGTGAGTTCCCTCACACACATGAACTCAACCATCAAGTGCTTGGGCTTTGATACTGCCATTCCAAACGTTTGTGCGTCCACTGACATACATGTATTGTCATACGCAATGCACAAGTATTTAATGGGGGAGTTCATATAGAATCTGAAAGGCGCTCTATACTTCTGTGCAGTAGATCAACAGTTGTACAACAGTTGTAACGATAATTGCCTTCCTACCCTTATCTATGTACTGTAGATCAATGGAATGACCCATCTGATTTCTTCTCCTCTCACCCCTCCTTTTTCAGATAATTGGAACGATCCCACTGATGCCCAACTCTGGGGGGCCCTCGAGCCAATCAGGGGGCGGAAACCCTGCGCTGCAGGTCCAGCCAATTACACCTCAGCTTCTGACCAACACCCAGGGCCAGATCATCGCCACGGTGATCGGCAATCAGATCCTGCCTGTCATCAACACCCAGGGAATCACGCTGTCACCAATCAAGCCTGGACAGCAGGTAATCACACACATGTACTGTATAGTACACACACACATGCACAGACACAAACACACACACACGAGTCACATCACATACAAGACACATGAAGATATATTCCTACTCACAGAAAATGCCAATTGAGTACATTCGAAGACCAAAAATCTGTGTAGATTTAGCTTTTTTCTGTTTCACTCGTGAGAAACAATACTAGTCAAGTCTGATGTTTTTTCAGCTATCAAGTCTTCTCCATCTTCTGTCTAAACACAACTTGAGAAGATTTCCTTCTCATAAACATAACCCCCAACTGTAGCATTTCATTGCTCCCAGTGTTTGGAAGTGGTTGCTTTCGATTAAACCAGTCTCTTGACTAGGGCAGTAAAGATTACAGAAGTGTGACAGAAAGAAAGAGTGATATATCAAAATTTGTCAGGCCTTTGAAAATATACTCTTTTCTTAGGAGCTAATAAGCAGCACGATGGTGCATCCTCACAAAGGTGTGTGTTTGTGTGTGTGTGAAGCAGCTGTCAGGGAACCTCTCAAACTCCCTCTCTGGCAGTCTGCAGAGCCCCTGCAGAGCCAAACGAAAAACAACACTTTTCATCACCCCACTTAAAACTCAAACACTACCTCACTCTGTTTTTTGTTCTCTCACTACCCGCTATATTTCTCTCCCTCATCCTCCCCACTTATTTGTGACCTTACCTGTGACCTGAGCATGTGATAATTCTCCTTAATCACACATTTAAAAGGAGAATTGTGTGTCTTTAGCTATCGTAACAATACAACACCAGACTGATCCTCTAAAAGAGGCTCTCCTAGAACATGCAAAGAAGAACATGAGTTCTATGGTGCTATATGTTTGACAGTGAACTCAAACCCCACCTAGTGCTGAATTGTTATGTACAACGTAAATGTTCTTCCTTCTTTTGGACTTGTAAATGCATGGTAGGCGTCAGATGCACACTTACCAAAGAAAACAAAGAAATGTCCAAGCTTTAAGTCTACCTACTATGGACCAGGCCCTCGGCCATAAATAAGGAAGATAAAAACAAATGAAACATGCTATGTAAACGGGTTAGGGCAGTAGGCGTGTCTTCACGGAACACTAGATCACACTCGTGAACGAATGAATGCATTTGTGATAATGTTTATGTGTTTTGGTCCTCTCTTCAAAGCCAGCGACTGTTCCACGGGTATAATTTACGGTTGTCAGCTCCGGCAGTGCCGAATATTTCAAGTGAAGCTAGATAATTCTCACTGCCTGTCAACCGTCTTGACAGTATGTGCATCGCTGTTGACATCCACTACCATTCCAAACAAACACATGCCGATGGGGAAGGAATTAATAGCGAGGGAGAGTATTGAGAAAGCCAACCTAGTTTACGGAGGAGACAGCTTTCACTTTAGAGTGAAGACGTATCAGCTTGATCTTGTAAGAGCAATTCATGTGCGCACCAAACATGAGAATACATCGTTTTCTTACAGCCGGAGTGCATTGCCTGTAAATCATACATTATCTTTGATACGTGAGCCGCGGTGTCCATGGTTCTTTTCCTGCGCGGACTTGCCTTTATTAGCAATTCCCTTGTGTGATGACTGGAGAAAACACCCTATAATTGTCATAACGTTTTTTCCCACACTCCTGTATGGCAGGCAGGGGATGGTAGCGCTATTCACTTTTTGGACCCGTTCTAAAATGGACCTAGGCTTTCCAACCCGAACCCGATATGGATACATTATTATTTATTTATTTATATATAGACACTCGTTCCGAACGAACCCGAGGACAACTAGACCCGTTCCATATAGACCTGGTCAGATCCGAGTGCGGGAAGCAGAAGAAAATATGTATTTTTAAGCTACTTTATTGACCGGAGTTGATAAAGTGAGAGGAGGGAGACAGAGGTGCTGCTCTAGCAGGCGGGGAGGGACCCTACTGTGAGCGAGTGACACTGGGAGCGTTGAGGGAGAGACAAGAGACAGCATCCAAGCCGACTGGCGACTATAGTAGACTAAAATATGCCATGTCTAGGTTATTTAGCCTCAAATATGACTGCATCAAACTGGGAGAAGCTAGTTAACGTTAGCTACCGTAGCTAGGCTAATTGAAGTTGCAGTGCATGTGCTTTCTCATCCTAGTTACAAATGACAACTCCGTTCAAAATATTAAGTAGCAGCCTAGCGTTACCTGTTGACTCTTGGTCGTTGCAGTCTATCCGTCTCCTTTAACTTTTAATTTAATCTTCCATTGATTAGATATCTACTAACAATTGCTGTTTCGATGATTTATGATTGGCCAAAAACAACAACAATCTATACGCTACACACTCCACTCTCATGAAAAGCATGAGCAGCAGCATAAAGGATACAATTTCTCTCTCTCTACTGCAGCAGTCGCGTCCGGATATGTACGGGCCCTCCCGGACAAGTCAATTAAAATTACACATACCCGGGCCGAGACCATTGACAGTCATATCAGATTCAACCCAGACCCATGACATTATTCAGAATTCTGGATTCGGATCTGCTCGAGTCCCGGCTCGGGTCTCGGGTATTCGGGTACAGGTGGATCCACGAAGATCTCTAGGGGACGTTTATGCTCATGGAGAGCGGAAGAGATAGAGAAATAGAAAACAGCTGAGCCACCATTCATCTCCTATTAAAACCCAGTGTCTCTTTTTTACTAATCTAACTGTCTGTTTCAATTGTAATCTAGCTCTGAATAGTTTTCATGAAGGGCCGCAGTGGCTTGTGGGTCTGGATACCCACATCCACAACCCCCCCACCTTGCAAGCAAAACATTTTAACGGCACCCCTCATGACAGTGAAGAGAAGGGCGTAGAGAAAATGTTGTCGTTTTAAAGCAAGTTTGCTGCAATTCTACACATTTTGCGATGGGGCGGAGAGAAGATTTTGCAATTGTCTAGCATGTTTCATGAAATTCAACACATTTTGACATGGGGCAGAGAGAAGGTTTTGCAATTTTATATCTAATTTCATGCAATTCTACACATTTTGCCCCTAGGGTAGAAGCAAATGTTTTCCGTTTTTAATATGATTACTGATGATCGATGGGCTCCACCCAGGTCTGTAATTTGACTATGCTCACTACAAGTTTAGATAGCTGGCCACTAGACTAATTTACCAATCCCCCCCCAAAAAAAAATAATCAGACATGAGCTAATTAAGTGACTGCAGATGCACAACCAAATTTTGAAATTGCACCGTATATTCTATTATTCTGAGTTCCTAAAAATTATTGTGAAGATAACTTGTTGTGCTATTAAGGTGTAATATTATAGTGGTTGTATTGTTGTTTTAAGTGAATATATTCAGTCAATATTTAATTTCTGTGTGTGTGTCTTCAGCTGCCTCAGGCTCAGCAGGTCCAGACAGGCCCAGTGTCGTCTCAGCCCAACCTGCTCCACATGCCCCTCAGCCAGAGTCCTCTCCGCCAGGTCTCTTCCTCCTCATCATCGTCCTCTTCCTCCTCCGCTCTCAGTGTGGGTCAGCTGGTCAGCAGTGAGTACCCGGCGACACCCCCACGCGCAAACACACACACAAACACACATGCACACATAGTAAAATAACATACAAGCATACAGATAAACCTACATTGTCAGAGAATTACATTTTGTAATTGACCACAGTCTTTGGTATGGTGAACCTTCTATTTCAAGAGCGCTGGCTTTCTGTTTGTCCAAAAACATTAGATTTTTCGGTAACCCTTCATTTTATAGCCTCTTAATTACTATGTATTTACATAGTAACAAAAACAATATACATAGTAACAATTTAGCCTTAAACAACCAAATAAGTATTACATTCATACTTATTAAGTAATAATATAAGTAAGTACAGGTAAGTAAGAAGTTTAAGTAAGAACCAGCGTATTGCTATGTAAATATGTGGTCACGCCAGTCTCTTTCAAAGTAATACCTAAGAAAAACCAATGAACATACATGGTCATTTATCGTTTAAATACCTTCATTTAAATACCAAATAAATACCTTCAAGTGATCCTCTTTTGATGATATTCTCTCGGTTGCTTCCGTGTACTTTAGCTTTAGTTACCATGCATGTTCATAGGAACAGGGCTGTAAAATTAAGTCATGTCTATTTCCATGTAGATACAATGTAGTTAATTGTGAGTTACCACCACATTGGTTGATTCCATCACACGAAGACAAATCTGTCTGTGATCCTACCCTACATGGTACCACCTTTATACTCACAGGGTAGGTAGGAGGTAAGAGGGCTGTACAATGAAATCATAGCTAATACCATATACGATGCTTATAGAAAAGTCTACACCCCCTTTAAAAATATCACCTTTTGTTGCCTTACAGCCTGGAATTAAAATGCATTAAAATAGTAGTTCTCCCATTGATCTACACATCATACCCCACAACTGCCAGGTGAACATTTTTATTTGTATTTTTTTAAATCAATAAAAAATAAAACCTGAAATAGCTTGGTTGGATAAGTGTCCCTTGTAATTGCGATCCTAAATTAGCTCAGGTGTAACCAATTCACCTTCAAAAACACACACACACACGTTAATTGACCTCAATTGTAGTGATTGACATGATTTCAGGATAAATTCAGCAGTTCCTGAAACTAGGTAGTGAAGACGATTATTAAGAAGTGGAAGGTGTATGGCACCACCAAGACCCTGTCTAGATCAGGACGTCCCTCCAAACTGGATGACCGACCAAGTAGGAGACTGATCTGAGGCTACCATGAGTCCAATGGCAACTTTGAAATACCTATGGGCTTTTATGGCTAAGACTGGTCAAAGTGTGCATGTGACAACAATATCCCAACCACTCCACAAATCTGGCATGTTTGATAGGGTGGCAAAAAGGAAGCCATTACTCAAGAAAGCCCACATTGAATCCCGTTTAAAATGCAAGAAAACACTTGGGAGATTCTGTAGCCATGTGGCATAACGTTTTGTGGTTTGACAAAACTAAAATGGAACTTTTTGGCCTAAATGCAAATCATTACATTTGGTGCAAATCCAACACAACACATCACCCAAAGAACACCATCCTTAGTGTGGCAGCAGGTAGCCTACGTGGTTAGAGCATTGGGCCAGCAACTGAAAAGTTGCTGGATCAAATCCCTGTGCTGACAAGGTCAAATTCTGTCGTTCTGCCCCCGAACAAGGCAGTTAACCCACGGTTACTAGGCTGTCATTGTAAGTAAGAATTTGGTCTTAACTAACTTGCCTAGTTAAATACATTTTTTTAAATAGTGTGAAGTGTGGTGGCAGCATCATGCTATGGGGATGTTTCTCATCATCAGGATAGAAGGGAAAATGAATGGAGCAATGTACAGAAAACTCCTTGAAGAAAACCTGCTGCCATCTGCAAGCTGAAACTGGGATGAACGTTCACCTTTCAGTATGACAATGACCCGGAGGCCAAAGCTACAATGGAGTTGCTAAGAAATGTCCTTGAGTGGCCCAGTCAGAGCCTTGACCTAATCCCAATAGAAAACTTGTGGCATGACTTGAAGATTGCTATCCATCAATGCTCTCAAAGGATTGTGACAGAGCTTGAACAGTATTGTAATGAAGAATGGTCAAATATGGCCAAATCTAGGTGTGCAACCTGGTCTCAGAGCATTTCTTATTATTCTGTAAGTAAATCCGAGAAACTCTATTTAGTATGATATGTTACAAATGATTCTTTGTATGATATGTTACAAATTGCAATTGGTATTATAGGTTACAAATTCCAATTTGTTGTGGCTAACAATAGCCAGGTGGCTAACATTAGCTAGGTGGCTAACATTAGCTAGGCTAAGTGTCAGGAGTTAAGGTTATGAGTTAGGTTAAAGGGTCAATGTTAGGGTTGGGAAGGGTTAGCTAACATGCTAAATAGTTGCAAAGTAGCTAGAAAGTAGTAAGTAGTTGCAAAGTACAGTACCAGTCAAGTTTGGGCACACCTACTCATTCAAGGGTATTTTCTTTATTTTTACTGTTTTCTACATTGCAGAATAGTAATGAAGACATCAAAACTATGAAATAACAAAAATGGAATAATGTAGTAACCAAAAAACTATTTTTTTAAGATTCTTCAAAGTAGCCTCCCTTTGTCTTGATGACAGCTTTGCACACTCTTTACATTCTCGCAATCAGCTTCACCTGGAATGCTTTTCCAGCCATCTTGAAGGAGTTCCCACATATGATGAGCCCTGGTTGGCTGATTTTCCTTCACTCTGCAGTCCAACTCATTCCAAACCATCTCAATTGGGTTGAGATCAGGTGATTGTGGAGGCCAGGTAATCTGATGCAGCACTCCATCACTCTCCTTGGTCAAATAGCCCTTACACACAACCTGGAGGTGTGCTTTGGGTCATTGTCCCGTTGAAAAACAAATGATAGTCGTGTTGGTTAAGTGTGCCTTGAATTCTAAATAAATAATTGACAGTGTCACCAGCAAAGCACCATCACACCTCCTCCTCCATGCTTCACGGTGGGAACCACACATCCAGAGATCATCTGTTCACCTATTCTGCATCCAAAAATCCAAAAATCTCCAAAAATCTCAAATTTGGACTCATCAGATTAAAGGACAAATTTCCACCGGTCTAATGTTCATTGCTCGTGTTTCTTGGCCCAAGCAAGTGTTCTCTTTTTATTGGTGTCCTTTAGTAGTGTCTTTTTTTTAAGTAATTCAACCATGAAGGCATGATTCATGCTGTCTCCTCTGAACAGTTGATGTTGAGATGTGTATGTTACATGAACTCTGTGAAGCATTTATTTGGGCTGCAATCTGAGGTGGTGTCAACTCTACTGAAATGATCCTCTGCAGCAGAGGTAACTCTGGGTCTGCCTTTCCTGTGGCGGTCCTCATGAGAGCCAGTTTCATCATAGCGCTTGATGGTTTTTGTGACTGCACTTTCATAGTTCTTAAAATTTTCCGTATTGACTGACCTTCATATTTTAAAGTAATGATGGACTGTCGTTTCTCTTTGCTTATTTGAGCTGTCATGCCATAATATGGACTTGGTATTTTACCAAATAGGGCTATCTTCTGTATACCACACCTACCTTGTCACAACACTACTGACTGGCTCAAACACATTAAGAAGGAAAGAAATTCCACAAATTAACTTTTAACAATGCACACCTGTTAATTGAAATGCATTCCAGGTGACTACCTCATGAAGCTTGTTGAGAGTATGCCTAGAGTGTCCAAAGCTGTCATCAAGGCAAAGGGTGGCTACTTTGAAAAATCTCAAATATAAAACATATTTTTGGTTACTACATGATTCAATATGTGTTATTTCATAGTTTTGATGTCTTCACTACTATTCTACAATGTAGACAATGGTACAAATAAAGAAAAACCCTTGAATGAGTAGGTGTGTGCAAACTTTGGACTGGTAGTTGTTTGTGATGAGACTCAAACACGCAACCTTTGGGTTGCTAGATGTTCGTGTTATTCACCCACCCATCCACCTCTACAATGATTATCCTTTCATTTTTTGCCTTAATTAACCTTCTGTCTTATGTAGCCATACCAAACACAACATATCATACTAATTTCAGTGTCCCGGATTTAGATTTTTTATGTTACGTCTAATCTATGAGACCAGGCTGAGGTGTATAAAGTTGGTAGAGACATATCCCAACAGACTTACAGCTGTAATTGCTGCCAAATGTGCTTCCACCAAGTATTAATTCAGGGGGCTGATGACTTATCCAATTATGATATTTCAGTTTTGTATTTTTAATATAGATTTACACTTCATGACCAAAAGTATGTGGACACCTGCTCGTCAAAAATCTAATTCCAAAATCATGGGCAATAAAATGGAGTTTGTCCCCCCTTCGCTTCTATTACAGCCTCCACTCTTTTGGGAAGGATTTCCATTAGATGTTGGAATATTGCTGTGGGGACTTGTTTCAATTCAGCCACAAGCATTAGTGAGGTCGGGCACTGATGTTGGATGATTAGCCCTGGCTCGCAGTCGGTGTTCCAATTCATCCCAAAGGTGTTCAATGGGGTTGAGGTCAGGGCTCTGTGCAGCCCAGTCAAGTTCTTCCACACCGATCTTGACAAACCATTTCTGTATGGACCTCTTTTTGTCCATGCTGAAACAGGAAAGGGCCTTCCCTAAGCTGTTGCCACGAAGTTGGAAGCACAGAATCATCTAGAATGTCATTGTACGCTGTAGCAGTCACCCAAGTCATAGACTGTTCTCTCTGCTACTGCACGGTAAGTGGTACCGTAGCGCCAAGTCTCGGTCCGAAAGGATCCTTAACAGCTTCTATCCCGAAGTCTTGAGACTGCTGAATAATTAACCAAATGGACAACTCAGACTGTTTACTTTGACAGGTTTTTGACATTTTTGGAAGTGTATTTACTTATGTATTCAGACCCTTTGCTATGAAACTCGAAATTGAGATCAGGTGCATCCTATTTCCATTGATCATCCTTGAGATATTTCTCCTTGGAGTAGAGTGTCGAGATGGGATTGTATCGAGGCACAGATCTGGGGAAGAGTACCCAAAAAATGTCTGCAGCATTGAAGGTCCACAGAACACAGTGGCCTCCATCATTCTGAAATAAAAATGTGTTTTAAACCACCAAGACTCTTCCTAGAGCTGGCCAAGCAATCAGGGGAAAAGGGCCTTGGTCGGGGAGGTGACCAAAAACCCGATGGTCACTCTGACAGTGCTCCAGAGTTCCTCTGTGGAGATGGGAGAACCTTCCGGAAGGACAACCATCTCTGCAGCACTCCACCAATCAGCCTAAAAGTCACATGACAGCCCGCTTGGTGTTTGCCAAAATGCAACTAAGGACTCTCAGACCATGAGAAACAAGATTCTCTGGCCTGATGAAGCCAAGATTGAACTCTTTGGCCTGAATGCCAAGTGTCACGTCTGTTGGAAACCTGGCACCATCCCTACGGTGAAGCATGGATGTGGCAGCATCATACTGTGGGAATGTTTTTTTAGTGGCAGGGGCTGAAACACTAGTCGGGATTGAGGGAAAAATGAGCAGATCAAAGTCCAGAGAGATCCTTGATAAAAACCTGCTCCAGAGCGCTCAGAACCTCATACTGGGGAGAAGGTTCACCTTCCAAAAGAACAACGACCCTAAGCACACAGCCAAGCCAATGCAGGAGTGGCTTCGGGACAAGTCTCTGAATGTCCTTGAGTGACCCAGCCAGAGCTCGGACTTGAACCTGATCAACATCTCTGGAGAGAACTGAAAATAGATGTGCAGCGACTCTCCCCATCCAACCTGACAGAGCTTGAGAGGATCTGCAGAGAAGAATGGGAGAATCTCCCCAAATACAGCTGTGCCAAGCTTGTAGCGTCATACCCAAGAAGACTTGAGGCTGTAATCGCTGCCAAAAGTGCACTGAGTACTGAGGTGCACAAAGTACTGAGTAAAATGTCTCAATACTTATGGAAATGTGATATTTCATTTTTTAATTTATTTAATACATTTGCTAAAATTCTAAAAAAAAACTGTTAAAAAATAATAATTAAAAATCAATTTTAGAATAGGGCTGTAATGTAACAAAATGTGGAAAAAGTCAAGGGGTCTGAATACTTTCTGAATACACGGTATATACCAGATACTTGCCGATCAATTAGCCCTCTTTATGATTTAGTCTAATTATTGTGTAGACATAAATGTACCAAGTAATGTCCTCTGTACTTATTCAACATTTTGCTTTGTAACAGTCTGAATTCAAAATGGATGAAATATGTTTTTCTAACACATCTATACACAATACCCTATAATTACAGAGTGAAAACATTATTTATTGAAAATGAAATACAGATATCTCATTTACATAAGTATTCACACCCCTCAGTCAATACTTTGTAGAAGCACCTTTGGCAGCGGTTACAGCTGTGAGTCTTTCTGGGTAAGTCTCTAAGAGCTTTACACACCCGGATTGTGCAACACTTGCCCATTATTCTTTTCAAAATTCTTCAAGCTCTGTTGAATTGGTTGTTGATCATTTCCAGACAACCATTTTCCGGTCTTTCCATAGATTTTCATGCAGATTTAAGTCAAAGCTGTAACTCGGCCACTCAGGAACATTCACTGTCTTGTTGGTAAGCAACTCCAGTCTGGATCTGGCCTTGTGTATTAGGTTATTGTCCTGGTGAAAGGTGAATTCATCTCCCAGTGGTGAAATATTGGTGAAAATCTTGGTGAAATCCCTAAGCGGTTTCCTTCCTCGCCGTTAACTGAGCTAGGAAGGACGTCTGTATCTTTGAAGTGGATAGGTGCATTTATACACCATCCAAAGTGTAATTAATAACTTTGCCATCCTCAAAAGGATATTCAGTCTGCTTTTATTTATTTTTTAGACCCATCTACCAATAGGTGCTCTTCTTTGCGAGGCATTGGAAAAGCTCCCTGGTCTTTTTGGTTGAATCTGCACCAATCGGTGTCACGCCCTGGTCTATATTTATTATGTTATCTTCATTTATTGGGTCAGGCCAGGGTGTGACATGAGTTTATTTGTAGTGTGTTTCGTCTTGGGGTTGTGTGGGGTGTATAGATTAGTCTATGGCTGCCTGAGGCGGTTCTCAATCAGAGTCAGGTGATTATCGTTGTCTCTGATTGGGAACCATATTTAGGTAGCCTGGGTTTCACTGTGTGTTTGTGGGTGATTGTTCCTGTCTCTGTGTTTGTTGCACCAGTCAGCGCTGTTTCGGTTTTCAACGTTTGTTGTTTTGTATTGTTCGTGTTTTCTTCATCATTAAAGATGTATCTAACGAACCACGCTGCATTTTGGTCCGATCCTTGTTCCACCTCTTCGTCAGAGGAGGAGTTGGAAGAAACCCGTTACAATCGGTGCACCTACGTTCTAACGTGATATACTTGCTAAAAGTCCAACCTAAAAACATAAATGGAAAAAACTAAACGTGTAACACCATGTAAATACCAGACACTTTCAAGTTTACTCCAGTAGAATCTAACAACGTTATCTTACCCCTAAAAAATCCTAACATCTCATCTTATGCTAACCTCTCACCATTACAAATGTCTTGGAGGTAGAGTCTTTCTCACTCACTTATTCACAATTAATAAATTAATGTAGAAGTGTTCAGAAACATATTATATTCTTATTTACAAATCAAAGTGACATCCAAAAGTACTCGTTACATTTCAAATGCTTAGCAGGACAGGATTCACAAGAACATGTTGTCATCCCTACTGACTGATCTAGCGGACTCACTAAACACAAAAGAAAACGATATCTTAACATATGCTGTATCTTTCCAAGCAGTCTCTCCCTCTATCCCTCCCACGTCTTACCTCCAGCTAATCAGAACATTGAAACCTAGCTACTGATAGCAATCATTTATTTCTAGTAAAAATATTTATTTCTACTAAATAACAACACGTACGTGCTCAAATCATGACAAATAATAGTTGTACTCACAACCAATTTAAAGGATAGAAAGACAAGTATGGCTATGGTTTGGGGCGAGTTGGTGAGATTGGAAAGTAGTTAGCTTAGTGTATTGATAGAAACACTAACAAGTTACTTTTTTTTACATTTCAAAATAAAACTCCCCTATGTCATAGTAGAAACGTGTCTAAAACATATTTAGAAACCTTTCGTTTTTTCCCAATCCAGTTATAATGTTGCATCCCAATGTAATGTTGTCCACTATGGAAAACTGTAAAAAAAAAATATACATTTTTTTTTTATTGAATTCATATCATACACATTTTCTTTTGATGGCAAAAACCGGAAGACTTGATGTGGCCAGCTGTGGCCATGGGTGAGCTCCACCATTCCTTCTCAATGAGCTTTTGAAAGATATTATCTGTTTTTTTCCCTGGATCTGTCACCTCTGCTCCCGCTCCCCAACCCTGACGCCTTCTCCCCAGCATTACACACTATTGCCACTGCATTATTGGACTCGATCACCTGTTTATTACCTCCCCTATATGTGTCAGTTCCACATCTCTGTTCCCCCGCTGCTGTATGGATTGTCATTTGCCGTTGTTTTGCCCTTGTTCTGATGCTGTGCCTGTCCTGTTTACCAGTCTGTTCCGGGAATAAATGTTGACTCCTCGTACCCGCTTCTCATCTTCGGCGTCGGTCCTTACAGGATCAAAAAGGGTCTGAGTGTACCAGGGGATGTGGCAGTGGGCGCGGTCGGCGCGGGTGAACTTGTGAGAACATTTTAAGAAGGCCTCACTTCATGTTTTTTTAAAGCCGGTTTCCTGCTGTAGTTCTCAGAATTTCTCCATGGAGCCAGGGTGGAGAAAAAAATTCTGTGCTGTTCTTGATATGCCACACCTGTCAGATTTATGGATTATCTTGGCAAAGGAGAAATCCTCACTAACAGGGATATAAACAACATTTGAGAGAAATAAGCTTTTTGAGTGTATGGAACATTTCTGGGATCTTTTATTTCATCTCATAAAACATGGGACCACGGCTTTACATGTTGCGTTGATATTTTTGTTCAGTATACATTGAATCTATGTGGAAACAGACACCCCTTAATTTTATAGCCCTGTTATTATGAACATACAGTTGAAGTCAGAAGTTTACATACACCTTAGCCAAATGCATTTAAACTCAGTTGTTCACAATTCCTGACATTTAATCCTTGTAAGAATTCCCTGTCTAAGGTCAGTTAGGATCACCACTTTATTTTAAGAACGTGAAATGTCAGAATAACAGTGGAGAATGATTTATTTCAGCTTTTATTTCTTTCATCACATTCCCAGTGGGTCAGAGGTTTACATACGCTCAATTACTTTTTGGTAGCATTGCCTTTAAATTGTTTAACTTGGGGTAAATATTTTGGGTAGCCTTCCACAAGCTTCCCACAATAATTTGGGTGACTTTTGGCCCATTCCTCCTGACAGAGCTGGTGTAACTGAGTCAGGTTTGTAGGCCTCCTTGGTCGCACACGCTTTTTCAGTTCAACCCACAGATTTTTTATAGGATTGAGGTCAGGGCTTTGTGATGGGCACTCCAATACCTTGACTTTGTTGGCCTTAAGCCATTTTGCCACAGCTTTGGAAGCATGCTTGGGGTCATTGTCCATTTGGAAGACCCATTTGCGACCAAGCTTTTACTTCCTGACTGATGTCTTGAGATGTTGCTTCAATATATCCACATAATTTTCCTTCCCTCGTGATGCCATCTATTTTGTGAAGTGCACCAGTCCCTCCTGCAGCAAAGCACACCCCCGTGCTTCACGGTTGGGATGGTGTCTTCGGCTTGCAAGCCTCCCCCTTTTTCCTCCAAACATAACGATGGTCCTTATAGCCAAACAGTTCTATTTTTGTTCCAAAAAGTACAATCTTTGTCCCCATGTGCAGTTGCTATCCGTAGTCTGGGTTTTTTATGGCGGTTTTGGAGTGGCCTTTAAGGTTATGTTGATATAGGACTCGTTTTGCTGTGGATATACATACTTTTTTACCTGTTTCCTCCAGCATCTTCACAAGGGCCTTTGCTGTTGTTCTGGGATTGATTTTCACTTTTCGCACCAAAGTACGTTCGTCTTTAGGAGAACGTGTCTCCTTCCTGAGTGGTATGACGGCTGTGTGGTCCCATGGTGTTTATACTTGCGTACTATTGTTTGTACAGATGAACGTGGTACCCTCAGGCATTTGGAAATTGCTCCCAAGGATGAACAAGACTTGGGGAGGTCTACCTTTTTTTCTGATGTCTTGGCTGATTTCTTTTGATTTTTCCATGATGTCAAGCAAGGTAGGCCTTCAAACTCAATTAGCCTATCAGTAGCTTCGATGGCCATGACAAAATTTTCTGGAATTTTCCAAGCTGTTTAAAGGCACAGTCAACTTAGTGTATGTAAACTTCTGACCCACTGCAATTGTGATACAGTGAAATAATCTGTCTGTAAACAATTGTTGGAAAAATTCCTTGTGTCATGCACAAAGTAGATGTCCTAACCGACTTGCCAAAACTGTAGTTTGTTCACAAGAAATTTGTGGAGTGGTTGAAAAACGAGTTTTAATGACTTCGAACTAAGCGTATGTAAACTTCTGACTTCAACTGTACATGGTAACTAAAGGTAAAGTACTGTACATAGGAACAACTGAGAGAATATGAACACAGAAGGATCACTTGAATGTATTGATTTGGTAATTATGTGGTAATAAATTACCATGTATGTTCATTGGTGTTTCTTAGGTATTATTTTGAAAGAGACTGCTGTGACTAAGTATTTTCATACTAATACGCTGTTTCATACTTGTACTCACCTTTGGGACTAAGTAGTTACTTTATAATTACATTTTGTGAGTTTGTATGTTGCTTGGTTTTTCTTATATATTACATTGAAATAGAGGCGTGAGTAGGGATTTACATAGTTATTAACTGGTACTTAGTTGTACCATTCTTCTTAACTGTACTTACTTATATAATTACATTTTGTGACTCAGGCTACTTAATTTGTAAATACAATGTCGCAGTTGTGAATGAGAACTTGTTCTCAACTAGCCTACCAGGTCAAATAAAGGTGAAATATATATATATTTTAAACTTAATTATTATTTATTTACTAGGTAATTAACAAGCTGTAATATGCGGGGTTACAGATTTTTCTCCTTCCTCTTTAATTTGATTTATTTAATCCCCTATAAATTAAATTGGTTATTTGCAGACAGAGTTCAGTGTGTCAAATCGGACGGCATGTTGTCCGGTCCTCTGGCAGTCTCTATGGGGGTGCCACAGGGTTCAATTCTCGGGCCGACTCTTTTCTCTGTATATATCAATAATGTTGCTCTTGCTGCAGGCGATTCCCTGATCCATCTCTACGCAGACGACACCATTCTGTATACTTCTGGCCCTTCCTTGGACACTGTGCTATCTAACCTCCAAACGAGCTTCAATGCCATACAACACTCCTTCCGTGGCCTCCAACTGCTCTTAAACGCTAGTAAAACCAAATGCATGCTTTTCAACCGTTCGCTGCCTGTAACCGCACGCCCGACTAGCATCACCACCCTGGACGGATCCAACCTAGAATATGTGGACATCTATAAGTACCTAGGTGTCTGGCTAGACTGTAAACTCTCCTTCCAGACTCATATCAAACATCTCCAATCTAAAATCAAATTTAGAGTCGGCTTTCTATTCCGCAACAAAGCCTTCTTCACTCACGCCGCCAAACTTACCCTAGTAAAACTGACTATCCTACCCATCCTCGACTTCGGCGATGTCATCTACAAAATAGCTTCCAATACTCTACTCAGCAAACTGGATGCAGTTTATCACAGTGCCATCCGTTTTGTTACTAAAGCACCTTATACCACCCACCACTGCGACCTGTATGCTCTAGTCAGCTGGCCCTCGCTACATATTCGTCGCCAGACCCACTGGCTCCAGGTCATCTACAAGTCCATGCTAGGTAAAGCTCCGCCTTATCTCAGTTCAGCAGGTGTATCTCACTGATCATCCCTAAAGCCAAAACCTCATTTGGCCGCCTTTCCTTCCAGTTCTCTGCTGCCTGTGACTGGAACGAATTGCAAAAATCGCTGAAGTTGGAGAATTTTATCTCCCTCACCAACTTTAAACATCTGCTATCTGAGCAGCTAACCGATCGCTGCAGCTGTACATAGTCCATCGGTAAATAGCCCACCCAATTTACCTACCTCATCCCCATACTGTTTTTATTTATTTACTTTTCTGCTACACCAGTATCTCTACCTGCACATGACCATCTGATCATGTATCACTCCAGTGTTAATCTGCAAAATTGTAATTATTCGCCTACCTCCTCATGCCTTTTGCACACAATGTATATAGACTCTTTTTTTCTTTTTTTTCTACTGTGTTATTGACTTGTTTATTGTTTACTCCATGTGTAACTCTGTGTTGTTGTCTGTTCACACTGCTATGCCAGGTCGCAGTTGTAAATGAGAACTTGTTCTCAACTAGCCTACCTGGTTAAATAGAGGTTCAATAAAATTTAAAAAAATGTTAAATAAACATTTATTAGACTATCCAAAAACCCTGTATGTATTGAACACGGGCCTCAGTTTCCAAATGCTTTGCCCTCTCGTGGACCCTATATGAATCATAGGACCCAAGGTTGTCAGCATTCAAACGTTGCCTTAAGGCTGTTTTAGTTAGATTCATTTCATGAATGAGTTCTGAATTCAATTTAAAGAAGTTGCCATTGATCAACTTGATGGGAACATGAGCAATAGAGCATTATTTATGTGTCAAATCATCATCATTTGAGTTCTATTTTCTTCCAACCAATGTACTGCTGTGGTCAAGCTCTTTGTATTTGCAAGGTCCTTGACATAACTTATATTTTCTCTATTTACCTCTAGAATATGAGGAGTTTTTTATTCTGAATGAGTGGATGGAATTTTCTAAATAGTGTGGAGAATATTTGAAAACTTTTAAAACCAAGACTTAGAGAAAGACTGACTTTGCTGAAAGCTACTTTATTGAGGAAAAGTGTACTTACTATGCCTGTGATATTTGGTTGTCCCACCAAGCCATCTTAAGATGAAAGCACTAAATGTAAGTTGCTCTGGATAAGAGCATCTGTTAAATGACTAAAATGTCATTGAGCACTTTGTTCAACACTTTTTTTTTATAAGCCATAAAATGCGTGTTCTCCCAAGGCGACTTCCACTCATGCTACAACCAACATTGCAGCTTCAATGAATGAGTATAGCAAAGTGTTTCGATAAGCATGTGTTGTCATTATTAGTGGCTTGTGTCTTTTTAATATCTAGGAATATTTCACTTTCTCTGATCATAGGAGTAAAAACGTGAATTGGTGTGCAGTGATAATGTGTTGGGCCTATAGCCTACTGCACAAACCTCATCGCTACAGATCTGTTTTTAACGGTTAATGATGCATAGGCTTATGTTTTTTAAGTCTTTAAAAATAATCTGAGAGGTAGATCTCAGCTTGCTTTTTGACTCCGAAAGGGATCTTAATTCAGAAAAGATTGGTGACCACTGCCCTAGAGTCTAAGGGTCCGGAGCTGGCTTTCTACTAAGCTAATATATGGAATTGTTTTAAGATGGTCATACCGAGGATCATTTAGCTATCTGATTTTACATTTCAGGACCCTTTAGATATAAATAAATACAAATAAAAAAGTATTTAATGAACCATTGAATTTGGCCTTACGACTATTCGCCCATAGAAATGCATTGAATTGTTAAGGCCAAATTTATACAAGGAAAAACAGATAATAATTATAATTGGCCTATTTTGCATGTTATTTTGGCATTAATTCATGTTACAAATCCATTTGCAAAAAAACATTTTTTACAATACAGGCATTTCAGCCTAACTCAGTGCTTTCTATGGTGGAGGGGCAGCCAACAAAAGCAGAACCTACATCAGTACTTTTTTCTAGTTGCACCGTGATTGGCTCAGTGTTCTGTCACTCATGGGGACACTACATTGCCGCAGAATCTTCAGGGAAAGCTAGGTAGTTCAAGCCCCCTTGGGTGCTTCCATAGATTTACATTAGAAGTGCCAATCCAAGAAGGCCACAGATAAAATTACGTCAAATCACGTTATCTTTTACCCCTTTTTTTCTCCACAATTTCATGGTATCCAATTGGTAGTAGTTACAGTCTTGTCTCATCGCTGCAACTCCAGTACTGACTCAGGAGCGGCAAAGGTCGAGAGCCATACATCCTCCAAAACACAATCCAACCGCACTGCTTCTTGACACAATGCACATTCAATCCGGAAGCCAGCCGCACCAATATGTCAGAGAAAACACTGTACACCTGGCGACCTGGTCAGCGTGCACTGCACCCAGCCCGCCACAGGAGTCGCTAGTGCACAATGAGACAAGGATATCCCTGCCGGCCAAACCCTCCCTAACCTGGACAACTCTGGGCAAATTGTGCATCGCACCATGGACCTCCTGGTCGCAGCCAGCTGCGACCAGGAGGTCCATGGTGCAATGCACAAAAAAGTGTTGTGACTCCTGCACATTATATCATTATATATACACATTATATCTACCATAGCTTTGATTGGACTGATGTCAACATCATACTTTCACAATCTTAGCAGTTATCATCATGAATTATTTTGACAATCTACTGGCAAATCTTTTTCAATCCCTGTCATATGAAGAGAAATTATAGATAAAAACATGTCAGTGCTCATCGGCCATTGGATATAAACATTACACAACATGTCGGAAATTGCAATTCAACAATGAGTGACTTGGAAGGAATCAGTGGCTAACTGAGATGCAAAGCAATCACATGCAAAGCAATCAACATTCACCAATCCGGGTTTAAAGATTTCAAACACATGTCTGAAAGGGTCTCTTTTTCAAGCTTAAAATTATTAACATCCACACACAACACAATGGGTCAGAAAAGGTTGAATACATTGGCCATGCTGTCAATCCAGCATGACTTCTGCCGGATTCAAAACAGCTGGGAACTTGGAACTGGGAAATCTCAGACTTCGATACGTTCAAGACAACTGGGAACTGGGAAAATACATTTTGAACGATCATCCAACTCGGAATTTCAAGTTGGGAACTCGGATCTCTTTCTAGAGCTCTGAATTTCCGACCGGAAGATCACTGATGTCATGATTCATCCTCGTTTTTTGGGGGAGTTCCCCAAAAAGAGACTTGTTCCGAAGCCACTCCTGCATTGTCTTGGCTGTGTGCTAAAGGTCGTTGTCCTGTTGGAAGATGAAACTTCACCCCAGTCTGAGGTCCTGAGCGCTCTTGAGCAGGTTTCCATCAAGGATCTCTCTGTAGTTTGCTCCGTTCATCTTTGCCTCGATCCTGACTAGTCTCCCAGTACATGCCACATAAAATAATCCCCACAGTATGAAGCTGCCACCACCATGCTTCACCGTAGGGATGGTGCCAGGTTTCCTCCAGACGTGACGCTTGGCATTCAGGCCAACAAGTTCAATCCTGGTTTCATCAGACCAGAGAATCTTGTTACAATTTGGAATCTGGTGCATTTTGGCAAACATGTCTCATCCTTAGAAATTGTTCCCTCTCCCCCTCAGAACTTAATTTATACTGTTCTGACTTTGTGGTGCTCATGTAGCCTATAGTCAGTTCTAGAGAAATGTCCTTATCGAATATTGTAGAAGCTTTCATTGTCTGCTTATATGCCTGTTATCAATCCTACATGTCTGACTTGGTGTACAGGGAGAATACTGTAAGAACGGCCCATGTTCTGAATTCTGTCGCTGGCCATTTAAAAAGTGCTAAACAAATAGGCATATCGTCCATCTGAGCTAACTCATTAATATCTTAATTCTAAATTGCCTCTTATCCGCTCATCATTCCCTTATGCCATACTTTCTACACCTCAATTGTTATATTGCTTATATAGATCTATCTCATTAGTATCTTATTCATAATTTGAGTCTCTCTCTCTCTGTGGTGCCTTAAAGTTGTGTAAAGTTAACGCCCTAACATCCTGTTGAATTTATCTGAACTAACACCAATCTAAATTTCTGTCCATGTCCATTTTGAAAGTGCTGAGCGAAGGCCTACCTCGTCGCAGCTTGTTTGCTTGCAGTTGCTTATACTTAGAGCTAAGTGTTATGTGCTAAGTGTGATATATGAATAAACATTATGAATCTACGGAACATAAATGTAATAATGTTTGTGTATGGTTCAGAAGTCAAACTCATGTCGGCATTCGTTATTATTGAATGAGAATGCATTTTTATCTAATTACGCAACTCCACAAGTCAGTAGAAACCATATTTATTTAAGCAACTCAGCCGTATCAGCTATGGTTTCTAAAAAGGCAGTAAAGGTCCTGAATTAACTTTTTTGCTGCCAGATGAGGCTCTGCTGATAGCCAGGTGTAGCGTTGGTAAGGATTCACTCCATGGTGCTGAAAAGAAAGCTCCGCTGTTGGGACAGCTTTATGTAGGCCCTAACAATTTGTGGGCACCGTTTGTCACCGTTGTAGTGTAATTAATGCATTGTTTAGTGTTCTGTTGTGTAGTGGCTTTGCTGGCATGCATCAAGGGGAAAAAAAAATTCCCCCACCAAAATGTACATGCTAAAATTGCCACTGGCGATGAGGCATTACCAGCTGTTTCAAATGTTGCAATTAAATGTTGCAATGGTAAAACATTTATTATAATTTTCGCCTGACACAATCACTTTACCTACTTTTAATTCTTGCCTAATAAGTTGGCATGTGTAACCTTTTTTTCAATTCTAATAGTTGTTAAAAGTGGTGTCTTAACATACACAATACTCTATTTCAGAGAAGCATGCCCCATATAAGAGATTAAGGGTAAAGGACAGATCTAACCCATGGTTCACGCATGAATTGTCTGAAAGATTTTATGAAAGAAAACTTAGCTTGGGCTATGGTTCGATTAACTGATTCTACCTCTGACTGGCAGTCCTTCAGACATTTGAGAAATGTATTACTCTGGTTAGAAAAGCAAAGTCAACATACTTATTGCATTGTGTATCAGAGAGTGTTAGAAATCCAGCTACATTTTTGAAAGTGTCGAATCTTTGAGAAACTCTGCCCCTCATTGCCCCAGCAGGTTATGACAGCCTCTGGTCCCATAACAGACAAAAAAATACATTTGTGGTGCTTATAATAACCATTTTGTCTCGGCTGGCCATCTATTTGAAATAATGGTTTCTGAAAGACCTCAACTTCCAGTGGAAGGAGTCCTTTATTCACCTCTAAACAGATAGCAGAGAATGATGCACTTCCAGACACTCACTTCTTTTTTCTTAATTTGAAACATTTTAAGTCAATTAATTATTAAGTGCCTTGCAAATAAATTGATGTAACCAAATCCACAGGAGCTGATTCGCTTGATCTATTTCTACTGTAGCTTTCTGTCCCCCTAATTATAGAACCTTTGACCCAAATGTGTTATTTAACAGTTGCCTTTGGTGCTATCCCTAAGATCAGGAAGGCGGCGCACATCCTCCCCCTTTACAAAGGTGGAGATCCTTCTGACCTAGATAACTACTGCCCAATTTCTAAACGGTCTTGCAAAAATATTAGAATCACTAGTAAACTCTCAGCTAAGAACTTTTTAAACTTCAAATTATACTCTTAATGTGTACCAGACTGGTTTTAGGCCTGGACATAGCACTGTTTCAGCAGCTACGCTTTTCTTAAATTATAAATTGAATTGCTTAGATCATAGGAATCACTGTGCTGCAGTATTTATATACCTATTCTAGGCCTTTGATTCTGTCCACCATCCCCTACTCATTCAAAGGTTGTCTGAAATTGCGCTCGACCAGGTGTCATACAAGTGGTTTTGGAACTGTCCGACAGAACACGGTGTGCTTTCTGATGGTGTCAAGTTACCTCGATATTACTAAAGGTTGATTTTGGGACCTGTCCTTTTTACTATTTATATAAATAATATGTATGCACTACCGATCAAAAGTTTGGGGTCCCTTAGAAATTTCCTTGTTTTTGAAAGAAAATCAACAAAAAGATTGATCCATTGAAATAACATCAAATTGATCCGAAATACAGTGTAGACATTGTTAATGTTGTAAATGACTATTGTAGCTGGAAAAGGCAGATTTTTTATGAAATATCTACATAGGCGTACTGAGGCCAATTATCAACAACCATCACTCCTGTGTTCCAATGGCACGTTGTGTTAGCTAATCCAAGTTTATCATTTTAAAAGGCCAATTGATCATTAGCAAACACTTTTGCAATTAAATTAGCATAGCTGAAAACTGTTGTTCTGATTAAAGAAGCAATAAAACTGGCCTTCTTCAGGCAAGTTGAGTATCTGGAGCATCAGCATTGTGGGTTCGGTTACAGGCTCAAAATGGCCAGAAACAAATAACTTTCTTCTGAAATGTGTCAGTCTATTCTTGTTCTGAGAAATGAAGGCTATTCCATGCGAGCAATTGTCAAGAAACTGAAGATCTCGTACAACGTTGTGTACTACTCCCTTCACAGGACAGCGAAAACTGTCTCTAACCAGAATAGAAAGGGGAGTGGGAGGCCCCGGTGCACAACTGAGCAAGAGGACAAGTACATTAGAGTGTCTAGTTTGAGAAACAGACGCATCACAAGTCCTCAACTAGCAGCTTCATTATTAAATATTACCCGCAAAACACCAGTCTCAACGTCAACATTGAAGAGGCGACTCCAGGATGCTGGCCTTCTAGGCAGAGTTCCTCTGTCCAATGTCTGTTCTTTTTCCCAACTTAATCTTTTCTTTTTATTGGCAAGTCTGAGATATGCCTTTTTCTTTGCAACTCTGCCTAGGAGGCCAGCATCCCGGAATCGCTTCTTCACTGTTGATGTTGAGATGATGTATTTGGCACGTGATAAAATATGATTTAATTTGTATCAAAAGATTGGCTGGTCCTCATTACTCCCTTTTTGTTTACAAAGCTTTACTACACAAGCTTCCGACCTACCTCACTTCACTGTTAAAATTTGAATATATTAAAACCAAACCCATTCACAGAGATGGTTACCTCTCGAGGTTCCACTAGTACACACCAATCTAGGTAAATCCGCCTTCAGTTTTAGTGATCCCTATTTTTGGTATAGCCTACCAAACTCCCTACTTCTTGACTCTCTGGTGCCTCTAGTACATTTTAGGTCTTTATGTTGAATGAATTTAATGAGAATTGGTCAATAATTGTATTTGTGGTGTTTGAAGCTATGTTGTTGATTATGTAATTTGTATTTATTTAATCTGTATTGATCATTTTGAATTTGTATTGTTGTCCTCAGGGCATCATTGTAAATGAGACCCTGGTCTCAATGGGTTACCCCAAAATAAAAGTTGAATAAAATTATTGTTGTCTTAAACCGTACTCCTAGCTAGTAGTTTTTTCCACCTTGAAACAGGTTTTAACAGGATTCCCAAGACCTTTTCTGAGATGCTTTGTCGATATGGGACCTGGTCGGACAAACACCGCTCTAGCTCTGTTGTTTTATGACAGAAAGGGTCTGCGTCCCAAATGGCACCCTATTCCCTATATAGTGCACTACTTTTGACCAGATGAACCCCCCCCCATTAAGTAAAAAAAATATACTATAGGCCCTGGTCAAAAGTATTGCACTACGTAGGTCTCCAAATGTTCACACGTCTGGAGCTCGGCCGCTGTAGAAGCACGGAAGCCCCACTCTTATGAGGCCTCACGGCAAGATGACAGCTCAATAGATTTTTTTCAAACACGCTTGGAGGATTCCTTTAATAATTAATTGATAATGACCAAGATGAATAATTCACCGGCACAAACCTTGCTTTAGTAAGCAGTATGCCAGGGTACAATGTGTACAATGTGAAATCACTTTTCATTAGCTATGAAATTCTTCAAATGCTCTGGGAGAAAAAAAGTTTCCTAAAGTCACTTACACTGAGTGTACAAAACATTATTAACACCTGCTCTTTCCATGACAGACTGACCAGGTGAATCCAGATGTAAGCTACGAACCCTTATTGATGTCACCTTGGATGTTAAATCCACTTCAATCAGTGTAGATGAAGAAGGGTTTTTAAGCTTTGAGACAATTGAGACATGGATTGTGTATGTGTGCCATTCAGAGGGTGAATGGGCAAGATAAAAATATGTAAGTGCCTTTTGAATGGGGTATGGTAGTAGGTGCCAGCGTGGGGGCTGTTAAGGAGACCGTATTTCACCCACACTGACAGTCAGGAGACATGACCGCAGTCAAACACCATGTGACCATTGAGTCACTGCAACTAGGCTTTTTCAAAAGTGTGCTTTGATGCCCCTGATGGTCATTAGTAGTCTACCAAACCTGCTAATGGACCGGTACTCAGCGCTCTAAAATCAAATCAAACATTTCATGAGACTGAAGACTAGCAGAATCTCTTTTTATACCTCACAAATTATCAAAATGACAGGCTACTTTGACACTGAGAATATGAGATCAATCAGACCTAGTGTAGGCCTGTGTGTGTGTGTGTGTGTGTGCGTGTGTGTGTGTGCGTGTGCGTGTGCGTGTGCGTGTGCGTGTGTGTGTGTGTGTGTGAGACGCGATTGAGCCCATACGGCTAAATTACAGGCCTACTCATGTTGTAGTAGGCTATTCTGAATTATGTAATTTCTTTCTGAACAGACAGCAGTAATTCTATAACTTTGGCAAATGTATTTCAATTCATAAGCCCAGACATTGCGCAATCGCATTTGGAAACCGAGTTTTGACTGGCCACTATATAATGAAAGCAGATCCCAGCTTTCTTGTGCTGCTATATTTATGTCTCACAAACGGTGTAGCCTTCCTGGCATATTAAAACGTAACTGCAGGTAGCCTCCATTCGCTATTCCAGTACAGGCTATGGATTACTTTTTAAAATTCTACACATATATTAGTAGGCTATAAGTAAAGACCAGATTATATTGAGAGCACTGCATGAGCATATTATCAAGTGCTTGTCAAACTATGAATGGAAAAAATGATGAAGTGTGTGCAGCCTGCACAAGAAACAGAGAAGAGTGCTTCCATTTCATGCTGAGCCACGGGCAGTAGGAGTTCTGAAAAATCGGAATAAAATGTAAATATACATTATTTTTTTAAAGAGAAAAAAAAAATCACCAAAGTAGGGCACACTTCTGTAGCTACGTCTGTAGCGCGGGCAACATTTTGTTTCAGCATCTCCGCTTTGGCAAAACATTTTGTATAATTAACAAGATCGCTCGAATCTCAGGTATTTGTTGTTACACAGGGGGCAGGCAAAGGGCAGGCAGGGGTTTGTAAACCAGGTCAATCGGGCAGGTACAGAATGGCAGGCAGAATCAGGGTCAGGACAGGCAGAAAGGTCAGAACCGAGAAGACTAGAAAACAAAAATTGAAAACAGGTAAAAACACGCTGGTATGACCTGAACAAGGCAAGACGAACTAGCAATAAATAAACAGAAAACGCAGGTATAAATACACAGGGGATAATGGGGGGGGGAATGTGAGACACCTGGTGGTCGCCCTGAATGACGAGTCGCCACTGTCAGGGTGTGACAGTTGCAGGATTCAATCATTGGAATTATAAGAGTTGTTTCCCTGTCACTTTCTCTGTGATTGTCATTCTAATGGAATCTATAAAGAACAAAACCCTGTCCTCAAACAATTAATTAGTTATGGGCAATGACACAAAACATCCACATCAAATTCAATATTTTTCTTGATCAAATAACATGGACAACAAACCACTTTTTGTGCAGTTACTGTATTGTACATTAGCTGGTCATCTAGGTTTGTACCTGTAGATTTTCAATCACAATGAAGAAAAACAATGCACAGTACAGTAATTGAATACTTTGAGACATCAAGGAGTTTGTGATGAGGTGATGTGATGATGTGGCTCAATTGGTAGAGCATGGTGCTTATAGGGTTGTGGGTTCAATTCTCACGAGGGACCAGTATGAAAATATATACACTCACTACTGTAAGTTGCTCTGGATAAGAGTGTCTACTGAAAAGGAATTAGTAGACCATTTCAGTTTTCAAAACATATATCAAACTAGTATTTTTTATATTCCAGAAGTATTATTACAGATGAACTGTTTTGTACAGATAATTATCAGACTTATGTTACAAATGCTGGTAAATTCTCAAAATTTCATGACCGCCACAGCCCTAGCCTGTGAAACACTTGTAGAGTCCCTGCCCCCGACGAACTGAAGCTGTTCTGAGGGCAAAAGGGGGTGCAACTCACTATTAGGATGGTGTTATTAATGTTTTGTACCCTCAGTGTATATGGGGGTCTGCAAAGCAGCAATTTACAAAAACATTCCTATAAAGTGAATTCTACACAAAGGAGTTTTTTGTCATCTGTCAACACTTGAGTTGTGCAGTGCACAGCAGCACAATCTTTCTGTGGAGACCTCAATTGACTAACCCAAAGGAGGGACACATGAATAGGAATGGTTCTCTAATAAACATTCCACAGACCTTATCTTTTATTATAAAAGCAGGGAGAGTGGGTTATAAAGCCGTTTGCATGAAACAGAATGAATGCCGAGAATGGCAATTGGACACCGTAGACTAACTTATTAAATGGCTTTATGCCACAGAGTATGTTGTATGAGCTTTTATATGGAAGATTGAAGGAGGAACATTTTCAATTTAGGGTTAAATGCAAAGCCAGCCTTTCACTCTCACTACCATTGATACAGCACATACTGTACAGAGACTGCTATTATCAACTAGAGAGGCAGAGAAGCACCAAAATGAGAATCACTGCTAATTGAAGGTACATTTCATAATCTATTTTCTAAAGCTACTCGTTGCTCGTCAACAGAGAGCAGCATGGTCCCATTATATTGGAATGTATATATACTGTATATGAGCTACATTCCTTATATCCAGTGTGTTTAACAGTACTATTCAGGTAACGGAAACCTGCCTCACTCTGCAATCCCTGACAAAGAGCTTTTGAGATGTTGTTCTATTGAACATGCCATCACAATAAAGGCATTTTAACTCTATGAAGAGAAACCCTGACGAAGACAGCTTGCTGTTGAAACGTTGGTGAATAAATAATTGCATCGGAGCTACTAGTGTGCAGCTTTTCCTTTAAACTATATGAAGAGTGCCTTGGTCCTCCTCGTTTTTTTGAGCCACTCCTTCTGTGTTGTATTGTAGACCCCCAGATGGCTCCCAGCGAGGTGGATGGGGTCAACCTGGAGGAGATTCGGGAGTTTGCCAAAGCATTCAAGATCCGTCGCTTGTCCCTTGGCCTGACCCAGACTCAGGTGGGACAGGCGCTCAGCGCGGCCGAGGGCCCAGCCTATAGTCAGTCTGCCATCTGCAGGTAAGGAAGACTTGGGGTGCCATGTGATTAACATTAAAACATGCTATATTTGACCATAGATCTATTGATTATGGTGTCTTCTGGAATATTCCTATCCTTCCCATCAAGTGATAAATTGTTTTTTTTACTGCAGTGCAGAATTTAAGTTTACTAACTCATCGTGGTGTTAAAATGACAAATAAATACAATATATTACCAGTGTTATGGAAATATATATGTCATTCATGTACAACATCTTATACCATTTCATATCTGAATGGTGGACAATCATTTCTCTGTAGTTCAACTGACCCTCTTGCTCCACTCCGGTCAGTATGCAGTAGTAGCTACAGTAGACGAAGGCACTCAGCACTGCTGTACATGAGAATGCACATAATCGTCCGGTGTCCATGATGACTCACATCCATATTTCATCTCATATTTAGGCAGACATCATTAAGATATTAAAATGAATACATAATTGAAGACCATCCAGTCAAATTAAGCTCTCACGTCAATTCTTTGCCCTCTTCTTTCTCTCCTCTCACACAAGAGCGCGCTGTAACTTATGCAAAATACATTACCTAGAGTATTACACGAAGCACTTAACGCATTTAATAATTACTAAGCCCTTTTGCTGTTCCCTCTACATTGGGCTTCAGAGAACCTGTCAAGAACTGGTCTGTTAATAAGATTGTCATGTTCTACAGTCCCGCAAGCACATGCGTTTAGTCATAAACAGCTGCATTACCTATTCATTAGATAATCAGACATATAGTGTTATGAGTCAATCTCTTCCTTTTTTTATGCCTTTCTTTCCACCTGGTTGACTTTAGTGCAAATGAAATAGACCCCTTTGAAATACACCTACAGTATCTCTAATCAGACAAAGGCACATAGGGTAACATTATATTAACCCAAAGAGTTTCACATGATCAAAAAGTATGATACTTTGTGTTTTCTCTCACCAAACACATAATGTATTCTTTTTAGCAGAGACTTTTACCCAAAGCGACTTACAGTCATGCGTGCATACATTTTATGTATGGGTAGTCCCAGGAATAGAACCCACTATCCTGGCATGGCAAACACCATGCTTTACCAACTGAGCAACAAAGGACTACACGCAAAGGCAATAGTTTTAACAATATCATAATCATGTTGTTTTCTTTAATTCTGGCATTTGTCCATGACCTTACTGTGGCTAATTTTGTGTTCCCTTTTCTTTGTACTCTACCCATAGCGTTTTGCCTTACCATAGTTGCATGCTTCACTGTCAACAGTTATCAGCACTGTATCCCATCTTATTCCTGTATTAATTTGTCATGTGTTTCTGAAATACATGTGCTTTGCTGATGACCTGCCCTGCTTCTGTGACATATTGGTGCAATGGGCTTTTAAAAGTTTCATCACATCAACATCAAACGGCCAATATAATCTGAAACTGGGGGGGAGCAGGGTTCTTATGATGGACAGCCCTTTCAAACTAATGTTTAAAGTATTTTTTTAAATCACACATGAAATATTTACAAGCATCCATAATTCAGATATTTATAACATACATTAAAAGCCATTAGCTTAAAATAAATAAACAGGTAATATGTCCTTGAGGGTTCATTTATGTCAGTAAGATAGTATTTTTTTTTGCTTGTATGACATTGGACATGACAAGCATCTTCTATGTTTTAAGTAGAGAGGCAGTCTTCACATGCTTTAGTTTAGTTAACATCAACAGAGACATGGAAGTTGGGGGAGAAGAGAGGACCACATGGTAGCTCAGGGGCATGTTGTTGTCCGATATCACTGGAACAGGTAGTGACAGATGGTTCCATCTTGTCTGATTCCATTGCTCCCTTTGTTAAAAAGCCTTATTAGCTTATCACAGGGGGAACAAACATCCCATAAGTACATCATCAGACCAATGGGTTTGAATCTTGTCTTATGATAGAGTGCTTGGTACATGCAATATGTCATATTGCTGCATGTCATATTTATGGGTTAAACACAAAACTATTATTCTATTGTATCAATTATGTATAGATCATGTTGCAGATTATGATTGATGGCATCGATTCTTTCATCAAATGGAGGACACATCTTATTGCAGAAAAAAATGCATGAAGTTTGAATCCACCTCAATAAAATTACAGTACATGTCCAAAGATTCACGGTGCTCTCGATGTGAATGCTGCTCAGAATGCATAGGTGCACAATGTTGTCTTAACTACTCATTGCTGGTGTAATTCTTGAAGGGGAATCATGGCACTGCATGCATGTTTAAGCTGCATGCGTTTACGGCCTTCCTTCACACTAGAACACAGCCCGTCCACATCAACGATTCACATCTCGTGACAAGTAACGGTTGTCTCTAATTTGCGCATCATTGTAGCAGATACGTGCCTTCACATCCTCGATATGTCTATTTCATCACATCCACTTCTGTCTCGACCTGCTCCTGGGTTAATATCTGAAAGATGGAATACTGATCTGCCCCTTGTATTCTGTAAGTCATAGAGCCTCCACTCAGTTAAAGACCCAATCTTAGCCATAATCATATGCAAACCTTCATTTTGGGCTACACTTATCCGATGTTTGTGCATGGCCTGACAAAAGGTACTTTTAAGACAGTTAAGAGAGAGAGACAATGGGGGCAAAAAAGGTAGAGGTATGTTTTTATTTTCCCCTGGTGGTTCTGAACCAGTGGGGAGCCAGCCGAGCAGCTCCCAACTCATTTTAGTGCATTTGGTTCCTGTTGAACCATGAAATGTCCTGTCTCTACCGACTCCTCATATTTACTAAAGTATTCCTTGCAGTATATAACCGTCCTCTTTCCGCTGTTTAAAAGGTGGTTATAAACAATAATGGCCGTCAACAAGCAGAGATGCACCAACAATCAGAGAGGGGAAACAGGAAACAACAGGCAGGGTCCTTCTTCAGTAAGCTAGGGCAGCATCACTTCCCTACTGTTCTGTATAACAAGCCGACTTGCCACTAAGAAATGTCTTTCATTTTGTTTGTGTGAGAGGGGTCCTTTCCCCCAGCTCTAAGGCTCTCCTCACCTGCCTGCCAGAAAGATTCTATCAAAGACATCCATGTTCGGTCAAGGTCTTAGAAGAGGCCTGGACAGGAACGGCTGTTGTTTTAAAGGGGGATCACCTTTTTCTCTCAGCTGCTCGCTCCCGAACACCTGGACAGATGTCTGGACTCTCGTTAGAGGGCAGGCAGCTCAAACCACACTCTGACACTGACCCCATTATTATACAGCATGAGAGAAACCCAGCAACTTTAGCCCAGGTCCATCTTCTTTCATCATGTGAAAGCCAAACGCCATCTCTGTGCTTGTCTCACAGAACTCTGCAACTGACAGGGTCAGAGTACACAGAGCTACAGTACAGATACTCCTGAAAATGTTCTAATAGGACAGTAGTATCAACTATTTGTTGAGATTAAACTGATTCAGCAAGCCATAATTCAGCTACTGTGACTCAGGAACTCTGTCAAAATGTTGTAACTATAGTCTTGAGCTATTGAAGGTACTTTTCAAGCACTAAAGTGCACAATACATTCAATTCAAATAATGACTTATGCTTCATGCATCCATAAACTCTGAAGTGTATTCAAGTCTGAAGGGTGGAAATGTATTCATATTAAATATACAAGAGAACTTGAGGCAGGAGAAAAGTTTGAAAAATGTGAATGTGGATTAATAATTCATACTGCTTTTGTAAAGAAATTACAGTTATGTATTTACACTTGCTCAAATCGCTTACAAGCATTTTTTGGATTAATGACTATTTTCAAAAAATAATCCACAAGACACAAAACTCTGTGGCCTTTTGCAAAAGAGTAGATGTGTTTTCAAAATGTAGTTGCCTTCTGAAAACATAAATACATTCATTAAAACTCTACTATACTGTCCACATTGCAAATAGATCCATCAAAAGAGCACAACTGCCTGCAAAAAGATTAACACAACCACACTCATCTCTCGAGTCCAAGCAGACAAAACAGAAAGTTAGTCTGTCTTTTAAAAATCCCACTTAGATCAATACATTTTCTTTACAGTCACCAAATCATGATGGTCAAAATTGCAGAATTATGAGCAATTGCATATTTCACCAAACAATTTCATACATATCAAATCTAATATTATTCCTGATAAAAATGGAAAAAAGTCAATAATAAGCCCGTTGTGCAGGATTCATTCATCGATATCATCACAAGCCAATTCCATGTTTTCAATACATACAGTAGGCTGGTTTGCTCACATTTTGTAGACTTTCCAATTGGTTCCAGAAACACAATCCACAATAGAAATGGGAAAGGAGAATACAATGGAGAAACACAACTGATACAGTCTGAATGTATACTGTAGGCCTCAACCTACACCAAAGCAAAGCTCTATCCTCGAATGTCACAACATTGGAGATGATGACTTAGGAGTAACCCACAGTGACTTATAAGTAACCCAACTTCATTCTCTACATCTCTGCATGTCCGCAATATTGTAATAAAAAATCATAAAAAGTGGACAGTCCCCATTGCATAGATCATTCTCTATATTGTACATGGTTTGACACTGATGGGGGGGGATTTTAACATGTTGTGCAATAGTATTTATTTATGCCAGAAAGTGAACAGAGTTGCACACATTTCTCTTCTGATGAAAACAATGAGTTAACATTTCTGAGAACAAAACACTTAACAGTGAGTTTTGTGTTCATTGTTGACGTTTGTATTTAAAAGTTTTGCAAACAAGTGGTCTAAGATATACAAGTCAGATACAAAGGCAAGAAAATGATCAATTTTGTAACTGCATATGAGCGTTTGATCATTGCTGTTGTGCTATAGATACGTTTCAACACTGATACAAAAATTGAGTGTACGCGACTGAGAAGATCGAGATGCATTGTCTGCTGCCTGTTTGGCCATTTGAATTAAAACAGATTTTATTTTATCACTTCAAGGAAAGGAATGGGAATAATGTTCAATTCATTGTTTGGTTAACCCCTTTTTACCTTTTTGTGATTGGTGATATAATATGTGGATTATATTTCACATCAATGTGTGTGTGTAATCTACATTGCTAAAGCTCAGTGTTTGATCATGATAGTCAGATGCTCTGTCTGTTTTTTGGGGGGTCTATCTGAAGTCTTTTTTTTAGCCAATGGCAGGGTATCCTCACTCCAACACTGCCTATCTGGGACAGCGAATCACAACCAAATACAAGACAAGCGAAAAACAATATAGCACCACATGTAACACTCTCTTCCAATTGCTACAACTTTGGCTACAAACTGTCATGACTGTATCCAAGGCTGGTGGGTGTCTCTGTCCCAGTGGCAGTTGTCTGGGAGAGGAGGCACTTCCAGTTCACTGAGGCAGGCAGGTTATCCCTTGGCCCAGCAGGGCACCTAAGTAAGATTCTTCTCTCTCAATTCTCCCCAGACACACCATCCTGAGAAGCCACTTTTTCCTACCACAGGAAGCCCAAGAGAACACTATAGGTAGCAGTCTGACAGGCAAACTGAACCCTGGCCTTTTATATCCTGCCAGGTTTGAGAAGTTGGACATCACCCCAAAAAGCGCCCAGAAGATTAAGCCCGTTCTGGAGCGCTGGATGGCCGAGGCCGAGGCCCGCCACAGGTCCGGCATGCAGAACCTGACCGAGTTTATTGGCAGCGAGCCCTCCAAAAAACGCAAGCGGAGGACCTCGTTCACCCCGCAAGCGCTGGAGATCCTAAACAGCCACTTCGAGAAGAACACGCACCCCTCTGGACAGGAAATGACCGAGATAGCCGAGAAACTGAACTATGACCGCGAGGTGGTCCGCGTCTGGTTCTGCAACAAGAGGCAAGCGTTGAAAAACACAATAAAGCGGTTGAAACAGCCCGGTGACCTGGACCTCGGCCCGACCGCGCCTATGGACCCTCTCTGTGATTCTCTGGATGAGATCCCAAAATGAACGACCAAAACAAGAGATAAAGAGAAAAGTCCAAACAACATGGTGGATCATGACCCAAAGTGGGAAGAAGAATGAAAGAACATTCCAGCCCTTTTATAGAGTCAACTGAAAAGGACAGTTAGGAAAGTTTGCAAATGAGAATATGTGTTATCAGTGTGATTACCACAGTTATTGACCTTTGCCGAAATCCCAAAATAAAAATAAATATGTTAGTATTTGATAGAAAAAGATTACAAACCTAGAGTGTGCTGCTTCAAAGAGTTCTAGTTCTGGCCTCATAGACCAGAATATTGTCCAAATTTGGGTTCCCATTAGGGAGATTTTAGTAAAGCAATCATGCCAAAATCAAAGACAAAAACACTAACTACTTACCAAAGTCTGTTGCATCGGAATACTAAGAATAATTTTTTAAGTGTAAAAGTGTTCTAAATTTTTACATTTGTACTGGCAAGAACATCTAAGATATGTGTGTGAGTTTGGCTGTACATTTTATCTTTGTCTCACTTAATTTCATTATCTCCCGTGTTTATATGTAAATATCTACTAAATTGAAACCACAATGTCAAATTTGTCATGTAAATGCGTTTCTTTGCTGTTCAACAATGGCATATTGTTTGTCTCAGACTCTTTCTCGTCTGCAACTATTTTCAGTCACAGTGTAACTTTGTACAACTTTTACAAGTATTTATCGATGATTTTATGAGATTGTCTATGTTTTGGAGGAAGGGTAATAAACTGAAGGCTGTCTAAACAATGAGGGGATACTCTGTACCTAACCATATAGGTTCTGTCTCTGTGCACCGACTCTATTGTGGATATGTCTGAAGCTACTGTATCTCATTCTGTTGCCAAAGCCTGATAGCCAAAGAACACATTACTTCAGCTCAAGAACATAGGGGTATTTTACCTTGGCCAATAACATGTTTTAGTTATAGTTATGTGCCTAAGTTCCCTTTCTCTGCTTATTTTTACTGTACAGTTTATTTCATACACTGAGCTCAACTAAGTTACACAAAGGCCAACAGAATGCCAAATAACATTTTGATTCCAAACAATTACTCTTTGTTAGTTCACAACCCTTTGATATTGCAATATAGAACATGTGTTTTACTGTGAGGACTTTTCTGCCCATCCCTTTCTGAAGTGTGTGTCTAGTTTTTTCTATTTGAAGAATTGCTCCTGCATGTTTGAGATGAACCACTTATAACAAAGTTGGATTTACAGAAATCTGGAAACAAGACATCATAAAACACAAAAGGCAGCCCAAGTTCCAAATCCCTAAATACATGTATATTTTTCAGAGTACATTGTCACTGAGAACAAATTACACGTTAGTGGTTTTAGCAAATATTTTTTACATGATTTGACCTTTAGAGCAAAATGTGCATTACTTCCCTTTAGCATTCAGTAACTCATTATAATCTTATCAATCTGAATGTTTCTAATCGCTGAATCTTTGTCTTCAGGGGTCAAATATGTTTTTGTGAAAATGTCCTGCTGCGGTTTTGTTTCTTTTCTTTTAGTGATTCTATAGTGAAGACTTGACAGACAGTATAGCCTAATTCAAAAAGTATTTTGGGGAAAAGTCGTGTGAAATGCAGGACAACAAAGTAGCCCTTTCGCAAGACATAATCCATATTCATTTCAATCAACAAATCAGAGGGTGTTATTGCTGTGTAGATGTTGGATATGAACAGAGTGTCGTCACAACATGTAGCTCACCTCCTATAGGTGTACTTCAATATTACCAGGGCCCACATGGAGGATTTAAGGAATCCATATTATTACACCACTGATGTGTAATAACCTATAGGCCTACAGCCACTGTGTTGAACTATAAAGAGTATTGCAAACTGACACACACATGTAAAAACCACTTTTCAGAACTCTTAAGATTACACATTGATATGAAATGTTCTAATTTGATTCAAGTAAAACACTTAGTCCCACTTTACACTGTTGCTTGCCTAGCAGCATAAAGTGCACTTGATAACACTTACAAACACATACGGAAATAGACATTAGTTGAGGAGAGTATACAGAAGGCTGAGGTTTGAGAGGAACTACATAGGAGCCCCCCTTACGTGTTCATTTACCCTTTATTATTTAATGGAGGCCTACCTTGAGCAAAGATTGAATACTTTTAGCAGGAAGTCGTTTTTAACAGTGTAATATTGTAAGTCAGTATTACTAAATGGTGTTCAATCATAATATACTGTAAGTCATATGTGATTTGAATCAATTTAAAGACTTTTGTGTGTTCCCCTCTGTCTCTCACCCCACCTCATCCCAACATGTAAGAGAAGTGATTATGCGGCTTCTGTATTGTATGGGCTGGTAGTACTGAGGCTAAACAATGAAGCTGTAACCAAAAACAAAAAGACAAAGGACGGAGTTAAACCTTCACGTAACCATTTGATGCTGGACCAAAGCTCTATAGTTATATGCACATTGTACAGAGAAATGGGTTAATGTCGCCGACAATCTTGAAATACAAAGAGAATCGATGAGTAGATAAGTAGTAGTTCTTTTAAATTTGACGTCACCACTGCCCACGTACATTGTGAGCAATGCCATGCAAAAACCATCAGAGAAAAAAAGACAGAAAAATGGCTCCTGTATGTTTGAAAGTGGTGTTCACTTCTCACGGGGGAGGGGGGGGGTCTGAACTGAGATTCTGTATGACACCCGTTTTACTCTTGCCAAGTGGTTTCCAGGGTCACATATATAGGACTTACTAGTTTGTTGTTACTTGTTTAGCTTTTTTCTCTCTGTGGCTATGTTACATACACTTCTCAGTTTCAGTCTCCAAGATGTGCCCTATTTTATAGGGGGCAAAGAAGGCTTTATGATTGTACCCGATTCTGTAAAAAATAAATAAAGATAATCATAATTAAGATAAATGTTTTTAAATTATATCCACACAGACTCATACACCAACTGGTTTGAAATATTGTTATAACTCAAGACCTTGAAACCAAAGCTGATGAACCTGCAAAGGTTGCTTTTCATTTTATAGACTGAAACCTGTGCTTAATCTATAGAGCAATATCTGTTTGGTCATTTAAGCGGCGCTTTGTGTATTTCTAAAAAGGTTCACGTCTGTCACATTTATTTGTACCATAATTAATAATAAACAAGTGTTAGACATGAATGGATCGTCTTGTTTATTCTGAAATGTAGAATGAATTTTGAATCTAAAAGATATTTCTCGGTGACTTATAAGCACCAAAAGGACATTTCCAAATAATTATCTGGTAAGAACTGCATTTTGTCTTGTACAGTATACTCTTAGAATAAAAGGTTATATTGCTTGCTTCATATATCTCACCCCCTAAAAATTCTATAAAGTAGAACCTCTTTTTCTTCAAGGAAAAGGGTTCATTGGGGTTCCATATAGAATTTAGGGTGCCATATATCAAGCGAGCGATATAACCTTTTTAGAACCTTTTTTTGTCCTGTGTATGGTAAAGAAAGCACAAATGCACCACATACTAACAATATATCAACAGGCACTGTAAACACTGCAGTAGGAGTAATAATGCTGGGGTTGCAGAAAAGGACTCACTGTCTTCTAGTCTCACAAGACCTGTACATATCCCCCTATCAAATTCCACCACTGCATACTTTGCTGTCCTTGCATTAAAACACGCACATATATATATAGTTGGAGCATAAAGTTAACTCAAACTTCTGTGTCTTGCCCATCATTTTTCCCTGTGTAGTTTTCAGAACGTCTTAGCTGTCAGCTTTCTTGCACTTCCACCGTGCCGTGATTGAGAGAATTGAACAATGAACCACGTTTCAATACAGAGAATTTGCACCTAAAAGCAAACGGACAGGCTTGACAGCCTGTGGGGTCAGTAGCAATTCATTTATATTTCCATGGGGTCAATAGAAATGAATACATGTCAGGGTTATTTCACATCAATGCCTTACCAGATAACAATAACGAGACAAGCATACAAAAAAAAAAAAAAAAATCAACATTCTTCAGTGAAAGCCTTTTGAAACTAAACTCCAAAGTTTGAAATAGCTTTCTTGTTTATGAAGCCTTTGAAATCTGTCTGGCTGGTGAATAGAAAGTAGTAAATAAATAAATAATAAAAAAGCACAGACAAACATAAATTATTAACATTAGGCTGAAAACAGATTTCTTTCCCCCCTCTTCGTTTCAAAAAACTAGATGTATTTTTACGTGGTGAGGGGTGAGGTATAGCTTGGGCTATTTGATATTCTTCTGTTTTGTATTTGTTCCATTTTCTTTATTTTTCACTGTACAACATAATTGTGCAGACAGCCATTTTTTTCTCTCAATGTCTTTTATAGTTTGTTGATGGAAAAGTAAAACTTCATCTTAACAAAAGTTAACAAAATGGCAATAAGTAAATGACCAGTGCACAAAAATGACATATCCCACTCTCAACATACCAACAACACATCTTTCTGATACAGAGAGGAGTAACCCAATAAAGTGAAGTGGAATCATGGAAATAGTGTAGACAAAACAAACATGGTTAAAATCCACGTTTTTTCAATTCACCTATTTGCTTCTGGACTTTGTCATATCTACTACGTGTACAACATTGTGAGAAGCACAAGGACAGAATCACACTCAAACATTCAAAATGGTACCGCTGATATGCTGATATTCTAGTCCACAATTAATAGAATATTCTGTTATATTAATTGTGTTTCTACGGGTGGGATAATGTTGCTACTAAAGTATCATCAATCAACACTGTCAGTACTGAAGCTGTTTGATCCTGAATCTTAACCATATAATCATCTGAAACAGTGTTGTTTGCGGTCCCTATTTCAATGAAATCAGAGGAGGACATTATCACTAGTATTGCCATATTTCTTTGCAAATTAGAAAATACCCTTTGGATTTTGTCTACATTACGTCTTTCAAAAAAGCGAGAAATATGTTTGTGTTGATCTATGAGTCTAAAATAGGGAAAAATAATCTCTCCCAAACAGCTCTTTGCGACAGTCAACCGACGGACTTCGAACACATTCCTGTTCAACTAGCAACCAATTGAAATTATCCTGGAAGAGAAAGAGGGTGAGAAGAAAATATTATGACATGTTGGCAGTCCAAATGGATTATGTTTCAATATCAGTCAGGACACAGAAAGAGAAAGGTGGAGGATGAGGCTGCATGTGTTGGATGCAGATGGTTCTAAATTGCCCCCTTTGTTTTCTATCAGGCATGAGGCATTCACTTCCCTTATCTTTCAGACAATGTGCACTGGGCTGATGTTCTCAGTAAATGAACTGTCGGTGTATCCATCTCTACCAGCAGCCCTCCCTCCGCCTCCTTGTTTTCACTTCCGCCTCAAGGTTGAGACGTTGCTGCTCTCACTGCTCAGCCCCCAAAGCCACTGAGGCGTCTCCCACTCTGCTGCTCTGCTCCGCACACCAGGTTGCCTCTGGGGGTACAATTAACAATCCTCACATGCAATCCAGGTTGTCCATGCATATGATGCCTGGTTGCTTTTGGTATTCTGTTTTTTTTCCCTCCACCATTCTTAGCCATGACACAATTTGAGGCATTTGAAGGGAGAGGAGTTAATAGGCTAGTTTTTTTTTATAGAGATGGCCGGCACCCTGACTGGAATAGCAGATTGCATTGCCCACAGCCCAATAAACTTTCTACACTGTCTAATCTACACTGACTGTGCGAATGCTCCTTCTCACTTTGTGATGCCTTCCGTCTTTCATCAGGACTCAAGACTAGGCCCAGTGCTCCCACCACCATGGGTCCCACCTCTTCTCTTTTGCATGCACCAATCCAAGGGTGTTGGTTTGACATGTTCTTCTTCACTACCATTCTTGGTTTTACTGAAATTCTAAATTAAATCATGTTGAATGAATTCAACAGAAATACTTACAGTACTGTAATGTTCTGAACATGAACCTAAAACAAAAATGTGCAAAGACCATCTGCATTACCTAATTATTGTTGTCAGGGGTAGGGCCTATAAATCTGTTGAACTCTTCCACGGTCAGGGTCAATTCCACCCTCAGTTAACTCAATAAGGAATTGGATTAAAGTGCCATTTATAAATAGGATTGCCCATGAATTCACTTTCAATGAATTAGTTTAAATGAGTGGACCCAACCCAGATCTCTATCCACTGACACTGCTTTACTATATTATTACACACACTGGCAGTTATTCTGATCTGTAACCAGGTTTCCATCCAACCTTTCATGCAAGTAAAGTACGTGTCGCAAGGCAACAGCTAATTTTGGTCGGTAACATTTCCAAATGTCCACAAAACAAAATATGCTAGACAAGGTGGGATCTTTTTGTGTCGGTAAAATTAATGGTGAGAGAAATGGCGGTGGACATGCCTTTATGCACAAATATTGATATAAGAACCATCACATCAAAGTAAACACGGAGTGATATTGTGTGGTCCTCCCACTACGACTCGGGAAAGAAAACAGTTTATTAGGCTACAGGTTAAATAAATTATGATGATCTTCACAAGGTGGTGAAAGTGCACAGTCATGTGCTTGATTCTTCTTTCCAATAGATGTATTGGGTCTTATTCTGGTGACATGATGATCGATGCTTGGCTGCCGTTTGACAAATAAAAATAATCTCGCTCTCATAATGCATGTAGCCTACCCGCACTGTATCTGCGAGCTGTTGGCTAGAGCGCAGACGTCGAGACCAGAGTGGGCACATTCGCTATATAAAGCAACATTTAAAAAATTGAATTGAATTGGATGGAAGAATTGGAAGAATTGAAGCGTAAAAGTTATTTTTACGTGCAAATCTGTTTGATGGAAACATCTCTGGTATGAAAATGCACATATTGTTTTTATGCATATTTTAGAATATTTTCATGAAAATCTGTCGCCAATTGGATGGAAACCTAGCTCTTGTGGAACATATTGTTGTACTATCCATTTCTCTCAGATTTCTATGGTAAAAACAAGACACGAGTTGTATTCTAAGTGGAGTGGTATCATCTGAGAGTGATATATATATATATATATTTAACATGGATCACAGAGATCTCATCCTAAGATGTTTGGAAGTCTGGCAGATAACTGTTACTCTGATGAGGTGTTTGTATGGACAATGTCCACCTCTTCATCTGCCTCTTACTCTCTCTCCCAATCACCTATAGTATACTCTGAGGCAGAGAAATAGAGAGTGCATAGCAAAAGGCAGCGAGCGAGAGAGGAGATATGGATTGAGGAGTAGGTTGTGAGTGGTATGGTTGGCCGCATCTTTGCCGTCTTATTAGTGGGGGCCCAGTGAGGACACTTTGGCCTTCTTCATGGGGCCATGATGAGACCCTCTTCGCACATCTCAGCAAAATGGCTGGGGGAAATCACAGATGAGAATCACTCAAAAACAGGGAGATGTCAACAGGACCATAATGATACCTGATGGCCCCAGAAGACTCTCTCCCCTTTTCCCTCTCAGCCTTATACCTGCCCAAGTTGCACTATACTTGAAAACATAATTAGAGGTAAAACAGACAGAAGCTTTACCCCACCCCTCCACCATTTTCTGTAGCCAAAGCTCTTTGTTTTATAGGTCCGGGATTCTTTTACACACACACACACACACACACACACACACACACACACACACACACACACACACACACACACACACACACACACACACACACACACACACACACACACACACACACACACACACACACACACACACACACACACACACACCTATCTTTCACTTCTTCAGAAAGGGGGATGAAAGAAGGAAAGAGAAAGAAAAATGGAGGGGGAGAGAGAGAAAAGGAGAAAGAGAAAAGGAGAGCGAAGAGGAGGCGGAGAGTTCCCTCTGTGAGATGCCAAGGTGCTCCCAGTCCATTGTGCTGCCGGCTGTCAGGTTAAATTAGGGAGTACAGGCTCCGTGAGTGTAAAAAAAATCAATACTTGATGGAAGACTGCTCCCCGGAAAATCTGTTTTGATTCCAGGATTAATTCTTGACCAAAGGCTCTTGCAAAATGACATGCCATTAGGCTGAAAATGAACACATTCTGCAGTGGAAATTGGATGGAAATGTGTCAGGTGATTGCCCTGGCTGGTTTGTTCTGCACTTTGAGCAGCGGGACTGAAGGTATGGCTGCTGCTGCGAATGAGGCCCCCGGACTGACTCCATTTCCAGAGCAAAAGACAACTCCACTGTGGCCTGGGAGTATTCTCAAGACCATTGTTATCCAGCTCCTGCAAATGCATGCTTACCTAGTTGAAATGCATTTGTCCACCACGTTCTCTCTCTCTCTTGTGTTTTCCATGAAACATGGCATGGAAGAATGGGGGAACCTTAAAATAACGCAATGGTGAGAAGAAAGGGGGGAAATGCAATATTGATGAGCAAGTAATGTGTTTGTCATCGCAAATACCATATCCCTGTTTGAAACTTCAACGGGAGACAGAAAGGAGTGTCTGAGCATTGACATTAACAACAGATGCAGTCAAGCTGGACAAAAGCTGTTGGCAAATGTCTTGTGTAAATAGAGCATACGGTCCCGAGCCTCATGCCACAACAAGATGGTTTACATTTCATAATGAATATCTGCCCATCCGCCCTGTGGTATAAAGCAACATTTACTTGACCAAAATGTGAAGAGTTGAGGAAAATAAACGTTCATTTGGCCACTGCTCAATTACAAAAAGAAAGCAATCAATCATTATTTCCTCAAACATTTTACTGGAATGAAAAAGGATACCAGGTATCATATGCAAAAGTTTAAAGAATGAACATTTCCGGAATAAAAGAACGAAAAGCGGTGAGAGAGGATAGCCTACTTTCAGAATATGTTTACTCTGTGCAGACCATCTTCCCACAGGATATTTTGCATCTCTCTTAATGGCTATGTATCTGAGCACCAAAACTCTGTAAATAGACAGGACAAATGTCTTGCACACAAAGTAGTCAGAAAGTGGAAGGTATTGCCATTTTTTCCATTCCAGCACTCTTCCATTGTGCCAGAGATTTGTTTGACTGATCGTTTTCCACATGTGAAAATAGTGAATTATATGGGACTGGTATTGGGTGGAAAGATAATTGAGAATGTCAAAAATATGAATATGCATAAAATGCAATATATGAAGCAATTAATTTTAATGTAGGCTGCAATAGTCCTGTCAGCATAGGCGACCTAGTACCTACATCTTGCCTTTGAAATAGACCTACTCTTTGGATGTGTGTGAACTACATATTCATTCATGTTTTCATATAGTTTGTTTTACTTGTGTACAAAAATGTTTAGACATAGTTAGATACATTAGACTCGGAGGTAAAAAAACTGCTGGTTTTCTGTTATACCTGATAATTAATTGCACCCACCTGGTGTGCCAGGTCTAAATCAGTCCCTGATTAGAGCTGAACAATGAAAACAAACAGTGGAACTGGCTTCGAGGTCCAGAGTTGAATTTGAGGGCAACGAGAGTAACCGAATATGACAAATGGTAGAAGACCTACATTTTTTAGCACCTCTGTAGAATTGTATGGGTTTAGCGCCATCTACAGGCAAAATGAAACTCAATCTGGAGACAAGTGTGTCATTTTACTTCCACGCTGTAGATGGCAGAATGTATCACTTCGCTTTGGGTATACATTGCCATCCAAAGAAGAAAAGAAACCATGCGCATTGTGATGGAATCGTAACTTTTCTGGCCCGTTGATGAACGCCCATTTCTGCTTTTATACTCTGCCAGCCCAACGAATTACAGTGTTCTTTCGTGTATTGGGCTAGCCTGAAAGGCTGTGAGGTTGACCATCTCACTGATACTGTTCTACATGACTGTTGGGAATATACTAGTAGACAAGGCAGTGGTTTTGGTTGGAAAGTTGGAAAGCTTGCTGATGAGAGTGGTTTGCGGGAGTTGGAGGTTGGCCCTCCTGTGGTGATAGGAGATGTTCCACCCAGTGGCGGTTCTGGAGGGTGGGGGTGGGGGTGGGGGGCAGTGCCGCTGTGACAACAATTTTGGACCCCCTTGTGGCCCCCCTAAATGTGGAGTATGAAATCATTTTTACATAACTAATTTTTGCTATCATTCTTTTTTTACATCCGTTATTAGACAGTGGCAACGATGATGATTATGAACATGGTCTTTTGCCTGCTAATGCCTGCAATGCAGTGAAGAAAACAATGACAACAATAATATCTAATGTAACTGGCCCCTCTAACAGTACAACTGGCCCCAGCTTGGCCCTCCCAGTTGAAATGTCTAGAACCGCCACTGGTTCCTCCGAGGCTACTCTCACCCGTATGAAAAAGATATTGCAGTCAAACTGCAGTACAATGTGGTATAACTGAAGTTAGAGTGCAGTATGCTGCAAATACTGGGTCCAAAATAACACCGTTTTTTCACAGCAGTAATTTTGCAGTATAACTGCAGTTATAGTACAGTATAACTGCAGTTCAACTGCAGTACACTGTAGTTATTCTGCAATTTCTGTATCCAAAGGGGTAAAAGTAATCAAATCAAATAAAGTGACATTGGAAAAATGGTTGACAATTACATTGGTATAAGTTGTTATGCATTTCTACCACTTTTCACAGAGGGATCCAAGGACCCAGATAGTGGGCGCAAAAGAGCAGGCGTTTACCTTGTTGAATTTGATGTGCAGATACAGTGCCTTGCGAAAGTATTCGGCCCCCTTGAACTTTGCGACCTTTTGCCACATTTCAGGCTTCAAACATAAAGATATAAAACTGTATTTGTTTGTGAAGAATCAACAAGTGGGACACAATCATGAAGTGGAACGACATTTATTGGATATTTCAAACTTTTTGAACAAATCAAAAACTGAAAAATTGGGCGTGCAAAATTATTCAGCCCCTTTACTTTCAGTGCAGCAAACTCTCTCCAGAAGTTCAGTGAGGATCTCTGAATGATCCAATGTTGACCTAAATGACTAATGATGATAAATACAATCCACCTGTGTGTAATCAAGTCTCCGTATAAATGCACCTGCACTGTGATAGTCTCAGAGGTCCGTTAAAAGCGCAGAGAGCATCATGAAGAACAAGGAACACACCAGGCAGGTCCGAGATACTGTTGCGAAGAAGTTTAAAGCCAGATTTGGATACAAAAAGATTTCCCAAGCTTTAAACATCCCAAGGAGTATCAGACCACTGCAAATCTACCAAGACCTGGCCGTCCCTCTAAACTTTCAGCTCATACAAGGAGAAGACTGATCAGAGATGCAGCCAAGAGGCCCATGATCACTCTGGATGAACTGCAGAGATCTACAGCTGAGGTGGGAGACTCTGTCCATAGGACAACAATCAGTCGTATATTGCACAAATCTGGCATTTATGGAAGAGTGGCAAGAAGAAAGCCATTTCTTAAAGATATCCATAAAAAGTGTTGTTTAAAGTTTGCCACAAGCCACCTGGGAGACACACCAAACATGTGGAAGAAGGTGCTCTGGTCAGATGAAACCAAAATGGAACTTTTTGGCAACAATGCAAAACATTATGTTTGGCGTAAAAGCAACACAGCTCATCACCCTGAACACACCATCTCCACTGTCAAACATGGTGGTGGCAGCATCATGGTTTGGACCTGCTTTTCTTCAGCAGGGACAGGGAAGATGGTTAAAATTGATGGGAAGATGGATGGAGCCAAATACAGGACCATTCTGGAAGAAAACCTGATGGAGTCTGCAAAAGACCTGAGACTGGGACAGAGATTTGTCTTCCAACAAGACAATGATCCAAAACATAAAGCAAAATCTACAATGGAATGGTTCAAAAATAAACATATCCAGGTGTTAGAATGGCCAAGTCAAAGTCCAGACCTGAATCCAATCGAGAATCTGTGGAAAGAACTGAAAACTGCTGTTCACAAATGCTCTCCATCCAACCTCACTGAGCTCGAGCTGTTTTGCAAGGAGGAATGGGAAAAAATTTCAGTCTCTCGATGTGCAAAACTGTTTTTGTTTTGTTTAAAAAGTGTGAAATATCCAATAAATGTCGTTCCACTTCATGATTGTGTCCCACTTGTTGTTGATTCTTCACAAAAAAATACAGTTTTATATCTTTATGTTTGAAGCCTGAAATGTGGCAAAAGGTCACAAAGTTCAAGGGGGCCGAATACTTTCGCAAGGCACTGTATGTAGAAGACTAACAGATGAACTGTCAGTATACTCAGTTGAACTGTTGGCGATAGTAGTTGCCCTCCAGTGGGTGGAGGACGTACAATATGTCAGAATTATAGTATGCTCAGATTCTCTGTCTGCATTGAATAGTTTATCATCTGGTAAATCTCATAGGAGTGACCTACGGTACTATTGAAGGTATTAATGTTATTATGGAGAATTGAGACTGGGGGTAGTAGTGAGATTCTGCTGGGTCCCAGCACATTTGGGTGTGGAGGGGAATGAAATTGTAGACCAGTTAGCTAAAAGAGCTTTGAAACAAGATATAATTGATATTAATGTTCCACTGGGTAGAGGTGAGGCCAGATGTAAGATCAGAGCCATTTCCTTAATGTTCTGGTTGTTCTAAACAAGTTTCTGGGGATTCAGAAGTCTCTAAAAAATAATGGCTAGATAGCTAGATAGTGTAGTTTAACATATTGTAAATAATTAACTTAAGGTGTGAATTTAGCATAGGTGTAACGGATGTGAAACGGCTAGCTTAGTTAGCGGTGGTGGGTGCGCGCTAAATAGAGTTTCAATTGGTGACGTCACTTAGTCGCGGCTTTTGTGGAGCGATGGGTAACGATGCTTCGTGGGTGACTGTTGTTGATGTGTGCAGAGGGTCCCTGATTCGCGCCCGGGTATGGGCGAGGGGACGGTCTAAAGTTATACTGTTACATAGGCTCTCCAGAAACTACACTGAACAAAAATATGAACGCAGCATGCAACGATATAAAAAGTTTTACTGAATTACAGTTAATTTAACAAAATCAGTCGGTTGAAATATATTAATTAGGTCCTAATCTATGGATTTCACATGACTGGGAATACAGATATGCATATGTTGGTCACAGATACCTTTAAAAAAAAGGTTGGGGCGTGGATCAAAAAACAAAGTATTTAATAGAGCTGTGGCAGTCATGAAATTTTGTCAGCCGGTGATTGTCAAGCAAATAATTGCCGTTCTTACGGTAATTGACCGTTAATTAACATAAACACATTTAGCATCTCCTGGCTTCCAAGCATAGTCCACAAGCCACTGATGCAGACCTTTGGAACATCTACAACATCTAAAAGTCGAATAAATCCATTTAATATAACCTACACCATCGCAATAAGTCCATTCTTTATTTTAGACAGGTCTAAAGAAACATGACATGAAGAAAATGTAGTCTATTTCAGAAGAACAGAATAACATACCCTAACTTCACACGAGACTGCTGAGGGGAGAACGGCTCATAATAATGGACAGAACAGAGCAAATGGAATGGCATCAAACACCTGAAAACCACGTGTTTGATGTATTTGATACCGTTCCACTGAATCTGCGCCAGTCATTACCACGAGCCTGTCCTCCTCAATTAAGGCGCCACCAACCTCCTGTGTCTGAGTTGTCCTTATTTTAGGCCCTGATGTGGCTATGTCATATAGCTGTTTTAGCTAATTTAGCTGATAAGATTTGCTTCGAATTCTGTAGCATTATTTTTGTATTATTTTATAGTATGAAGAGTACAATTGAACATAGCATAATAAAATAGAAAGGATAACACGCACATGTGGCTGTCCTGTGTTGATTGGTTAACAAATAAACTGGTCCTCTTATATGCATCATTTAGTTATCTGTGCAACTTTAGTTGTGATACAAACGTTGGGCTATATGTTTTGATGTTTAATTACATTCTAAGGCTGCATGATAGGACTTGAATTATGATTTGAAAAAAGGCGCAATCTGCACACTCTTCAACAGTCTCTCATTCACAATTTGACAAGCACTTTATAATATTCGCATCAGCCCTCGAATTTCCCGGCAGCATCCCCCCTGTGTGGCCGTAATGTCCCCTAAAAAATGCATGCCTTTTGCGGCCAGAGTGGCCGTTGTCCCCTTAGGCTGAATATAATACCCTAAGTATAATTCCCTTCTCCCTGCTGCTCCAAAGCAACTCTAGCTCACATGGCTCTCTTAGATGTCGCCAATGCCCGTCACGTGATCGGGTTCTTCTCACACGCATTTCAGGTAAGAAGTAGGCTTCAAGTGAGTGAAGACAGACACATCACAGACGCCACTGCACGAATTCCGAGGCGCATATTGAAGATAGAACTGTGCACATTTAGCCTACTTTTCGTCAGCCAACAAGATGAGTAGGCATAACAAACAGCAAAAGCACTCGCCTATGTCAATATACTGTCCCTCATAGTACAAAAGTTGACTTATTATATTGGCCAACTTGTCCTTCTATGCAAGAAATAAATATTCCAAGCATACTTTGGGACAGTTGTTCTTCACCACGCTGTCTGTGTGGGTGGACCATTTCAGTTTGTCCGTGATGTACACAGAGGAACTTAACAACGTTCCTCCTTCTCCACTAATGTCCCGTCAATGTGGATAGGGGGCTGCTCTCTCTGTTTCCTGAAGTCCCTGATCATCTCCTTTGTTGACATTGAGTGTGAGGTTATTTTCCTCACACCACACTCCGAGGGCCCTCACCTCCTCCACGTAGGCCGTCTCGTCGTTGTTGGTAATCAAGCCTACAGCGGTAGTGTCGTCTGCAAACTTGATGATTGAGTTGGAGGCGTGCATGGCCACGCAGTCATGGGTGAACAGGGAGTACGGAGAGGGCTGAGAACGCACCCTTGTGAGGTCCCAGTGTTGAGGATCAGCAGGGTGGGAGATGTTGTTTCCTACCCTCACCACCTGGGGACGGCCCGTCATGAAGTCCAGGACCCAGTTGCACAGGGCGGGGTCGAGACCCAGAGTCTTGAGCTTAACAACGAGTTTGGAGGGTAGTATGGTGTTAAATGCTGAGCTGTAATCGATGAACAGCATTCATACATAGGTATTCCTCTTGTCCCGATGGGTTAGGGCAGTGTGCAGTGTGATTGCGTCATCTGTGGACCTATTTGGGCGGTAAGCAAATTGGAGTGGGTCTAGGGTGTCAGGTAGGGTGGAGGTGATATGATCCTTGACTAGTCTCTCAAAGCACTTCATGATGATGATGGAAGTGAGTTCTACGGGGCGATAGTCGTTTAGCTCAGTTACCTTAGCTTTCTTGGGAACAGGAATAATGGTGGCTCTCTTGAAGCATGTGGGAACAGCAGTCTGGGATAAGGATTGATTGAATATGTCTGTAAACACACCAGCCAGCTGGTCTGCGCATGCTCTGAGGGCGCGGCTAGGGATGCCGTCTGGGCCAGCGGCATTGCGAGGGTTAACACGTTTACATGTTTTACTCATGTTGGCTGCGGTGAAGGAGCGGGCTGTGTCGGTGGCACTTTATTGTGGAACATCAGTGGCACATCAAAGCGAACCAATAGTAGGTCACTCCTATGAGATTTACCAGATGATAAACTATTCAATATAGACAGAGAATATGAGCATACTATAATTCTAACAGGTTGTACGTCCTCCACCCACTGGAGGGCAACTACTATCGCCAACAGTTCAACTGAGTATACTGACAGTTCATCTGTTAGTCTTCTACATATCTGCACATCAAATTCAGGAATGTAAACGCCTGCTCCTGTGATCCCACTATCTGGGTCCTTAGATCCACCTGTGAAAAGAAGTAAAAAACACAAAAACTTCTATCAATGTAATTATCAATAAGTTTACATTGGCACGAATAAATTGTTTTCTCTATTAGAAAATATGTTAATGCAATTACAATGATTTGAATTGTGGCCAATGTAATGGGCGGAGTAGTCCAGCAACACTCGGTATTATTCAGAGCCTCATGAAATGACACCATATTTAGATTCTACAGACCCTATATGCATTACAGTACTTCCCACCCCACTTTTACATTGGCACACATAATTGTTTTTTCCCTATAAGCCAAGATGTAATGCGGACAGTGGCAATTGTAGCATGTAAATATTGGTGCGTCAAAAAAAAAGAAAATGTGGGATGCATGCCAGCAAAGCCACTACACAACACATTAATTGCACTATAACAGTGACCACAAATTCTTAGGAACTACATTTATTTAACTAGGCAAGTCAGTTAAGAACAAATTCTTACCTTCAATGATGGCCTAGGAACAGTGGGTTAACTGCCTTGTTCAGGGGCAGAATGACAGATTTCTACCTTGTCAGCTCAGGGATTTGATCTTACAACCTTTTGGTTACTAGTCAAACACTCTAACCACTAAGCTACCTGCTGCCCATACATAAAGCTGTCCCAACAGCAGAGTCCCAACAGAAGTCCAAACACCTTACCACTGCTACATATGGCTATCAGCGAAACAGTTCATTCAGCCTCATTTACTGCCTTAAAAAAAGAAAGATGATATGGCTGACTTGCTTAAACAAATGTGGTTTCTACTGACAATTGAGATGTACAAACTATGGCATAAGGGGACGACAAGCGGATGAGGCAATCAGGAATTTCAATTAAAACAACAATGAGCGAGCGAGGACGGACGTAGTCACGATAACTATTTGTTCAGCACTTTTGAAATGTACAGTGACAGAATTCAGAACATGGGCAGTTCTTACAGTGCTCTCCCTGTACGCCAAGTCAGAACCGTAGGATAAATAAAGGAGCTATATAAGCAGACAATGAAAGCTCTTACAATATTCTATGATTACATTTCTCAAAAACAGGTTATAGGCTACATGTGCACCAAGTCAGAACAGTAGGTGAAAATAGACCAAATTATAAGAGTGAAGCACATGGGCTACTAACAGCTTACTACACTTAGTATTACTTTTTTAGCTACAGTATACATATCCCCCTGGCATATTACATAATTTATGCAATAGCATATAAGACATTTTTGGACTCATCTTGTTGGAGTGTGCTCACTTGAATAGAAAGGTAGCGCAGCGGTCCTTCTTGAGCAAATTGTATCATCCATTTTGCCATCAAAGTATGCCATTCTCTGGATTTATGGTGCTTTCAAGACAACTGGGAACTCAAAAAGAAAAAATTGAATCATGATGACCTCAGTGATCTTCAGGTTGTAGCTCTAGAAAGAGGCTTGAGTTATGGATTTACAATTCCGAGTTGGATGAAAGTGCAAAACGTATTTTCCCAGTTGTCTCATTTTTCCCCGAGTTCCCAGTTGTCTTGAACTCATTAAAGTCAGATTTTGCAGTTCCGAGTTTACAATTGTTTTTAGTGCGGCACAAATCATGCTTCATTGACAGCATGGCCAATGTTGAATGTTTGTAATTTTAAACTAGGAAAAGAGACCCTTAATCTTGTCCAATGGCCAATGAGCACAGATACATTTGATCCATAGTTTCTCATCATTATTTCTCTCCATATGACAAGGATTAAAACAGATTTGCAAATAGATTGTTGACTTGATTCGTGATGATGACTGCTAGCTAAGATTTTGAAAGTATGATGTTGACATGATCAGTCCAATCAAAGCTAATGTAGATATAACGTGATTTTGTGTCATTTTATCTGTGGCCAATGACCTGGAGCTTTCTTGGATGGGCACATCTAATGTAATTCTATGGCAGCATCCAAGGGGCTTGAATTTTCGAGCTCTACCCTTAGACTTGACAGTGACATAGTGTCCCCATGAGTGACAGCACAGTGAGCCAATCATGAGGCGCCGTATTTTCTGCTGGCTTGCCCAACCACAGAAGGCACTGAGCTTGGCTGAAACACCTGCATTTTGGAGCTGCCTTACTCAAGAAAACAAAAAAGAGACCATGTTTGTATGCGGCTTTATTAAGTAAATTATATATATATATATATATTTTTACAATGTTTGCAAACTGATGTGTGACACGTATTAATGTCAAAATAAAATGCAAAACAGGCAACATGTTTTAAAAACCCAAATGTAATGCAAATGTAACTTAAATATGATCAACAACGGATCACTGTTAATGTTTAGTCGATTATTTTTTATTATATCATGAATAAATACAGGTTATTGACACTTTTCTACTGTTTTGTGGGGGACTTTTATTTTGACAATTTCCCAATTACATGAACCGGAAGTACTTTATTTTGTGTCGCTGAGGAAACGTTGATCAGACACGTGCACACAGCGTTTATCAACTGGTGGCTATATAGCATTTTTGCAAGTGGGACACCTGTGTAAAATATGTTTTGGAAGCGTTAAACGTAAGTAGACATGTCTCGAGTGTACCTCAAGCATGGATATATATATACTTACTATATGCGGCAACTGTGTCTTGACTGCTAGGAGTACAATCTGAAACCTGAGCTGTTAGAGATTTAGAACTCTGAACTGTTGCGCCTGAACTGTCTTGAAGGGCATGGTACTTTTGTAACAAACTGTTACATTAGCATGCTAGTTTAACTGCTAACTTGTTACAAGGAAGGGAACAGGCTAACCTAGCACTTGATCAAGACTCTCAGTTCAATTACACGTCATTGGACGAAGCAGTCTTCTGTAGGGCGGTGTTTTGTTAACGAGAGCCTCGAACGGTCGATCTGAACATTAACACGCATCGCTTGCGGTACGAGTTTGGAGTCATAAGGAATTTATATCCGCGAGAAATCATTAACAAAAGGTGAAATTGATAACTCTTTTATACGGTTAGTGTTCCCACACGGCCATAAGTCGATGTTATAGCGCTTGTTTCCGGAAAACAGACGATAGACAGTGGACTGACTACCTGTGCTAATGGTGTAAACAAGACAGACGTAACAAACTTGTGTCCACTGAAAATGCTGTCGGCTGCAACTGTGCTAAGAGTGTACAGTCCGTGTGTGTGTTGTACGTGTGACATTATTTTGTCATATGACTGGACTGGTGACCACACCAACCCAGGACCTCCACATCTGTCCTCTTCCCCTGAGACCAGCCACCTGGACAGCTGATGAAACTGTGGGTTTGGACAACATAAAATAATTTCTGCACAAACTGTTAGAAACTGTCTCAGGGAAGCTCATTTGTGTGCTTGTCATCCTCACCAGAGTCTTGACCTGACTGCAGTTTGGCGTGGTAACTGACTTCAGTGGACATATGCTCACTGGCACTCTGGAGATGTGTGTGCTTCGTTGATGGCGTTGTATGGTTGAGCGGTTTGCTGATGTCAATGTTGTGAACAGATTTCCACATGGTGGGGTTACGGTATGGGCAGGCATAAGTTACGGACAACCAACACAATTGCATTTTATCAATGGCTATTATTTAGTTTTGCTTACCTTTTTCTCCCCAATTTCATGGTATTCAATTGGTAGTTAGTCTTGTCATCGCTGCAACTCCTGTATAGACCCGGGAGAGGCGATGGTCGAGAGCTGTGCATCCCCCGATACACAACCCAACAAAGCTGCACTGCTTCTTGACACAATGCCCACTTGACCGAGAAGCCTGCCGCACCAATGTGTCGGAGGAAAAACACTGTACACCTGGCAACTGTCAGCGCGCACTGTGCCCGGCCCGCCACAGAAGTTGCTAGTGCACGATGGGACAAGGATATCCTTGGTGGCCAAACGCTCCCTTAACGCGGACGACGCTGGGCCACTTGTGTGCCGCACTATCCTGTTGCCCATTGTCATGCCATTCATGCGCTGCCATCACTTGATGTTTCAGAATACTAATGTACTGTCGCAAGGATCTGTACACAATTCCTGAAAGATTAATGTCCTAGTGCTTTAATGCATTCTGCATTCTCACAAGATGTCACCCATTGAACATGTTTTGAGATGCTCTTGATCGACATGTATGACAGTGCGTTCCAGTTCCCACCAATATCCAGCAACTTCGCACAGCCATTGAAGAGGGATGGGACAACATTCCACAGGCCACAATCAACAGCATGATCAACTCTATTGGAAGATATGTGCATGAGGCAAATGGTCACAAATGGTCAGCTACTGACTGGTTTTCTGACCCACACCTCTACCTTTTTTTAAAAATGTTATCGGTGATCAACAAATGCATATCTGTATTCCCGGTCATGTGAAATCCATAGATTTGACTGATTTACTTATATGAACTGTAACTCAGTAAAATCTTTGAAATTGTTGTTTATATTTTTTGTTCAATGTAGAACCCAGGGCCGGTCCTGTCCATTCTGCCGCCCTAGGGGAGACACATTGTTGCCCTTACTAGAATAGTCCCAGTAAGGAAAATTACGTTGAACAGACGTCCTAAAATACCTATTTTTCCATATGTTGAAGTTAGGTTGATTTTGGGTTCTGAATGAAAGTTGAAAATATGTCATTTATAGACGTCTACGGTGAAAGGACAAAATCTGAACCAAACATAGACATCTATGATTGGTTCAGACCAAAAACCAACGTCCGTGGACGTGGAAATCAAGGCCGGTCCGGATTGCACCAAAAAGGACTCACAGACAGAACAACAACAAAAACATCTAAAAGGTGCCAGCGTCGGTCTGCTTACTGAGGTATAGCCTACAGTGTCGCCTGAAATTGAATTTTAGGTATGCCAATCTGTGGTATTCCTACTGTTTGACCCAACATCTCGATTCGATTTTATGTAGCAAAATTTGTAATGGTGTTTTAAAATGTTATTTTTTATTATTATGTTTTACATTGAACTCAGAGCTACAAAATGGTATATCATACACTGCAGATGGGGAAAATAATTCTGCTTTGAAAGTTGATAAACTTGTAACTTCACTTGGCCTTTGGAATATTTTGGTAAATCTACTGGAGAGCTCTTCTTTGCCTACACCTATTCAGCATAATTCACACCCTCTTAAGCCTTATCCCCACCCATCTCTTTAAGGTAAACAACCAAAGATGAAAAGTGGTGAAAGTAGTAGCCTACAATAAGGGAGAACTCCACGTAAAAATACACTATCTAGTCCTTGGCCTAGATGATCTGACATTGAAAGTGTCCAGATAAAAATATTGTATAATTATTAGATAATGCTTACATAGACACTTGTCTAAATTGATGGGTCATGTGAAAGAATTGCTATAACCACCATCCCAGCCATATCTAGCTAAGTGGATGGGGTCACTATTGTCTAGACCTGTACACATGTTCATGAAATACAAAAGATGGCTAATTTTTTTAATGTATTTTTATTTAACCAGGTAGGCTAGTTGAGAACAAGTTCTCATTTACAACTGCGACCTGGCCAAACTGAAGCGCAGCAATTCGACACATACAACAACAGTTACACATGGAATAAACAAAACATACAGTCAATAATACAGTAGGAAAAAAATATCTACATACAGTGAGTGCAAATGAGGTAAGTTAAGGAAATAAATAGGCCATGGTGGCGAAGTAATTACAATATAGCAATTAAAACACTGGAATGGTAGAAGATGAATGTAGAGGTACTGGGATGCAAAGGAACAAAATAAATAAATACCAGTATGGGGATGAGGTAGGTAGATAGATGGGCTGTTTACAGATAGGCTAAGTACAGGTGCAGTGATCTGTAAACTGCTCTGACAGCTGGTGCTTAAAGCTAGTGAGGGAGATGTGAGTCCACGTATTCTAAGTCAGAGCCGTCCAGAGTAGTAATGCTGGACGGGCGAGGTGCGGGCAGCGATCGATTGAAAAGCATGCATTTAGTTTTACTTGCGTTTAAGAGCAGTTGGAGGCCACAGAAGGAGAGTTATGTCATTGAAGCTCATCTGGAGGTTAGTTAACACCGTGTCCAAGGAGGGGCCAGAAGTATACAGAATGATGTCGTCTACGTAGATGTGGATCAGAGAATCACCAGCAGCAAGAGCAACATCATTGATGTATACAGAAAAGAGAGTCGGCCCGAGAATTGAACCCTGTGGCACACCCATAGACTGTCAGAGGTCCAGACATCCGATTTGATACACTGAACTCTATCAGAGAAGTAGTTTGTAAACCAGGCGAGGCAATCATTTGAGAAACCAAGGCTGTCGAGTCTGCCAATGAGAATGTTGTGATTGACAGAGTCGAAAGCCTTGGCCAGGTTGATGAATACGGCTGCACAGTCTCTTATCGATGGCTGTTAGGATGTTATTTAGAACCTTGAGCGTGGCTGAGGTGCACCCATGACCAGCTCTGAAACCAGATTGCATAGCGGAGAAGGTATGGTGGGATTCGAAATGGTCAGTAATCTGTTTGTTAACTTGGCTTTTGAAGACCTTAGAAAGACAGGGTAGGATAGATATAGGTCTGTAGCAGTTTGAGTCAAGAGTGTCCCCCCCTTTGAAAAGGGGGATGACCGCGGCAGCTTTCCAATCTTTGGGAATCTCAGACAATATGAAAGACAGGCTGAACAGGCTAGTAATAGGGGTTGCAACAATTTCGGCAGATAATTTTAGAAAGAGAGGGTCCAGATTTTGCAGATCTTTCAGAACATCGGCTATCTGGATTTGGTTAAAGGAGAAATGGTGGGGGCTTTGGCGGGTTGCTGTGGAGGGTGCTGGGCAGTTGACCGGGGTAGGGGTAGCCATGTGGAAAGCATGGCCAGCCGTAGAGAAATGCTTATTGAAATTCTCAATTATAGTGGATTTATCGGTGGTGACAATGTTTCCTAGCCTCAGAGCAGTGGGCAGCTGGGAGGAGGTGCTCTTTTTCTCCATGGACTTTACAGTGTCCCAGAACATTTTTGAGTTAGTAATACAGGATGCAAATTTCTGTTTGAAAAAGCTTGCCTTCGCTTTTCTAACTGCCTGTGTATATTTGTTCCGAACTTCCCTGAAAAGTTGCATATCACGGGGGCTATTCGATGCTAATGCAGACCGCCAATGTTTTTGTGCTGGTCAAGGGTAGACAGGTCTGGCGTTAACCAATGACTATATCTATTCCTAGTTCTACATTTTTTGAGAGGGGCATGCTTAGTTAAGATGGTGAGGAAGGCACTTTTAAAACCTGTTAGAGATCTGGCTACTTTTTTTCAACATACTGTTAAAAATCGCGCAACATTTCAACGTCCTGCTACTCATGCCAGGAATATAGTATATGTATATGATTAGTATGTGTGGATATAAAACACTGAAGTTTCTAAAACTGGTTATATGATGTCTGTGACTATAACAGAATGTGTTTCGTGGTCAAAATCGCAAGGAAACCTGATCACAAAATCGAGGAAGAAAAAATCAATCCGCCAGTTTCTGTATTGTCTATTGCAAGGTATAATAGATAGCAACCGGCTTACAGTTCCTACAGCTTCCACACGATGTCGCCAGTGTTGTGAATTCTATGCAGGTAAATCCTTGGTCATATGAGTAATAGGCACATCCTCTCGTCGGATACACAGCAGGAAGAAATGGAAGGGGGAAAGTGGACTATGGTTTCCAAATTTGCTCCTATTGAATACAGATCGCTCCGTGATCAATTTGATCGTTTATTAACGTTTACTAATACCTAAAGTTGGATTACAGAAGTGGTTTGAAGTGTTTTGTCAAAGTTTATAGGCAACTTTTTTAATTAAAAAAAATAACGTTGTGTTTAGAAACTGTGTTTTTCCTGGATCACAGTCTTCATAAATGGACATTTTGGGTATACAAGGACCGATTTAATCGAAAAAAAGACCCAATTGTGATGTTTATGGGACATATAGGAGTGCCAACAAAGAAGCTCGTCAAAAGTAATGAATGTTTTATATTTTATTTCTGTGTTTTGTGTTGCGCCGGCTACGCTAATTCTTTTGTTTACGTCCCCTTCAGGTATTTCGGGGTGTTGCATGCTATCAGATAATAGCTTCTCATACTTTCGGCGAAAAGCATTTTAAAAATCTGACTTGTTGGCTAGAATCACAACGAGTGTAGCTTCAATTGAGTACCCTGCATGTGTGTTTTAATGAACGTTTGAGTTTTAACGAGTGCTATTAGCATTTGGCATAGCGCATTTGCATTTATTGTTGGCAAGGTGGGACGCTAGCGCGTCGGGTTGCCCAGAGAGGTTGAAGAAAAGCCAGACATCATCTACTGACGGGATGAGGTCAATGTCATTCCAGGATACCCCGGGCAGGTCGATTTAGAAAGGCCTGCTCGCAGAAGTGTTTCAGGGAGTGTTTGACAGTGATGAGGGGTGGTCGTTTGGTCGCAGACCCATTACGGATGCAGGCAATGAGGCAGTGAATCGCTGAGATCTTGATTGAAAACAGCAGAGGTGTATTTGGAGGGCGAATTAGTTAGGATGACATCTATGAGGGTGCCCGTGTTTACTGATTTGGGGTTGTACCTGGTAGGTTCATTGATAATTTGTGTGAGATTGAGGGCATCAAGCTTTGTTTGTAGGATGGCCGGGGTGTTAAGCATGTCCCAGTTTAGGTCACCTAGTAGCACGAGCTCAGATGATAGACGGGGGGCAATCAGTTCGCATATAGTATCGAGGGCACAGCTGGGGGCAGAGGGAGGTCTATAGCAAGCAGCAACAGTGAGACTTGTTTCTGGAAAGGTGAATTTTTAGAAGTAGAAGATCAAATTGTTACAGACTTAGCCTGCAGAGTTCTGTATTACTTTCTATCTTTGCAGTAGATTGCAACACCGCCCCCTTTGGCAGTTCTATCTTGGCGAAAAACGTTATAGTTTGCAATGGAGATTTCAGGGTTTTTGGTGGTTTTCCTAAGCCATGACTCAGACATCTGGGTTGGCAGAGTGTGCTAAAGCAGCGAGTAAAACAAACTAAGGGAGTAGGCTTCTAATGTTAACATGCATGAACCCAAGGCTTTTACGTTTACAGAAGTCAACAAATGAGAGCACCTGGGGGGTGGGAGTGGAGCTAGGCACTGCAGGACCTGGATTAACCTCCACATTACCAGAGGAGAAGTAGGATAAGGGTACAGCTAAAGACTATACGAACTGGCCGTCTAGCACGTTCAGAACAGAGAGTAAAGGGGGCAGGTTTCTGGGCACGATAGCATAGATTCAAGGCATAGTGTACAGACAAAGGTAAGGTAGGATGTGAGTACAATGGAGGTAAACCTGGGCATTGAGTAATGAAGAGAGCGATTATAGTCTCTAGAGATGTTTAAACCAGGTGATGTCATCGCATATGTTGAAGGTGGAACAACATGGTTGGTTAAGGCATTGAGCAGGGCTAGAGGCTCTACAGTGAAATAAGACAGTAATCACTAACCAGGACAGTAATGGACAAGGCATATTTATATTAGAGAGGCATGCGTAGCCAAGTAAACATATGGGTCCAGTGAGTGGTTGGGCTGGCTGGGGACATGGCGACTCAAACAGTTAGCAGGCTAACAAGCTAACAGTTAGTAGGCCGGCGCTAAACAAGCTAGTAGACCAGGGCAAGCTAGCAGTTAGCGGACCGGGTTAGCAAGTGCTAGCAGTTAGCAGACTGGGCAGGCAAGCTAGCAGTTAGCAGACCGGGTTAGCAAGCAAGCAGATAGCAGGGGCTAGAAAGTTAGCCGTAGGGGGGTGGGACGTCGCGATGGGGGTAAGTCTGTTTTTGCCTCTTCGTGCGGTGACGTCGCTAGACCGGTCGTGGAATTAGTAGGGTTCCAATTAGCTCTAGGTAGCTAGCAGGCCGAAATTGTAGCCCAGGAGTATGCTTCGGTGGTAGCACAGGAGCCCTGGCCGGGCTAGCTTCAAGCTAAATTGGTGCTTGCTCTGGGATGGAAACGCTAGCCAGGAGTAGTCATCCGGAATTGCGGTTAGCTAGTTGTGAAGATCCAGATGAAAATGTTCAGTTTGCGGTAAGAATCCGGGGATAAAAATAACAGGTCTGTTATGCTCTGGTTAGAGTCACGTTGTTCGAACTGGCGAGAGCTTTCTGAGCTGAAGGTTAGCTGATGACCGCTGGCAATGGATTGCTGACTGATATCTGGTAGTTAGCTGGCTAGCTTCAGTTGAGGGATTCCAGATCCAAAGTAAATATAAATACTTCAAGAAAAAAAAAGCAGATCCACGCCACATTGGGTGAGGCGGGTTTGCAGGAGAGTATTTAGATGATGAGGTTTAGCAAAATATTTTAACGGATATGAGACAAAAAATATGTAAAACGATATATACAAGGGACACGACAGGAGAAAGACGTCTGACTGCTACGCCATCTTGGATTAATAATAACCCCCAGACACACCTGGCTAACTTTATGGGTCATGTAATCCTTCTCTTGTGAAGTGGAGTCTTTTGTCTAGACAGGTAGCTAGCTAGCTAAACAATTAACATTAATCCCACCCATAGCTACAGTACAAAATAATTGGCATACAGTAAGTAGCTAGCCACCATCCATGAAATGCTGGAGTATGAATCTACATGTAACATTAGCTAAAGCTAACCAACGAGGTTTGATGTTAGCTAAAGCTAACCAACTAGGTTTGATGTTAGCTAAAGCTAACCAACTAGGTTTGATGTTAGCTAAAGCTAACCAACTAGGTTTGATGTTAGCTAATGCTAACCAACTAGGTTTGATGTTAGCTAATGCTAACCAACTAGGTTTGATGTTAGCTAATGCTAACCAACTAGGTTTGATGTTAGCTAATGCTAACCAACTAGGTTTGAAGTTAGCTAATGCTAACCAACTAGGTTTGATGTTAGCTAATGCTAACCAACTAGGTTTGATGTTAGCTAATGCTAACCAACTAGGGTTGATGTTAGCTAATGCAAACCAACTAGGGTTGATGTTAGCTAATGCAAACCAACTAGGGTTGATGTTAGCTAATGCAAACCAACTAGGGTTGATGTTAGCTAATGCAAACCAACTAGGGTTGATGTTAGCTAATGCAAACCAACTAGGGTTGATGTTAGCTAATGCAAACCAACTAGGGTTGATGTTAGCTAATGCAAACCAACTAGGGTTGATGTTAGCTAATGCAAACCAACTAGGGTTGATGTTAGCTAATGCAAACCAACTAGGGTTGATGTTAGCTAATGCAAACCAACTAGGGTTGATGTTAGCTAATGCAAACCAACTAGGGTTGATGTTAGCTAATGCAAACCAACTAGGGTTGATGTTAGCTAATGCAAACCAACTAGGGTTGATGTTAGCTAATGCAAACCAACTAGGGTTGATGTTAGCTAATGCAAACCAACTAGGGTTGATGTTAGCTAATGCAAACCAACTAGGGTTGATGTTAGCTAATGCAAACCAACTAGGGTTGATGTTAGCTAATGCAAACCAACTAGGGTTGATGTTAGCTAATGCAAACCAACTAGGGTTGATGTTAGCTAATGCAAACCAACTAGGGTTGATGTTAGCTAATGCAAACCAACTAGGGTTGATGTTAGCTAATGCAAACCAACTAGGGTTGATGTTAGCTAATGCAAACCAACTAGGGTTGATGTTAGCTAATGCAAACCAACTAGGGTTGATGTTAGCTAATGCAAACCAACTAGGGTTGATGTTAGCTAATGCAAACCAACTAGGGTTGATGTTAGCTAATGCAAACCAACTAGGGTTGATGTTAGCTAATGCAAACCAACTAGGGTTGATGTTAGCTAAAGCTAACCAACTAGGGTTGATGTTAGCTAAAGCTAACCAACTAGGGTTGATGTTAGCTAAAGCTAACCAACTAGGTTTGATGTTAGCTAAAGCTAGCAATGCAGATGGCTTTCTGAGATATGAATAATATTACTACACAGATCATACATGTAATGTTAGCTGGCAAGCTAACGTTCACTATCTAGCTAACAGTATACTTTATCTTGCATTGAAGCTGACTTTCTGACTAAATTAGAAACATAATATATGAATGTTGCCAGACTCTTACTCGTGTATATATATATGGATGAACGCTTCACGGTAGCATGTCTTTTCCGTTTGGTTTGTAGCTAGCTACAGCTTGTTCGGCCCGTTGTCAAGTCACTCTGGGCAACCGTGTGCAGGAAGTAATGTTAGTCCGACACCTTTTTCCCACTGATCTTTGTTGATAGCGCCTGCTAAATTCTCTGAATCAGCTACCCAACTTTATCAAGAGGAGCATGCTCCATTGCCTATTTTTTTTACCAAAGCAGGAAATGCAAAAGTATACTTTTAGCTATGATCAGCTTTATACAAGCATGAAACCACTTATGACAATATAGCTCACGGGATGAAAGTCCTGGACATCAGTTGTGAGTAGCCTGATTTGTCCATTTTACTTTGACCTGTCCTGATTTTAGGATGTTGTTTGTTAACATATCACCACATTTTTGTTGTTGTTTGGGCAACATTTAGGGTAGGCTATTTGACCGTAGAAACCGAATGTAATAAGTTTACTTCTCATTACATTGTCATCCATTTTATCGCCAGCCTGTAGGCTACAGAAAAGGGCACATACTCTTTCTACCATATGATATCTGCTACATGATTTATGTTATATTTGTTTTTTGACGGAATATTGGTGGAACGCTGCAGAGATGATCTCTCCAACAGCACCATGGAGAGCCACGCTGGGAATTGACAAGATAAATATTTGGTGTCCTTGCATAAAGTGAGCACCGCTAATCCCAGGGCGGTATCAGCGCCCACCTAAAAAGGCCAAATACCACTGGTGTGGAGAAATTGTCATTGTTTTTGGGAAGAATTATGTGTTGTTGGAGTTACATCTTGGTCAGTTTAACTCAGAAATGACGCCCTAATGAGCGGCCCGGCCCTGGTATAATTGTACTGCAATTGAAAACCGATTCATGTTTAGATCGAGTATTTGGCTATTTTCTTCCAGAGCCAATTCGCCCTTTATTAAACAGAACATGTAAGGTCATTGGACTAAGGAGTAACGTTACCCTTCTTTAGTCCAATATTGGGCTAACCTGGGCCTCAAACTATGCTGGATTCTTCCTTCTCCCTACAGTTCTCAACCATTAGCTTTGCCCACGACTGCCTTATGTGAGCTACAATCCCGACGAATCATCACTTGTTATGGCTTTTGAAACATATGGTACTTTTGATCAGCGAGAAAGAATCCTTCAAATAAAAGATACTTACTGTTGCAGTTGTGCACAGATTCATACAGCTATGGGTGCCTCCAGCTGACGAAACTACAATTCCCGAGTTATGCTTACATACAGGTTCTCGGAACATGCTGATAACTAATTAGCACAGGTGATTGACTCTTTTCCGTAAACAGCGCTGTGACATGGAGATATGGCCGTGAGGGAACACTAACCCGATCATACCCAAGCTGTAATCGCTGCCAAAGGGGCTCCAACAAAGTACTGAGTAAAGGGTCTGAATACTTATGTAGTTATTTCTTCCTTTTTTTATACATTTGCAAACATTTCATAAACTTGTTTTTGCTTTGTCATTTATGGGGTATTGCGTGTAGATTGATGGAAAATAACAATTTCATCCATCTTAGAATAACGCTGTAAAAAAGTTGAGGGGCCTGAAATACTTTCCGATTAAACTGTAAATGTACTGTTAATCCCAGTAATTTGGTTACCTACATTTCTGTTAATGTTTGTATTAGTCATTTTACAATGGAACATTTTTCAAACTAAGAACATGGAGAAATGGACAGAACTGGTAAAAAAAATATTTTAACCAAAGCTTTACCACAAGTGTTACACAGTTTGAGCTCTCCAAACAATGTACGTTTCCACTATGAGAATGAGAAGAGAACATGTATGTAATTTATTCAATTAATTAACAGAAATTACTGTAAACAAACTGTAGGAAAGGCTCTCATTTTCTTATACTTTTTAGGGAACTGTCCCTTTAATTGTGGGCACCTCTGAGCGCACCTCCAACCCGTTACCGAGCTGCTTTTATCAACGCGGGTGTATTTACATAAACTAGCATTGCTTTCAATTTTGTTTGATTTTTACAAAAGCATCATTTTTAAACAGACTACAAAGTGTAAATAGGATCATTTTGGTGAAGTCAGTCTCGCCTAAAATGTAGTTTGGAACATCCGTGCGTCGCCACATGAAGGTTGGGTTTTGATTTGAAGATGTCCATATGCCCACTTACACGGGGTGAACAACTGCGGTGATTGCTCTCTATCCAATAGCATAGACAGCGAGACAGACCTGCCCAGCAGCTCCGACTTTGTTTACATAAGACTACACGTTGTGCATTTGTTTTAACTTGATAAATACTCCACCACACACCTTAGTTAGATCTAAAACACCCTCAGCATAAACGACGAATTCCTGTGATTTTGAAGAAGTGAAAGTGTCTCTTGGGGGATAAACTTCATTAACCAAACGCAGAATCGGTCAGGAAACACACGTCCAAGACTGAAATCCCGTGTTTCTAATCAGCGCCAGAAACACGTGTGCCAATCGGACTGTTTTTGTTCAACCCGATAAAATTGAGAGCAACGCTAGTGTATGTAAATACACCCGCGTTGCTAAAAGAAGCTACCCGTTAAGTACCTGCGTACCTTTGAACTAAAAGACAGTTACAGATTATCCATGCTCTTAAAACTCACATTACATTTTCCTTTTAATTTGTCATTCAGTGTGCATTTAAAGACACACTGTTGTGATTTGCGTTATAATGTATGGACAGTAATGTATCTGTAACAGTATTATTTTAAACCGTCCCCTCGCCCATACCCGGACGCGAACCAGGGACCCTCTGCACACATCAACAACAGTCACCCTCGAAGCGTCGTTACCCATCGCTCCACAAAAGCCTCCGTTACATATCGACATTTCGAAATCGAATAATGGGTTTGATTATAATTGTAGTTTGGCTACTGGCTCTGAGATTGTTGAAATATGAATGACAAGGAATATTGGTATTATGTCTCTGATATACAATATGAAGTTTGATGCAAATGTGTTTTCAGAATTTTTTTTTTTTTTTTTAAACGCTCACACATGGAATTGTTTTTGGGAGAACAAATGGGAGCTAAACCAGATCCTCAAGTCTCTCTCCTACCCTTGTCCTCTTACCTGGACACCTACACCTTGTATCACCTGCTTCCTCACCCAGTGCATTCTAAAATAGGCTACCTGCCGTAACACTAACATTCTAAAATTACTGGGGAAATGCGGGTATTAACGGTAACTTTAAGTTAGGCCTATATATTTAACTGGGAATGTATAAACATTGTCAAAGGGCTCACAAGTGACACAATAGCTGGTCTCCATCCAATTGGTGACAGTTTTTGATGTGAATATTATAAAATCTGCATAAAGAAAATTTTCACGTTTTCCAATCAGTGGTGTTTGTTGAGAATAAAAATCAGTGCGTGATAGTTTGTCACACAAACTGTTGCGTTAAAAAGAAAATGTGCCTACTGCGGTCTTGGCATGTACACTATAGACAACAATTCGGAGATACAATGCGGGTAGGCTAGTCAACATTATGAGATTATGGGTAAAGGAGAATATTTTTCAAATGGCAGTCAAGCATCGATATTGTCACCAGAATAAAACCCTCGATAGTTATTGGAAAGGAACATCAAACTCATCACTGCACTTTCGCCACCCTGTGAAGTTAATCACTTTTTTCATCTGTAGCCTAAAAAACTGCATGGTTTCCCGAGTCGTAGTGGGGGGACAATCGGCGTCCACTTTTAATTCGATATGATCAATATTTGCTCCAAAAGGCGTTTCCACTGCTATTTCTCACACAATGAATTTAACCAACACTGAGATCCCACCATATCGAACAAATTCTGTCTGCATCTATACAATTGTGATGGAAACGGGACGTTTCAGTACAGCTTTTGTAAATTGTATTTTTTTATATACGGTATGACTTTACTCGCATAAACTGGTAGATCGAAACGTGGTAATTGAATCGATGACTGCGCGAATTGGCGGGAGTCGGTGCGCATTCGCGGGGAGAGACGTGCCTACTGTGTCTGCCATACAGCTCAGTACCGGAAACGAAGAGGCGACGCCAGAGTGAGGAATTTATGTATGACGTCAATGCGTGTCGAATTTGGTCAACAGAAAATGTAATTGCTACTGTGAGGCTTATTTGATCGAAAATAAATTTGGTAATGTTTAGGTTGTTACAAATGCACTGATTTATAAAGTGGACGCACGTGGCATTTTGGCAACCTTGAAAACATCTAATTTATATCGGAGTTGTGCATGTTGTCAAAGAGAGGACTCGTCATGGGTATAACCTGTTTAACATGGACATTGCCATTGACTGCTTCCACCATTTTTAAAGTAGTCAACAGGGTGGGGATGCCTATGAGTTAGGAGCAATCAGCCAATGAAGAAGGAAAATTGACTACTTTAAAATGCAGATTGCCTCAATGGCGCTGCCCATGCTGGCAGGCGCTATAATGGTACAGATGCAAAGATGAGCCCTCTATCCCTATGGCCTGTTGTTCAAACATGCATCTGCCTTCACATTGGCTAGAATGGTCCCACCTGATCTCGCCGCCTTACATCACCGAGGACATGTATTTCCATTGTTAGAGCGGTCAATAGAGTATCTTGTTAATATAATAGTCTTTGTCAATTACTAACAAGTACAGTTTACTACAACAAAGCTGTTTTTGTCTCATTTGCCACCATTAGGGGGCATCCAAAGACTGTAAAAGTAATATCTGAGGTGTTGAAAAAAATCACTAATTTCAATTTAGAGATGAGATGTAATGTGAAAAGGACACTGTTCTACATTTCTTAAAAGTGAAGCAAAAAATATATAGTCCTCCAACTGAGGTTTCCTATATGACCGTGTATAAATGTGTAATCATGGCCATCAATGCCGTGACTATTTTAATAGTGAACTGAGTTTGAGCGAAAGGAATGATTTATGTCAGAGTGGACTCTTGAGGTATAGCAATGCAGCATAGAGCATGTTTACAATCTCACATAACTGTTCTCCAGGAAAAACCTTTTGAAATCTGTCTTTGGCTTCTCACCATTATCATGATTGTAATTTGATCTATGTTCCATAATGTTTGCTCCTGTGAACATACTTTAATCAACCTCTTGAGGAATTGTGTGTCTTCTGGAGTTGAACATTAGAAGACTACTTACATTATGGCTTGCCTGAGGCCTGTACAAGAGGAATGGGGTGTAACAACATAAGACCATGACAGAAGAGGTTATTTTCATGAAAAATGTCTTATGAAGTTTACGGTGGGATCCCTGCCTGTATAACGTGAGGCGCAAAAACGTTCATACAATGGCTTTATCCACTCTTTTCTCTCCAGTCAGAACTCGTATGAGGACGATAAAGGAGATATCCAATGTGGATTGACTGAAGTCCCATCTTTGGAAGACCTCTTAGAGGAAGAACTGCCAGGAACAGAAGGATGAAAAGGAAAAGGAGAAAGAAGAATGCTGCTGTAACAGAGGCCATGGGAGGGGAGGAGGACCCAAAAGAAGAGGCCCTCCAGGGGCCTAGCACCTTAGCTGATGTGAGGGAGGAATATCGTCCACCTGTGGAGGATCTGGGAGTTAGGTTTGTCAAAGTCCTGCTTTGTATTACCTCACAACTGACCTCAGATCTGTGTCAATGTCACACAATAGAGCCAAAATGGGTCTCTCTTATTTAATTGTTAGTTAATGATAATGTAATTACTATCTTCCACTTAGTGAGGAGGAAGACCTGTATCGAGGAGCTGAAGATCTCCCCCAAGGGCCAGTCAAACATGCAGGACCGGGGGGAGCACTGTTTGAAAGCACACGTCAGTCACTTTCAGATCATTACATTTTTCCAGAATTGTTTCCTTAAAGGGGGAATCTGCATTTCTCAGATCAATTGTTTTACATATAAATGGATGATATGATCCCATAGATTTTGAATAATGATCACACCCCGTCAGAACCCAGGAAATATAAACTTGTTTTATTTCAATGTTAGTAAACATTGTAAATATAAAAAATAAATGTTATATCCTCAACATAGTTAAAATTATATCATTGATGATCAGTTCTTGCAGCTGTAGTGCTGTCTATGAATTTGATTGTGGTTACATTTCTCCAGGTAACCTTGACAATTTATTTAAAACGAGTGGCCTCCTGGATCTTTAATTTAAAGCACTCGCTCCCTTCGGTCTCAATGTAGAGTTTGATCTGAAGCCATTCTTGTGATTGTGTTATCCATTGTATATCATGTTTGTAGGCCTATGTAGCCTAATTGTGTCTATGATCGTATGTTATCCATTCATGTTTTATTTATTTATATATATATATATATATACCACAGCTGCCATTATTACAGATACCTGTGTGTTCTTATAAACTAGTAACCTGCAGTGTTTGTAATTATACCCCGATGAAGACAGCTTGGCTGTCTAAATGTCGGTTGAACAATTATTGCATCTCAGCTCCTATTTCTTTTTCATACATTTCTCCAGGCCCATCCATCAGCTTTTTTACCAAAAAAAAAGAGGCGGTGTGCCCTCTTATTGTTTCAACTGTGGATTGGCCCTTTAAATGGTATACCCCAAAATATTTTTGAAACAATTCTAGTTTGCAACTTCTCACTTTCTTCTCCATATCTCAGTTCCGAAGGCTGAGGACCGATGCAGCCTGGAGCCAATGCTGGATATTCTGTCCTACAGTGAGAGTGAGTGGAAGGGAAACACTACCAAAAGTACCCTTATTAGAAAGGTCAGTTGATTAGCCAGTTATTATGATCTTCATATTTTCAAATAAATATTTCGGACATTCTTCTAAATCGTTCATGATTCACCTAGATCCCTCTTCCTGTCTGGTCCCAGGGTTACACTAAGCTGTCTCAGAGGTTTGAGAGCCTGAGACGGGTGAGAGGCGATAACTACTGTGCCCTCCGAGCCACTCTTTTCCAGGTGCTCTCCACCAGCACCCAGCCGCCTGTCTGGCTGCAGGTCGAACACATCTCCACGGTACACCATGCTTGCGTAACTAATGCTGACTACACTGTGCCACTTTTATATAAGTCACTAGCCCTCGTACTGTCTGTACATTCAGTGGAAGTCCAAGTATACAGTTGAGTGGACATCAGCTGATGGTCAGTGTGGCTTGCCGTTAGTTTTATTGTATTCATCTTGGGTTGTATTCATTAGTACACAATGTAGCAAAACATTTTGCAACCGAACTAAAATTAGCAAATTTTTTGGGTAGAAAAGTTGAGGTTTTTCCCTCCCTGTTTGTCTGTTTTCTTCCGTATGGTGCATAATGAATATGACCCTGTTGCTTCTTCACAGTGGGCGGAGGAGCTGGAGGCACGTGAGGGGCTGATTGGCCAGTGGATGTTCCCCTCGGAGTGCAGACAGGGGGATGGGAGCGAAGACGCCGTCCAACAGCTCAAACGCTATATGGAACTCCTCCAGAACAGGGTACCGCCCATGTCTTCCTTCCACAGCCATACAGTTGAAGTCGGAAGTTTACATACACTTAGGTTGAAGAAATTAAAACTAGTTTTTCAACCACTCCACAAATGTCTTGTTAACAAACTATAGTTTTGGCAGTCGGTTAGGACATCTACTTCGAGCATGACACAAGTCATTTTTCCAACAATTGTTTACAGACAGATTATTTCACTTATAATTCACTGTACCACAATTCTAGTAGGTCAGAAGTTTACATACACTAAGTTGACTGTGCCTTTTAAACATCTTGGAAAATTTCAGAAAACGATGTCATAGCTTTAGAAGTTTCTGATAGGCTAATTGACATAATTTGAGTCAATGGAAGGTGTACTTGTGGATGTGTTTCAAGGCCTACCTTCAAACTCAGTGCCTCTTTGCTTGACATCATGGGAAAATCAAGAAATCAGCCAAGACCTCAGGAAAGAAAATTGTAGACCACCACAAGTCTGGTTCATCCTTGGGAGCAATTTCCAAACTCCTGAAGGTACCATGTTCATCTGTACAAACAATAGTACGCAAGTATAAAGACCATGGTACCATGCAGCCTTCATACCGCTCAGGGAGGAGACACGTTCTGTCTCCTAGAGATGATCGATGATCAGGCACAAAAGTACCAATATCTACAGTAAAACGAGTCCTATAGCGACATAACCTGAAAGGCCGCTCAGCAACGAAGAAGCCACCGCTCCAAAACCGCCATAAAAAAGCCAGACTACGGTTTGCAACTGCACATGGGGACAAAGATCATACTTTTTGGAGAAATGTCCTCTGGTCTGATAAAACAAAAATAGAACTGTTTGGCCGTAATGACCATCGTTATGTTCGGAGGAAAAAGGGGGAGGCTTGCAAGCTGAAGAACACCATCCCAACCGTGAAGCAACATCATGTTGTGGGGGTGCTTTGCTGGAGGAGGGACTGGTGCACTTCACAAAATAGATGGCTTCATTAGGAAGGAAAAGGATGTGGATATATTGAAGAAACATCGCAAGACATCAGTCAGGAAGTTAAAGCTTGGTCACATGCGTCTTCCAAGCGTACTTCCAAAGGACAACAAAGTCAAGGTATTGGAGTGGCCATCACAAAGCCCTGACCTCAATCCTATAGAACATTTGTGGGCAGAACTGAAAAAGTGTGTGTGAGCAAGGAGGCATACAAACCTGACTCAGTTACACCAGCTCTGTCAGGAGGAATGGGCCAAAATTCACCCAACTTATTGTGAGAAGCTTGTGGAAGGATACCTGAAACGTTTGACCCAAGTTAAACAATTTAAATGCAATGCTGCCAAATATGAATTGAGTATATGTAAACTTCTGACGCACTGGGAATGTGATGAAAGAAATAAAAGCTGAACTAAATCATTCTCTCTACTATTATTCTGACATTTCACATTTTTAAATTAAAGTGAAGATCCTAAATGACTTTAAGACAAGGAATTTTTACTAGGATTAAATGTCAGGAATTGTGAAACTGAGTTTAAATGTATTTGGCTAAGGTGTATGTAAACTTCCGACTTCAACTGTATGTACTGTGCTCTCTAGTTTAAACTCAAACACTGATGTCCTTCTTAGACTGTCAATGGAGATGCTGCTGATTCCCAATCCTTATGTTTGTAATTATGGCCATATAGAAGAGGGTTTTAATGGCAGTTTCAGGGTAGAGTGTGGTATACTGCAACAACTGTACCCTTCCTTGTGGATTGCTGTGTCTTATTGAACCCGTCTGATTGGAGATGGGATAGATGGACCCTCAGTCTTCAGGAAACAGTTGAATACATAAGTGTGACGTAGACTTGAGACCTCTGCCAAAAGTTACAGGCTGGCATCTAACAGCCTCTTCCAGCTTTTGAAGAATTATGTTCATTACACTCTACACTTCAAATGGTTGGTAGCTGTACCCTAGCATCGCCAACTAAGGGGAAAATTACGCACACTGTCACCTTTTGTATTATGGTGAAAACTGACAGTGAAGTCATGAATTGCAGTTGCGAAAAGAGCAAAAGTTGAATATTCAATATGGTTTACACTAATGATGACAGTAAGTGCGTGTGTGAATTGCAGTCAAGAAAAGGGCAATAATTCAATATACATGCGGTGTATTATTTCCAGCCATGGTAATGTTGACAGTATGTGGCATGTCTGTGTTGTGCCCAGTGGCAGGCGGCGGTGGGCTGCTCCAGCATGGAGGTGAGACAGCGGTTGTGTGAGCGTGTGTTCCAAGGAGGGGAGGAGGAGCTGGGGCTGCTGGAGGCCCTGAAGCTCCTCATGCTGGTCCGAGCGTCAGAGTTCCATACCGCCATGCAAGAGGGAGGGGACGTGCCCGTCTTTTGCTGGCTGCTCTATGCACGCGACTCTTCCGACTGCCCACGCACATTCCTCTCCAACCACCTGAGTCGAGTGGGTTTCAGCGGGGGTCTAGAGCAGGTGAGCACTGAAGTTTTCCCTAGATGCTGATTTGAGTCAATTTAGAATTTTCCCCACTAATGGTTAGGATTGGGAAAGAGAGAATCCTGGATCTTTTACCTAGGGGAAACTTCACCCCAGAGTTGTGACGTATGACTATAGAATACACATTCATGGTTCCCTGTTCAATTAAATGGTGGTAAATCACAAACAGGAGGATACAGTAGGATGGGAGTGCAGCTTTCCCACAAACCAAACCCTGAAAGCCTAACATGCATACAGTTGCACCGCACCATCTGATCTGTTGGCACTTAACAGCTGTCCAGTCTAAGCCTCCGGGTCTGTCTGAATTGTTCAGCGACCTTCTTGGGAAGGTCTTAAGCCAGAGCAAAACATTTTTAATTTTGGTTTGAAGGTTATTATCATCAATGACAGTGCGGTGTCTCGGGGAAGAATGTATTACACAACAGTACTTTTTTGTTGTTGAGGTTTCTACGGATTAAAGCTAATTTTCAAAGTGGATACTGAACAACGTAAACACTCCCATTAAATCTTAATGCCCTGTTTTTAAATACAGTGTGTAATATGTTTTAAAGCATCAACTCCGTATGTCATTGGTTCCTTCAGGTGGAGATGTTTCTGCTGGGATATGCCTTGCAGTGCACCATCCAGGTCTACAGGCTGTACATGACAGACACAGAGGAGTTTGTCACCTATTATCCTGATGACCATAAGGAAGACTGGCCCTGTGTGTGTCTGGTCACAGAGGATGACCGCCACTACAACGTCCCAGTGGGCCAGCACAATGGACTCCAAGTCCCAGAAGACGTCACTGCTATCCCAGAGGACATCCCTCCAGACTGTTTGGACTCTAAGTCCCAGGCTGATTGCCACTGAAGAAAAAGCTCATGGCATGCACACAATGCCATAATGTCAGAAGGCTCCTCAGGTTGACTGGAAGAAGACTCATGCTTATTGACAGTTTACACTTAGTTAAAAATAGCTTTTGGAGTATGACTAGGGCAGAACGACAGGTTTTTACCTTGTCAGCACGGGATTCGATCGAGCAACCTTTCGGTTACTGGCCCAACGCTCTATCCATTAGGCTACCTGCCGCCCCAATGTTGCTTGTTTGCGTTGAATCCTGTCCCAGAACTGATGAATAAATATATCAGATCACACAATACCATCACGATGCATTTTACTATCAGGTGTAAATGGTGTCTGTCAGATGCCCACTTGCATGAGAGATGGACACTTAACCATCCTGCAAAAGGTGACCAGAGCAAACTACAGTAAGCAGAAGTTGAAACCTCACAGCACGGCATTTAAAATAGAACAAATGACTACTACTTCATGTTAAGGGTTTAACTTTGACATTGTTTGACACTGAAACCATTTTGATACCAGTATTTGCTGTGACATTTAAAAAAATGATATACACTTGCATTTTGAGACAATCGTAAGGTTAGCACTAGCAATAACGTATTTGAAGATGGGCTTAAACTAGAATCCAGAGGAGATTGTTTGATCATTTGTCCCTGTATCAAAGGCATGCCTGGTCTCTGCTTTTGCCATTATGCACTTGACTGAAGGTGTGATCTTTTTTCGATATGTAACATGTTGCCTTTAACCAAGGTGCTCTTGGAGAAGAACATTGTGCCAGTGTTGCAACATCTAGATACTGGCAACTGTTTCCAGGTTCATTGTTAAACCACCAGCCTCAGTTGGGTTCCAGATAGGAAGCCTGGCTTAGTCCTCCATGTTGCCTTAAGTTATTTATGCCCAGTAGGGGTGAAGATTGGCAATTGCTGCCTCGACACCATTTAGCAAGGAAAGATCAAGGTAACACTGATTTATACCATTTGGTTAAATGCTTTTCTATATTGTTCAATTTCTTTTTTATTCACTGTATCAATGTTTCAATAGTCTTCTATTATTTTGATCTATTTATTTGCCAAATAAGATGCCTTTAAAAAGAAAGAAAATGGCTATACTTGTCAAAATAAAAAAAGTGGACAAGCATAATGTGAACAGTCACGATACCAGAATTTTGATTTCAATACCACCAAAAAAGCAGCTAGTTTTTTCTATAGAAAGACATTTGATGTTCTTTCTATAGAACCGCACCAGGAGACCACATATTTAGGTCTGGGGAAAAATGTAAGAACTGTAGCTTGGAGTAGTTTAATACCTTGTAATTCAAATGCATATAAACCGAGCAGTTTTTTCTGTAAAGCACGTGTTCTAATTTGCTAAACAAATGTCTGCTGGATTGATGCCAATCATGATTCTGCCAGGTAGGCATAGGTACCTAAGGCCTACATATAGATTCAATTCAATCAAGAGTTAACCAGCGACGTCAGTTGAACTGCAGTTGGAGTGTCAAATAGTTGAGCAGCTGCTCTTGTAGTCATTGACACAAGCCACAATTGCCCCCATTGGCGTTATGAGTTCAGAATGAGAAATTGTAGGCTGTATAGAAATAATTATACTCAAATTAATAAAATAATAATTTATATCCAAATTGTGGTGTAGATTACATTTCACATTCCAGTATTTTAATTTGTAAACAAGGCTGCATGGGATTGACTCCGTGCAGCCAATGGCAATGTCTGCTTTAGGTACAGTATAATGCCAGGAGCCACTTGTGGATTTGACATCTGTAACACAGTTCCACCACGGACACAATCAAAACAAACCTATGTGGATGTTGGCTAAAACAGATCTGATTGAATGTAGCCCTAGTCTTTCCAGCTACCTGAAGATTGTGTAGTTGTTAGTAATGCTAATAATGAAGTGTCAGACATACTTTTGTTTCTATAGTGTGTAAACACCCCTTCAAATTAGTGGATTCAGCCATTTCATCCACATTCATTGCTGACAGGTGTATAAATATTAAGCACACAGCCATGCAATCTCTAGACATAAATTGGCAGTAGAATGACCTTACTGAAGAGCTCAGTGACTTTCAATGTGGCACCGTCATAAGATGCCACCTTTCCAACAATTCAGTTCATCAAATTTCTGCCCTGCTAGAGCTGCCCCGGTCAGCTGTAAGTGCTGTAATTGTGAAGTGGCCACAAAGTGGTATGCCACAATCTCACAGAACGGGACTGCCGAGTGCTGAAATGTGTCGATTGTCTGTCCTTGGTTGCAACACTCACTACCGGGTTCCAAACTGCCTCTGGAAGAAACGTCAGCATAACTGTTAGTCGGGAGCATCATGAAATTGGTTTCCATGGCCAAGCAGCTGCACACAAGCCTAAGATCACCATGTGCAATGCCAAGCGTTAACTGGAGTGGTGTAAAGCTCGCCCCCATTGGACTCTGGAGCAGTGGAAACATGTTCTCTGGAGTGATGAATCACGCTTCACCATCTGCCAGTCCAATCGATGGATCTGGGTTTGAGGAATGCCAGGAGAACGCTACCTGCCCCAATGCATAGTGCCAACTGTAAAGTTTGGTGGGGGAGGAATAATGGTTCGGGGTAGGCCCCTTTGATACAGTGAAGGGAAATCTTAACTCTATAGCATACAATGACATTCTAGACGATTCTGTGCTTGCAACATTGTGCTAACAGTTTGGGAAGGCCCTTTCCTGTTTCAGCATGACAATGTCCCAGTCCATATAGAACTGGTTTGTTAAGATCGGTGTGGAAGATCTTGACTGGCCTGCACAGATCCATGACCTGACCCCCATGTAACACCTTTGTGATTGAATTGGAACGCTGACTGCGAGCCAGGCCTAATCGGCCAACATCAGTGCCTGACCTCGCTAATGCTCGTGGTTGAATGGAAGTCCCCACAGCAATGTTCCAACATCTAGTGGAAATCCTTCCCAGAAGAGGGAAGGCTGTTATAGCAGCAAAGGGGAGACCAACTCCATATTAATGCCCATGATTTTGGAATGAGATTTTCAACAAGCAGTTGTCCACATACTTTTGGTCATGTAGTGTACACGCACTGCACACACACAGACAGGGGCATTGCCTTCACCTCTTCAGAAAGTTGCAGGAAATAGGAATCACTGATGCATTCTGTTCTAATAATAAGCTTGGGCAAATATATTTTTTTCTCCAATAAGTTCAATAGGCTTCATTAACTAGATCTCCAAATGTGACATTTGATAGAGCTGAAAGTTCAAATTCTAAAACCAGACAGTTTTCATGTTATCGTATCAGAAATGTACTCTGTGAAAATGTAAAGCTGGTATTCAATCAGATCAAGTGTTAACCAGTGATACCAGACTCTCGCATAGCCGGTGTTTTGACGACGTCAGAGGTGTAACTGCAATAGAGCTGTCAAATTGGTGAGCGGCTGCTCGTGTGGTCACGAACCCACACCCTTTCCACTCAAGTTAGAAGTTCAAAACGAGGAATTGTAGGCCCCTCAAACTCAACTCTTGACCTCGAAACCAGTTCCCCTGCATTATTTCATTGTTCCTCTCTAATTAGGGACTGATTTCAAATGGGTGTAATTAATTATCAGGTAGAAAAGAAAACCAGATGGTTCCAGAACTCGTAAGGCAGTTTCCCAAATGTGTTTGTTGCCCGAAACACTATACAACGTGCACCCGTTAAGGTCCCGAGGAGCGAGTTTGGGAAACGCTGTCGTAGGGTTCGTATTGGAATACCCCTGGTGTTGCCTATATAGAAATAATTACCCTCAAATTAAAAAAATATTCAACGTAATGAGGATTTCTATCAGCCGAATCGATGTGTGGATTAGCCAACCTCTCACATCCTAGTGTTCTGCATGGGATTTCGCTCTATGCGACTCCGTCTGCTACGTCCGCTTCAGGATAATGTGCGCTCGTTGATTTGACAGCCGTACCACCTCGACACGTCGAAACATCAGCTTTGTGGATTTCGGCTGAAGCGGATCTGATTGAATCGGGCCCAGGGTCACACATACAAGCTTCTGAGGCATTCCCGAACCCTCACTGTTAGTCAATACACACGTTGCAATACCCGTCGCCAGTATAAAATACACTTGCCCAACTCAACAGGTCCTTAAAAATGTCCCGGCATTATGATCAAGTAACACATTGTTTCCCTTTCATTGCTGAGGACAGGTTCTTCTGTGTCAGTTGTTTCCCATGCTCCATTAGCAGTAACATGATGGAAGTTATTTAAATGTATGAACACTTTAGTGCATGGCTTGTCTGTACAGTGTGCGTTCCTCATCATGGCAGATCTCCACTTTTATTGGATGACTGTCTATGCTCAAGGAGCCAATTAACCCTTTACATTCATGGGAATTGTCCTATATGGATTAGTGCTTAATTAAAACATTTCTTACAGAAGAAATCTGAAAATAATATGCATAACCATGGTAGCAACTGAAAGGGATACAGTTTGTAAGTAAATGGGAAAAATAAATAATGGGGAAAATCACCAAACCCACTGGCTCCAGGTCATCTACAAGTCTGCTCGGTAAAGCCCAGCCTTATCTCAGCTCACTGGTCACCATAGCAGCACGCACTCCAGCAGGTATATTTCAATGGACACCCCCAAAGCCAACACCTCCTTTGTAGCCTTTCCTTCCAGTTCTCTGCAGCCAATGACTGGAACGAACTGCAAAAATCGCTGAAGCTGGAGACTCATATCTCCCTCACTAGCTTTAAGCACCAGCTGTCAGAGCAGCTCACTGCACATAACCCATCTACCTACCTCATCCCCATACTGTATTTATTTATCTTGCTCCTTTGCACCCTAGTATCTCTACGTGCACATTCATCTTATGCACATCTACCATTCCAGTGTTTAATTGCTATATTGTAATTACTACACCACCATGGCCTATTTATTGCCTTAACTCCCTTATCTTACCTCATTGGCACTCACTGTATATATACACTTTTTTATTTTGTTCTACTGTATTATTGACTATGTTTTGTTTATTCCATGTGGAACTCTGTGTTGTGTGTCAAACTGCTTTGCTTTATCTTGGCCAGGTCGCAGTTGCAAATGAGAACTTGTTCTCAACTAGCCTACCTGGTTGAATAAAGGTGAAATAAAATAAATACAATGAGTCCAAAAGGTGAGAGCACACAACTGAATCCAAATAGTACATTTGATTTTGTGCATTTCACATTTACTGTACTTTTGCAGCATTTGTTGATCATGAAAAAAACAACTTGAACATATTGAGTAACAAGACTATTCCTGGAAAATGTGGGTTAGGTAGACCATAAGACAAAACAATTACAAGGGTTTGAGTGAGTACCAACTTGAGTCCATATTCCAGTTTATACCTGGTGCTAACATTGTATTTTGTCCTGATCTTGCCCACATTTTTAGACATGAATAGGATTAAAATACAGTGATCCGATTGTGACCAGATCTTAAAAGTGTAAATGGTCAAGATCAAGACATCAAGTCAAGATCATGACGAAGGGCATTTTGGCGACAGGTATAATATAGGTTCAGGTGGCCACTCCTTTCCAAAGTGGGCACAGCCATTTCAATGCCCATTCATGACTAAGGCTGCGTTTACACAGGCAGCTCAATTCTGAAAATGTTTCCACTGATTGGTCTTTTGACCAATCGCATCAGTTATTTTCCTTTTTCGCAGCTGATCTCAGAATTGGGATGACTTAACGCAGCCAAAGAAGTCTCCAACAATAAGGTACTTTTTAAGTTCTCCTAGATGTGCCGTTGAGGAACTAGAGCAAGCACACCTGCAATTGTTTTGTTTGGAACAACCCTGCATCCCCACCATCACACAATTACTGTTTACGCAATCCAAAAACAATCCATAAATCACAATCTGGGTGAGGTGGGCATGATTTGAAAGCTTGTCCCATTGCCAATGACTAGTGAAGTTATAAAACACGCTGTTACAGTGTTAGGCTTTTACAAGGCAATTCAGAGAAACAGATGGTAATTTTGGTGCGCATAGAAAGGAGTCATGAGTGCATTCAGGTTCATGTACAGCAGCACATTTTCTTCACAATAAACAAACATAGGCTCATTCTGTTCAGCACAACCCAGAGAGTGGCACCATGTCATATTGTAAATGCACGTCAAACAGTGATCATGAACGTTGACACTATATTACATATATTTTATTATTTGGAAATGTGAAGTGCAAATTTGGACAAGTTGTTCGGGTTGCTGGTTTGACATCAAAGCGACATTTATTATAATCCTCATCTCATCTTTCAAAATAGTCATTTTCATTTAAAGCATTCGGACAAAAATTGCAAGAGTTGCCCAATTATCAGGAGGGATGGGGGCAACTTCTTGTCGCACAGGGTGCTCAAGTTCAGAATGGCTGTCAGTCAAAACCCATACAGCGCTGTGACATCATATATAGCATGTTACTGTACAGCCACAACATTCCAATTCTGGCTCTTATTAGTGCCCAGACCTACACTTTTCAACCAGTATATGAGTATGAGTGTAAAAGGTTAAGGACTCTGTGATCCCCTCAGTTGTTCTCTCAGGTCCGGTATTAGGAAATACCCACTGGAATTCCCTTTCTCTATAGCTTTTAGCTCCATTTTCTCCTGTCCCCTTCCCTCCGAGTGCCTCTACTCATGTTCCTCCTGGAGCTCCTCGATGGCGTCCTTCTGAGTTCTGGAACACACCTCACTCGGAGGAACAGACTCCTCTCCCTCCACCAGCTTGTTAGCCATCTCATAGTTTTTCTGTGCAAAAGGAGAGATCGGAAGAAAGGAAAGAGACATGAAAGGAATGAAGGGCAACTTAAGAGTGATTTTGTACTTCACTGTGACTATACAGTTTCTTACTCTCCTTTTGCCTTTAAGGATGGGACTTCACCTGTTTTTGATAGACATAGCAGGCAGCTAGGGCCACCATGATAGACTCCCCTATGAAACCAGCCAACAAGGACCCAACCCCCAGAGTTGCCCCGTGGACACTGAAACACAAACCCAAATTCATTAACACTGGAAACACTGACCAGTAGAGATCAAAATACAGGATTTACAGTAGGCCTATGTGGTACAGGCTTATCATTTTGGAATACATTTTGAGGATCCACAGACTAAAATAAGACACTTAACCCTCAAAAACAAAGCAATCATTTAGTTGTAGGTCTATTATAGTGTGTGGCGAGCGGGAAAATGTGCGAGCGGGTTCCGGAAGAACATGAGTCATCTGAGATGTCTTGTTGTGAAATATCCTGACATCTGGCACAGATGGTTATTGTTGGTTAGGTAAAGATAAAAAGGATTTTCCACTCCTGTGAGTCTTAGCCATAGCAGCAGGTCTGGTCGACTTGCTTCCACTTGTCAGTCCAGATGAAAGGCGTTGCTAAGCGAAGGAAGAAATGTAATCTCTATATGGCCAGTCTTTGTGGTGATTTACAGTGCCTTGCGAAAATATTCGGCCCCCTTGAACTTTGCGACCTTTTGCCACATTTCAGGCTTCAAACAAAGATATACAACCGTATTTTTTGTGAAGAATCAACAACAAGTGGGACACAATCATGAAGTGGAACGACATTTATTGGATGTTTCAAACTTTTTTAACCTGTTGATGCTCTGGGGGAGCCATTTCATTTTTGGATGAAAAACGTTCCCGTTTTAAACAAGATATTTTGTCACAAAAAGATGCTCGACTATGCATATAATTGATAGCATTCGAAAGAAAACACTCTGACGTGTCCAGAACTACCAATATATTTTCTGTGCGTGCCCTAGAACGTGAGCTTCAGGCAAAACCAAGATGAGATGGCATCCAGGAAATGAGCAGGATTTTTGAGGCTCTGTTTTCCATTGTCTCCTTATATGGCTGTGAATGCGAGAGGAATGAGCCTGCCCTTTCTGTCGTTTCCCCAAGGTGTCTGCAGCATTGTGACGTATTTGTAGGCAGATCATTGGAAGATTGACCATAAGAGACCACATTTACCAGGTGTCCGCCCGGTGTCCTGCGCCGAAATTGGTGCGCAAAAAGTCACCTGCCAGTATTTTTCCATGGGATACAGAGAGGAAAGCAAGCTTCCACGAACTGCATATCAATGAAGAGATGTGAAAAAACACCTTGAGGATTGATTCCAAACAACGTTTGCCATGTTTCGGTCGATATTATGTAGTTAATCCGGAAAAAGCTTTACGTTGTAGGTGACTGAATTTTCGGTTCGTTTCGGTAGCCAGACGCAATGTAGAAAACGGAACGATTTCTCCTACACACAGACGCTTTCAGGAAAAACTGCGCATTTGGTATGTAACAGAGTCTCCTCATTGAAAACATCAGAAGCTCTTCAAAGGTAAATGATTTTATTTATTTGGTTATCTGGGTTTTGTGAAAATGTTGCGTGCTAAATGCTACTCAAAATGCTATGCTAGCTTTGCATACTCTTACACAAATTAGTCAATTTCTTTGGTTCAAAAGCATATTTTGAAAATCTGAGATGACAGTGTTGTTAAGAAAAGGCTAAGCTTGAGAGCAGACGCATTATTTTCATTTTATTTGCGATTTTCAGAAATCGTTAACATTGCGTTATGCTAATGAGCCTGAGGCTTTAGTCACAAACCCGGATCCGGGATGGGGAGTTTCAAGAAGTTAACAAATCAAAAACTGAAAAATTGGGCGTGCAAAACTATTCAGCCCCCTTAAGTTAATACTTTGTAGCGCCACCTTTTGCTGCGATTACAGCTGTAAGTCGCTTGGGGTATGTCTATCAGTTTTGCACATCGAGAGACTGAAATTTTTTCCCATTCCTCCTTGCAAAACAGCTCGAGCTCAGTGAGGTTGGATGGAGAGCATTTGTGAACAGCAGTTTTCAGTTCTTTCCACAGATTCTCGATTGGATTCAGGTCTGGACTTTGACTTGGCCATTCTAACACCTGGATATGTTTATTTTTGAACCATTCCATTGTAGATTTTGCTTTATGTTTTGGATCATTGTCTTGTTGGAAGACAAATCTCAGTCTCAGGTCTTTTGCAGACTCCATCAGGTTTTCTTCCAGAATGGTCCTGTATTTGGCTCCATCCATCTTCCCATCAATTTTAACCATCTTCCCTGTCCCTGCTGAAGAAAAGCAGGCCCAAACCATGATGCTGCCACCACCATGTTTGACAGTAGGGATGTGTGGTCAGGGTGATGAGCTGTGTTGCTTTTACGCCAAACATAACGTTTTGCATTGTTGCCAAAAAGTTCAATTTTGGTTTCCTCTGACCAGAGCACCTTCTTCCACATGTTTGGTGAGTCTCCCAGGTGGCTTGTGGCAAACTTTAAACACTTTTTATGGATATCTTTAAGAAATGGCTTTCTTCTTGCCACTCTCCCATAAAGGCCAGATTTGTGCAATATACGACTGATTGTTGTCCTATGGACAGAGTCTCCCACCTCAGCTGTAGATCTCTGCAGTTCATCCAGAGTGATCATGGGCCTCTTGGCTGCATCTCTGATCAGTCTTCTCCTTGTATGAGCTGAAAGTTTAGAGGGACGGCCAGGTCTTGGTAGATTTGCAGTGGTCTGATACTCCTTCCATTTCAATATTATCGCTTGCACAGTGCTCCTTGGGATGTTTAAAGCTTGGGAAATCTTTCTGTATCCAAATCCGGCTTTAAACGTCTTCACAACAGTATCTCGGACCTGCCTGGTGTGTTCCTTGTTCTTCATGATGCTCTCTGTGCTTTTAACGGACCTCTGAGACTATCACAGTGCAGGTGCATTTATACGGAGACTTACACACAGGTGGATTGTATTTATCATTAGTCATTTAGGTCAACGTTGGATCATTCAGAGATCCTCACTGAACTTCTGGAGAGAGTTTGCTGCACTGAAAGTAAAGGGGCTGAATAATTTTGCACGCACAATTTTTCAGTTTTTGATTTGTTCAAAAAGTTTGAAATGTCCAATAAATGTCGTTCCACTTCATGATTGTGTCCCACTTGTTGATTCTTCACAAAAAAATACAGTTTTATATCTTTATGTTTGAAGCCTGAAATGTGGCAAAAGGTCGCAAAGTTCAAGGGGGCCGATACTTTCGCAAGGCACTGTATATAAACAATACCTTTTATTTGTAACTCACTAATATTTTTTCGGGATAAGTGCAGATGCAGTCTGCCCACAGAGAAACAACTATCTTGAAGTGACCGTTTTCTAGTGCATACGTTTCAGATATAAAAATGGCTTTGCAAGAAACGGCAGTAACATATTCACTTACATTTACGGATAAGGTAGAGTAAAATAATGGCAGCTACTATTGCAGATGGGTCAAATTCTGGTGGCATAGCTCATAAATTCATGTTTCGATAACCTTATGCTTAATTCCAAAACATGCACAAGGAAACGGTAGAAAGATTTAATGTGTATATCAGCTCAATAAAAGCTGCAGAGAACCCATTAATGTGCACCTCAATAAATTTGCACAGACTGTATTGGATGTTAGGTGATGCAGTGAATGGGGAACCTTTACATTGTCCTGATTTAAACTCACCTCGGAATACATTTCTATGAATATTTGCTCATCATGAAACAGGGAGCAGCTCATCAACGCTGTCAGATTGAAGTCCAATCAAAATCACACTGAGCAAAGTTTACTGAATTCAAAATGAACCATCTTTAGTGATCCAGTATTAGAATAGAACATCATTTGTCATATTAGTCAAAAGTAATAGGGTGCCATTTGGGACTCAGACTGGTCTGTGTCCACTGAATTGTCCACTGAATTGTCCACCTACCCAATAGAAGGCAACATGACCAGGCTGGTGATGAGGACCATGATGCGGAGCACAGAACTGGGGGCCAGCACAAAGGTCATCTTCAGGGTCATGAACCAACCGGTCAGGTGGGACCGGACTATCACTACACACACACGCACACAGGGAAAGTCAGTGGAAACATTACTTCCCAGACATACTGCTCTCTCAGCTAAACCATGGCTCATAGCTGTTCACACAGACAAGATAGGAACAAAACACTGCATTTTGGGACTAATCATCATGGTCAAACATTTCCAGCAGATATTTCCTGTTAAAACAACTTTGTTAATATATATTGTATTTAATATATGTGGCCCGTCGGGAATCAAACCCACAACGCTACCCTCCAGCCAACTGCGCAGGAGGCATAGGGAGTGTTTTAATGGTGAAATGAGAAGAGTGGTTCTTCTTACCTGGCAGAGGGAAGAAGGAGAAGATCCTCAGTGGAAGAACACAGAGGTCAGCGAAGGCCAAATCCACCCCAATCACATTCACCAGGATCATTTCCGAGATGTGAGGGGTCCAGAACACCATGAAGCAGATCTGTCCAAAGTTTAACAAACAAACAGAGGTGTTCGGTACATCACACACAGCTGGGCAACTAAACAGAGTAATTTAACTTGGTGTTAAGCACACACACACACACACACACACACAAAGTTGGGCAACCTTGCCAAAACCATGCCTCGTTAGAATTGACTAGATCAATAAAGCGGTAATCAGCAGCTATAACAATAATAAAGCATCCTCCCCGCCCATTTTTCAGTAAAAAGCTGAAGGAAGGGGCTGGAGAACAACCACAATATCAAAATTACAGTTTTAACCCTGTTTTAAAAAGGTTGTATTACATTTATTTGTCTACAAACATTGTAATAAAACAAGCTTATATTTTGGGTTCTGATGAGGTACGACAACTAAGCTCATGAGCCATTTAAAAGTTATCATTAATATCATTAAATTTCTAAATCCATAAATGTAGGTAGCAACTGCATATTTCCCCTTTAAGGCGAGTGGTTTTCGATTCACTGTGGTCCCTTAGAAGTTAACACAAGCCAGACGTGTGACCGAATTCATTCATTCAAATTGCAATGTACTGTAGATACAGTATGTAACAATATTGCAAATCAACATATAAACCACCTGTCGTGCTCATCACGTTCTGGTTAACAAACATTGTATTGTCAAAGAAACTGTAGCAGTGTAGTCATGCTGATCACTATCAGATGTTTTTCTAGTTGTAGACGGTTAGTCAGTCACCTGTCATACTGTACACAAAGAGAGAGGTCATTTTGAGTCAATAAATCAGTGGTTTTCCTCCCTTTTTCGCCAGACTTCCTCATTCAATCTAAATCTTTAAATGCCATCTAAGGGGGGGGATAGATACCTAGTCAGTTGTACAACTGAATGCATTCAACTGAAATGCGTCTTCCGCATTTAACCCAACCCCTCTGAATCAGAGGTGCAGGGGGCTGTCTTAATTGACATCTACGTCTTTGGCGCCAAGGGAACAGTGGGTTAACTGCCTTGCTCAGGGGTAGAACGACAGATTTTTACCTTGTCAGCTCGGGGATTCGATTCAGCAACCCTTCGGTTACTGGCCCAACGCTCTAACCACTAGGCTACCTGCCGCCCCCTAAAGTAAATTTGTTATAAAGGAAAATCTAAAACCAATTTGCTTTGTTTACAGTATAAACTTTACACGGATCATTTTTGTGGTGTTTCTTTTACACCGTTATCCATCTTGTCCGCTCTGTTCTCCGTTGTCTTTCCCTCGGAGTCAGATGCAAATCAGAGAAAGTCTTGGCCTGTGGTCTGTCAGACAGGCTTTGCCCGAGTTGTCATCAAGCTCATAGGCCACGCCTATCTGGCCCAACATGATGTGTGCTGCCAGGCATGAGCCCACACCCTACTTGTTTAAAACTGGAATGCCACATTGAGCTGGAATGCCACTTCTTTCTCTGGTTCCAAGACCTAACTTTGGCTACAAACTTCAAACCAGTTTCTTACCGTTCCCATTTCCACCCTACATGGGTTAAAGCAAAACAAAATCCCATGACTGATTTCAGATCGATTGTCTGTGGGACAACAAATATAAAAAAAAAGTACTGACCACCATGATTTTAGGGAAAGACAAATCATTTTGTACATAGGTCTACAGTTTCCATGGTGCCCTGCAGCCTAAGCAGAGAGCTCCTGTACATTGTGTAAATATTTTTGTCATCAATTCATTTTGGTTTTAAGAATGAATATTTAATATAGCTCATTCATATCAGAATCAACCACAGCATTAAGACTGAAGCTGGCTAGTCATTTGTTTGTTTGGCTAGCTAACATTAGCTGGCTAGCTGTTTTGATTCGAATTCCAGCCAATGTCCAGCGGTTGAGGATGGAGAGAAGCCGAAAGCAAGATGGCAGAGGTGTGCAGTGATGAGGATCGTAGGGAGGCTGCTCTTGAATTATTATTTAAAACGTGGTGTGCTTTCTGGCGCCACGTAACTGCTTTCCTGTTAAAACAACTTTGTGGCTGCTTCATTTTGGTAGTAGTGAAGGAGTAGTTAAATAGCGAGCTAGCTACCTACTACAGAGTCCAGTGGCCTAGCGCCGATTATGGAAAAGACAAACAAGTGAGTCACCTTGATGAGCTACCTGCCTGCCTCCGGCCTCTCTCTCCCTGCTTGACCACCTCCCTCAGATGATCACTCAAGCCATGAACTTTCTGTCCATAAAGAAGTTGCAATGTTGTTTTTCTTTATTACATGTATTTTTTTGTGCTTTCAGGGCAGCCAACTTTTGATAAAAACTTGGAGTGAGATTTGCTATGCGAATTGAATTGCCCTCTGGCACAACCTTGGGGGACTAATTTCTACGTATTTTGACATGGCTTAGGCCCATGACCAGGGTGGAACATCTTTAAATAAAACCCCAGATCATGTGGATTGAGGATGCTTTGAACATTAAATGAACACTCAAAATTCGACAACTTTGTTAGTCAGAATTTTGTTTGATTACATTTAATCCATGATAATTTGTTTTGGGTGGTTTGACACTTTATTCAGAAAGTTATTAGATGGGCAAACGGTAGAAACATTGGAAGTAGGTATTGATCCCTATTCTCAAGTGGAAAGTTGTATGCAACACCTGCCGTGGAGTGTGGCCACTACAACAAGTTGCCGCACAGGCCATTTATATATTAATGGTTGATGGCAGTGGATAACCAAATCCTATATTGCAGTCTCCTTGTCCATAGACTGCTTTCAAGGTAAGGACAGAAACAATTTTGTATTTTGTCATTTGGGTGAACTCTTTAAAACAGGGCTAATTTCTGAAAATCACCCAACCTTCAAGACAAATCTAATGAATACCAATATTAAGTGGGTTTACGCCTACTAGTTGAAGATCCTTGCCATCTTACTCTACATAGACAAAATGGGATGTGTTTGAGTTGAGTTCCCCTACCATCTCATATAATTAATTTAAGACAAGCAGGCATATCAGATTTCAAATATGTGATTACACTGGCAAAATTGGGAAAAGTGGAATAAGTGTGGGTAATAACTGTAGTGTTCTTGCTGACAAGCACAGTAATTACCCTATAATTTATCCCATTAAGACTGATTATTGTTCCACAGATCAGACTAAATAAAGTAAAGAGATAAAATATGCAACCTAATTTTGTTGACAACATTGTACATAAAACAGCACTACAGTGCTGCTCTTTTTACAGTTTTATAAACTCAGTGGAGAACGTTTTGCTCTCTTTAAAAGATACATAACTATACCAAAGGGATTGGATGCAAGGGAACAATCATATGCTTTAATGTGCCGCAGCTCACAGTGCTGTGGCAAGATAAGACCGCTCATGATGTTAAATTTCAGGCGCAGATGCTGCAATTTCAAAACGATTTGGAGCATAGTTGAAAAGTTAACACGCCGAGTACGAGTACACAAATGGACTAATTACAAAAATAAAAGCAGTAGTTTTCAATGTGCAAGATAGAGGTGTGAGGGAGTGAGAAGAGGATCCAAATGCGTCTCCCAGCCAATGAGTGAGAGTTGGCAACTGTGCTTTGAAATTCTTTGAAAAGCTCTATAGAAGTTGAATTATTATTCAAACTGCAAGTTATCAATTCCAGTCCTTTTTAAAATTGTAAATAAAACAAATAAGTGAAAAACCAGAATTTATGACAGGGCATAACAAAACAAAAAAAGAAACGTCCTCACTGTCAACTGCGTTACTTTTCAGCAAACTTAACGTGTAAATATCTGTATGAACATAAGATTCAACAACAGACATACTGAACAAGTTCCACAGACATGTGACTAACAAATTGAATAATGCGTCCCTAAACAAAGAGGGGGGGGTCAAAATCAAAAAAAGTTTGTCATTATCTGGTGTGGCCACCAGATGCATTAAGTACTGCAGTGCATCTTCTCATGGACTGCACCAGATTTGCCAGTTCTTGCTGTGATATGTTAGCTCACTCTTCCACCAAGGAACCTGCAAGTTCCTAGACATTTCTGGGGGGGAATGGCCCTCACCCTCACCCTCCAATCCAACATGTCCCAGACGTGCTCAATGGGATTGAGATCCGGGCTCTTCGCTTGCCATGGCAGAACACTGACAAATCACTCACAGAACGGCTGGTGACATTGTCATGCTGGAGGGTCATGTCAGGGTGAGCCTGCAGGAAGGGTACCAAATGTGGGAGGAGGATGTCTTTCTAACACACAGCGTTGAGATTGCCTGCAATGACAACAAGCTCAGTCCGATGATGCTGTGACACACCGCCCCAGACCATGACGGACCCTCCACCTCCAAATCGATCCCGCTCCAGAGTACAGGCCTCGGTGTAACGTTCATTCCTTCGACGATAAAAGCGAATCTTACCATCACCCCTATTGAGACAAAACCATGACCCCTATTGAGACAAAACCATGACTCATCAGTGAAGAGCACTTTTTGCCAGTCCAGTCTGGTCCAGTGACGGTGGGTTTGTGCCCATAGGCAACGTAGTTGCCGGTGATGTCTGGTGAAAACTTGCCTTAAAACAGGCCTACAAGCCCTCAGTTCAGCCTCTCTCAGCCTATTGCAGACAGTCTAAGCACTGAAGGAAGGATTGTGCGTTCCTCGTGTAACTCGGGCAGTTGTTGCCTTTCTGTACCTGTCCCGCAGGTGTGATGTTCGGATGTACCGATCCTGTGCAGGTGTTGTTACACGTGGTCTGCCACTGTGAGGGCGATCAGCTGTCCATCCTGTAGCGCTGTCTTAGGCATCTCACAGTACAGACATTACAATTTATTGCCCTGGCCACATCTGCAGTCCTCATGCCTCCTTGCAGCATGCCAAAGGCACGTTCACGCAGATGAGCAGGGACACTGGGCATCTTTCTTTTGGTGTTTTTCCAGAGTCAGTAGAAAGGCCTCTTTTAGGACACTAGTTTTCATAATTGTGACCTTAATTGCCTACCGTCTAAGCTGTTAAGTGCCTTAACAACCGTTCCGCATGTTCATTAATTGTTTATGGTTCATTGAACAAGCATGGGAAACAGTGTTTAAACCCTTTACAATGAAGATCTGTGAAGTTGGATTTTTACGAATTATCTTTTAAAGATGGGGGTCCATTCTTTTTTTGCGGAGTTTATATTCGTTGGGATATATGCTCTCTCAACAGCGCTTTTACAAAAACAACCTGTGCTCTGTTAATGTCTATTATTCGTACATCTAGAGCTGAATGTAAAATAGAAGTCAGCTTTTATTATTTTGAAACCTCCTCCACTGTCCTTTAGTAGTGGTTTCTTTTCAGCAATTCCACCATGAAGGCCTGATTCATGCAGTCTCCTCTGAACAGTTGATGTTGAGATGTGTCTGTTACTTGAACTCTGAAGTGTTTATTTGGGCTGCAATTTCTGAGGCGGGTAACTCTAACTTATCCACTGCAGCAGAGGTGACTCGGTCTTCCTTTCCTGTGACGGTCCTCATGAGAGCCAGTTTCATCATAGCGCTTGATGGTTTATGTGAGTGCACTTGAAGAAACTTTCAAAGATCTTGACATTTGCCGGATTGACTGACCTTCATGTCTTAAAGTAATGGACTATCATTTCTCTTTGCTTATTCAAGTTGTTCTTGCCATAATATGGACGTGGTCTTTTACCAAATAGAGCCATCTCCTGTATACCACCCCTACCTTGTCACAACTGATTGGCTGAAATGTATTCAGGAAAGAAATTACACAAAATAACTTAATGCACACCTGTTAATTGAAATGCATTCCAGGTGACAACCTCATTAAGCTGGTTGAGAGAATGGCAAGAGTTCACAAAGCTGTCAGAGGCAAAGGATGGCTACTTTGAAGAATCTCAAAGGATTCCATAATTGTCATTTCATCATGTAAGGGCTATTTGACCAAGGAGTGCTGCATCAGATGACCTGGCCTCCTCAGTCACCCAACCTCAACCCAACTGTGATGGTTTGGGATGAGTTTGGACCGCAGAGTGAAGGAAAAGCAGCCAACAAGTGCTCAGCATATGTGGGAACTCCGTCAAGACTGTAGGAAAAGCATTCCTCTGATTGAGAGAATGCCAAGAGCGTGCAAAGCTGTCATCACGGCAAAGGATAGCTACTTTGAAGAACATAAAATATATATTTATCTTAGCAATTTCTTCTTAGCTAGCTACATAGCCGTCTTTGTATCAACGACAATTGCATATTATCGTATTTCGTCGTCCTAACGTATCTGCCCAGCAGCTAGCTAAGCAGCTAGCTAACATCCACTGTCCACTAGCACTGTAGAAACTATTACACTCAACTGAACGACTCGATTAGCGTAGTGTCAGCTAGCTACATAGTTGTCTTCGCTGTCTTCGTATCCAAGATAATTGTGCAGTTTAGAGTGTGTAGACTTAGAGTGATTATCTTAATTTATCGAGGTTAGCTAGCCAGCTATTTGTCGTCCTTAACGTAGGAAATGCTGCTAGCTAGCTAGCCAACAGCTAGCCAACCTCTACCGAATTGAACTCCAACTACCCGGTCAACATTCCGCGTCGCTCCACAGGTAGTATCACATTTTTCATTTCACTTCATTACAGTACAACGGTTTGATTTGTTTGATCGTAGCTAGCCAGCTACATAGCCGTCTTTGTATCTAAGACAATTGTGTAGTCTAGAGCGATTTTCTAGGTTAGCTGGCCAGCTATTGTCGGTCTTTCAACGTAGCTAGCCAGCTAGCCCCGAATAGCAGCACTGTAGTAACTATTACAGTACAACGGTTTGTTTTGTTTGATCGTAGCTAGCTAGCTACATAGCCGTCTTTGTATCTAAGACAATTGTGTAGCCTAGAGCGATTTTCTAGGTTAGCTGGCCAGCTATTGTCGTTCTCTTAACGTAGCTAGCCAGCTAGCCCCGAATAGCAGCACTGTAGTAACTATTACAGTACAACGGTTTGTTTTGTTTGATCGTAGCTAGCTAGCTACATAGCCGTCTTTGTATCTAAGTCAATTGTTTAGCCTAGAGCGATTTTCTAGGTTAGCTACATCGCAGCCACTACCAGCTAGCCTACTCCAGCAGTACTGTATCATTTCAATCATTTTAGTCTATAAGATTCTTGCTACGTAAGCTTAACTTTCTGAACATTCGAGACGTGTAGTCCACTTGTCATTCCAATCTCCTTTGCATTAGCGTAGCCTCTTCTGTACCCTGTCAACTATGTGTCTATCTATCCCTGTTCTCTCCTCTCTGCACAGACCATACAAACGCTCCACACCGCGTGTCCGCGGCCACCCTAATCTGGTGGTCCCAGCGCGCACGACCCACGTGGAGTTCCTGGTCTCCGGTAGCCTCTGGAACTGCCGATCTGCGGCCAACAAGGCAGAGTTCATCTCAGCCTATGCCTCCCTCCAGTCCCTCGACTTCCTGGCACTGACGGAAACATGGATCACCACAGAGAACACTGCTACTCCTACTGCTCTCTCTTCGTCCGCCCACGTGTTCTCGCACACCCCGAGAGCTTCTGGTCAGCGGGGTGGTGGCACCGGGATCCTCATCTCTCCCAAGTGGTCATTCTCTCTCTCCCCTTACCCATCTATCTATCGCCTCCTTTGAATTCCATGCTGTCACAGTTACCAGCCCTTTCAAGCTTAACATCCTTATCATTTATCGCCCTCCAGGTTCCCTCGGAGAGTTCATCAATGAGCTTGATGCCTTGATAAGCTCCTTTCCTGAGGACGGCTCACCTCTCACAGTCCTGGGCGACTTTAACCTCCCCACGTCTACCTTTGACTCATTCCTCTCTGCCTCCTTCTTTCCACTCCTCTCCTCTTTTGACCTCACCCTCTCACCTTCCCCCCTACTCACAAGGCAGGCAATACGCTCGACCTCATCTTTACTAGATGCTGTTCTTCCACTAACCTCATTGCAACTCCCCTCCAAGTCTCCGACCACTACCTTGTATCCTTTTCCCTCTCGCTCTCATCCAACACTTCCCACACTGCCCCTACTCGGATGGTATCGCGCCGTCCCAACCTTCGCTCTCTCTCCCCCGCTACTCTCTCCTCTTCCATCCTATCATCTCTTCCCTCTGCTCATACCTTCTCCAACCTTTCTCCTGAGTCTGCCTCCTCAACCCTCCTCTCTTCCCTTTCTGCATCCTTTGACTCTCTATGTCCCCTATCCTCCAGGCCGGCTCGGTCCTCCCTCCCGCTCCGTGGCTCGATGACTCATTGCGAGCTCACAGAACAGAGCTCCGGGCAGCCGAGCGGAAATGGAGGAAAACTCGCCTCCCTGCGGACCTGGCATCCTTTCACTCCCTCCTCTCTACATTTTCCTCCTCTGTCTCTGCTGCTAAAGCCACTTTCTACCACTCTAAATTCCAAGCATCTGCCTCTAACCCTAGGAAGCTCTTTGCCACCTTCTCCTCCGTCCTGAATCCTCCCCCCTCCTCCCTCTCTGCAGATGACTTCGTCAACCATTTTGAAAAGAAGGTCGACGACATCCGATCCTCGTTTGCTAAGTCAAACGACACCGCTGGTTCTGCTCACACTGCCCTACCCTGTGCTCTGACCTCTTTCTCCCTCTCTCTCCAGATGAAATCTCGCTTCTTGTGACGGCCGGCCGCCCAACAACCTGCCCGCTTGACCCTATCCCCTCCTCTCTTCTCCAGACCATTTCCGGGGACCTTCTCCCTTACCTCACCTCGCTCATCAACTCATCCCTGACCGCTGGCTACGTCCCTTCCGTCTTCAAGAGAGCGAGAGTTGCACCCCTTCTGAAAAAACCTACACTCGATCCCTCCGATGTCAACAACTACAGACCAGTATCCCTTCTTTCTTTTCTCTCCAAAACTCTTGAACGTGCCGTCCTTGGCCAGCTCTCCCACTATCTCTCTCAGAATGACCTTCTTGATCCAAATCAGTCAGGTTTCAAGACTAGTCATTCAACTGAGACTGCTCTTCTCTGTATCACGGAGGCGCTCCGCACTGCTAAAGCTAACTCTCTCTCCTCTGCTCTCATCCTTCTAGACCTATCGGCTGCCTTCGATACTGTGAACCATCAGATCCTCCTCTCCACCCTCTCCGAGTTGGGCATCTCCGGCGCGGCCCACGCTTGGATTGCGTCCTACCTGACAGGTCGCTCCTACCAGGTGGCGTGGCGAGAATCTGTCTCCTCGCCACGCGCTCTCACCACTGGTGTCCCCCAGGGCTCTGTTCTAGGCCCTCTCCTATTCTCGCTATACACCAAGTCACTTGGCTCTGTCATAACCTCACATGGTCTCTCCTATCATTGCTATGCAGACGACACACAATTAATCTTCTCCTTTCCCCCTTCTGATGACCAGGTGGCGAATCGCATCTCTGCATGTCTGGCAGACATATCAGTGTGGATGACGGATCACCACCTCAAGCTGAACCTCGGCAAGACGGAGCTGCTCTTCCTCCCGGGGAAGGACTGCCCGTTCCATGATCTCGCCATCACGGTTGACAACTCCATTGTGTCCTCCTCCCAGAGCGCTAAGAACCTTGGCGTGATCCTGGACAATACCCTGTCGTTCTCAACCAACATCATGGCGGTGGCCCGTTCCTGTAGGTTCATGCTCTACAACATCCGCAGAGTACGACCCTGCCTCACACAGGAAGCGGCGCAGGTCCTAATCCAGGCACTTGTCATCTCCCGTCTGGATTACTGCAACTCGCTGTTGGCTGGGCTCCCTGCCTGTGCCATTAAACCCCTACAACTCATCCAGAACGCCGCAGCCCGTCTGGTGTTCAACCTTCCCAAGTTCTCTCACGTCACCCCGCTCCTCCGCTCTCTCCACTGGCTTCCAGTTGAAGCTCGCATCCGCTACAAGACCATGGTGCTTGCCTACGGAGCTGTGAGGGGAACGGCACCGCAGTACCTCCAGGCTCTGATCAGGCCCTACACCCAAGCAAGGGCACTGCGTTCATCCACCTCTGGCCTGCTCGCCTCCCTACCATTGAGGAAGTACAGTTCCCGCTCAGCCCAGTCAAAACTGTTCGCTGCTCTGGCCCCCCAATGGTGGAACAAACTCCCTCACGACGCCAGGACAGCGGAGTCAATCACCACCTTCCGGAGACACCTGAAACCCCACCTCTTCAAGGAATACCTAGGATAAGATAAGTAATCCTTCTCACCACCCCCCCTTAATGATTTAGATGCACTATTGTAAAGTGGCTGTTCCACTGGATGTCAGAAGGTGAATTCACCAATTTGTAAGTCGCTCTGGATAAGAGCGTCTGCTAAATGACTTAAATGTAATGTAAATGTAATATTTGTTTCACATTTTTGGGGGTACTACAGGATTCAATATGTGTTATTTCATCGTTTTGATGTCTTCACTATTATTCTACAATGTCGAAAATAGTAAAAAATAAAGAAAACTGGAATGAGTAGGTGTCCAAACTTTTGCCTGGTACTGTATATCCATCCATCCATGGCACTGTGCTAATCTATCAGATGCGCCAGCTTCGTCTTCCTCCTTTTCTCACAATCATTTTCAGCTAGGACCAAAAAAGTAGGCTATAGTTCAGGAAATTAATAAGTACGACACCAGATGTTATGTAAGAAGCATTGACAGAGGTAGAAATGCCAAGCATTTGTCAGTGCAGGAATCTTAAAGGGACAACTTCCTCTGCTTGCATGAGTCTCAACCTGTTTTGGCTCTGAATTCTATACTCATACTTCTTTTTTCTGTAGAGTTGGTATACTTCCCAATATAATTTGATCCTGTGACTTATCAAAATACAGTATTGGAATAAAAACAGATCCATACATCCTTCCATCTATAGATCCTTCTTACCGTAAGTGATATTGCCAAACAACAGGCTGTAAACTTTTTGATATGCGTCTTTGTAACCGGTGTGTCAGAAGTAAGCTTATTGCTGGGATTGGTCTGTTGGAAAAGAACAGTCTCATTATTGGGGAATAAAGGACGCCAATACAAGTCACCTGTATTCATTGAAATCTGATTATATTTACTATGTTGTGATCTGCGACAAGAGGCTATTCTTAGACTGTGGATGAGGTCTTGGTTTACCTGGTCGAAAGCAGGATAGACGGCCCTCAGTTCGGTCAGCCAGCCGTACGGCAAGTGACCCACAGGGTAGGTGGCAGTGAGGACAGCCACAGCCTGGCCAAGCAAAGAGAGAGACAAAGAAGTCATTCGGACTCATATTTCATTTCCTTTTTGAACAGCTTACAGTAATGTAGAAAAGTTGTTAAAACACGACTGCTGAGCCAAAGCCTGTCAGCAAAGACAATTATGAATATGTGCCAAGTTGGTAATCACATGTGGATTTCCCATAACTATCAAATCAAATGTTTTGTGTCACATTCTTGGTCAACAACAGGTGAAGATAAACAGTGAAATGCTTACTTACGGTCCTTTTCCAAATATGCAGAGTTAAAGATAAAATAAATAGCAAGTGACACAAGGAATAAATACACATAGAATAACAATAACATGGCTATATACAGGAAGTACCAGTACTGAGTCAATGGGCAAAGGTATGAGATACTTGAGGTAGCTTTCAGACTCCTTGACTTTGTCCAAATGTTGTTAGGTTAGTCATTCTAAAATTGCTTCTTCCCCCTCCCTCATTCTACACACAATACTTAAAAAATATATATTTCACCTTTATTTAACCAGGTAGGCCAGTTGAGAACAATGTAGTTCTCATTTACAACTGCGACCTGGCCAAGATAAAGCAAAGCAGTGCGACAAAAACAACAGTTACACATGGGATAAACAAACGTACAGTCAATAACGCAATAGAAAAAGTCTATGTACAGTGTGTGCAAATTAAGTAAGATTAGTGAGGTAAAGGCAATAAATAGACCATAGAGTCAAAATAATTACAATTTAGCATTAACACTGGAGTGATAGATGTGCAAGTAGAGATACTGGGGTGCAAAATAGCAAAAAAATAATAATATGGGGATGAGGTAGTTGGGTGTGCTATTTACAGATGGGCTGTGTACAGGTACAGTGATCGGTAAGCTGCTCTGGCAGCTGATGCTTAAAGTTAGAGGGAGATAAGTTTCCAGCTTCAGTGATTTTTGCAATTCGTTCCAGTCATTGGCAGCAGAGAACTGGAAGGAAAAGGTGGCCAAAGGTGTTGGCTTTGGGGAACACCAGTGAAATGTACCTGCTGGAGCATGTGCTATGGTTGGTGTTGCTATGGTGACCAGTGAGCTGAGATAAGATGGGGCTTTACCTAGCAGAGACTTATAGATGACCTGGAGCCAGTGGGTTTGGCAACAAATATGTAGTGAGGGCCAGCCAAAGAGCATACAGGTCGCAGTGGTGGGTAATAATTTTGGGCTTTGGTGACAAAACGGATGGCACTGTGATAGATTATATCCAATTTGCTGAGTAGAGCGTTGGAGGCTATTTTGTCAATGACATTGTCGAAGTCAAGGATCGGTAGGATAGTCAGTTTTACGAGGGTATGAGTGAAGGATGCTTTGTTGCGAAATAGGAAGCCGATTTTAGATTTAATTTTGGATTGGAGATGCTTAATGTGAGTCTGGAAGGAGAGTTTACAGTCTAACCAGACACCTAGATCTTTGTAGTTAACATATTCTAAATCAGAAACATCCAGAGTAGTGATGTTAGTCGGGCGAGCAGGTAGCAATCGGTTGAAGAGCATGCATTTAGTTTTAATAGAATTTAAAAGCAGTTGGAGGCCACGGAAAGAGTGTTGTATGGCATTGAAGCTCATTTGGAAGTTTGTTAACACAGTGTCCAAAGAAGGGCCAGATGTATACAGAATGGTGTTGTCTACGTAGATGTGGATCAGAGAATCACCAGCAGCAAGACCGACATCATTGATATATACAGAGAAAAGAGTCGGCCTGAGAATTGAACCCTGTGGCACCCCCATAGACACTGCAAGAGGTCCAGACAACAGGCCCTCTGATTTGACACACTGAACTCTATCTGAGAAGTAGTTGGTGAACCAGGTGAGGCAGTCATTTGAGAAACCAAGGTTATTGAGTCTGCCGATAAGAATGCGGTGATTGACAGAGTCGAAAGCCCTTGGCCAGGTTGATGAATACGGCTGCACAGTACTGTATTTTATCAATGGCGGTTATGATATCGTTTAGGAGGTGCGTGCACCCATGACCAGCTGGGACACCAGATTGCATAGTTGGAATCGAAATAGTCGGGGATATGTTTGTTAACTTGGCTTTTGAAGATTTTAGAAAGGCAGGGCAGGATGGATATAGGTCTATAACAGTTTGAGTCTTGAGTTTCTCCCCCTTTGAAGCGGGGGATGACCGCGGCAGCTTTCCAAACTTTGGGGAACTCCGACAATACGAAAGAGGTTGAACAAGATGGTAATAGGAGTTGCAACAATTTTTGGCAGATCATTTTAGAGGGTCCAGATTGTCTAGCCTAGGTGATTTGTAGGGATCCAGATTTTGCAGCTCTTTCAGAACAGCTGTCTGGATTTGGGTGAAGGAGAAGTGTGTGTGTCTGTGTGTGTGTGTGTGGGAGGCTTGGGCAAGTTTCTGCAGGGGGTGCAGATCTGTTGGACAGGGTAGGGGTAGCCAGGTGGAAAGAATGGCCAGCCGTAGAAAAAAGCTTATTGAAATCATTGCTTATCGCAGATTTATCAGTGGTGACAGTGTTTCCTAGCCTCAGTGTAGTGGGCAGCTAGGGGGTAGTGCTCTTGTTCTCCATGGACTGCAGTGTCCCAAAACTTTTTGGAATTAGTGCCTCAGGATGCAAATTTCTGTTTGAAAAAGCTAGCCTTAGCTTTCCTAACTGACTACCCGATAATAAAACATTTAAATAAGTATTCAGACACTTTACTCAGTACTTTGTTTAAGTACCTTTTGTAGCAATTACAGCCTTGAGTCTTCTTGGGTATGACGCTACAAGCTTGGTACACCTGTATTTGGGGAGTTTCTCCCATTCTTCTTTGCGGATCCTCTCAAGCTCTGTCAGGTTGAATGGGGAGTGTTGCTGCACAGCTATTTTGGTGACATGTTTCCTCCTGACGTCATGTTTGGCATTCAGGCCAAAGATTTCCATCTTGGCTTTGATCAGACCAGATAATCAGAGTCTTTAGGTGCCTTTTGGCAAACTCCAAGCCGGCTGTCATGTGCCTTTTTACTGAGAAGTGCCTTCAGTCTGGCCACTCTACCATAAAGGCCCGATTGGTGGAGTTCTGCAGAGATGGTTTTCCTTTAGGAAGGTTCTCCCATCTTCAGAGGAACTCTAGAGCTCTGTCAGAGTGACCATTAGGTTCTTTGTCACCTCCCTGACCAAGGCCTTTCTCCCCCGATTGCTCAGTTTGGCCGGGCGGCCAGCTCTAGGAAGTCTTGGTGGTTCCACGATTCTCCCTATAGGACACATCATTGCAATTTATACTTCTCTGTAAACTGGTCATCTATGTAAACCCGTTGCAAGACCCACTGTTTGATGCTTATTTTTAAAACCCTCTTAGGCCTCACGCCCCCCTATCTGAGATACCTACTGCAGCTTTCATTCTCCCCATACAGCACCCATTCTGCCAGTCACATTCTGTTAAAGGATCCATAAAGCACACACATCCCTGGGTCGCTCCTCTTTTCAGTTCACTGCAGCTAACGACTGGAACGAGCTGCAACAAACACTCAAACTGGACAGTTCTCAATCTTCATTCAAAGACTCAATCATGGACACTCTTACTGACAGTTGTGGCTGCTTTGTGTGATGCATTGTTGTCTCTATCTTCTTGCCCTTTGTGCTGTTGTCTGTGCCCATATCCTAAAGGAAAACCTGGTTGTGTCTGCTTTCAAACGGACATTGGGAGACAACTGTTCCTTTCAGCAGGACAGTCTAAAACAGAAGGCCAAATATACACTGGATTTGATAAACCACCAACTTTTTAAAATAATAATGTGCAAAGCTCTTAAAGACATACCCAGAAACACTCACAGCTGTAATTGCTGCCAAAGGTGATTCTAACATGCATTGACTCAGGGGTGTGAACACTAAACTTGCAAAAATGTCTAAAAACATGTTTTCACTGTCATTATGGGGTATTGTGTGTAGATGGGTGAGAAAATATAAATATATTTAATAAAAATAAAACAATTCAGGTTTTACCAACAAATTGTGGAATAAGTCAAGGGTAGGGGTAAAGTAACTAGGCAACAGGATATAATAGACCGCTGTAGCAGCAGCTTATGTGAGCAGTAGAGCAGAGTATGTCGTCAGTGTGAAAGTGTGTGGCATCAGTATGCATGTGTGCTAGTGTACTGTATGTGTGTGTTGGGGTGTAAGTATGTGTGAGTAGAGTCAAAGCAAGAGAGTTAATACAAATAAATTAAAGGGTCAATGCATGTAGCCCAGCTAGCCATTCATTACTACTTGGCTGTTTTGTTTAGAAGTCTTATTGCTTCGGGGTAGAAGCTGTTCAGGGTCCTATTAGTTCCAGATTTGGTGCACTGGTACCAATTGCCATATGCGGTAGCAGAGAGAACAGCCTCTACTTCAACATCAGCAAGACAAAATGAGCTGATCGTGGACTACAGGAAACAAAGGGCTGATCATGCCCCCATTCACATCAACAGGCTGTAGTGGAGCGGGTGGAGAGTTTCAAGTTCCTCGGTGTCCATATCACTAAGGATCTACCATGGTCCACACACACCAAAACGATCATGAAGAGGGCAAGATTTGGCATGGGCCCTTTGACCCCAATAAGTTCTATAGCTCTACCGTTGATAGAATCATGACTGGCTGCATCACCGCTTGGTATAGCAACTTACTTGTCATCCGACCGCAAGGCTCTACAGAGGGTAATGCGTACGGCCCAGTATATCACTGGGGCCGAGCTCCTTGCCTTCCAGGACCTCTATACCAGGCAGTGTCAGAGGAAGGCCCAAGACATACACTGTACTCTCTGCTACCACACGGCAAGCAGTACTAATGTACCAAGTCCGGAACCTGAACAGCATCTAACCCCAAGCCATAAGACTGCTAAATAGTTAACCAAATAGCTACCCAGACTATCTGCATTCACCCTTTTGACTCATCACATATGCTGCTGCTATTGTTTATTAATCAATCACTTTATTCCTAGTTATATGTACATACACTACATGACCAAAAGCATGTGGACGCCTGCTTGTCTAACATCTCATTCCAAAATCATGAGCATTAATATGCCGTTGGGCCCCCCTTTGCTGCTATAACAGCTCCACTCTTCAGGGAAGGCTTTCCACTAGATGTTGAAACATTGCTGCAAGGACCTGCTTTCATTCAGCCACAAGAGCATTAGTGAGGTCGGGCACTGATGTTGGGCAATTAGGCCTGGCTCGCAGTCTGCGTTCCAATTCATCCCAAAGGTGTTCAAATGGGGTTGAGGTCAGGGCTCTGTGCAGGCCAGTCAAGTTCTTCCACACCGATCTTTACAAACCATTTCTGCATGGACCTCACTTTGTGTACGGGGCATTGTCCTGCATAAATAGGAAAGGGCTTTCCCCAAACTGTTGCCACAGCGTTGGAAGCACAGAATCATCTAGAATGTCATTGTATGCTGGGCATTTAGACTTCACTTCACTGGAACGAAGGGGCCTAGCCCGAACCATGAATAACAGCCCCAGACCATTATCCCTCCACCAAACGTTTATTTTTACGCATTACATCAATCGGTGGTCCCGTTCTGTGAGCTTGTTTGGCTTACCATTTCGCAGCTGAGCCGTTGTTTCTCCTAGACGATTCCACGTCACAATAACAGCACTTACAGTTGACCGGGGCAGCTCTAACGGGGCAGACATTTGATGAACTGAATTGTTGGAAAGGTGGCATCCTATGACAGTGCCACATTGAACGTCACTGAGCTCTTCTCTACTGCCTATATTTGTCAGTAACAAAACAGTATGGATATTGCATGGGCATGTGCTAAATGTTATACACCTGTCAGTAACGGGTGTGACTGAAATAGCCAAATCCACTAATTTGAAGGGGTGTCCACACACTATATATACAAAAATAACTACCTTAATTACCTCGTACCCCTGCACATCGAGTCGGTACTGGTAGCCCTTTTGTATAGCCACGTTATCGCTAACTTTTTCTATTATTTCAAAATTGTCTCTCTATTGTTGGGAAGGACCCATAAGTAAGCATTTCACAGTTAGTCTACACCTGTTGTTTACAAATCAAGTGAAAAATCCAATTTGATTTGAACAGTCTATGGCTCGGGTAGCTGGAGTCTGACAATTGTTGGGGCCTTCCTCTGACACCACCTGATATGGAGGTCCTGGACAAGTGCCTCAGGCTAACTTTTCCTTCATTTTGATTTTGGTACAAATGAAAGTGGCATTGACTTGCCCATTTTTCATGCATTGTCTCAATGAAGAGTTCAGTGTTCGACTAGCCATGTGCGACATGTACACAGGCCTGCTAGAGTTAGCATCAGGCAGACAAGCAATATCCACTGTCGTAGTACAGATCAAGCCTGAGCTGGAATGCAAAGCTAACAGAAGCTGGTTAGCTTTAGAAAACCCAGAGAAGATCTAGCTTGATTTGTAGTATACCCCTCAAGTAAAGGCCATTGCGGTTGGCAGCTTCCCAATTACAGTGAGTGGGACTGAACTAAATGGGATATTATTGGGGAGTGGACTGAGTCGGCTTCAAACTCACCTCAGTAGCTATGCTGCTGCCATGGAGGTCCCGGGACACGAACAGGTTGACGATGGGCCTGCTGATCCGCTGGGTAGCCAGGATGAGGGCCAGAGGCCACCAGAAACTCAACATCTTCCCGATGGTGACATCTCCCTGCAAAGAAGCAAAATGAGAGGGGACAACAAGGATAAGTTCAATCTGGGTGCCTTGGAGTTGTAGCTGTAGCTCCTTGCCATACGTGAGAGCAGTAGTATTGATTACGAGATAAAATAGGGGCCATTGACCTAATTGTCCTGGTTAATTTTGGGACATGGGCTACTATCTAGGTAGTCTGCAAGTACATCAAAGCCAGTTTTAGAAGACCAAGATTAACAATAGAACCGCCATAGGACAACGGCAACCGATGTTTGATTTTGTAAATGTAAAGAAATAAACAAATAAGCCACCCAAAAAAAGCAACATTCTGCTCCTTACCTGACTTTTCCTACATATATAGTACCAGTCAAAAGTTTGGACACACCTACTCATTCAAGTGTTTATTTTCTACAATATAGGATAATAGTGAATATATCAAAACTATGAAATATCACATGGAATCATGTAACCAAAAAAGTCTGATGGGTGACAATATTATCAATTATAAACTGCGTGGTTAGAGCCCTGAATGCTGATTGGCAGACAGCTGTGATACTCCAAACCGCATACCAAGGATATGACAAAACATTTATTTTTATTGCTCTAATTACGTTGACCAGTTTATAATAGCAATAAGGCACCTTGGGGGTTTTCGGTATAGGGCTATGTCCAGGTACACCGCGATGCCTAAGAAGAGCCCTTAAACCACACCCCCTCGTGCCTTATTGCTTAATTATACAACAGGTGGGTTTAATCCTGGATACTGATTGGTTAAAACCGCATTCAGACGGTGTCTATTCCACAAGTTACCACCGGCTAAATCTATGACGTTGAAATGCTTATTTACTGTTTCACCTGACTGCGCAATCTAGTCTCAGCTCAGCCAGGCAATTTATATTCTAGATATACACTTTAAAAAGCAACTAGACATTATGTCCCATTTCTTTAAGACTAGCATTTTGGTTTTCAACAGCAGAGATTTGTAATAACTTTACTGTCCGTCTCTCCTACATTTGCAACATTGTTTCAATATTGAAATTTGATCTCCAGCTAACCTATGCTAATGAACGTGTCGGGACGAGACAGACAGGCTGGCAGCTTTTCTCAGCTAGTCAAAATCATGAATCAGCATCATTTGTATGGATATATACAAATAAATGTCAATAGAAAAACACTAAATGTTTTCAGCTTCAGTTTGAAGTGATTGAGTTAGCAGTGTAGATGGCTAGCTCTTCTGAACAGTGGCCTGGCGCGAGAACAAAATGTTCTACGCCAGGCAAAAAAAAAAAAATCACATCATTAACTCATTGTTATGGATGTATCCCCCCCCAAAAAACAGCTAAAAAAAGTAAATGCAGCTACTTGGCTGTTATTCTTGTGGCACTATTTGATATGATTGTGTTAGCCAAAATTGGCTAGCTTAGCAAGCAAGGGATAAAAATGTTGCCAGCCATCATGGCAACGGAACATTTAGAACAAATGAATGACTCCCATCCATATTATTAAAAGTAATAATGCCCTCGAATCAGGTGTTTAGAGGATATTGGCACAGGTGTTAGAGGATATAAAAACACCCGTGCCAATACATTCTCCAACACTGGCTTCTCGGGTATTATCACTTAATTGTCCAATTGTACATGAAGAGATGGGTGCAGCTTGTCATTGACAGAAGCAGGGAAAGGGGCACCACTTTTTCAAATCCTCCTCCAGAGTCACATGTAGGTACGACATTTTGATATATAGTATCAGAAAACAGCAGATTCTGCTGTTTCTAAGACACTGACCTTTCTCAAATAACAAAAAAATTCAAGAGGTGAGCTCTATTTCAAAATATAACTTTTTCCAAGGATAACCACGCTGTCCATGCGTTCAGCACATGAGCACTCAAGGGATCATTGCTCAGGCTACTAAGTAAAGTACTAACGTAATGCAACTTAAAATATTCCATTCTGTTCTTTTGAAATACATTTTCTTATTTCCATAATGTTTAAGACCTGCCAAAACTACATTTCTGTGGTGGTTTTAATGGTTTCCATATATAGCCTACAGTAAAAACTAATGAAATGCTATTATATTATTTGAAATACATTTTTTTGTATAATAATGTAACCTAAGACCTTCATAGACACACCCAGATTATTATTATTCCGATAGCATATGGAATTTATTTATTTGACTGTTAGAATATTGATGCAGTCTTTACCCTAAACCACAGATGTCAAACTCATTCCACAGAGGGCCGAGAGGATGCAGGTTCTCTCCTCCCTTGTATTTGGATGAATTAAGGTCACTAGTTAGCAACCCACACCTGGATTGTTTATGACTTAATTGAAAGGACAAACCTGACACTAGGTCCTCCATGGAATGTGTTTGGCACCCCTGGCCTAAATCAATGCAGCCACTCAATTTTTTTAAAAACGTATATTAATTAGTTTAAAAAAAATCATTTTCGTGATGGTAAAAAGTTTCCAGTAAAAAAACAGATATAAACTATGTAGAAAAGATAACGGAGATGTATATAAAATAAAAACTAGACAGCGAGGGAGAATCTGAAATTTAAAAAAACATTTCAGCTAGCAGCAGGTAACTTGGTCACGGAAATCAGAAAAGAAATCAAATAAAAAATAAGTTTACCTTTGATGAGCTTCGGATGTTTTCACTCAGGAGACTCCCACAGTTAGATAGCCAATGTTCCTTTTTTCCCAAAATATTATTTTTGTAGGCGAAGTAGCTCCGTTTGTTCTTCACGTTTGGCTGAGAAATCGCCCGGAAATTGCAGTCACGAAAACGGTGAAAAATATTCCAAATTAGCTCCATAATATTGACAGAAACATGGCAAACGTTGTTTATAATCAATCCTCAAGGTGTTTTTCAAATATCTAATTGATTATATATCCATCCGGACAATTAGTTTTTCAGTAGGACCGATTGGAGTAATGGCTACCTCTGTATTTTACATGAGAATCTCTCTGGCAGCATCAGGTGACCACTTGCGCAATGTAGCCGCTTACGGGTATTCTTCAACATAAATGCGTAAAACTACGTCACAAAGCTGTAGACACCTTCGGGAATACGGAGAAAGAGTAATCTGGTTGATAGCCCATTCACTGCTCAATAGGGACTCATTGGAACACAGCGCTTTCAAAACATGGGGCACATCCGGATTGGATTTTTTTTCAGGCTTTCGCCTGCAACATCAGTTCTGTTATACTCAGAGAATATTTTTACAGTTTTGGAAACTTTATAGTGTTTTCTATCCTAAGCTGTCAATTATATGCATATTCTAGCATCTTTTCCTGACAAAATATCCCGTTTACTACGGGAACGTTTTTTCCCCAAAAATGAAAATACTGTCCCCTAGTCACAACAGGTTTTAAAATTGCACATTTTCTCTCAGCCACATGGTAAAATGTGTAGAATTGCAGGAAATTAGGTTTTAAACCACTATTTCTTCTCAGTCCCATGGCAATGTGTAGAATTATAGGAAACTAGCTTTAATTTTTTTTTTTTTAAATGTCTCTCCGCCCCATGTCAAAATGTGTACAATTGCAGGGAATTAAGCTTTAAAACATTTTGTCTCTGCGGCCAAGAGGGTCCCTAATATTTTCTGACAAAGACTGAGCCACGGCCACCAATTTAGCAGTTTAAGCTAATTTCCTACAATTCTACGCATTTTGACATGGAAAAAGTGGTGTTCTTATGCTCAAACATAGCAAAATCAAATGGACCCCTGATTGTCTAGCTTTTATTTTGCTCACTATAGGTTCTAAAAGATTATAGGCTATTAAAAAATATATAGGTGCAGTATTTTTTCTACAAACATTCTATTTGGTTTTAGTCATTAAGCGTACACTGAAAGCATTTCTTTCCCATTCCCTCAAATGTATTTTCATGCAATGCACCACAAACGTCTCGGCTGCGACCCCGTTTGGGAACCACTGCTACAGCGGATACTTATCGCCTGAAAGGCCCAGCGGTTCTAGTGTTAAATAAACAACACGTTGAACTCTTAAAAAGGTCCCAGTTGGGTGACGAAGGAAACAGCCTACCCCTACGTCAACGCCACTGGAGTCCGGGATGTTGTCGTGAATGTTGTAGTAGTAGCCCAGGCCCACGATGACGAAGCGCACCAGGGCTCCCATGTACAGGGCGAGGATGGGGATGAGAAGGGGCTCCACACACGGCAGGTTACTATGCATCAGGAAGGACACAAACAGAATCTGCCACAGAAAGGGGGGGGGGGGCACAGTCAGAAACACTCCGTTAGGACCACATCACATTCACAACTTATCAGAGCAGGGCATACTGCCAAGTCCACTTTTGAGGGGAATTGCATTTTTGTTTTGGCTACAAGAACCCATCTTCACTGTAATGGGGATTAGTGAACAACAAGGAAGCAATCTGTTGAGTACCTGGGTGATGACATCAGAAATGGAGGCAGAGCCTACAATGACACTGTATTTGTGCTTGAGGAGGATTCCAGCATGTATCCAAGACTAAAAAACAAAAATGAACAAGGAGACAATTGTTGATTCTCCACCCAATAATTTTAGCATACCAAGTTATTTTCTGTAAAAATAAAAAGCAACCCAAAGGCTCACATTGAAATGTGTCAATATGCAGTAGTTGAAATACAGGGACAGGAGTGCGTATGTTTTAATATCAGCATGATGTCAAGGCAATTATACATACATTTGAGGTGTTAAGCTTCTTTCTGCCATGATTATGGCTCTCTGGCTAGCCATGCTTTGGTTCATGAAAGAGCTGGTCTGCATCCTAAATGGCACCCTATTCACTACATAACGCACTACTTTTGATGCCAGGATTCCTCCAGGCATGTCACTTGGCATTCAGGCCAAAGAGTTCATTCCTGGTTTCATGAGACCAGAGAATCTTGTTTTTCATGGTCTGAGTCCTTTAGGTGACTTTTGGCAAACTCCAAGCGGGATGTCATGTGCCTTTTTACTGAGGCATGGCTTCCGTCTGGTCACACTACCATAAAGGCCTGATTGGTGGAGTGCTGCAGAGATGGTTGTCCTTCTGGAAGGTTCTCCCATCACAACAGAGAAACTCTAGAGCTCTGTCAGAGTTACCATCATCGGGTCACCTCCCTGACCAAGGCCCTTCTTCCCCGAATGCTCAGTTTGGCCGGGCGACCAGCTCTAGGAAGAGTCTTGGTGATTCCAAACTTCTTCCATTTAAGAATGATGAGGCCACTGTTCTTGGGGACCTTCAATGCTGCAGACATTTTTCGGTACCCTTCTCCAGATCTGTGCTCGACAATTCTGTCTCGGAGCTCTACAGACAATTCCTTTGACCTCATGGCTTGGTTTTTGCTTTGGCATCCACTGTCAACTGTGCGACCTTATATAGACAGGTGTGTGCCTTTCCAAATCATGTCCAATCAATGATCAATGGAAACAGGATGCACCCGAGCTCAATTTCGAGTCTCATAGCAAAGGGTCTGAATACTTCTGTAAATAAGGTATTACAGTGTTTTGGGGGTCATTATGCGGTATTGTGTGCAGATTGATGAGGAAAAAGATTTATTTAATCAATATTACAATACGGCTGTAACGTAACAAAATGTGGAAAAAGGGAAGAGGTCTGAATACACTTTATATAGTGAATAGGGTGATATTTGGGACGCAGACCCTGAAATCAAGCTGTATACTCTCCTCGGTACTCACCATGGCGTCCAGTAGTGGGAAAGTTGCCAGGTAGAGGAAAGCCCTCCTGGTCTTGTTGCCCACGGAGTCGTTCACATGATGCAGCTTATTGATAATGTAGTAGCCTAGGTCTGTTTGGGCTAGAGAGGGGAGAGAAGCAGAATACTGTAAGGACTGAGGAGATGACACCACTAACTCGATTTTAAACTTTTGAGATGATAAAACACTAGTGGGTTGGCCTCTTCATTTAAAAAATAAAACAGAAAAGCTGAACTTCAAAGCAGTTTACAACTGACATATCACTGGATTTAAAATCACTTGGAATGAATAAGAATAAATACTAGTAGTTAGTTACTATTAAATGTTGTGGTTTGGGACAAAACCATGTTTAATCCTCACCGATGAGAACATGGATGATGAATGCCATAGTGCCTGCTACCGCCATGCACAGCACAGCACAGCCCCGGTCCCTCTTGCTGTTGACAAACACCAGGCCCACGTTCTTGAAATCACTCATGGGCCCAGTAAAGAACTTCATTAGCGAATAGGCCAGCCCATAGCTGGCAAGCATCTCAACCGCATCCTCTTTAAAGCCTGCTAAACCCCGGTTTAGAGCCTGCCAAGGACCAAAAGGCCAAGGGAATGGGTGGGAAAGAGTGAGAACGTATTAGCCCCAAGGTTCAGCATCATACAACCATCATTCATACCAGTATGCACTAGCCTGAGGGGTATACTACAAATCAGGTTTGAGGAGTTAGCGAGGTAACTTTGGTCAATTGAACAAATTCGTATTAACAATTGACGGCCTAACCCGGCCAACGCTGGGCCAATTGTGCGCCTGCCTATGGGACTCCCAATCACGGCCAGATGTGATGCAGCCTGGATATTTTCCCACATGTTAATGCCTCTTAAAAACGCCAAGAGAGTGACATTTCTCAATTTCTATTTTAGATTATAATATGGTTGTGACTATGTTAGTGTTTATTGATCTATTGATGAACTGCTGGGACTGTAAATGGCTAGCTACCTGATATATCCTAGCTCCCTAGTTAACCATTGGTAATCTGAGCATCGTAGATAATTTCTGAAGAGGTGTCCTTTCAGAATGAGTGGTGCCGAGGCTACTGGTGTTGCTATTGTCTGTGGTGGCATGGGCTGAGGAAAGGGAGATCAGAGAAGGACATTCAACAGTGACAATGAAGAGGTAGCGAGCTGGGTGAGAGATTCAGATTAAGAGCCAAAGGCCTGAGGCTACAGCGAGGAACCACAAATGACTGGCCAGGCCACCACACACACCTGCAGGACACTCCTCTCCCGGCCCTCTTCCCCGTACTCACTCACAGAACTAGGGAAGATCTAGGGCTGTATTCAAAGTGTTTCAGAGTATCATTGCTGATCAGGTCCATCTTGTCCATGTAAATCAGAAGATGCAGCTGCTATTTCAGCACTGTAATGGCGACAAAGCACTGGAAGACGACTTCAGGTGCACTGTGTTATTATGTAATTATTAAATGGCCTTGTTTACTTAATTAAATTTGAAGCTCAATTCTGATCATGGTCACAGCTCTATCATAAATGTATCATTCTCCAAATTTAATCTCAGTTTCATTGTGGACTTTTCCCTGAAATTAGATGTTGGGATATATAATACCTGCATCTTGCTCAGCAAACCATAGCAAAGTTGAATTGCAATTATAAACCCAGATGATTTTAGTCAGTAGCCTATGCCTATTGAAATAACAAGTCAATCTAACAAATGAGCCATATAAAACATTTGTAATCTTAACGTCTGCCACAAACAGCACAACTGCCAGAAAATAGCCAAACATTTGTTTTTCGAAGTTTGTCCAAGTGTTTCTTGCACAGAGATTGAGATCCTCTGTCCAAGTTTTATCACTCAAAATCTCCTGTCGGATTGATCAGTTATGCACATGCACAAATGGGATTTATTTACAATTATAAACTGGGTGGGTCGAGCCCTGAATGCTGATTGGCTGACATCTGTGGAATATCAAACAATATACAGCGGGTATGGCAAAACATGTATTTTTACTACTCTAATTACGTTGGTAATCAGTTTATAAAAAAGCAATAAGGCACCTCGGGGGTTTGTGGTATATGGCCAATATACCACGGCTAAGGGCTATGTCCAGGCACTCCGCATTGGGTCTAGTATAAGAACAGCTCTTAGCCGTGGAATATCGGCCATATACCACACGCACTCAAGCCTTATTGTTTAATTATAAACTGGGTGGTTTGTAAACTGAATGCTGGTTGGATGAATCCCATGGTATATCAGACAGTGTACCACGGGTATCACCAAAACATTTACTGTCCTATACTGAACAAAAATATAAAACGAAACATGTAAAGTGTTGGTCCCATGCTTCATGAGCTGAAATAAAAGATCACAGAAATATTTCATACGCACAAAAAGCTTATTCCTCTGAAATATTATGAACAAATTGTTAACATCCCTGTTAGTGAGCATTTCTCCTTGGCCCAAGATAACCCATAAACCTGACAGGTGTGGCATATCAAGAAGCTGATTAAACATGATCATTATACAAGTGCACCCTGTCCTGGGGATAATAAAAGCCCTCTAAAATGACAAATGTGTGCAAAGCTGTCATCAAGCCAAAGGGTGGCAACTATGAAGATTCTCAAATAGCAAATATATTTTGATTTAACTTTTTTTGGTTACTACATGATTCCACGTGTGTTATTTCATAGTTTTGTTGTCGTCACTATTATTCTACAATGTAGAAAATAGTCAAAATAAAGAAAAACCCTGGAATGAGTAGGTGTCCAAACTTTTAACTCGCTCACACACACACCCTTTTCAGGACCCTGTCTTTCAAAGATAATTTGTAAAACTCCAAATAATTTCATAGAGCTTCTTTGTAAAGGGTTTAAACACTGTTTCCCATACTTGTTCAATGAACCATAAACAATTAAATGAACATGCACATGTGGATGTTAACAGCTTACAGGCAGTAGGCAATTAAGGTCACAGTTATGAAAACTGAGGACACTAAAGAGGCCTTTCTACTGACTCTGAAAAACACCAAAAGAAAAATGCCCAGGTAAGTCGCTCTGGATAAGAGCGTCTGCTAAATGACTTAAATGTTAATGTTAATGTCCCTGCTCATCTGCATGAACGTGCCATAAGCATGCTGCAAGGAGGCATCAGGACTGCAGATGTGGCCAGGGCAATAAATTGCAATGCCTGTACTGTGAGACGCCTAAGACAGTGCTACAGGGAGACAGGACGGACAGCTGATTGTCCTCGCAGTGCCAGACCACGTGTAACACCTGCACAGGATCGGTACATCCGAACATCACACCTGCGGGACAGGTACAAGATGGCAAAAACTGCCCGAGTTGCACCAGGAACGCACAATCCCTCCATCAGTGCTCAGACTGTCCGCAATAGGCTGAGAGGCTGGACAGGGCTTGTAGGCCTATTGTAAGGCAGGTCCACACCAGACATCACCGGCAACAACGTCGCCTATGGGCACAAATCCACTGTTTCTGGACCATACAGGACTGACAGAAAGTGCTCTTCACTGATGAGTTGCGGTTTTGTCTCACCAGGGGTGATGGTCGGATTCGCATATCATCGAAGGAATGAGCATTACACCGAGGCCTGTACTCTGGAGCGGGATCGATTTAGAGGTTGCGAATCCGTCATGGTCTGGGGTGGTGTGTCACAGCATCATCGGACTGAGCTTGTTGTCATTGCAGGCAATCTCAAAGCTGTGCATTACAGGGAATACATCCTCCTCCCTCATGTGGTACTCTTCCTGCAGGCTCATCCTGACATGACCCTCCAGCATGACAACGCCACCAGCCATAATGCTCATTCTGTGCGTGATTTCTAGTGTTCTGCCATGGCCAGCGAAGAGCCCGGAACTCAATCCCATTGAGCACGTCTGGGACATGTTGGATCGGAAGGTGAGGGCGAGAGCCATTCCCCCCAGAAATGTCCGGGAACTTCCACCAAGGCACCGGCAAGAATGGGATAACATCTCACAGCAAGAACTGGCAAATCTGGTGCAGTCCATGAGGAGATGCACTGCAGTACTTAATGCAGCTGGTGGCCACACCAGATACTGACTTACTTTTGATTTTGACCCCCGTTTGTTCAGGGACACATCATTCCACTTCTGTTAGTCACGTCTGTGGAACTTGTTCAGTTTATGTCTCAGTTGTTGAATCTTATGTTCATACAAATATTTACACATGCTAAGCTTGCTGAAAAGAAACGCAGTTGACAGTGAGACGTGAGACGTTTCTTTTTTTTTGCTGTGATAATTTTACCAGTTAAATTTTTCTGAAATATTGTAACAAAATCTGCATAGGAGACAATATACATGTGCCTATACATAATGGATTCATGTGGAAATATGTAAAACCCTATAGAAATAGAAAGAATAGAACAGGCGTCCCCATTAAAGATAATGATGACAATGGGCGGACTGGCAGAAATTGCAAATGTACCCATAGTAGCAAAGCAGGATGTAAAAGCAGGATGTGTACCTATCAATCTGTTCCGTGATTAGTTTAATAAACTTAATTGACAATACAAAAAAATATATTCCATGAGCAACTTAAGTTAGCATAATTTTAATTAATATTCTACATTACCAGGCAGTCAAGTACCCATGAGTTTACCAGTCAGGTTCCAAACTCAAAGCCCATTCAACTCATTCTATTTCTATGCTAAAAACACTTTATACCCTGTCGTGATCCTGAAAAACTGAATCAGTCATTCAGGCGAATTAGACATTATTTCCATTTAGCTTTGCCTCCAGAGAGCATCCGCAGCTGCCTCTTTCCATAGAAGGGAGCTTGGTACGATTCATAGCTGCTCACACAGCCATTACGCCATGCATAATCCTAACCTCTTCTGAGACGCACGCTTGGACTCCTACTGCCCACTAGGACTAGGCAAGAATACCAGCTAGTATGAGTAGACCTGTCATCTGTCATATGACTGGGACTACTGTGGGTTACTGGTGTGGGGCTATGATATTCATAAGATAAGATCGCCACTGAACTGGGCTTTAGTTCTGTGTGCCTTATGGCCTGCTCAAAGCCACAAAGATGCACAAGTAGATCAATAACATCTACTAATAATTCAAATCAGTCACCACTCATTCAACAAAAAGCTACTCTTCTTTCCATGTTATAGTGGATATCTGTTGCTCACTGTCCTAGATCCATGCTACAATGCAAGGGCTTTTTAGTTTACATTCACTGTTCTAGATATCACAGTGGAGCTTCCCAGCTTGAAGTCCTAAAACCCAGAAATTAGTTACCTCCGGTTTGTTAAGCTATCCCTATTTGTGAAAAAGAATGAGAAAAGAATAGGGTTTTGGGATAAATGCCAAAAATAAGGTCAGAGGTTAACAGACGCTTAAGATATCTTCCACATATTGTTCTATGAGATAATCAGTCAGTTAACATTACCTTTATGAATTATGAAGCCTTTATAGATTATGCATATACCGTGCATTCGTAAAGTACTCAGACCCCTTAAACTTTTCCACATTTTCTTACGTTACAGCTTAATTCTAAAATTGATTAAACAAAAAAATGGCATCAATCTATACACAGTACCACATAATGACAAAAACAGGTTTAGATTTTTTGCCAATTTATTAAAAATAAAAACAAATACCATATTTAAAAAAGTATTCAGACCCTTTGATATGAGACTAGAAATTGAGTTCTGGTGCATCCTGTTTCCATTGGTCAAGTTGTAAAAACATTTCAAGGATGATTGGAGTCCACCTGGGGTAAATTCAATTGATTGGACAGGATTTGGAAAGGCACACACCTGTCTATATAAAGGTCCCACAGTTGACAGTGCATGTCAGAGCAAAAACTAAGCAATGATGTTGAAGGAATTTTCCGTAGAGCTCCGAAACAGGATTGTGTCGAGGCACAGATCTGGGGAAGGATACTAAAAAATGTCTGCAGCACTGAAGGTCCCCAAGAACAGTGGCCTCCATCATTCTTAAATGGAACCACCAAGACTCTTCCTAGAGCTGGCAGCCTGGCCAAACTGAGCAATCGGAGGAGAGGGGCCTTGGTCAGGGAGGTGACCAAGAACCCGATGGTCACTCTGACAGAGCTCCTATGTGGAGATAGGATAACCTTCCAGAAGGACAAGCATCTCTGCAGCACTCCGCCAATCAGGCCTTTATGGTAGAGTGGCCAGACGGAAGCCACTCCTCAGTAAAAGGCACATGAGTCAGCTTGGAGTTTCCCAAAAGGCATCTGAAGGACTCTCATATGAGAATCACATGAGAAACAAGATTGAACTATTTGGCCTGAATGCCAAGTCCTGAGGAAATCTAGCATCATCCCTATGGTGAAGTATGGTGGTGGCAGCATCATGCTATGGGGATGTTTTTCCAAGGGCAGGGACTCAGGATCGGTGGAAAGATTAACAGAGCAAAGTACAGAGAGAGATCCTTGATGAAACCATGCTCCAGAGCGCTCTAGAACTTCGACTGGGGCGAAGGTTCACGTTCCAACAGGACAACAACCCTAAGCACACAGCCAAGACAATGCAGGAATGGCTTCCGGACAAGTCTCTGAATGTCCTTGAGTGGCCTCACCAGAGCCTGGACTAGAACCCGATCGAACATATCTGGAGAGACCTGTGCAGCGACACTCACCATCCAACCTGACAGAGCTTGAGAGAATCTGCAAAGAAGGGGAGAAACCCCCAAATACAGGTGTGCCAAGATTGTAGCGTCATACCCAAGAAGACTCAAGGCTATAATCGCTGCCAAAGGTGCTTCAACAAAGTACGGAGTAAAGGGTCTGAATACTTATGTAAATGTGGTAGTTTATTTTTAATACATTTGCAAAGAAATATATATGTTTTGCTTTGTCATTATGGCGTATTGTGTTGATTGGGGGAAGAAAACAATTTAATACATTTTTGAATAACGTAACAAAATGTGTTAAGTCAAGAAGGGGAGACACAAATACAATATGACATCCATCTAATCTGGAGGAGGAAATTGTTGTCCAAAATCAAACTTTCAACCGGCACTGACCCAACAATGATAAAGAGTGAATATGCACACACTCAGCCAATTCTCTCCACTGGTGCCATTAAGATAGGCTATTCTGTTTGCTAAATTTAGTTGAGAACTATGATAACTAACAGATATATTAGTATTTTCATTGTCTTCTCTTTACCGCAGTAACTATTTGCTTTCCAAACTGTTTTCCAGCAATTATGTTTTGAAATATTGCAATATGTCTGGTAGTGATGGGGGATCAATAGTTACATCGCTGGACATTATTTTTGACTATCGTATCATTTTGACAATTTTTATTTTCATTTTATTTTATTTTTTAAATTGCGCTAGTTGGCTGTACCGGCACCAAAACTCCATAGCCTTTTCTCCATTTTATTTTTAAATAATGAGTTAATTAGATTTCAAACTCTTTCTCATGGCTCGTCCCTCTGCAGCAGACATGGTGAGCAATATGTTTGGCAAATCGAATCGCAATAAATAAATACAAATCACAATATCGATTCCCAAAATAATACTGAGAATAGCAATACATATCGCAACGGAACCTAAGTATCGTGATAACATCGTATTGTGAGGTCCCTGGCAATTCACAGCACCAATGCCTGGCTGTGTCTCTACTTTTCACTGACAGTCGCAACTCAAAAATCATATAGGCTATTTGGTATTTGCCACCAAAGCTCTACAATGGGACCATTTTATTAGCATTTGCACCTAAATATTTTGCTGTGTGACCTGGAATTTGAATTTAGGAACACCAGTGCACCTACAACATTTAAGATTCTAGCTTTATTTCTTCATACACCACATGGCCAAAGTCATGGGCATTACTATGGAGTTGGTCCCCCTTTGCTGATATAACAGCTCCACTCTTCAGGGAAGTCTTTCCACTAGATGTTGGAACATTGCTGCAGGGACTTGCTTCCATTCAGTCATAAGAGCATTAGTGAGGTCGGGCACTGATGTTGGACAATTAGGCCTGGTTCACAGTCGGCGTTCCAATTCATCCCAAGGGTGTTCAATGGGGTTGAGGTCAGGGCTCTGTGCAGGCCAGTCAGGGCTCTGTGCAGGCCAGTCAGGGCTCTGTGCAGGCCAGTCAGGGCTCTGTGCAGGCCAGTCAGGGCTCTGTGCAGGCCAGTCAGGGCTCTGTGCAGGCCAGTCAGGGCTCTGTGCAGGCCAGTCAGGGCTCTGCGCAGGCCAGTCAGGGCTCTGCGCAGGCCAGTCAGGGCTCTGCGCAGGCCAGTCAGGGCTCTGTGCAGGCCAGTCAAGTTCTTCCACACATATCTCTACAAACTGAGGAGTATTTGTTTGTAATAAAGCCCTTTTGTGGAGAAAAACTCATTCTGATTGATGTGAAATCCCTAGATTTGGGCCAAATTAATTTGTTTCAATTGCTGATTTCCTTATTTGAACTGTAACTCAGTAAAATCGTTGAAATGGTTGCATGTTGCATTTAGTTATGTATAGTTTTCATTGGGAAGGCAGATAAATCGTGTTTATCAAAAGCAATCCCTTTTGCATGAGAAAACACAGAATCCTAGTAATTGCTACACATGCTTAATTACGTCAATTTCGTTTTGAGCCAACTTCGCGGGGCACCTGACTCTGGGAGGGAGCCAGGTTCCAAATAGAATGCATTCAACTTTCATCCGAAACAAAACACCTACACGGGTGGGATTAATCGAACTGTGTGTGTCCCTAACTTTGCCAACAGACAAAACACTGAAAGGATCAGTGGTTCACCAATCAGGGCCTCACAAGGAGTGATGTGTAATGAAACCATTTGTTGAGGGGGAGAAAACATTCCCATGAAACGCGTCTATAACATTAATATCAATTATATTCTGAGAATATAGCAACCATGTTCTGTGGGAAGTAATGGAATATTCTCCCAACCCTCAGAAAACAGGACACATGAATGTTCCTGTAAAGGAAAACATGCTTACTTTCCTTATGAAACAATTTTCTTAACGTTAATCCCTGATGTTGTATATCTGTTCAACCAATCAGGTTGAAACTACCAGACCATGGGCTATGTTTATTTTATGCTTGATGCTGTGGCAGCATCGCATTGGTGGAAACCAAGACTACTCTCAGGGTAGGCCTGGTTGTGGCAAGAAATGTTGGAGTCATGTCTGGGACTATTTTAGCTATCCTGTTTGCTAACCTTAACCTAAATCTCCTAACACTTTAAAAACAAAAGAATTCTCACCCACCAAGCACGTTTTTGTATGGAGGTCAATGCTGTGTCGAATTTGGTCCCCGCCAAAAATTGTATGGCTTATTTACTATGTATTTAATTGCATATAAATGTCCTAATGCATACGTTGTTAGGAGTACTGATATAAGTTGGCCACGTGACTTCCCCGTAATTTTGCGGTGGGAAAAAACACTTATCGGAGTTGTATTGAGATGACTAAGCATATTCATGTTACGAGGCTAGTATGGTTGCATTTCTCCATTGAATACATGCGGTTGAAATCAACAAACCTCATTGAATATTCAAAAAAGTATTCAAATAATGAGATGTATCCACCAATCCAAAGAAAGTATAGGCGGGCTCAGCATTTTGTCACTAGCATGGTAGTGGAAAACGGTGTTTCATAAAGTAACCATATTTTTCCCGCCATCTATCCATTCAATAAAGTTGAGGAAATCGACGCCTATGCAGGATGAATGGAGAATATGTCAGGTACGAACCGGTCCACAAGTGATGCAAATGTATTGCTGGCTCCATAATTTATTTGGACGGTAAAAATTACCCGTCTCAATATCGCCATCTGCCGGCGTTTAAATTATACACGTGCCTGTAATGAATTGATCAAATTCTTGAATTGTAGGCCACTACTAGTGGTTGTCTGATGGATAGATACAACATTCTGTACCACGTTGAATGCTTAGTTCATGTCAAATCAAACAAGCGATAGAAGTTATCCGGACCGTGTTTTGACAGAGCCTGACATCTAGCTAATTGTTGACGTTCATCCGTCACTCTTACCTCAACCCCCAATGTTGGCTACCGACTAGCACATATCCTATGCAAATATCGCTGTCTCATGTCAATTTGATACCGGCGACCTACCTGTTCACCGAGGTCGATGGCTACATTGGTAATAGCCATAGGCACCAGAAAGCTGATGAGAGGCCAATATGGAATGAGAGATGGAAATTCCAACATAGTATAGCAGGGGTGACAGAACCAGGGGCATCTGCTTCAGTCGTGATTATTAAAAATATTACGTTAAATCGGTAGAATAGATTGTAGGTAGGCACTTCACGTTAAATAAATGCCAATTCAACTGACAGTCAAAGTCAGAACGCTCCCCGCATCGCTGGATCCAAGGAATACGCTTCGGTGTGCAGAGGAGGCGAAGGTCAGAAGAATTATTGCAGATGGGCGTTTCTGCATCGCTCGACAACGTTGGAGAAAATGACAGCAAGCTGCATTAAAACAAAATTGACCGAGAGAATCCAGTGAGAACCTCGGCTTGTATCAAAACAATGAGGGAATACCAGAAAGCTTTGCTCTCGTAGCATACGATTCTGAGCGTTCAACAGCAAGCCATCCCCGCCTTGCCTGAAACCAAACCACACACGTGGTTCGGCACCAAATTTAAACTTCCTCCACCTACTCTTGACGTCATGAATTATAGGTAGACAAATCAAATTGTAATGGTCGTGTACACATATTTAGCAGATGTATATAGCTGGGGGGGTAATTACATTGTTACCAGCAGCACAGTTACAGTCACTAACGCTCTATTTAACATGAAAACAGCCTAACCAGCTAGAGCGAGTAAAATGGTCAGAGTTCTCTTATTTGTGTCTTGACCGATCAACCCTACTCCTCGGTCGGAGCGTCCAGTGTGCGCTCTGAACGATCAGAGGTAACGAACGACCCAGAGCGCGTTCTGACTCACTGGAGTGGAGGCAATTTAAGAATACAGCCTTATTAAACAACAAGGCACAAGAGGTAGCGCTGTAACAGGTAAATAAATTACATTGTTCTCCCCGACGCGATACAATGCCTTATTACTTTTACCAACATATTTAATTGTCATTAAAGCTTTATTTTGGTAAATCAATTCATACAATGTAATTCTTCCACTAGAATATTTAGTCTGGACAAAAATTGAGATTAAATACAAGAGATGATTCGGACATGAACATGATATTCTTATTGCAGTGGAGTGATTCTTTTCAGATGGAACTGTTTGCAGGCATAACGTGCCTGTGACAGACAATACAGCACGACCTCCCTTCGGGCATGGATTCTACAAGTCAGAAACATTGCACAAGGATGTTGGTCCATGCTGACACGATGGCATCACACAGTTTCTGCAGATTGGACAGCGGTACACCACCACCTCCAGCCTGTACTGTTGATACCACAACCTCCCTTTGCCTCCAGAACAGCCTGGGTTCTTCGGGCATGGCTTCTACAAGTCAGAAATGTTGCACAGGGATGTTGGTCCATGCTGACGCAATGGTATCACACAGTTTCTACAGATTGGACAGCGGTACACCACCGCCACCAGCCTGTACCGTTGACACCATGCAGGATGGGTTCATGAACTCATGCTGCTTAAGCCAAATCCTGATTCTGCCATCAGCATGACAGGAACCGGGATTCGTCGGACCAGGCAATGTTTTTCAGCTTTTTCTTGTTTTTTGCTGATAGGTGTGGAACTCTTTGTGGTCGTCTGCTGGAAATCCGTGATAATGATCGACGAGTTGTGTGTTCCGAGATGCTGTTTTGCACACCATTGTTGCACTACGCCATTATTTGTCTGTTTGTGGCCCGCCTGACAGCTTGCACGGTTCGTGCCATTCTTCAACCTCTTATCAACGAACGGTTTCGCCCACAGGACTGTCGCTGAATGCGTTTTATTTTTTGTCGCACCATTCTTGGGAAACACTAGACACTTTCATGCGCGAAAAGCCCAATAGTGCGGTAGTTTCTGTGATACTGGATCCGGCGTGCCTGGCACCGATGATCATACCGCGCTCAGTCGTTTAAGTCACTAGTTTTGCCCATTCTAACGTTAAATTGAACAGTAACTGAATGCCTCAATGCCTGTCTGTCTGCTTTATACAGGAAGCCACGGCCACGTGACTCACTGTATGTAGGAGCGATCCATTTTTGTGAAATGGATGGTGTACCTAATAAACTGTCTGGTAAGTGTATATACACTACATTACCAAAATTATGTGGACACCTGCTCATCGAACATCTCATTCCAAAATCATGGGCATAAATATGGTCGTCCGTTCTTAACAAAATGGACTACCCATTACATGTAACGGTATTCAAGATACAGCACTGCCTCGCGTGCCTTATTGATTTTATAAAATGGTTACTGTTCCCCCTTTGCTGCAATAACAGCCTCCACTCTTCTGGGAATGCTTTCCACTAGTTATTGTAAAGTTGCTGCGGGAACCTGCTACCATTCAGCCACAAAAGCATTAGTGATTTCGGGAACTGATGTTGGTCAATTAGGCCTGGCTTGCAGTCAGTGGGCAAAGCATTGGCTGGAGTGGTGTAAAGCTCTCTGCCATTGGACTCTGGAGCAGTGGAAATGCTTTCTTTGTAGTGATGAATCACGCTTCACCATCTGGCAGTCCGACGGACGAACCTGGGTTTGGCAGATACCAGGAGAACGTTATCTGCCCCGATGCATAGTGCCAACTGTAAAGTTTGGTGGGGGAGGAATAATGTTCTGGGGCTCTTTTTCATGGTTCGGGCTAGGCCCCTTAGTTCCAGTGAAGGGAAATCTTAACGCTACAGCATACATTCTAGACGATTCTGTGCTTCCAATTTTGTGGCAACATTTTGGGAAAGGCCCTTTCCTGTTTAAGCATGACAATGCCCCTGTCCACAAAGAGAGGTCTATACAGAAATGTTTTGTCGAGATTGGTGTGGAAGAACTTGATTGGCTTTGACTGACCTCAACCACATCGAACATCTTTTGGATGAATTGGAACACCAACTGTGAGTCAGGCCTAATCGCCCAATATCAGTGCCCGACCTCACTAATGCTCTTATGACTGAATGGAAGCAAGTCCCTGCAGCAATGTTCCAACATCTAGTGGAAAGCCTTCCCAGAAGAGTGGAGGCTGTTGTAGCAGCAAAGGGGGGGACCAACTCCATATTAATGCCCATGAATTTGGAATGAGATGTTTGACAAGCAGGTGTCCACATACATTTGGCCATGTAGTGTATATTATATAATGGTGTGAATGGACAGTATATGAATAGAAATGGTGAGTACAGCTGAGGTCTTTGATGATCTTATTGGCCCTCATGACACACCGGATGCTGTACTATAGATGTCCTGGAGGGCCGTCAATGTGCCCCCAGTGTTGTGTTGGCCTGACTTCACCACCCTCTTGAGAGCCTAGTGGTTGCGGATTATGCAATTGCCATACCAGACGGTGATACAGTCAAATAGGATGCTGTCAATGGTGCATCTGTTGACATTTGTGAGGGTCTGAAGGGCCAAGCTGAATTTCTTCAGCCTCCTGAGGTTGAAGACTTGCTGTTGTGCCTTCTTCATCAAACTGTCTGTATAGTGTGACCATTTGATGAACTTCAAGCTTTTCACCCTCTCCACTGCGGCCCAGTTGATGTGGATGGGGGCATGCTCTCTCTGCTGTCTCCTGAATTCCTTCATTTGTTGACGTTGAGGGAGATGTGATTTTCCTGGCACCTCTCTGCCAGGGCCCTCACCTCCTCCCTGTAGGCTGAATCATCGTTGTTGGTAATCAGGCCTACCACTGTTGTGTCGTCAGCAAACTTGATGATTGAGTTGGAGATGTGCGTGGCCATGGATGAACAGGGAGTACAGGAAGGGGCTGAGCACACAACCTTGTGGGGCCCTAGTGTTGAGGATCAGCGTGGTGAAGGTGTTGTTGTCTACCTTCACCACAGTTGAATGCAGAGTTTGTAGGCCTATGAGGGTTGCTGAAGAAACAAAAGTCCAAACTATAAAGGTAGCAGCTGATTAAACTTCAAAACACAGACAAACTACTAGCCTACATGGAATATTTTTACAGTATCCTCAAGATACTACACTACAATGTTTTATGGGTTCTGCAGTAAAATGGATGCCTTTAGGAAGAAAAAAATATTCTGGAACCTATATAGGAAATTGGTGCAATAATATACTTGTAAACTTGCAATGACAAGAACTTTGTATGACTCGATCAGGGATCTAACCCACAACGTTGCAATCCCATGGTGATACTCTAGCCACAACGCCACTGAGTTGAGAAATGTAGGCCCGATAAAACTGTTGAATCTGTGGCAGTGTGTTAAATTGTCAGTTTGGCCCCGGGCCCCTGGGTACTTTGTACCTGTTTAATTTTAAACCTATTAAACTAGTTATGTCTGCGACGACTAGGTGTCAAAGCAACATGATATATTAATTATACAGTTGAAGTCGGAAGTTTACATACGCTTAGGTTGGAGTCATTAAAACTCATTTTTCAGCCACTCCACAAATGTATTGTTAACAAACTATAGTTTTGGCTTGTTGGTTAAGACATCTACTTTGCATGACACAAGTAATTTTTTCAAACAACTGTTTACAGACAAATTACAATTCCAGTGGGTCAGACGTTTACATACACTAAGTTCACTGTGCCTTTAAACAGCTTGGAAAATTCCAGAAAATTATGTCATGGCTTTAGAAGCTTCTGATAGGCTAATTGACATCATTTGAGTCAATTGGAGGTGTACCTGTGGCCTACTTTCAAACTCAGTGCCTCTTTGCTTGACATCATGGTTTCCCTAAAGAAATCAGTCAAGACCTCAGAAAAAAATATTGTAGACCTCCACAAGTCTGGTTCATCCTTGGGAGCAATTTCCAAACGCCTGAAAGTACCACGTTCATCTGTACAAACAATAGTACGCAAGAATAAACACTATGGGGCCACGCAGCCGTCGTACCGCTCAGGAAGGAGACGTGTTCTGTCTCCTAGCGATGAACGTACTTTGGTGCGAAAAGTGCAAATCAATCCCAAAACAGCAACAAAGGGCATGTGAAGATGTTGGAGGAAACAGGTACCTGTATCTATATCCACAGTAAAGCAAGTCCTATATCGACATAACCTGAAAGGCCGCTCAGCAAGGAAGAAGCCACTGCTCCAAAACCGCCATAAAAAAGACAAACTACGGTTTGCTACTGCACATGGGGACAAAGATCATATTTCTTGGAGAAATGTCCTCTGGTCTGATGAAACAAAAATAGAACTGTTTTGTCATAATGACCATCATTATCTTTGGAGGAAAAAGGGGGAGGCTTGTGTAACGGATGTGAAACGGATAGCTTAGTTAGCTGTGGTGGCGCTAAATAGCGTTTCAATCGGTGACGTCACTTGCTCTGAGACCTTGAAGTAATGGTTCCCCTTGCTCTGCAATGGCTGCGGATTTTGTGGAGCGAAGGGTAACGATGCTTCGTGGGTGACTGTTGTTGATGTGTGCAGAGGGTCCCTGGTTCATGCCTGGGTATGGGCGAGGGGACGGTCTAAAGTTGTACTGTTACACTTGCAAGCCGAAGAACACCATCCTAACCGTGAAGCACGGGGGCGGCAGCATCATGTTGTGGGGGTGATTTGCTGCAGGAGGGGCTGGTGCACTTCACAAAATAGATGGCATAATGAGGTAGGACAATTGTGGATATATTGAAGCAACATCTCAAGGCATCAGTCAGGAAGTTTGGTCGTAAATGGGTCTTCCAAATGGACAATGACCCCAAGCATACTTCCAAAGTTGTGGCAAAATGGCTTAAGGACAACAAAGTCAAGGTATTGGAGTGGCCATCACATAGCTCAATAGTATAGAAAATTTGTGGGCAGAACTCAAAAAGCATGTGCGAGCAAGGAGGCCTACAAACCTGACTCAGTAACACCAGCTCTGTCATGAGGAATGGGCCAAAATTCACCTAACTTATTGTGGGAAGCTTGCGGAAGGCTAACTGAAACATTTGACCCAAGTTAAACAATTTAAAGGCAATACTAACAAATACTAATTGAGTGCATGTAAACTTCTGACCCACTGGGAATGTGATGAAAGGAATAAAAGCTGAAATCAATCATTCTCTCTACTATTATTCTGACATTTCACATTCTTAAAATACAGTTTTAATCCTAACTCACCTAAGACAGGGAATTTTTACTCTGATTAAATGTCAGGAATTGTGAAAAACTGAGTTTAAATGTATTTGGCTAAGGTGTATGTAAACTTCTGACTTCAACTGTATATGGAAGCAAGGATAGGCTTTACATATCTATTTTGTTCTCACGTCCTTCCATTTTATATGGATGGGTCCACATACGGTCGTAGGATATATGGATTATCTCTGATAAGACTACCAGTGTCTGGAGTCTGTGTTGGGCCAGGAGTTTTTCTTGACCATATTACCTGTCCAGGAAAAGTTTAGTTTAGGTTATCTAAAAATCAATGATTCTACACTACACCATGAAACAAAAACCCATGAACTTGATTACGGTGTGGCTTGATAGGGTTTTACACCACAAAATAGATAGCAACTATTTTTTCACTACATTTTAGTACACTTGAATAATTGTCTCAGCAAAATTAATGGATTTATTACTGAAATCATTTAGGAAAGAGCTTATTATAGAATCAGTTGCAGATGACCATGTTCAAGAGAATCAATGAGAATAATGGAATAATATTATGATATTGAAGCTGCTTTTTACTGTCAAATATTATATTGTATACCACCTGTACTATCTATAGATATTACTGATTTGATTACATCTGAATGTAAAAGATAATCCAAACCCAGTAGCATCAACTGGCCCTGACTCCACCTGCGTTTATAAACCTGTTATTCTGGGGGCAGTGGCTAACTTCCATTCATTGTTTTTTGATTTTCTTCATGAACAACCTTTTAAATCGTGTTTTAAAAAACGTTCATCTCGCCCCACGTGCTGATGTTGCGCTGCACTGTCGCTTTTTAGACGCTAGAGGGTGCTTTATAACCATACATCGATTAATCGTCTGTTTTTATTGAGGACATTCCAATGTCTTTCTTCACGTTCAATGGCCAATTTGTGGAGGTGCTCATTTTTAAAACGAAACTTTAGCAGTGCAGTTATATCTGGCCTGTTGGAAGCCAACATCGTATCTCGTCACCATTGCCATAGCTCACACCAAGGTCTGGATCATCAAAGTTCAAGCTCTTGCCCTACATACCACATTATCAACTGGGTTTACCTGCAGCAGACTACCTAATCAAGCATGTCTTCTTGCTGCATGTTTCTTGTCCATCAGGTAAAGTTTTCTATCTTGTTGTTCTGGGATTTGTCAGATGACCCAGTCCCTGCTGAACCACACTTTACTATTATTTCCCCTAGTCTCCCAGAGCCATGTATTTAAATATCTCCCGTACGTTTAAATATTTCAATATTTAAACATGTATTTAAATATCTCCCCTACGCTTGGTGAGTTTTCAGGGAAAAACATGTACAGGAAAAACAGTTTGAGATTTTTTTAACTGTATTTTATATGTATTTCCGATTATGCTCCCTCCCTCTGATTTATCAATACTTTACCTCATTTCAGATACAGAATATGACAGGCTTTGAAGTGTTGAACTGGGCATGCATCTTCTCTCTGCTGCTGAGACGTAAAGCTGTTTTTGCACGGAATACTGCGTTTTTTTTAAACTCCTCCCACTTAAATATCCTTCCGCAACAACTAGTTCTAGTTGTATAAGAATTTCCCGAAGGAAATAGCGACGAATGAATGATATGATCATTCAGAAATACATTGAAGACTGTGAAGATAATAATCATCCATAGAGGTAACACGATAATCTTCATTTATATTCACATAAAAACGCTATGGTTGTTTGGCGGGAAAATAAATGTGGCGGAGGGATAGGTGGAATGTAAGAGCACAACCTTTTTTATTGAAGCCCGGGCTGAATACTCAGCTGTGATTCTCCTGCAGCAAATGTCATCCAACATCACGAGCAAAAAGAGCTGTTATGCATGCTTCTCAGCCAGCCACTTTAATAGGAAACGAACATCTCCTTATCACACACACTGGCAAGGATTAATTTGACTAGCTTGTTTGGAATACTTCTCACAATCTACGTTTTTGAGTTCGTGAATTGACCTCCACTTTGTTTTACAAACGCAAGGTAAGGGGAGTGTTGAGATGACACTGCGTGTTCCGTGTAGACGGCCGTTCACTAAGGATATTGTTTTGCGTACTATTTATCTGTTAGTTGTGGTGCTTTTTTTTTTTTTTTTTTTTTTAAACAGCTGTTACATATTTGTAGCTGTAACGTCCTATAGTCCGATGCATTTTTATAGTTAACCGGCTGGCGGCTGTGTTTTTGCAGTCTGCTTGGGTTTAAATGTCCTGTGCGCCACGCAGACTAGCTGTCAGCTGCAGATTGGTTTTGCATGTTAATGTGTCTGACAAGGCTTTTATGAAATGTGATATTTTTGCTGAATGCACCATTATCAGTTTGCATGCAAGTTGATGTAGCCTCTTTTTTTATAGTTATTTTAACCAACTAATTCACCCTTTTCACTCAGGAAAGAGCGACAATGCAGCTATATTCAAGTTTGGCAAGTAAAAACTACGACTACGATTCTATCCAGCCATATTTTTATGTTGACAACGAAGATGAGGATTTTTATCACCAGCAACAAGGACAACTTCAGCCACCGGCTCCAAGTGAGGACATCTGGAAGAAATTTGAGTTGCTGCCCACTCCTCCTCTCTCCCCGAGCCGGCGACCATCACTGTCTAGTCTTTTCCCTTCAACTTCTGACCAACTCGAAATGGTGACTGAGTTTCTCGGGGATGACGTTGTAAACCAGAGTTTCATCTGCGATGCCGATTACTCTCAAACCTTCCTCAAGTCTATCATCATCCAGGACTGTATGTGGAGCGGGTTCTCGGCTGCAGCCAAGTTGGAAAAAGTGGTGTCTGAACGACTCGCCTGTCTCCAAGCTGCTAGGAAAGAACCAGCTTTTAGCGACAACGCGGAGTGGACTACTACTCGGTTGAACGCAAACTACTTGCAGGATCTGAACACATCCGCGTCCGAATGCATTGATCCCTCAGTGGTCTTTCCCTACCCAATAACTGATACTTCCAAATCAAGCAAGGTGACACCACCCACGGATTTGGCATTGGATACCCCACCCAATAGCATTAGTAGCAGTGGTAGTGACTCAGGTAAGCTGAATAGCAGTGTTGTAACTTATTGCTCTTTATGATTTATTCTGACTAAACCATTTGTATAATGCCAGTGTTTTCTGGCAACATGCATTATAATTCCCTCCAATTGCATATGTGAACTCTTATGGTGCTGTTGAATATTAATGTTTGCTTATTAATAAATTGGGGTAAATGGATGTCACTCATGTCCTTGACATCAAGGGTGTGAACAGGAATTTGTTAGGAATTTTGACATGGATGGGTTTGCCAGGCTAGAGGCCTATTTAACAAGGCAAGTCAGTTAAGAACAAATTCTTATTTTCAATGACCTAGGAACAGTGGGCTAACTGTCTTGTTCAGGAGCAGAATGACAGATTTTTATCTTGTCTGCTTGGGGATTTGATCTTGCAACCTTTCGGATACTAGTCCAACGCTCTAACCACTCTGCTACCAGCCGCCCCACTTAACCTCTAGCACAAGTGCTATAGTCAAGACTGTGCTGTAGTTACTTGTCTACAGACTAGTCTGTGTTGAGGGGAAGGGTTTCAGGCTGGAATGTTGAAAAATCAGCTGATGTGGAAAAAGGGGGAGGAGTGTAAAGCAGATTTTTCTGACATGAAGGCATACTGTGTTGTATGGGGCTCAATTGTGGCTAGTGATTCTCCTTAAAAATAATGTGAATGCTGAATTGTTTTATTTAATCTCATTGCAGAATATGAGGAGATAGATGTCGTGACTGTGGAGAAGAGGCACGCAGAGAAGCGGTGTGACCCCAACATGTCTGGGACCAGACATCACAGTCCCCTTGTGCTGAAGAGGTGCCATGTCTCCACCCACCAGCACAACTACGCAGCTCACCCCTCCACGCGGCACGAGCAGCCAGCTGTCAAGAGGCTGAGGCTCGAGAGCAGTAACAGTGGCAGCAGCAGCCGGGTCCTCAAGCAGATCAGCAGCAACCGCAAATGCCCAAGTCCCTGGGCATCAGACACTGAGGACTATGACAAAAGAAGGACTCATAATGTACTGGAGCGCCAGCGGAGGAACGAGCTCAAGCTGAGCTTTTTCGCTCTACGGGACAAGATACCGGAGGTGGCTAACAATGAAAAGGCAGCCAAAGTGGTCATCCTGAAGAAGGCGATAGAGTGTATTTACAGCATGCAGACAGACGAGCAGAGACTAGTCAACTTCAAAGAGCAGCTAAGGAGGAAAAGTGAACATTTGAAACAGAAGCTGGCCCGGTTGCAGAACTCTCATGTTTGAGATCAAAGCGGCATAGACTTTTTGGCCTTATCGTTATTAATGCAAGTTAAGACATGGCGTGTATAGTTGATATTGCATGAAAACAAAAAAAATGCGAGTCTTTGATTTAAATGTTGAACTGCCTTAATTCAATTATCGGCAGTAAAATATTAAATTTATTTTATTAATAAAATATGAAAATGGGGTACATGTGTTGCATGCCCAACCTAAAATTTGAATGTTTTGTATATAGTTACTGAGTATTTCCTAATATGTATTTTTGGATCTCAATTGTCAGGAAGTTCAGGCAGTATATGGGTTTACATATGTTCCTCGATTCATTTGAAATATAAATGCATTTCTTAACACTCGCCTGTTTTTTAAAAAAAAAATTATATTTTGTCTCTTGCAGTCTCACTTGAATGAGGTCTTACAAGATCTGTTTGCATTAACAGTTGATCTGATACAGTTGATTTCACTCGTGGGCTGACTTGTTAAAATGGACATGGATTTGCATTAATGTGTATTCTCTTTGAAGTCTTAACAATTAGAAGACCAGTAGAATCACCTTTATTCAGGAATTTGAAATGGTGCAGTTATAAACCGATCTATCCAGAGTTGACCATGCCACAAGTTGGTATGGACAGTTGAGGGTCAGTCGTCAAATACATTTCAGGGGAACCAACTTATAATTGAAGGCAATTGGGTCGTACACCTTATTTCGATCTTCGATGAGTGAACCGAGCAAGCACTGGAGATTTGATGTCCTAATTTACATAGTCCAGATGGCAGAAAGACCAGATCCTTTTCAATGTTATGTCTTGTTCTTCACCCTTTTAGAATAACTTCCTGTTTATGGATTCAAAAGCACAGGAATGTTGTAAGCATTGGCTGGGAGAGAGACTACCAAGGGTATGGTGTATATGTAACTTGAATCTCATGGCGGTGGCAAAGGGGATGAATGGACTTAATTTTCCAATGAGAAAATACGTACAACTGTGGGAAATAATGTATAGTTCTGATAATACCCTATTGTATCTGGTAGGAGTTTGTTTGTTTTGGAAAATGAGGGTATGTCAGACTTCTGGGACTCGTTGGAAACATCCAAAATGATGCATAAAACTTTAGGTACAGTAAAATCGGTGAAGAGCACGAGAAGTAGGTTTGTTCTGATTTCTTGTTTCTGAGGATCAGAATTTTTTTGGGGGGGGGGAGGGTAATCACTCATCATACTTTGAGCTACGGAGAAGGAAACCTGTCAAATAAGTAATTTCTCGAGTCTGTACTATCCTGGCAGCTTTTGTAAACCAGCCTTTACAATCTTCTTGGTGTAAAATGTTTGGAAATGTAAGAAGTGCCTGCAGAAGGGAGAAGCCGATGTGTGCGAAACATCACTATGAAGGAGATTTTGCATGTTTATTAGAAGGCGTGGAGAACATGAAGCGCAGTCCTTGGATTGCCCGATTAGGGTGAACGAGACTGAGGTTGCCAAAAGCAGGGCAGTTGAGAGTATCCTATGCCAAGACTTTCAAAAGGTATAGTATCTCTGAAGGTCCAGTGGGAATGAAGACCAGTACGTCTACACTGGAACCTTCACCACATCCTGAGTATTACATTTACATACATTTACATTTAAGTCATTTAGCAGACGCTCTTATCCAGAGCGACTTATTACCAGCAGGACCCAGACATTCTTCATGTGAAACAATTGGACTTTGTGTCATTTATAGCAATGGTGATAAATGGAAGTGCATAAGTTCAAAATAAGTCGAGAAAGATCAACATCATTGTTTCTGCAGCTAAACTCTTTCTGGGATTAAAATATTTGATATCTGAGGAGCTACTGTCTCGTGCAGTCCCACTCTCTCAGGCCCCAGAGCCTGAGCAGGGTATTTGAGTTTTCCAATGACTGAAGGAGTTGAAATGTATATATTTTGTGTTAATACTTTTTTTGTAGTTTGCGTGGATTCATGTAAATGTTCCCTTCCCATATGGAATTTTATTTTTGTAAATCTTTTCACCCCCGTCCAGTTGGTGGCGACATTACACCTTGTGTGTAGTTTGCCATAAAACCCAAAGAAGAAGAAGCATTTGCTGGAGGGTATTATGACATGTCCATGGTGCTGGACTATTGTTAAATCCATGCAAGAATGTATGTATGTGCACACTTCAAAAGAAGGGTGGAGAATTGGGATGGAGCCCTCTTCATTGATTAAAGCCTTGAACCTACTGACCTCTGAAGTCATTACATTAAAATGTTATGCAAGATTTGATTCTGGGTTGCCAATATTATCCTCCACACATACCCTTGTTCACAATTCATTTTTCAACATTTAAGTACACTACTAATCACAAGATGCAGTTGATTTACCTGGTATGGTGCAGATGACAGACATTTGCTGTAACTGATTCAACTGTGAAGCATCATAGGTGTCTGTTGAAATTGAAAGTGTAGCCTCAGGATTAGATTCCAGACATCCACAGCATTATTTTCATTCTTGCAGGAATTGCTCTTTTCTAGCCTCGGTTCTTTTATCACCAATGACCCAGTGATGTCAAAGTCTGGGTATGTAGGGCTTACACTGGTGGGTTTTATGCTCAAAATCAAAACATTTGCTGAAACTGCATCAAAACCTCCATTCAAATCCTTGACATGAATCTATTCCTGTCTCCAGTAACTTTTAGTAGACAGGGTCAGCATAGGCCTTACTGCTTTGCCTAGCTTAAAGTTGTTCCATTGAGCCGATTTCATATTTTGCACGTGTATTGGCTCAACATGTCGCGTGGTAAGCTCTGCACATTTGCCCGTGTCTACATCATTTGGAGCCCGCATCCTTTAAACTGACCGAAGCTAGCTAGCAAAAACAACCTGACAAATGGGGCCTCCTTCACTGCACCTGGATTTCCCTTCTGAAAACTTGGTATAAATCAGAGGGAGACCAACACCTGCGCTTCCTGACCTTCATCAGAGGAAGGGACAGAAAAATCATCTGATCGAATGCACCACACTCGGCCTGACAGACACAGCAACCTGGAGCAGACAGACGATCATAGATGAGAGGAATGTTTTACAACATTTTAGACAATACCAGTGTTAAAATGAAAGCCAGGATTGAACTGTAACTGTGGATTCTATTGTCAGATGATATGAAATATGTTGCCATCAGAGGATATCGCTGGAGTATCTTGGCTACGTTGGTATTTACATTTGGTGAGAATTGTTTGTTAATTTATGTTAATGGCCTATGTTTCTCTGGTTGTTGGCACGAGCTGTTGTATGGTGAACTAGGCTTTCGTAAAGGTTTAATTGTCAGTAAATCTGGCTTTGATAATTGCCCGTGCCTACCCAGCCACAGATCTCACCTCACGTCACTGCAATGACCATAATGTGAGTTATCATTCCCATGTCCATTCCACTGTCCTTGTGTAACATAGGGAAACACATTTGCACATGAGACCTTGACAGAACACATTCACATGTCCTTTATCTGTCTGTAGTAACATGGTGCATCAGTAGCTATTTGAAAGGGGACTGTTTCATTTCACAATGATGCTTCCAACCCTATATCATAACCCATACCTTCCCTGGGTTGAGTGCCATACACTGCAGTGCAGACTGTTGCATTCAAATGTGTTGTAATCATGAGGTTGTAACAGAGTATCTCACCTGTCACTCCCAATCATAGAAGGGGGGGCATTTGGAGAACAGCAAATATAAGCAAATGTGACTCCAGCCATTATCACTTTTTTGCTGTAGCTTCATTTCCCTCAGTCACAGGGGACTTAACATTCAACAAACACATCATACAAGAATGAGATGCTACACACCAGCTAAGCATCGGGATTAAAATTCTAGTTTAGTTTCATGTGAAGTCAAACAGCAGTTACATAGCCACATCCATCTGATAAAGCCATAAAATCCAAATGTGTTAATTGCGGACAAAGATTTGAAGATGTTAATCGCAGGTGCTGCAAAATGCTTGTGTTTCTAGCTCCAACAGTAAAATAATACCAAGCAATACACACATAATCCAAAAATTCTACAATAAAGAAATATCCATACGAGCAATGTCAGATTCAACTATGTATATGTATACGAGTACCAGTCAAAAATCAAGGGTTTTTCTCTATTTTTACTATTTTGTGTAGACAGTAGAATAATAGTGAAATCTGAACTATGAAATAGCACATATGGAATCAATTAGTAAACGAAAAACTGTTAAACAAATCAAAATATATTTTATATTCTTCAAAGTAGCCACCCTTTGCCTTGATGACAGCTTTGCACACTTCTGGCATTCTCTCAGCCAGATTCATGAGGTAGTTACCTGGAATGCATTTCAATTAACAGGTGTGCCTTGTTAAAAGTTAATTTGTGGAAGCATCCAGGGTCAACGTCCTGCTCAAGTGCACGTTGTTAGGTTTCCCAAAATCGAAAAAAAGGGGACCCGAACTCTCCATGATCCCTCTACAGTTCCCCAAGAGCTGTCCCTCAACCATTCGAAACCTCTCCCACAGTCCCCCCCAAGAAAATAAAAAAAAATCCATTCCCCACCCCCAAGAACCTCCCCAATGCACCAACAACCAAGAAAATGAACTGACAAGAAAAAAAAGACAGGAAAACAGAAAACAATGCAAAAAACAAAGGACATCAAGAACAACTAAAATCATAACAGCAAGGCCAACTCTAAATGGTTGAGTACATTTATTTACATGTGTGTGTGTCCGTGTATGTGTGCATTTGAATGAGTGTGTGTATATGCATGTGTACAAACACCTGCACGGCATCAGCCTCAGGCAAACCGGCAATAGCTGTAAAAACACTACCCCTCAGTGTCATTCAAACATACTTTTTATGTTTCATTTTTAATTAATTTTTTAAATTCTTTTTTCTTTGACCATCATTCTATCCCCCGCCCAGCAACTCCACTCCAATTTTCTCCAATTCCACATCCCAACCCTCAGCCCATCCTACCTATCTCTGCTGGCCACCCTTTTCGGATTTCTACACAACATTTCACATCAACAGTGAAGAGGCGACTCCGGGATGCTTGTCTTCTAGGCAGAGTTGCAAAGAAAAAGCCATATTTCAGACTGTCCCATAAAAAGAAAGATTAAGATGGGCAAAAGAACCCAGACACTGGACAGAGGAACTCTGCCAGTGTCTAGAAGGCCAGCATCCCGGAATCGCCTCTTCACTGTTGACGTTGAGACAGGTGTTTTGCAGGTACTATTTAATTTAGTTGTCAGTTGTCCTGGCACCATACGCCCAGGTCTCTGACCTCCTCCATATAGGCTGTCTCGCCATTGTTGGTGATCAGGCTGTTGTGTCATCTGCAAACTTAATGACGGTGTTGGAGTTGTGCCTGGCCGTGCAGTCATGAGTGAACAGGGAGTACAGGAGGGAACTGAGCACACACCCCTGAGGGGCCCCTGTGTTGAGGATCAGCGTGGCGGATGTATTGTTATTTACCCTTACCACCTGTGGGTGACCCGTCAGGAAGTCCAGGATCCAGTTGCAGAGGGAGGTGTTTAGTCCCAGGGTCCTTAGCTTATTGATGAGCTTTGAGGGCACTATGGTGTTGAACGCTGAGCTGTAGTCAATGAACAGCATTTTCACATAGGTGTTTCTTTTGTCCAGGTGGGAAAGGACAGTGTGGAATACAATAGAGACTGCATCATCTGTGGATCTGTTGGGGTGGTATGCAAATTGGAGTGGGTCTAGGGTTTCTGGGATAATGGTGTTGATGTGAGCCATGACCAGCCTTTCAAAGCACTTCATGGCTACAGACGTGAGTGCTACGGATCGGTAGTTATTTAGGCAGGTTACCCTAGTGTTCTTGGGCACAGGCACTATGGGGTTCTGCTTAAAACATGTTGGCATTACAGACTCGGACAGGGAGAGGTTGAAAATGTCAGTGAAGACACTTGCCAGTTGGTCAGCGTATGCTCGCAGTACACGTCCTGGTAATCCGTCTGGCCCTGCGGCCTTGTGAATGTTGACCTGTTTAAAGTTCTTACATCGGCTGCAGAGATCGTGATCACAAAGTCTTCCAGAACACCTGGTGCTCTCATGCACGTTTCAGTGTTATTTGCCTCAAAGCGAGCATAGAAATATTTTAGCTTGTCTGGTAGGCTCATGTCACTGGGCCACTCCAGGCTGTGCTTCCCTTTGTAGTCTGTAATGGTTTGCAAGCCTGGCCATATCCGATGAGCGTCAGACCTGGTATAGTTCGAGTCGATCTTAGTTCTGTATTTACGCTTTGCCTGTTTGATGGTTCGGAGGGCATAGTGGGATTTCTCATAAGCTTCCCAGTTAGAGTTCCGCTCCTTTAGCTCAGTGCGGATGTTGTCTGTAATCCATGGCTTCTGGTTGGGATATATACGTAGTCACTGTGGGGACAACATCATCAATGCACTTATTGATGAAGCCAATGTCTGTACTCCTCAATGCCATCGGAGGAATTACGGAACATATTCCAGTCTATGCTAGCAAAACAGTCCTGTAGCGTAGCATCTGCTTCATTTGACCACTATTTTATTGATCTTGTCACTGGTGCTTCCTAATTTAATTTTAGCTGGTAAACAGGAGGATAGAATGTTGGTCAGATTTGCCAAGTGGAGGGCGAGTGAGAGCTTTGTAAGCGTCTCTGTGTGTGGAGTAAAGGTAGGAGTTTTTTTCCCTCTGGTCGCACATTTAACATGCTGATAGAATTGGTATAACATATTTAATTTCCCCTGCATTAAAAGTCCCAGCTACTAGGAGCGCCGCCTCTGGGTGAGTGCTTTCTTGTTTGCTTATGGTGGAATACAGCTCATTCAATATTGTCTTAGTGCCAGTCTCTGTAGCTGTTTACATACCACCACAGTCAAAAAAAAATACAGTCCGTACATTCTACTAAGGTCGATAACATATCACGGCAAGATACATACATAACCGTTACTGATTAAGTTATTGTAGTTGAAGTGGTCTGTTGGTTTATTGTTTAGGTTTGACAATTTTGAACATGGATGCCAGTGTTAATTAAAGCTTTTGAAAAAGCTAACACAAGTGCACGTGAGAGATGGGAACAATAATAAATATTCTATGTTCAAATCTGATTGGCTCTTCTTTCCAATAATTATTGTGATGTTAATGCTTAATTGATAATGTGCAGTTGAAAAATACGTCTTGAAAATCCGTATTTGTCTTACTGGATAGTGGTTATTGATTATTTAATGCATTTGCAGAAATAAAAAAAATACACCTACAGTAGATGTGTAGTGAACACGATGGGAGACAGAGAGCTGGTTTCAAGTGCTGGGCGGAGCAGGTGTTTATTAAAAAAGGACCACAGGAGGAGGCAGGTAGCTGGGTCCAGGAGCAGTCAGAAGGTCATACACATGGGTCCAAAAAGTCAACGGTACAGGCAGGGAAAAGGCTAGTAACGTCGTCCAGGACATCAGGCATTAGGGTGATAACAGGAAATCCAATAGGCTAAAGTACAGGCAGAGAATAGCCAAAAGGCTTCGTTAGTGAGGCAGACAAAAAAACTATCATACACGGGAGGAGTAAAATTACGGCGAAACCCAGAACTCTGACTAGAAGTGTGTCACAAAACAAACAATACTTCACAATGAAGGGGTGCAAAAAAACTGAACTAAATAGTGTGCGATAATGACATACATGTGTGTGAACAGGTGATTGGGATCTGGAGTGTGAGCTTGCTCTCAGGGGTTCTACGTGTTTGAGAGAGTGAGTTGGAAGCAGACGTTACGCGATGCCTTATTTATAACACGAGGCCAATCAATCACACGTGCTTTCACGTCGACGTGCCTATGTGGAGGTGATATTATCCTCATCATCATGAGGACTCCCTATCGTGACGTTACTCACTGTATCTTTATGCAGTGCTCCATGGAGCGCATGCTGCGAGCACATGGGAAGGAGGTCGAGATTTGTGTTTGAAAGGCACGCACCTATCCGAAATGGAATAGAACTAATAATGCACAAAACGGAGTCAGGGAACGGGTAAGAGTGCTCTAATACTCTCTATCTTTGGTTCACATCACTTTATGTCAATGTTTATGTTCAATCAAAATCCTTTCTGCTAACCTTATCCAACTACAGTTATTTTGCTTATGAAATTAAATCTGGAATATAACTTCATGTTTAAACGCATTTTGTTATTGTGAGCTTCCAGATTTAATTTTATGGGTGTTGTAACATGGTGCCAAATGTATCAGTTATCGTGGGCTTAATGTTTAGGCTAGAATTGAAGTGATTGTACACTATATTATATTATTTTCTGATGCTCATCCAGCCCTATCAGCACATTTACAAAGTCTATATGATCCTCAATGAGTCAGATGCACATCTTAGCCCTTCAGGGGGTGTGTGTGTGTGTGTGTGTGTGTGTGTGTGTGTGTGTGTGTGTGTGTGTGTGTGTGTGTGTTATTAAAGAACACAAGGTCATTGGTTTTCATAGGTGCAAAGAACTGCAGAGTCACTGTGACAATGGCAGACATGATGAGTACATTTATTGTCACTTTGTGGTACGTTTGTGCTTGTATGCGCCATAGCAAGATTACAGTCACTTTACGGGAAAACTGTTCCAGAAACAGCCAGAAAACAAATGTTAATTTGGCCTTCATTCTTTGCTGTTCTGTCACTTACAATAATGTAAGTATTGATGACTGCCTTGCCTCCCAGTAACATGACTGAAGATAGAAAAGCCTGTTCACTTTCTCTGGGAATGAGCCAGAGTAAGCATACTGAGCTATAAACTAACGCACTGAGGAGTATGGATTTTGGTGTTGCTATCTCTCTTTCCCAGTTAGTTCTGTCTCGTGCTCAGCAGGTTCACTACCGATACGCTCCTGGGTATAGTTTCCTGTAGATACAGCTCCAGGATCAGTTTTCCCTCCCCCAATTCCCAGAACCTTAATCATTAGTGGGGGAAATTTCTAAACTGACCCAATATCAGCATCTAGGGTCAACTTCACCCGACACGTCCTGATACACAAGCTTATAGGGGACGAGAGGGAAAAAAGCCTTGGTTGCCTTTAAACCCTCTGAGCCAATCAAACAGCTCATGCATGTTATCAGTTCATTATATGTAGTTGTAGAAAACAGTAGGTAAAGATGTACAGCAACAGTCAAAAGTTTGGACACACCTACTCATTCAAAGGTTTTTCTCTATTTGACTATTTTCTACATTGTAGAATAATAGTGAAGACATCAGAACTATGAAATAATTCATATGGAATAATATAGTAACTACAAAGTGTTTTATAAATATATATTTTGATTTGTTTTTGAGATTCTTCAAAGTAGCCACCCTTTGCCTTGATGACAGCTTTGCACACTCTTGGCATTCTCTCAGCCAGCTTCTTGAGGTAGTCACCTGGAATGCATTTCAATTAACAGGTGTGCCATGTTAAAAGTTAATTTGAGGATTTTTTTTCCCTTCTTAATGTGTTTAACCAAATCAGTTGTGTTGTGACAAGGTATGGGGTGGTATACAGAAGATAGCCTTACTTGGTAAAAGACCAAGTCCATATCATGGCATGAACAGCTCAAATAAGCAAAGAGAAACGATCATTACTTTAAGACATGAAGGTCAGTCAATCTGCAGTCGCAAAAAAACATGAAGCACTACGATGAAACTGGCTCTCATGAGGACCGCAACAGGAAAGGCAGACCCCAAGTTACCTCTGCTGCAGAGGATAAGTTCATTAGAGTTAACGGCACCTCAGATTGCAGCCCAAATAAATGCTTCACAGAGTTCAAGTAACAGACACATCTCAACATCAACAGTTCAGAGGAGACAGTGTGAATCAGGCCTCCAAGGTTGAATTGCTGCAAAGAAACCACTACTAAAGGACACCAATAAGAAAAAGAGACTTGCTTGGGCCAAGAAACATGAGCAAGGGACATTAGACTGGTGGAAATTTGAGATTTTGGGTTTTGGATGATCTCTGCATGTGTGGTTCCCACCGTTGAAGCATGGATGAGGAGTTGTGGGGGTACTTTGCAGGTGACACTAGGTGATTTAAAAAATAATATGTACATATTTTTTTAATTGATGGCACACTTAACCAGCATGGCTACCACAGCATTCTGCAGCAATACGCCACCCCATCTGGTTTGCGCTTGGCGTTTTTCAACAGGACAATGACAAACGCACCCCCAGGCTGTGTAAAGGCAATTTCACCAAGGAGAGTGATGGAATGCTGCATCAGATGACCTGGCCTCCACAATCACTCGACCTCAACCCAATTGAGATGATCTGGGATGTGTTGGACTGCAGAGTGAAAGAAATGCAGCCTACGAGTGCTCAGCATATGTGGGAACTCCGTCAAGACTGTTGGAAAAGCATTCCTCATGAAGCTGGTTGAGAGAATGCCAAAAGTGTGCAAAGCTGTCAGAGGGAAAGGGTGGCTTTGTTGTTGTTGGTTACTACGTGATTCCATATGTATTATTTCATAGTTTTGATGTCTATGCAATAGTAAAAATAAAGAAACCCTTGAATGAGTAGGTTATGACAACTTTTGACTGGTACTGTAGGTAAGGGTGCACAACACAGGATGAGTTGTTGCGTAATAGTCTGGGGTTAAACCTGTGCACAACCTCAGTTTGAAAGCAGGACTACACAGGGACCGTCTGACATTATGTATTACAGTCTGTAAGAATGTGTGTTTTTGCATTAGTGAGGAGCTGAAGTAGATTAAGCACATATTAATCCTACCCTTATAAAAAAAACATGATTTATGTTTTGCACATTTGGAAAATCACAACCTTTCATATGTGAAACCATGTGGTTTTGGAGCACTTCACATGTGATGCTATTTCACATGTGGATTTTCACATGATCATAACCTTTTATATGTGGATAAATATTTTTACACGATGCCCTGCAAACAAATGTGTCAATAGGATGTCCCCAGAACGTCACGAAATAGCCACACTGTTTTCAATTTACAGTTGAAGTCGGAAGTTTACATACGCGTTAGACAAATGCATTTAAACTCAGTTTTTCACAATTCCTGACATTTTTATCCTAGTAAAAATTCACTAAGGTCAGTTAGTATCAACACTTTATTTTAAGAATGTGAAATGTCAGAATAATAGTAGAGTAATTTATTTCAGCTTTATTTCTTTCATCGTATTCCCAGTGGGCCAGAAGTTTACATACACTCAATTAGTATTTAGTAGCATTGCCTTCAAATTGTTTAACTTGGGTCAAACGTTTCGGGTAGCCTTCCACAAGCTTCCCACAATAAGTCAGGTGAATTTTGGCCCATTCCTCCTGACAGAGCTGGTGTAACCGAGTCAGGTTTGTAGGACTCCTTGCTCGCACACGCTTTTTCAGTTCTGCCCACACATTTTCTATAGGATTGAGGTCAGGGCTTTGTGATGGCCACGCCAATACCTTGACTTTGTTGTCCTTATGCCATTTTGCCACAACTTTGGAAGTATGCTTGGGGTCATTGTCCATTTGAAAATTATCTCATGATGCCATCTATTTTGTGAGGTGCACCAGTCCCTCCTGCAGCAAAGCACCCCTACAACATGTTGCTGCCATCCCCGTGCATAACGTTTGGGATGGTGTTCTTCGGCTTGCAAGCCTCCCCCTTTTTCCTCCAAACATAACGATGGTCATTTTGGCCAAACAGTTCTATTTTTGTCTCATCAGACCAGACATTTCTCCAAAAAGTACAATATTTGTTCCCATGTGCAGTTGCAAACCATAGTCTGGCTTATTAATGGTGGTTTTGGAGCAGTGGCTTCTTTCTTGCTTAGCGGCCTTTCAGGTTGTAGCGATATTGGACTTGTTTTACTTTTGTACCTGTTTCCCCCAGCATCTTCACAAGGCCCTTTTTTGCTGTTCTGGGATTGATTTGCACTTTTTGCACCAAAGTACGTTCATCTCTAGGAGACAGAACACGTCTCCTTCCTGAGCGGTACGACGGCTGCGTGGTCCCATAGTGTTTATTCTTGCGTACTATTGTTTGTACAGATGAACGTGGTACTTTCAGGCATTTGGAAATTGCTCCAAAGGATGAACCAGACCTCAAATAATTCTGAGGTCTTGGCTGATTATTATTATTATTATTTTTTTTTTCATGATGTCAAGCATAGAGGCACTGAGATTGAAGGTCGGCCTTGAAATACATCCACAGGTACACCTCCAATTGACTCAAATGATGTCAATTAACCTATCAGAAGCGTCTAAAGCCATGACATAATTTTCAGGAATTTTCCAAGCTGTTTAAAGGCACAGTCAACTTAGTGTATGTAAACTTCTGACCCACTGGAATTGTGATTCAGTGAAATAATCTGCCTGTAAACAAATGTTGGAAAAATGCCAAGACTATAGTTTATTAACAATTTGTGGAGTGGTTGAAAAATGAGTTAATGATTTCAACCTAAGTGTATGTAAACTTCCCGACTTCAACTGTACATATTTTACATACGTGATTACATTGTGTATGTACACTGTGTATAAAACAGTAGGAACACCTGCTCTTTCCAAGACAGACTGACCAGGTGAATCAGGTGAAATTATCCCTTATTGATGTCACTTGTTAAATCCACTCCAATCAGGGGAGAAGACGGGTTAAATAAATATTTTTAAGCCTTGAGACAATTAACAAGTGTGTGTGTGCCATTCAGAGGGTGAATGGGCAATACAACATATTTAAGTGCCTTTTGAATGGGTTATGGTAGTAGGTACCATAATAGGTAGTAGGCACATTTTGGGGAATATTCAGAGGTGGAAACTTTCCGTGGGAATTAATGGAAATATATGCAAATTAATATTAGTACCATTTAAATGTAGATGTTTTTGCATTGGATACATTTACCATATCCTATGGAGATATAAACCTTTTACCTTATCATAAGTAGACATAATTACAAATTATTAAATCCTTCCAATAGAAATAAGAGAACAATTTAGTTATGAATTGAACTTTAAGTAAATGAGTTGACTCTTCACATGGGATGATTTCACTGAACAACAAAAGAAAGGGAATATTGAATGATCCCCAATAATCCATCGCATTTCCCAAAAAATGTTTTCAACATACATCTGTTAACCTGTCTTCCTCTCAGGCCTCCATGTCTTCTCCCTGGACTTCCTCAATGGCCACCACTTGAACATCAGACTCTGAGGCCTCATCTTCACTGTCACTTTACAACCTTGAGGATGGCTCATTGTCAGGCTCAAAAAGCCTAAAATTTGCCCGGATGGCCACCAATTTTTCAACCCTTGCATTGGTCAGTCTGTTGCGTGCTTTGGTGGGTCTGTGTTCCCAAACAATGACCAGTTGCACTCTGAGGCAGCTGATGTTGGTGGGATTTGGAGGATGATGGAGGCAACCGGGGAAAGAGCCTCAGATACACAAAGTCCCTTCTACCAGGTGGCTTACCAGATATGTTGGCATGACTCCATATTGCATCTCCATCCCAAAGCCTTGCTTGGAAGTGTACTTCGCCAGACTGTCAAGAACCTTGCCCTCATCCAGGCCAAGGTAGCAAGACATGGTAGTGATGAAACCATAGACCTTGTTGATCTCTGCACCAGACAGGATGCTCTTTTCAGCATACTTCGGGTCCAACATGTACAGTGCCTTGCGAAAGTATTCGGCCCCCTTGAACTTTGCGACCTTTTGCCACATTTCAGGCTTCAAACATAAAGATAGAAAACTGTATTTTTTTGTGAAGAATCAACAACAAGTGGGACACAATCATGAAGTGGAACGACATTTATTGGATATTTCAAACTTTTCTAACAAATCAAAAACTGAAAAATTGGGCGTGCAAAATTATTCAGCCCCCTTAAGTTAATACTTTGTAGCGCCACCTTTTGCTGCGATTATAGCTGTAAGTTGCTTGGGGTATGTATCAGTTTGCACATTGAGAGACTGACTTTTTTCCCATTCCTCCTTGCAAAACAGCTCGAGCTCAGTGAGGTTGGATGGAGAGCATTTGTGAACAGCAGTTTTCAGTTCTTTCCACAGATTCTCGATTGGATTCAGGTCTGGACTTTGACTTGGCCATTCTAACACCTGGATATGTTTATTTTTGAAGAATTCCATTGTAGATTTTGCTTTATTTTTTGGATCATTGTCTTGTTGGAAGACAAATCTCCGTCCCAGTCTCAGGTCTTTTGCAGACTCCATCAGGGTTTCTTCCAGAATGGTCCTGTATTTCGTTCCATCCATCTTCCCATCAATTTTAACCATCTTCCCTGTCCCTCCTGAAGAAAAGCAGGCCCAAACCATGATGCTGCCACCACCATGTTTGACAGTGGGTATGGTGTGTTCAGGGTGATGGGCTGTGTTGCTTTTACGCCAAACATAACGTTTTGCATTGTTGCCAAAAAGTTCAATTTTGGTTTCATCTGACCAGAGCACCTTCTTCCACATGTTTGGTGTGTCTCCCAGGTGGCTTGTGGCAAACTTTAAACAACACTTTTTATGGATATCTTTAAGAAATGGCTTTCTTCTTGCCACTCTTCCATAAAGGCCAGATTTGTGCAATATACGACTGATTGTTGTCCTATGGACAGAGTCTCCCACCTCAGCTGTAGATCTCTGCAGTTCATCCAGAGTGCTCATGGGCCTCTTGGCTGCATCTCTGATCAGTCTTCTCCTTGTATGAGCTGAAAGTTTAGAGGGACGGCCAGGTCTTGGTAGATTTGCAGTGGTCTGATACTCCTTCCATTTCAATATTATCGCTTGCACAGTGCTCCTTGGGATGTTTAAAGCTTGGGAAATCTTTTTGTATCCAAATCCGGCTTTAAACTTCTTCACAACAGTATCTGGGACCTGCCTGGTGTGTTCCTTGTTCTTCATGATGCTCTCTGCGCTTTTAACGGACCTCTGAGACTATCACAGTGCAGGTGCATTTATACGGAGACTTGATTACACACAGGTGGATTGTATTTATCATCATTAGTCATTTAGGTCAACATTGGATCATTCAGAGATCCTCACTGAACTTCTGGAAAGAGTTTGCTGCACTGAAAGTAAAGGGGCTGAATAATTTTGCACGCCCAATTTTTCCGTTTTTGATTTGTTAGAAAAGTTTGAAATATCCAATAAATGTCGTTCCACTTCATGATTGTGTCCAACTTGTTGTTGATTCTTCACAAAAAAATACAGTTTTATATCTTTGTTTGAAGCCTGAAATGTGGTAAAAGGTCGCAAAGTTCAAGGGGGCCGAATACTTTCGCAAGGCACTGTATGCTGCGGCGTGTATGGGCGCTTTCGATGTATTTCAGAACTGCAGTTTCCTCTGGTTGGAGCAACAGTGAAGTTGGCAGGGCAGTACGGATTTCTTCTCTTACATCTGAAAGCAGAGTCTGAACATATGACAGGATGACATTGTCTCCCTCAATCCGTGCAATGGCTACTAATATAAGTTTCAGGCTGCTTACTACTCTCTCCCAAAATACATCATCCAGGAGGATCCTCTTGTCGGGGCTGTCCATATCGGCAGACTGATATGAGCATTTCTTTGAGAGACCCCTTCCCCTCCATGAGACTGTCAATATGATGACACCACCCCAGCTGGTGTTGCTGGGCAGCTTCAATGTGGTGCTCTTATTCTTCTCACTTTGCTTGGTGAGGTAGATTGCTGCTATAACTTGATGACCCTTCACATGCCTAAGCATTTCCTTGGCGCTCTTGTAGTGTATTCATTGTTTTCAGTGCCATGATGTCCTTGAGGAGCAGATTCAATGCATGAGCAGCACAGCCAATGGGTGTGATGTGAGGGTAGGACTTTAGACCAAGCAGACTTCATGTTTGCAGCATTGTCTGTCACCAGTGCAAATACCTTCTGTGGTCCAAGGTCAATGATGACTGCCGTCAGCTCATCTGCAATGTAGAGACCGGTGTGTCTGTTGTCCCTTGTGTCTGTGCTCTTGTAGAATACTGGTTGAGGCATGGAGATTATGTAGTTAATTATTCCTTGTCTACGAACATTCGACCACCCACCAGAGATGATTGCAATACAGTCTACTTTCTCTATGATTTGCTTGACCTTCACTTGAACTCTGCATCCAGCAAATTAGTAGATAAAGCATGTCTGGTTGGAGGGGTGTATGCTTAGTGAAAGAACATTCAAAAATCTCTTCCAATACTCATTGCCTGTGAGCATCAGGGGTGAACCAGATGCATACACAGCTCGAGAAAGACACTCATCAGTATTTCTCTGATTACGTTCCTCCATTGAGTCAGAAAAACTTCGGATTCCAGGAGGACCATGAGCTGTTGCTATTGATAAGGTGTCTGATTCATCATTTTCACCTCAAATAGAAGTAGAGGGACTTTTGTCAGAGGTTACTTGTTATGAGCGCTGAGGGAACTTTATGCACTTGGCCAGATGATACTGCTTCTTGGTTGCATTCTTCACATGATTTGGAACAGTATTTGCAAATGTACACAGCTTTTCCTTCTACGTTAGCTGCAATGAAATATCTCCACACATCAAATATAGCCTGTGGCATTTTCCTGTAATGATGAGAAAAAAATGAGTAAAAAAAACAAGTACAGACAAATAGTTAGATTAAATGTTAGAATGAAACAGATGAATTAACACTCCTCGGTTAGCAGGCTCAAGCAAGCTTAAACACACATGGTAGCAAAAACTAACTATCAGAAATTAAGTTAAATGATTTAAACACACTTTGCTGTAGGCTACTATTTACTAGTTAACAAAAAATAATGTATGTCATAAAATATTTTCCCCACCCAGTATTGTAATAAAAACTTACCAGAAAGCATGTCGTCCTTGGCGCAGACAGTGCAGTAGTGTGGGCTCAATAGCATCTCATTAGTGTGCAAGAATTTGAGAATCAGCTGTAGAATCTCACTTCCAGCGCTGACGGAGACCTCTCTTCGCGTTCCTAGGAAACTATGCAGCATTTTGTTTCCTTTATAGGTTATTTCTTACATTGGTACCCCAGGTAATCTTAGGTTTCATTACATACAGTCGGGAGGAACTACTGAATATAAGAGCAACGTCAACTCACCATCCTTACGACCAGGAATATGACTTTCCCGAAGAGGATCCTGTGTTCTGCCTTCCACCCAGGACAATGGATTGGATCCCAACCGGCAACCCAAAACAACGATGTCGTAGAAGGGGCAAACGAAGCGGTCTTCTGGTCAGGCTCCGGAGACGGGCACATCGCGCACCACTCCCTAGCATACTACTCGCCAATGTCCAGTCTCTTGACAACAAGATGATTGAAATCCGAGCAAGTGTAGCATTCCAGAGAGACATCAGAGACGGTAATGTTCTTTGCTTCACGGAAGCATGGCTCACTTGAAACTCTATCGAAGCCAGCTGGTTTCTTCACGCATCGCGCCAACAGAAACAAGCATCTTTCTGGTAAGAAGAGGGGCGGGGGGGGTATGCCTTATGATTAACGAGACGTGGTGTGATTATAACAACATACAAGGAACTCAAGTCCTTCTGTTCACCTGACTTAGAATTCCTCACAATGAAATGTCAACCGCATTATCTACCAAGGGAATTCTCTTCGATTATAATTACAGCCGTATATATTCCCCCCAAGCAGACACATCGATGGCCATGAACAAACTTTATTTTACTCTCTGTAAACTGGAAACCACATATCCTGAGGCTGCATTCATTGTAGCTGGTGATTTTAACAAAGCTAATCTGAAAACAAGACTCCCTAAATTCTATCAGCATATCAATTGAGCAACCAGGACTGGTAAAACCCTGGATCATTGTTATTCTAATTTCCGACGCATATAAGGCCCTCCCCTGCCCTCCTTTCAGAAAAGCTGACCACGACTCCTCAATTTTGTTGCTTCCAGCCTACAGACAGAGACTAAAACAAGAAGCTCCCACGCTCAGGTCTGTTCAACGCTGGTCCAACCAATCTGATTCCACGCTTCAAGACTGCTTCAATCATGTTTGCATCCAACAACCTCATTGACGAATACGCTGATTCGGTGAGCGAGTTCATTAGAAAGTACAAACAGCCACCACTAGCATTGAGTGGCTGCTGCCAACATACTGACTCAACTCCAGCCACTTTAATAATGGAAATTGATGTAAAAATGTATCACTAGCACTTTAAACAATGCCACTTAATATAATGTTTACATACCCTACATTACTCATCTCATATGTATATACTGTACTCGATACCATCCACTGCATCTTGCCTATGCCGTTCTGTACCATCACTCATTCATATCTTTATGTACATATTCTTTGTCCCCTTACACTTGTGTGTATAAGGTAGTAGTTGTGGAATTGTTAGGTTAGATTACTCATTGGTTATTACTGCATTGTCGGAACTAGAAGCACAAGCATTTCGCTACACTTGCATTAACATCTGCTAACGTGTGTGTGACAAATACAATTTGATTTGATTTACATGTGATGGAAGAGTGCACTGTGCATGCAGAGGGTTGCAACTTCATTGAATTGGGGATAGTTTAACCAAAACATACCACAAGACCTAGAATTGCCTTGTGTATCTCACAAAAAAGGTTCACTATTATAAGCTAACTTTTTTTTTTTATGAATTTAAGCAAAATTCCCAAAATGCCTAGGCTTAACTTCCCATGGAAAATTTCCAGAAAAATTCTGAAAATTTACCGTAAAGTTTCTGACGCTTTGCAACACTAGGCTACCCTGGGGTGGCAGGGTAGCCTAGTGGTTAGAGCGTTGGAATTGTAACCAAAAGGTTGCAAGTTCAAATCCCTGAGCTGACAAGGTACAAATCTGTCATTCTGTTAACCCACTGTTCCTAGGCCGTCATTGAAAAAAAAAAAGTTGAAAATTTGTTCTTAACTGACTTGCCTGGTTAAATAAAATAAAAACCCTAATAGTAGGTGCCAGGCACACCAGTTTGAGTGTGTCAAAGGGGGACTTGTGCAAATGCAGCATAGGTTGTGAGTTCATGGCAAATGTAATCATATTGTCATTCATTAAAGATTTGTACACTATTTTAGCTAATCAGTGTAGCACCTACCTTAACCCCCATATAATTCCATTACTTCTCTTTACAAAAAAACCTTGACATTTGCAGTTTCACATGCGAAATAACTGTTCACATATTGAGCTGAAATGTTCACATGTGAAAACGAAAGACACGTGAGGTTGTTGTTCATATGTGAAATCATGTCTTCACATCAGTGGCGGTTGGTGACGTTTAAGATGAGGGAGGCCAGATTTATTATATATTTTTTTTTACGAGCATGGCCTCATTTCTATTACAGCATATTGGATGACTGTCATTCATATTCCATTCACCAAGCTCAATGTAACATTATACTCAAATTTTCCCAAAACCCATCATGAGGCTGCTACGACCTAGCCTATGAATGACAGTTTACAACGTAGGTGCACAGGACAAGATGAATTTTAGTTGGTGACAGAAACTGACACATTAAATACCGCCTTGCATAATCTTGCCTGCATCTAGTTGATCATTAGTCCAACAGTTGCAAACGAGAGTTATTATTGGACAAATTCAGGTATGTTTATCCCAGTTCTGTTTGCTTCCGTTTTTAAGAAACATTTTTCAATAGAATCGATGGAATGAATACACAGCCCAGCTAGCCCAGTGGATCTAGGCCGATTCCAGCTGAGAGTCAGACTCGGCCGACTTCATGTGGCTCAAGTCTGGGCCGTCTTCGGCAGTATTACTTATGGCTAGGATGCGGGATTGATCTCGGGCCAATTTCGGTGTGAGTTATCTGGCCCAAATGTATTACTGGGGCTCAATTGGGGCAGCTTTATATAATTAACATTTCATAATTATTTTTCCATATTTTCTCTTTCTGTGATCAAAAAATACAAATAACATTGAAATTAAATGTAAGATTCATGTTTAAGTAGTATTTGATACTTTGTGCAAGGCAATTGATAAGCATTAACTTTAGACCGCTGCGCCACTCAGGAGGCTCCAAGACACTCCATCGCCGTGCAAACTGCATTGCTACAAATGCTGGTTCGAGACCCATGCCAGCTGCGACCATGAGACGATGCACAATTGGCCCAGGGGAGTGTTTGGCCGACCAGGGTGTCCTTGTCCTATTCTGTAGCGACTCCTGTGGCAGGCCAGGCACATGCACGCTGACAGTCACCAGGTGTATGGTGTTTCCTCCAACATATGTTTTTTTGTGTGGATGGGTATACTTTGTATGTACAGTTGAAGTCAGAAGTTTATATACACTTAGGTTGGGGTCATTAAAACTACTTTTTCAACCACTCCACAAATTTCTTGTTAACAAACTATAGTTTTGGCAAGTTAGTTAGGACATCTACTTTGTAAATGACACAAGTAATTTTTCCAACAATTGTTTACAGACAGATTATTTCACTTATAATTCAGTGGGTCAGAAGTTTACATACACTAACACTGTGCCTTTAAACAGCTTGGAGAATTCCAGAAAATGTCATGGCTTTAGAAGCTTCTGATAGGCTAATTGACATCATTTGAGTCAACTGGAGGTGTACCTGTGGTTGTATTTCAAGGCCGACCTTTAAACTCAGTGCCTCTTTGCTTGACATCATGGGACAATCAAAAGAAAGCAGCCAAGACCTCAGAATTGTTTTTTAGACCTCCACAAGTCTGGTTCATCCTTGGGAGCAATTTCCAAATGCCTGAAGATACCATGTTCATCAGTACAAACAATAGTACACAAGTATAAACACCATGGGACCACGCAGTCGTCATACCGCTCAGGGGGAGATGAGAGATAGAACACCCCTGGGGTGTCAGGGTAGCCTAGTGGTTAGAGCATTTGGACTAGTAACTGAAAGGTTGCAAGTTCATATCCCCGAGCTGACAAGGTACGGACCTCGGGCTCAAAGGTCGAGGGTTCGAGACCTGCTCCCTGCTGTTTCATTACATTGGCGTCAGACTGGGATGTATATTTAGCAACACTCGCACAAGTTACGCAAGAGGTGTGGTCAGCATGTGAGAATGTGCAGGGAGGTATTTTGACATCTATTTAGGCCTGCCTTTCTTAAAGTATGGGTCGCAACCCACTCCTCTTAATGGTGGGTCGCAACGTGTCAAGAGTAAATGCATAAGTGCGCTCTCTGCTTAGCAGCGTCTCTGCTCAGTTTGGCTCTTGCGGGCAAGTGGGAGGGAGATGTCCGTATGCATCGCGGTTTACCAGGTCTTTTTTTTCTTGTTTTCTTTTATGATCACTCAGTGACCCACATGCTGCAGCGCTGTTGTTCAGCAGCAGATGATGCACTGTCAGCCACTGATTTGTCATTCCCACTCACCTCTGACATCAGTGGACTCAAGCTAGCCACAAGTTCTGACTGAGCTCAATCGTCATGAAACGCAAATACAGCGATTAGTTTCTCTCTTGGTTTTATACAAACTTTTAGAAATAACGTTGAGCACCCACAATGTGTTTTGTGCTGGGAAGTACTTAGTAATGAGACACTCAAAACGAACAAATTAAAGCGTCCTGATGAAACATCTACAGCATGATGATAAACCCAGGGAGTTCTTTCAGAACAGGGCAGAATGAAAACAAGTCTAGGATGGAACTGTTGCTGTTAAAATACAAGTAATCATTTTTATTCTGAACTGGAATAAACTGATTGAAGCAAAATGCTTTTTTGAGGCAAACACACTTAAACAGTTCTGGGTTGCTCATCTGCATCAGGAAGCTGTCTCCTGCCTGACTGAGAAAGCAGGTGTTCTGATCCAGTTTGGCCCCACATACCTATGCAAGTCAGGGTTCTTAATTATGGCATACTTAAAAAACAAGTACAGAAACCGACTCAATACTTAGCATGACCTCAGGGTTGCACTGTCAAAAAACGGTCAAACTTTACCTGCCTTATTAGGTGTGTGTGTGTGTTGTTTTCTGGTCTGTATCTGTGTGATGTGATCAATCGTTATATTCCAGTTGAGTTTTTATTGTATTTTAACAGCAACCGTTCCAACCTATACAGTAAGATGTACAATAGGCCTGATCATTTTTCATCTGTACTGTTACTAAGGGCTGCACTATCAAACTATGTGTTCTTCTATTATACATCTGTGTGATGTGATCAATCAGTTTATTCTAGTTCAGAATGAAAATTATTTATTGTATTTTAACTGTTTCAACCTAGACAGATACTGCATGTAAGAGTTTTTAATGGGGAAAAATAAACATGAATTGCTTTGTACTCTATCTATATGGGTATTTCATTTCATTGTTATTTGTTTTTGTCTATATTGCATTTGTTTTAGAAATAATAGCAATAAAATGTACAGGTATTTGCATATACTGTAGTTGCATGTTTTCATAAGCTTGGGTCTCAGGAAAACACAGAATTTCTCATTTGGGTCCCAGGCTGAACAAGTTTAAGAACCCCTGCTTTAGGGGGTGGCAGGGTAGCCTAGTGGTTAGAGTGTTGGACTAGTAACCGGAAGGTTGCAAGTTCAAACCCCCGAGCTGACAATGTCAAATCTGTCATTCTGCCCCTGAACAGGCAGTTAACCCACTGTCATTGAAAAAAAGAATTTGTTCTTAACTGACTTGCCTAGTTAAATAAACACTCCTACTTTCATAGCAACCACATACAAACAGCATGAGCCCCTTGATCTTTGGCTAATTCCTTCTTGCATCTATACTCTCTCCTCCTCTCATGTTATTACTTTGCTTGTAGACAACACATCAGCTGTCTGTGACCAGGTGAAAACCTTTCCAAGCCAAACCTTCATATCATAACCGGTAACCGCTATACACAGCCTATATCAGTTGTCCCCATATTAGCTAATGTCATGTCAGCAAAGCTAAGCTACTAGAACTAATGCGTTAGTAAACCTGCTACAATCATGCAGTAGCTAGCAGGTACACCAGCGGGTCCCGTGGCAATAAGTTAATAAAACCTAAAGCTTACCCTGATTTGGAAGTGTTCCAGTATTGGATAGTCAGGTAGGTAACATAGCATCCCTCTCTGTTTAAGTAGGCTAAACTAGCTAGCTGCATTCACTGTAAATAAGAATTTGTTCCTAACTTGCCTGATTACATATAAAAAATAATTTAATCTGCAGGTTTCACTATTTTCATGAAATTCATGAAGTAGGATGGATTCCAATTGGTCAGACCAGCGTTGAATAGACCTTAGCATGGGTACTTCCTGTTTGAGTTTCTGCCTATAGGAAGGGAGGAGCTTTGTTGGCATCCCGGAAGTTGGAGTAACAGTGATCGAATGTTTTAGCAGTGCGAGTACTACAGTCAATGTGTTGATAGAACTTTGGTAGTATTTTCCTCAAATTTGCTTTGTTAAAATCCCCAGCTGAAATAAATGTGGCCTCAGAATATGTGGTTTCCAGTTTGCACATCTGGCTGTATGGACGGGACAGCATATCAAATCAAAATCCGGCGAGGGCCATGATTCCGTGAAGCAGAATATGTTACAGTCCCTGTTGTTATACACTCAGAAGTGGTTGGATGGTGTGCACGCCTGGTTAGTCGGACTAGAAGTCCACTCCAAATATCTCCTCTTCACCGGCCGGCGTCTTGGGGGTAATGCTGATGAGTTACCGTCGCTATAATATCCAAAAGTTATTTCCGGCTGTATGTAATAACACAAACTTTCTGGGCTAATAATGTAAGAAATAACCCCCCACCAAAAAAACTATGTATTGCAAAGCTGCTTAGGAATTTGAAGCAGAGCTGCAATATCTGTTGGCACCATCTTGAGGGTCTCATGGTATTACATGTTACATTTGCAACCTGTGTCACATTTATTTCACAAGTTCATGTTATCACATTTCTTTTACATGTTGTCACGTTATCAAATTAACTCGGCATCGGAAACATATGTTTACATTGCCAAATAATGTGAAATACATAATAAACTAAAGTGAAATAAACATACACTCAAAATGTTCTAAGAAATAGAGATATTTCAAATGTCATATTGTAGCTATGTACAGTATAACAATGTGCAAATAGTTCAAGTACAAAAGGGAAAATAAATAAATATAAATATGGGTTGTATTTACAATGGTGTTTTTCTTCACTGGTTGCCCTTGTGGCAACAGGTCACACATCTTTGCTGCCGTGATGGCACACTGATAAACTCCTATCAAAATGTTATTTCATTTTTTTTTTTAATTGAGTCTGATGTCTCTGTGTAATATGTGTCTCCTAGTATGGGTCAAACATTTGGTAGGAGGTTAGGAAGTGCAGCCTAGTTTCCACCTCATTTTGTGGAGCAGTGTGCACATAGACACTATTTTCTTGAGAGCCAGGTCCCCCCCCATCCCCGTCTTTCAATGTTTCGCTCTCATTCTCTCCCTTGCGCTCTCATTCTTTCTGTCCATTAGACGGCAGCCTGTCTGTGTTGTCTTTGGCAGTGGGTGCCTGGATCCCCTCACAATGTTTTCAGTGTGAGAGATGGGGTATGAGAGGCACAGTCAGAAATATAAAGTTGTGGAATAAAAAGTGTGTGGGGGGGGTTACACTAGTTTCCCTGTTTTGCGTTCAATCTCAACAGTTCTGGAACCAAATAAATAAGTTGGGGACAAACGATATAAGAGAATTTTAACATTAATGTTTTTTTCAATGGGATCTCTCATAGGCTGACGTTTTCCCAGTCTGAATGTGAACATTTGCACGAAAACCAAGTTAAGGGAGACATAGACTCTATTAAAACACAACAGACAATATGAAAAGTAATTGGTGGAGGAGATTAATCATTAACCTTTTTGTTTAATTAACGGTGAATTCCTGTGTGTGAGAGAGAGATTATGTGCACAGGTAAGATCATGTATATTGAAACATTAATTCAGGATTTTGTTGATGGTATTCATGTATTTATTGATTTATTTTAAGGAGAATGTTTTAACATAAAGGTCATAATGTGACCATGGAAGATCATGTCCATCTACAATATATTTAAATCCTATTTGCAGTTTGAAATCAAATGAAAAACACATGTCGAGGAGGTTTCATTAAAAACGGTGGCTGCGATCACAGGTCTTCCACCAGTAATGGTAAAGAACCGATGCACATCACAAATCTCTAAAGTGATTAACATTACAGCCATATCATCACAATATTATACATACATGTGTTTTCTTAGGGTACAATTCTGGATTTGTTTTCATAGTAATGTACCCCAGAGAGTTCTCTGGAATAATTGAAATCCTAGAGTACCGCTGTGGGGTAGACACATGCATGTCTGTCTGTTATGTAATGTTATTCCCCCTGCTGAATGAAATCACTGTCTTGCTTCAGGCACGTTTTAAGGAATATTTAACTGGATAGGGGAGGGAAAAGGGACAAGTTGGAAAACTGAACTGTACGTCTCTCATGGATTTTCTTTCCCTTGTTTGATTCTCTATGCAGAAGTGCTACAACATGGATTTGATAAACAGGCGAACCTTTTTGTTTACACACAGAATGGTGAGCTACATCCCATTTTACGTGGACATTATTATCCAGATAAACTTAGTTGGTGCATTCAACAAAGTAAATCAATGTACTTATAGGCCTAATTATGGCAGGAAGTGAAATGTCTCTTACAGTTTGTATATTTACTAAGACACTATAGTTTAGCATTTATATAGTTGAAGCAGAATACTGCCTATGGAAACCTAGAGGTGTCAGCCAACCTTTTTGTTGCCTCGCTAACATAGTGGTTGGATTCAGAACAGGGCCATAGTTATCTCATAGAAAGTCTGCCTGAAAAGCCTTTTGTCACACTAAGACTTTTCAGGCCCCATCGGTCAATCCATGTTCAGATGGAAGGCAGATAAAAAGCTGCTGAATGGCTGGAATCTGTAGAACCTTTTTGTATTTGGATGTGCTTGGTGTCAATGCGCTAATGATGCCTAACATGCCGTGTTGGCTGGATTAGAACTAATCCTCCTCTGAGATTTTCCTCTCAGCCATAGATGCATATTGCACACAGCCTTATTTGTGCTGGGGTTTGTGACTCAATAGAGCACATTCTGGAGTTTAAAGGGATGGACAGGGCCAGGAGCAGAGGGAGGGAGAGGGTGAGAAGAAAGTTAGTGGGGAGTTGTCATATGCCTTATGCCCCTCCTTGGAGTCACACACACACACCGCACAAAGTCACACGCGCACAGAATTATGAAGATAAAGTAATGATTTTAGCTTTCAGGGAGAGAGAACCGGGTAACATCAGAAGTGTGATCTTGCTCTACTTCCCAGGTTCTGTAGACTTGATGAGTCATGTTCTTCAAACAATGGTGTTTGATTTTGCAGTCATATGGCCCTATGAAATCAGTTTTGTTTTCACAAATTCCGTTTTTTCCGTTTTTATTTTTCTGAATTCTGTGTTACGATTTACGCTAATTTTATCAGAAAAAAGTATCTAATAATGTGAATGAATAAAACATCAACAATTGAATAATACATAACAGTACATTTGTAATGATGCAACACAACATTGCACTATTTATCAAGGCAAGTGCTTCAATACAGAGTTCTAATAAGTGTTTCATTATAAATTGAAAAAAGTAATGGAAGAATCTAGGAAATAATGCAGCAATAGGCAAAACTTCTGGAACTACCCTATGAGCTCCTATGTCTGTCCATTGTACGTTTTCCATCTATCACAGACATCTTTTTCAATAGCTCATCTGTCTCGGCACCATACCCACATGTTTTTGCCGTTCCATTCACTAGGTAAGAGCCCAGATCCTGCATGACATTGTATGCAGACACTGCTGTGGAACGGTGGGTTCCTTCCAGGATTGACAGAGCTGTCATCAGTTTGGAGCAGCCCAGAGATGAAGGTTATCTTAACAGTGAGGGCCTGCACCTTCTCCGTTTCCAGCTGGCTGAGGATGTTTGTGACCTCCTGGGATGATGACTTTTCTGCCAACAGAAAACACAGATGCACAGATGAACATGCTCTGCGTGGTACTTCACTGCCCCAAACCAGCTATTCCATCTGGAGCTCACTGCTTCAGGAGGAGCCCTGTTCTGCACAAACCCCTTCATAATGAGGAAGCTCACCCATCTCTTTCTGGCAGGGTTCTTGAAGGAGACAGATCTCATCCATGTCACAAGTGATGCCACTTCAGAGAAGTATTTTTAGTACTGCCAGGTCTCACTCACCAGATTAATGACATGGCAGAGACAGGTTACATGGACACTTGGGCATCACTCCTTTCAGAACCTCCTTATATGCCTTCAGTCAGTATGAGGCATTATCTGTGACCACTGCCAAGGCGTCTTTCAGGTTCAGACCACGTGTAACAACACCTGCACAGGATCGGTACATCCGAACATCACAACTGCGGGACAGGTACAGGATGGCAGCAACTGCCCGAGTTGCATCGGGAACACCCACTCCCTCCATCAGTGCTCAGACTGTCTGCAATAGGCTGAGAGGCTGGACTGGGGGCTTATAGGCCTGTTGTAAGGCAGGTCCTCACCAGACATCACCGGCAACAGCATCGCCTATGGGCACAACCGTCGCTGGACCATACAGGACTGGCAAAAAGTGCTCTTCACTGACGAGTCATGGTTTTGTCTCACCAGGGGTGATGGTCGGATTCACGTTTATCATCGAAGGAATGAGTGTTACACCGAGGCCTGTACTCTGGAGCGGGATCGATTTGGAGGTGGAGGTCCTTCATGGTCTAGGGCGGTGTGTCACAGCAGCATCGGACTGAGCTTGTTGTCATTGCAGGCAATCTCAACGCTGTGCGTTACAGGGAAGACTTCCGCCCTCATGTGGTACCCTTCCTGCAGGCTCATCCTGACATGACCCTCCAGCATGACAATGCCACCAGCCATACTGCTCGTTCTGTGCATGATTTCCTGCAAGACAGGATTGTCAGTGTTCTGCCATGGCCAGCGAAGAGCCCGGATCTCAATACCATTGAGCACGTCTGGGACCTGTTGGATTGCAGGTGCCTTGGTGGAAGAGTGGGGTAACCTCTCACAGCAAGAACTGGCAAATCTAGTGCAGTCCATGAGGAGGAGATTCACTGCAGTACTTAGTATCTGGTGTGGCCACCAGCTGCATTGACCCCCCTTTGTTTAGTGACACATTATTCCATTTCTGTTAGTCACATGTCTGTGGAACATGTTGAGTTTGTCTGTTGTTAACTTGTGTTCATACAAATATTTACACATGTTAAGTTTGCTGAAAATAAATGCAGTTGACAGTGAGAGGATGTTTCTTTCTTTTTTTTACTGAGTTTGTATCATACACTGCAGTTGAGAACAATGGGAAAGGAATTCTGCTTTGAAAGTAGATTAACTTGTAACCCCATCTTTGACAGAATGGGCCGAATTGTTTTGGTACACCTACTGGAGAGCTCTTCTTTGTCTACACCCATCCCACATCATTCACACCCTCCTAAGATTTAGCCCCACCCATCTCTAAGGATTCACATGTGAGGCCATGTGCTAAACCGAGTGAGCTTAACAATGAAACTTAATCCCAACCCATACTACTAGCAATAAAAACTGATCGTCATAGCTAGTCACCATGCATGATTCTGGAGGTAGCTAAAGCTAACCAACTAGGTTCAATGTTAGCTAGCTAGCTGACATTAGTCAATAACTAGCAATGCGAATTTATTTCTGAGGTACGAATAATATTACTACACAGATCATAAACATAATTTTAGCTAGTGGGCCTGCTAACGTTAGCTAGATAGCTAGATTGCAAGTTAAAGCCTACTGCTAGCTAGCTATGAAAGCTTTCGGACTAAATTAGAAACGTATAATATCTGAAAATGTAGCTGGACTCTTACCCGTATACATGGATGTCCTTAGTTTGAAGATGTAATCTGGAGACAGGTGTTTTATACAACATCGACTCCCTCTGCATTTGCAATCATACTCTGCTTCCACCGGGCATTCCACTGATTTCAAAATTCTGTTAACTTCTTCCGTGACAACAACACTGTTGATCTATGTTCCCCATCACTGTCTCGTTCAATTCAAATGTTTCTATTTCAGGGATATCCTCATCGTCTGATTCATTTTCAGAGTCAGCATCGCGCGATCGTCTTCCAGAAAGTAGGCCACAATTTATTTATTTTTGTCGATAGTGCCTGTTAAATCCAGGGCAGCAATGTTGAGAGCAACACTTTTGCAGTTATTTTTCTATTTAAAAAAAGCTGCGGTAGCAATGATTATCTACACAGGCAGCAACTCATGTCATAGACATGGCAGACTAATCCAAACTCATCTCTCGGCATGTCCAACCCATCCATTATTTCAGCCAATCATGGCTAGGGGGAAGGTTCCTGTCTTTTTCTGTGGCTAAACCAACTAGGCTTGTAATTTTAACAATTGTATTAGTATTTACAGATGGCATATAAGTTTGTTATTAAGGCACATGAAAGTTCACGTTCACGTGTTCCAGAAGGTATTTCTGCCAAAAACACACATTTTGATTGAAAAATATACTTTTATGTTCAAATGCCTCTCCTGTGAAGTAGTGACTTGCGACATACAAACGGGTCTTCTTGAAACGGGTCACAAATACTCAACCTAGTCCGGCACAATTACCAATTTCTTTAACTACAATTGCCATAATACATTGTGCTTGTTCTGCCGGACACAGGTGGATACACACAGACCACAAGAAACTGCATGAGAGAGGAATGTACACAACAATGAGCGGTAGCCCTATCTGGTTGATACTTGTAGTAGTTGGTAAATGGCTGTCTTGAAAGTATGCATGATCTACTTTGAAGAACTACTAAAATGGTTTTGTCAGACACCTCTGAGGCACAGGCAGTCAGCTACTAGCTAGTCAGCTACTAGCTAGTCATGTAACTACTAGTCGAGGTAAATAGGATGACTCTATGGGTAGCACAGAGATCACGTTACGTGGACGTCTGGCTGGCTGTCTTCTACTGCCTGAGCAGAGATGAGATGGTGTTAACTTTAGGAAAATAATAAAGTAATCAAATAAAACACTAATATACACAACTGAAATATTTTACGGTAATGTGAATAAGTGACAAACATGCACTAATTGGCAGTCGCTACCATCATCGGGCTGTTATTGTTTTATTCTGTATTAGACAATGTTTTGGCAATTGAATGTTCTCCATATTTGGCTTTTGAAATTTCAATCAAAAAAATCTAATGTTTGGCTTTTGAAATTTCAATCAAAAAAATCTAATGTAAAGGTTATAATTCATAATGTATTTGATTTTAAATAAATCGGAACCGAAATCTAAAACTGTGATTAAAAAAAAATTACAAACCGAACCGACCTCAAAAAGCACTAACTGCTCAGCTTCATCTTCTCTTAACCTAAAAAGCAATTCATACAAGTAATAGTCTTAGAAAATGGGTCATTAACTAATTATGAACCGTTTTAACACTAATTGCTGTTTTTTTTAACAGCCTGTTCTATTGAACACATTTTCCTCCAGACTTGACGTTTGGTATTCAGGAAAAAGAGTTCAATCTTGGTTTCATCAGACCAGAGAATCTTGTTTCTCATGGTCTGAGAGTCCTTTAGGTACCTTTTGGCAAATTCCAAGCGGGCTGTCATGTGCCTTTTTACTGACGAGTGGCTTCCGTCTGGCCACTATACCATAAAGGCCTGATTGGTGGAGTGCTGCATAGATGATTGTCCTTCTGGAAGGTTCTCCCATCTCCACAGAGGAATTCTGGAGCTCTGTCAGTGACCATTGGGTTCTTGGTCACCTCCCTGACAGAGGCCCTTCTCCCCCGATGAGACTGGGAGAATAGTCAGGATCAAGGGAAAGATTAACGGAGCAAAGTACAGAGAGACCCTTGATTAAAAACCTGCTCCAGAGCGCTCAGGTCCTCAGACTGGGGCTAATGTTCACCTTCCAACAGGACAATGACCCTACGCACACAGACAAGAAAATGCATGCGTGGCTTCAGAACAAGTCTCTGAATGGCCCAGCCAGAGCCCGGACTTAAACCCGATTGAACATCTCTGGAGAGACCTGAAAATAGCTGTGCATAGACGCTCCCTGTCCAACCTGATAGAGCTTGAGAGGATCTGCAACAAAGAATGGGAGAAACTCCCCAAATACAGCTGTGCCAAGCTTGTAGGGTCGTACCCAAGAGGACTTGAGGCTGTAATCACGGCCAAAAGTGCTTCAACAAAGTACTGAGTGGAGTCTGAATACTTATGTAAATGTGATATTTCACCTTGCTAACATTTTGTAAAAAACTGTTTTTGCTTTGTCATTATGGGGTATTGTGTGTAGATTGATAATTTAAAAAAAAAAATCAATTTTGGAATAAAGGCTGTAACCTACCAAATTGTGGAAAAATGAAGGGGTCTGGATACCTTCTGAATGCACTGTATGTCGGTGTCGATCTGCCCAGAACTTTTAGACTGTTGTTGGAAGTGGTGAAGAAGTTATAACAATATAAGTTCTATAGAGGATTTGAAGAGTGCGAAAATATACATTTCCACCATCATATTACAGCTAACTGAAATAAATTGAATGTATTTTGTGCATGTTTTATTGCATAAAGGAGACACCGTGGGAAAGAACGATAGTGTGCCACAAAGCAGTGGGCCGGAATCGAACCCAGGTCACAAATGATTATTTATTTATTTTAACTTTATGCAGCAATCCCCACCTGGACACCTACAGTATAGGTAAAACAAATATTAACTTTACCTTGCGAAATCAATGACAGTCTACAAATCAAATCATCCCTCTCACCATTTTGTTTTTGCGTTTTGATGGGGGACAGTTGTGACAACACCAGAAACAACAGGAGTTAGTACAGCAGTGAGCTTGCCTTGTAATGGAGTTACAATTGTGAGGTAAGGAAAGCGTGAAGCTTCTGCTGTCATTTCACCATGAGAGCAGGAGGCTCATTCTGGAAGTGATTAATGGAGCCGTCTTCTATGGCTCCTGAGGGGGAGAGGAGCACACGAGCAGGCCTTATTTTCAACCATTGACTGAACTGACTGAGCTTCCGTTTATTTTCCCACAACAGATGGGCCACTGGGGGCATTGCTTGTTTGCACCTCTTGGCCGCTGAGCATCCTCAATCTTCCTCAGCCTCACTGGTTCCCCTGTATAACAGCCTGTCCCATAGGTAACCTCTATGGCTTAACTACCAGCCCCAAGTTACTAGGCACACTGAAATTGATGGCCTGTTATTCTCTGGCAAACATTGTTACAACTTTGTATTTCTCTGTTATACGCACTGCATTGTGCTCTGGGAGTGAGACTGAGTTCTGGCAGGGGTGTCACCCAATGGATATGTGTAGATTTTCTGCTGTGAGGCATTCGAATAGGTCATTCAAGGGGCTCTGCCATAGACTCTCTCAGCTCTACTACCACATAACATGTAGCGAACCCACATACCCTGATTCCAAGCCCCCTCTACAGGGCACAATGTGGACATATCTAGGACATGGTGTCCAATCAGACTCTGAGCAGAAATGATTGTTCCTAAAATGACGGTCTTCGCGCTTCTAAAACTTTACTCCTTACGCCACACTTGAAGAGATTTATTTTTTTTGGTGTGTGAAAAAAAAAATGAAATATCAGAATTGGAGAAGTCTCCACCCCCATGAGTTAATACTTGGTGGAAGCACCTTTGGCAGCAATTACAGCTGTGAGTCTGTTGGGATAAGTGTCTACCAACTTTGCACACCGAGATTTGGCAATATTTGACCTTTACAAAACTGTTCAAGCTCTGTCAAGTTCCTTGGAGTGTTGATGGGCAGTAATCTTCAAGTTATGCCACTCATTTTCCATTGGATTTAGTACAGGGCTCTGACTGGGCCACTCAAGGTCATTTACCTTTTTATTCCTTAGCCACTCCACTGTAGCTTTGGCTGTGTGCTTCGGGTCGTTTTCATGCTGAAAGGTGAACTTCCATCCCAGTTTTAGCTTTTTTGCAGCAGGGTTTCCTCAATTACTTTTCTGTACATTGATCCATTAATTTTCCCTTCAATCCTGATAGTCCCTGACGACGAGAAGCATCCCCATAACATGATGCTGCCACCACCCTTCTTCACAGTAGGGATGGTGTTCTTTGGGTGATGTGTTGGGTTTGTGCCAAACATAACACTTTGCATTTAGGCCAAAAAGTTCGATTTTAGTTTTGTCATACCACCCTACCATACATGCCAGATTTGTAGCGTGCTTTTTATACTTATCCCATGATGTGTGCCTTTCCACAACTTTGTCCGGGCATTCCTTTGAAAGCTCCTGCTCATGGTTGTTTGCTTTGCAATTCACTACCCAGCAGAGGAAACCTACAGGAACTGCTGAAATGTATCCTGAAATCATGTGAATCATTACAATTTAACACAAGTGGAGGCCAATTGATTTAGTGTGTGAATTTTAAGGTGATTGGTTACACCTGAGCTAATTTATGATCACTATTATAAGGAGGGTGGACGCTTATCCAACCAAGCTATTTCAGTTTAAATTGATAGATTTTTCACTTGGAAGTTGTGGGGTAAAATATGTAGATCAATGGCGGGAAACTATTTCAATGTATTTTTATTTCAGCTATAAGACAAAAGGTGAACATATTGAAAGGGGGTGTCAACTTTTTATAGGCATTGTAAGGGATAAGATTTGAGGTCAGCGGCCACAAAGGGGCTTCCATGGTCTTGACTTCATCCGAGGACATTCATAATCCGATATTACTCTGATATTCAAAGGAAAGTTTCTCTGTTCATATTTGAAATGCCACAGAAAATAGTGCTTTGACACTGAAGTTTTCTATTATATGAACCATGACTAGCGAGTCAGTTACAAATCAGTCAATCTGTAGCGGGGGTATCAGAGCTACTTTAAAGAATGAAACATGTCGCAAGATACTAATTAATTTAGCTTGCAAATGGGCATGTTCTTTTCTCCCCTGCAACTCTTCACCAGGTCTTTGCTGTAAAAGGGATGTGTTTTATGTCACTGTGACGTTAGGGCCTTATACCGCTGCACCACTCAGGAGCCCTTCACTTTGGATGGTTGTATGGAAACCTGGTTACTGACTCATATACTGAAGCTACTCAAACAGATTCTTATCGGTATTCATTTGAATGAGAGACAAACAGATGCTTGGAGGGAGAGGAAACGCCAGATCTGCAAACACATGTAAACTGATTGAGGGAGAGTCAAAACAAAGCTCTGGCTGCAATCTCAATCTCTCGCGCTCTCACTCCCTCTCACTCTGTCTCTCTCTCAACTTTATTGAGATGGCAACAGTAAAGTCATGATTCAATGATCATTCACCCCATTTAAGGATACTATGTGTGAAGAGATGCCATTCCACAGTGAGCTAACTATGAATATGTTTTCAGAACTTTTATTTACATGACTGATCAAAACAAATGATCTCAGGCTCTCGTCTCTCTGCACCAGACATACAGCGAAAAATATGTTTGGAACATCAAATCGCAATAAAATCAGAGTATCGATTTGCAATACATAGAATCATGGGAGTCACAATACATACACTGAACAAAAATATAAACACAACATTTAAAGTTGGTCCCATGTTTCATGAGCTGAAATAAAATATCCCAGAAATGTTCCATAAGCAGAAATCTTATTTCTCTCATTCTTTTGCAGAAATGTGTTTATATCCCTCTTAGTGGTCATTTCTCATCTGCCAAGATAATCCATCCACCTGAAAGGTGTGGCATATCAAGAAGCTGATTAAACAGCATGATCATGGTGCATCTTGTGCTGGGGACAATAAAAGGCCACTCTAAAAAGTCCAGTTTTGCCACACAACACAATGGCACAGATGTCTCATGTTTTGAGGGAGTGTGCAATTGTCATACTGACTGCAGGAATGTCATACTGACTGCAGGAATGTCTTCCAGAGCTGCTAGATCATTTTATGTTCATTTCTCCACCATAAGCTGCCTCCAATGTCATTTTAGAGAATTCGTCAGTGCATCCAACCGGCCTCAGAACCCGCAGACCATGTGTATAGTGTTGTGTGGGTGAGCGGTTTGCTGAATTTGAATGCACAGAGCTACCGTGCCCATTGTCGTGCCATTCATCCGCTGCCATCACCTGATGTTTCAGCATTCTACTATTATTAACCCTTTTATTTAATCATTGAGATTTAAAATTATTTTTTTCAAGAGCGTCCTGGCCAATATAGGCAGCACCAAGTCATTACAGACAAACAACATGAAAAACTACAAGTAATCTAGTAAAAACCATAGAATTCACAAGAGTTTAACAAAATCAAAAACATCAAATTAAAAACATTGACCGGTCAGGTTGATCAGTCTCAAGATCATTCATCAGTAATTTAAAAATACCAATCGGGACAAGTTCTTACAGTTTTTGAAAGTATTTTGTAAGGCGTTTCAAGACGATGGCGCAGAGTACATAAAAGCCCTTTTACCAAATTCAGTTCGGACATTTGGAACAGTCAGCAGGATAAAGTCCAGCGAACGAAGTGTACCCACCACATTTCTGAACAATAAAAATGCCCAAATAAAAGGTAGTAAAACCAAAATGGCTTTGTAAATAAAAGTACACCAGTGACTGAGCCTACGAGTGACTAGAGAAGGCCAGCCAACCCTGGTATACAAAGTGCAGTGGTGTGTAAGGGTTTTGCAGTTTAAAATAAATCTCAAAGTGCCATGTCAAAGGGTGTCAATTGATCTCAAACACAGTGGAAGCATTCATATATAAAATATCCCCATAGCCTAGTAAAGGCATAAATGTAGCTGATACTAGCCTCTTGGCTTCAAAAGAAAAACAGGCCTTATTCCTAAAAGCATGATAATGCATGGCACGTATCGCAAGGATCTGTACACAATTTCTGGAAATTGAATATGTCCAATTTCTTCCATGGCCTATACTCACCAGACATGTCACCCATTTGAGCACGTTTGGGATGTTCTGGATCGACATGTATATGACAGTGTATTCCAATTCCCACCAATATCCAGAAACTTTGCAGTCATTGAAGCGGAGTGGGACAACAATCCACAACAGCCTGATCAACTCAGTGCGAAGGATATGTGTCACGCTGCACGAGGCAATTGGTGGTCACACCAGATACTGACTGGATTTCTGATCCACGCCCTACCTGAAATGCATAGATAAGGCCTAATTTATTTATTTTAATTGAGATTTCCTTATATGAACTCTTGCGCAGTAAAATCTTTGAAATTGTTGCATTTATATTTTTGTTCAGTATATACAGTGGCAAGAAGCTATGTGAACCCTTTGGAAATACCTGGATTTCTGCATGAATTGGTCATACAATTTGATCTGATCTTCATCTAGGTCACAAAAATAGACACGGTGTGCTTCAACTAATAAAATACAAACAATTATACATTTTCACGTCTTTATTGAACACACTGTGTAAACATTCACAGTGCAGGGTGGGAAAAGTATGTGAACCCTTGGATTTAACTGGTTGACCCTCCTTTTGGCAGCAATAACCTGAACCGAACGTTTTCTGTAGTTGAGGATAAGACCTGTGCAACAGTCAAGAGGAATTTTGAACCATTGCTCTTTACCAAACTGTTTCAGTTCAGCATTATTCTTTGGCTGTCTGGTGTGAACTGCTCTCTTGAGGTCAGGAATCTGAGCCACTCCAGAAGGCGCATTTTCTTCTGTTGAAGCCATTCTGTTGTTGATTTAATTCTGTATATCGGGTTGTTGTCCTGCTGCATCACCCAAATTCTGTTGCGCTTCAATTGGCGGACATAGCCTAACACTCTCCTTCAAAATGTCTTGATAAACTTGGGAATTAATTTTGTGAGTTAATTTTATTTTTTTTAACCTTTTTATTTAACTAGTCAAGTCAGTTAAGAACAAATTCTTATTTACAATGATGGCCTACCGAAAGGCAAAAGGCCTCCTGCGGGGACAGGAGCCTGGGATTAAAAATTAAAAATATGACAACACAACATGGTAGCATGAAGAGATTGAGATAAAACTGTTCAGTTTGAGTGTTTTGTTGTAACTCGTTCCAGTCACTAGCTTCAGCGAACTGAAAAGAGGAGCGACTCAGGGATGTGTGTGCTTTGGGGACAGAATGAGACTGGCAGAACAGGTGTTGTTGGTGGAGGATGAGTGCTGCAGTAGATATCTCAGATGGGGGGAGTGAGGCCTAAGAGGATTTTATAAATAAGCATCAACCAGTGGGTCTTGTGACGGGTATACAGAGATGACCAGTTTACAGAGGAGTATAGAGTGTAGTGATGTGTCCTATAAGGAGCATTGATGCCAAATCTGATGGCCGAATGGTAAAGAACATCTAGCCGCTTGAGAACACCCTTACCTGCCGATCTATAAATTGTCTCCGTAATCTAGCAGGGGTAGGATGGTCATCTGTATCAGGGTTAGTTTGGCAGCTGGGGTGAAAGAGGAGCGATTTACGATAAAGGAAACCAAGTCTAGATTTAATAGGGAAAGTCGGCTATAACCAACATCTCCAATCTCGTCTCATTGATTGGACTCCAGGTTAGCTGACTCCTGACTCCAATTTAACTTTTGGAGAAGTCATTAGCCCAGGTGTTCACATACTTAAAGGATGTATTCAATATAGACAAGAAAGATACAATAATTTGTGTGCTATTAGTTAAAGCACACTGTTTGCCTATTGTTGTGACTTAGATGAAGATCAGATCAAAGTTGATGCAGAAATCCCAAAGGGTTCACACTTTTTCTTGCCACTTTATCTTATCGGCACCTATGTATCGTGAGGTCCCTGAAAATTCCCAGCCTTAGTGCTCTACACCTGCGTAATCTCTTTGAGCCTGAGACAACTTTAATGCTCTGATCTCTCTTCAGAGAGAGACCGCAACATCAGCAGTGTTCTGGCCCTCCAGCGAGCCCCCTGGTTCCCCAGTCCCCATGCCCTCAAAAGGAGGTTGAACCTGGGGAGGCCAGCACCACAAAGTGTCCTGGCAGCCATCACATGCCTGAAGGTGTTTTGTTTAAACCTTTTTCATTAATTTACTCTACGGCGCAAGTGTGTCTGCAACGTTAAACAAGCAGGGGCCAACGTGTAAATATTTAGCCTTCCATGTTTGAGCGAGTTCAAAGGCGGCCTGTACAAGTGAATGAAAGACATTCTCTGGCTTCCCAGTAAACACCGCATTTTATCTAAGCTCAGATAAGAGTCTGAAATGAATGGCCGTATCTGAGTGCTAACAGGAGAACAAAGCAAATTCCAGAGACCTGTAAACTGGAGAAGTAATTTGCTCCATAACTGCCGATGGCTTCGTTATGGCAGAGGAAGTAATTCATCAGTCTTTTGTGTTGCATGTTGAATAGAGCACACACAGGACCAACCCCAGATTTAAACTAGAATCTACCAGATCACGGGTCCAACAGGTTTTTTGATGTGCAAATTGAGAAGGACTAAAATCACAAACACCCGTACGAAGCATCTTATGTGCCTTGATGTCCTGCTCCTGTGGGCATTTAGTCACAAGTAATAGCCTTCAGATGCTGCTGGGTGTGTTTCCACTACCAGCTGAACATTCAGGTATTAGAAGTCATGACCCCAGTTGACCCTTAGGACTTCCTGACGTTAATCAGTTGGGGGTTCGAGAGCTTTACTGATCCCAAGTTGAAAGGTTAGGATGTCTTAATGAATCATCACGATCATTTGATGTGGATAAGCCTGTGGACCATTTAGAATATTATGATCTTTTATCAAATGTTTTTTTAGTTTGACAACCTGGAGGTTCACATGCAAATCCAAGTAGCATACGTATTAGATCAATCAAAGTTGTTATGCTAAGCCACTTCTATTTAGCGACTTCCCAATGGGAACAGACGTCTATTCCACGTTGGCACAACGTCATTTCATTTAAATGGCAACAACGTTGATACAACCCTTGTGTGCCCAGTCGGTTGTCTCACTGCCTAGCCTGCACACTGAATACCAGCTCCTGCCCTGAGACAATATTATTTACTGCAACATAATTAATATCATGATGTACCGGAGTATCATGGCCTGACTACCTGCTTTACAATCACAAAATGAGTAAAGATCAATCAGAAACAAATTTTTATTATCTACAACAGGAGAAAGATCATTAACCGTCCACCCGTTAATCATGACAAATGAACTGTGGGAAATGTCACAGCTGTCTAAGAACCATGAAACAGCTATGCATATCTAATCAACTTCAAAGACAGCGCAGGTTCCCACAGAAATATTCTCTGAAGGGGTTCTTGGAAAAGCTTGGACTTTGGAACGTAGAACCACCTGAGGTGAATTTTCCTAGCCTGTGAGGTTGTAAAACGAAACCGAGATGTTCAACTCAAGTCAACGCGGCAGATGTCCGTGAGTTCAAGTGGATGATATCAGCGAAGTGCACATCATTTTGTCATGTCTTGTGCCTCAGTGACAGTTGTGCTTCTCGCTAACATTATCTCATTCCAGAGGAAGTACAAATTAGGAGAAACGGAAAGATTTCCTCCAGAATGACAATAGGGTTATTCATTTGTCAGGAAGCAAGCAGTCTCTTGTAGAATGCTAATGTAAGGCTGGCTGTCCGTTTATTTAATTTGCGTGGGACACATACTTAACTGGAAGTGGAGATGAAAGAAGCATGAGAGAGATGCCGAGAATATAGCCTTTAGGCTGAACTGCAGAACAATTGGTCTTGTATAGGGGTGATTCCTCACCAAACTAGAACAGAAAAATACCTTTTTTCTCTTCACGAAATGTAATCATAGAAGGTTCCTTTAGAGGAAGGGTTGTTGACATATATTTGACATTGGTATCTTAAAGCATAATTGAGAAATCATTAATTGAAGTTGGAATATTTGTGACATTCTGTCCTTACCCAGGTCTCTTAAGACTCCATAATGTTTCATCTGTAGGTGCTACAAAGCAAAAGTTGGTGTTATCTGAAGCTTTACCGCTTGTCCGTAATGTGAGTAGTATTTTCATTTCAATCACACATTTTTTACATACATTTATGAATATTGAAAAATATCCAAATGTATATTTTAAAATATACCATTTGAATAAACTGAAAATCCAAATCACTATTTTTTTTTTCGTTCTAGTTTCGTGAAGAATCCACATAACAGTAGAGTTGCCAGATCCTTGAATATTCCCCCTTTTCTACCACCAGAGTAAAGCCCTAAAATATACGATGGAAATCATATTAATCATGGTCCATAAATGTGCCAATGAAACATACATTTGTACAGCGAGTCTAATTGAGCGTAATAAAAGTTTCTATACACTCAATCTCTTTAGTAGAAAAATTATTCTCCATTCATTCTAGATGTACACCTGTTGAGTGGAGTGGCTTTCCATCCTTCGCGTTTTCCATCCTGAATTTATAGCCTTCATCTGTAGAAACGACATTAAACTCCGTCTTCTATAGGACGGCCACAGCCGTTGCCTGGGATGTCCTCGCTGACTCCCCATGTAAAAGATATGGATTATCAACTCCGGCCATAGTTGACATCTGTCTAATTTGATGTTTTAAATTACTAAAATGTGAAATGTATCAGACACTCTTATCCAGAGCGACTTACAATTAGTGCATTCATCTTAAGATAGCTAGGGGAGACAACCACATATCACAGTCATAGTAAGTTTCCTTGGGGGTGCATTATTGTGGAGTTCTAGTCTACCACCCATTGGTGACTGTTGCATTTCACTGTTTGTGTCTTATGGTTGTGAGAGAAGAGAAGCTGCGATGATGATGATGATGATAATGGCTTAGATTCAAATTGCACCTTTCTACCAACTGAGGTAGGCTACTCAAAGCGCTTTACATAGTAAGGGGGAAACTCACCTCATACTCCACCACTATGTTGCACAACCACCAAGGTGATGCACAGCAACCATTTTGTGCCAGAACACTGACCACAATTCAGCTAGCATGGTGGAGAGGTGAGGAGTGATATATGCCAATCAGGAATGAGAGGGATGATTAGGTGGCCATGATGAAAAGGGGGCTGGCTTGGAATTTAACCAGGGTTAACACCCCTACTCTTGCGATATGTGCCATGGGATTTTCAATGACCACAAGAGTCAGGACATGTGTTTAACATCCCAGCCTAAAGACACACTCTACGCAAAGCAATGTCCTCTTCACTGCCCAGGGACATTGATATTAAGACCAGAAGGAAGAGTGCCCCCTACTGGCCCTTCAACACTACTTCCAACAACATAAATAGTACCTGCAAAACATTAGTCACAACGTTGATGTTGAGACTGGTGTTTTGCAGGTACTATTTAATGACTCTGCCAGTTGAGGACTTGTGAGGCGTCTATTTCTCAAACTAGACACTAATGTACTTGTCCTCTTGCTCAGTTGTGCACCGGGGCCTCCTAGTCCTTTTTCTATTCTGGTTAGAGCCAGTTTGTGCTGTTATGTGAGGAGAGTCGTATACATCGTTGTACCAGATCTTCAGTTTGTTGGCAATTTCTCACATAGTATAGACAACATTTTTCAGAACAAGAATAGACTGACGACTTTCAAAAGAAAGGTTTTTGTTTCGGGACATTTTGAGCCTGTAATCGAACCCAGAAATACTGATGCTCCAGATACTCAACTAGTCTAAAAAGGCCAGTTTTATTGCTGCTTTAATCAGAACAACAGTTTTCAGCTGTGCTAACATAATTGCAAAAGGGTTTTCTAATGATCATTAGCCTTTCTAAAATGATAAACTTGGATTTACTAACACAACGTGCCATTGGAACACAGGAGTGATGGTTGGTGATGGGCCTCTGTACGCCTATGTAGATGTCAGCCATTTCCAGCTACAATAGTCATTTACAACATTAGCAATGTCTACACTGTATTTCTGATCAATTTCATGTTATTTTATTGGACAAAAAATGTGCTCTTTTAAAAAAAAACAAGGCCATTTCTAAGTTACCATAAACTTTTGAAAGGTAGTGTACCTGAGCTGACAAGGTGAACTCCAGGGGTGGTGCTCCAGGAGTGGTGCTCCAGGGGTGGTGCTCTACTATGGCTGACCCTGTAAAACCACACACTGGATAGGTGCAGTGAAATGTATGTGACAATTAAACATATTATTTCATTTGTATTTATTTTGTACTACCATGCAACCTCTAGCTGTGCTGTAGTTGTGTGGGCTTTGGCATCAGAAGAAGGACTCATGCTTTTACGAGGCCAGCAGCTGTGAGGGACAACATTAGGCACGCAAACTCATTGCACAGAGTGGCCTAAACACATTGGGCCAATTTATTCCTGGTATTATTGGCAGCAAATTCACATACCATATGCAGTCAAGTCTTGCGACACGTTTGGTGAGAAATCTGAAGGGAAATAGCCCTGGCTGCCTATCTTATGGTTTTAGGAAGTCCTCATAAGGGACTCGTATGACCTCGTTCACCCTTCCAGCTCTCTCTCTTCTCTAGCTATACTGGAGCAGCTGTTGGCCAGCGCTTCAGTGGGTAATCCCTAGAACAGAGACTGCTAATGAACCCTGAGCTCTTTAGGAAGACCTGGCCCTGAACCCTCTAGAGGAAAAGCCACATCACATGGAGCCCGTTAAGTGAATTGGTTTACCTGCTGCCTCCGGGGGACTCCTGGTGGGCTCCAAGGGTTGAGGGGGGGTGTCAATATGACAGATCCCAAAAACACATGGATGTTCTGTTCAATCTTTGACTCATCTTGACTGATATTGTACCTCATGTGGTTTAGTGTCTATTCTGTTTACTGTGTATGTACTTAGGCGTTGCATGTTAAAAATAGTTGACTGAGTTGACCACAGTGGTTACTCAGTCTGTGAAGTACTCTAAGCTGCCATCGCACAGGTCAAACGTTTCACCTAACCTCACTCCAAGATCTCCGGAGCAGGCTGCGCCGTCCAGAAGCGTCTGCACCATTCGTGATCTAGTGCCCACCAGTCATCGACAACAACCTCATTACTCAGTAGAGCAGTTTAACACCCCGGAGATTGAACTCCTCCCCTCCGACACCCCCTCTACCGTCGCACATTCCATAGGTACCATGTTTCAGTGGAGATATGAAGCACTTGGCTGGAGTTTGACACATTCAGTAAATTATCTCTTGGAGGAGGCTGACATGGCTTTCGGAGAACTAGTTGGATCCCTTCCTGCCCCACCCTCTAAGAGGAGACAAACCCAACTAGAGTGGGACTGGGAAATATTTTATTTGCATTATGACTAGTCCAATATAGTCCAATTTGTCACTCCGTATTGGAATTCTGACAACGTTTTATGACTGTAGGTACGCCTACATGTCATGGTTATCTTTCGTTAATCAGTGCATAATTACCCTGTCAGGCCTGATGGATTTACAGCAAGAGGATTTCCCAATATGTGTGGTGTGAAAAACCTTGTGAAAGATAAGTGTGTTCTGTTAGTGAAGCCAGGAATGCTCCTTTGTTCTTCTCCATAAAGAATGTGTGGGCCGCAGCCAAAACGTTCCTCCTCTTGTGACCTACTGTAAACCGGGCAGTGCTTTTAACACCATTGTTATCAGGTGACTAGTTTTTAACCCTTTACACTTGTGGGAATTGGCCTATATGGATATGGCTACATTTAAATGTTTCTTACAGAAGAAATATGAAATGCATGACAATGCAGTTTGGAGAGTATTGGGAAATGATTAGGCCAAAAGGTGAGGACACAACAGTTCACCATACACAATAATGAATCCAAACATTAAGACTGTAGATTTTTTTTGCGCATTTTACATTTACTGTACTTTTCGCCGCATTTGTTGATAACAAAATCTGAAAATGCTCTGGATACATTCAGTAACATGATAAGGATATTCTTGGAAAATGTGGGATAGGTGCAACATGAGTGAGCAGACTAACTGGTGTCTCCAAGTGGCCACACACCTCTCCAAAATGTGCACAGTTCCTAAATAACTAATTTCTAAGAGTGTTCAACTACTGTATAATGTGATTTTTTTTTGAGCTCTCCTAGCTGTGCCATTGAGGAACTAGAGCAAGCACACTTGTAGTTGTTTTGTTTGGAACACAACCCTGCATCCCCGCCAAAAACGGTCCATTATGAATCCCAATCTGAGTCGGGTGGGCATCGTTTGAAGGCCTGTTCTATTGCCAGCATGACTAACTAAGTTATAAAACACGATGTTAGACTTTCGCAATGCAGTTCAAGGGGACAGATAATTATGGTGCTCATAGAAAGGAGTGCATTCATGTGTGTGTGCCGCGACATTTTCTTCACAATAGACAAACAGGCTAATTCTGTTCAGAACAACCCAGGGTATGATGCCGTGTCATTTTGGAACTGTACATTAAACATAGTGAGTGATCATAAACGTTGACACTGTATATGACATGAGTTTTATGATATGGTTATGTGAAGTGCACATTTGGACGGGTGTTTGGCTTGCTTGTATGACAGTGGTATTTCTTATAATCCTCAACGTCTCATCTTTCAAATACATTTACGCACATTTCCCTCACTCAGACAACAAAACATTTGCAGAAGTTGCCCAGTTAGTGGGATGGATTGGAGTGCTCAAATTCAGAATGTTTGTCAGTCAAAAACCATACAACGCTGTGAAGCGCAGAGCCAGAGCTCTGACGTCATGTATAGCATGTTACTGTACAGCCACTGTGTTCCAATTTTAGGCATTTATCAGTGCCCAAATCTGCCATTTTCAACCTGTATACGGGTACGAGTGTAAAAGTTTAAACCACTAGTTGACCTACGTCGGTTCAATCTGTGAGCGCAATGCACATTTTCTCTAGCGATAAATCCGATTAAGCCCGAACTGTGCAATGTAGTAGGGAGTTGGAGTTTCCAACAGATCAACATTCTAACATACAGTACACTGAGAATACCAAACATTAGGAACACCTTCCTAATATTGAGTTCACCTGGTCGGTCTGTCATGGAAAGAGCAGGTGTTCTTAATGTTTTGTACACTCCGTGTAGTTTATCGCAGAAAACGTGGTAATTAACTATAATGAACAGAAGAGATAGAAGAACAAACAATCGAGAGGGATAGAGGGCAAATGCTTCATGAGGTATCTCAAAAAATTCATGATCTAAGATTGATAGTGATCATATGCTTTATTTACTTTGAAGAACTCCTAAAATCGTGATTTTTTTTTTTGTCACACAGTTTAGGCAGCAGCTCTATAGACATTAGATATTTACTTGGAATTGAATAATAAATTAATCAAAAAGGCCTAAAACAAATGTAATATACACAACAACGGAAATATTCTATTAAAGTAATGTGAATAAATGATTAAGTGAAAAGCAGTAATGGGACTTTTTTGTTAATTGTTTTATTCTGTGTTACTGCATTCAACCCACTTAATGCAGTGCATTTAATGTCCAAAGAATATATCGAAACTGAAAATTGAAAACTGTGATTGTTTTAATCAAACCGAACCTAAAAAGCACTTCACTCAGCACTACAAGTGACCTGCTTGAATAAACACCAAGTCAAATTGGGATTCCCCATTCCCACTGAAGCATGGCATAGTAAAAGAAAGGCACACTGTCGGCAACCTCCTTTGATGCTTTAAACATTAATTAAGCAGTTTTAATGTATTATATTTCCAGTCTGTGTGCATACAATATGTACAGTAGAGGTGATTTTTATTTTACCAGGTAAGTTGACTGAACACATTCTCATTTACACTGAAAATCCCATCTGAAAGACAGCACCCTACACAGGGCAATGTCCCCAATTACTGTCTTGGGATATTCTTTTTACACCAGAGGAAAGAGTGCCTCCCACTGGCCCTCCAACACCACTTCCAGCAGAATCTAGTCTCCCATCCAGAACCAACCCTGCTTAGCTTCAGATGCAAGTCAGCAGTAGGATGCAGGGTGGTATGCTGCTAAAGTATGTGTATTTTGGGTCCTTCTTCTGTTACACACAGTTGTTCGAAGCATGCTATATAGCTAATTATCTAGTCTATCTTCTGTAAACACACCCTGTAACATGGAGATATGACCGTGTGAGAACACTAACCCTATAAAGGTGTGTATCAATTTAACCTTTTGTATTTTGAAAATGATTTCTCACTGATATAAAAGATAATGTCCTTATGCTTCCAAAACCGTACCGCAAGCGATGTGTGTTAATGTTCAGACCGAGTGCTGGGGCTCTTTAACAAAACTCCCCCATACAGAGGTTGTCTTCTTTGGAAAATGCCATAGTACTTTAATATTCAAAAATAGATTCCACCCCGGTCTTAAAGACCATCCCATCACAAGTACTATGGCTTCTAATTAAGCTAGCTAGGTGTTTACAGCCACGACGGAACAGCTGTTGTTTACAAACTCACCAAAGGTTCTTTGGGATTCCAGGGTTCACTTCCGCACCTCCTCCGAAAGCTGTTAAATAGGTCTGTAGAACGGTTCTATATAGCACCAAAAAGGGTTCCGCTTTAAGAACCCTTATTTGACACTATATACTATGTATATTTTTCTACATGGTATGTGCATCGTTTAGCCTGGTCACTCATGGATACCACCCGACAAAAATAGGGTGCCACCATCACATGAGTGGGGACCAAAGCGACAACCCCTCCCTTCACTCACACGCATTCCTTTCAATACTTTGTCACCCTCCTGAAATACAGTCAGACTGACGTGTGCTGTAGCTGCCATACTCTTACGACCAGTCAGCTGCCTAAGCAATCACACCCCTGAGGGAAGTGTATAGTGCACTACATCAGGACATTGGAGGCAATGAATATGTCAGTGGAAATGTCTTATGTGGAGGGAGTCTTGCTGTGTTCATTGAGCCTACTGGATATGGCTACTGTATACTACTGTATATGGTACCTGTGGGGAGGGATGTACCTTCAAGTAACATTAGCATCCACCCCTAGAAACCAAAGACTTGCTGTTATATTGCAATCAACATTTGCAAAATTTCCCTAACCACTATGTGGATACTGAATCCTGATATTTGATGCTCATATGTACTATTTACATTTATTCCCAGGATATTGTGTGTTATAATCCAAACATTTTTATAGCACGGCAAAATAACAGAGAGGATCTTATACACAGAGAATGCATGGTATGGATACCATTCGGCAAAGAGTTGTCCTATTTCCTGAACAAATATCATCAAGAGGGCAAACAATGACCAAGAACATTTTGTTTTCGTTGTTAGCAAACCTTGTTTCCCCATACCTGAGCTGCAAGCAACCAGTGGGTGTAACGTGCGCTTTGAGGCATCCATTCTCACAGAGCTGTTAAACAATATTGAAAGAACGGTCTCGCCACTGTCAAGATATGACATGTTCTGCATAGGCATTCCGAAGCTGACGCTCCCTTCAGCTAGGCAACATTAGGTGGAGTAGGAGTGTAAAATGAGCTATTTAAAAGAACCGAATGCACATTCCAGTTGGTCTTGTCTCCTCAATGCCTTGATTTTTGTCTGAACTCTTCTAGTCCCATGTATGCAAGAACACTCTTGTCATTGGATGACATCAGCACATTCTGAGTTGTGCTACATCGATATGAACACCCAGAGCTGTAGAGCTAAATGTTCTGGGCTAATCATTAGTATTCACTGTGCAGCAGACCTGTCAAAGGCTAATATGTTTGAACCTTCGCATGGATCATTATTGGTTTAGCAGTTAGGCTGTGCTGTGTCGATTTTTAACATCCTCTATTCATATTTTTTACAAAGCTGAGACAACACTGTGTCCCCCAAATGGCACCCTATTCCTTATGTAGTGCACTACTTTTGACCAGAGCCCTGTGGGCTATGATCAAAAGTAGTGCACTATGAAGTGAATAGGGTGTCATTTGGGATGCATTTTATAAGTGGGTATGTGTACGCACTTTAGCCTGCATGTTTGGCCTACGAGTGGTTCTGCTATAAGAGTTGTGATTTATAAATTAAGATGAAACTAGGGCCAAGTCGGAAAGACCCCAGACACTTCTTCTGGTAAACGGTTTCCCTTCAAAGGAGAACAGCTTTTAACATGCACACTCATAAATCAGTAAGGAGGGTAATCATTTCACTCTTGGTAATGGCTCTCTGAGTTTCTTTTTCTCTGTGTTTGCAGGATGGCTGTTTGACGACCCTGCCCTTTCTGCTATACTCAGCTGTCAATCATTCAGGATCAGCAGATCTCTAATCAAGACATGGACCTGGATGCAAAGACTGAACAGGTGGAAACAGCATAAGGAGTTTGATCATGCTCAATAAGGGATTTTATGTTGTAATGTCTGTTCCTTATATTTTATCAATAGAGTCTGCTGTATGATAGGAAGCAAGCCATAGAACATTGTTTTAGAATGACCACTTCTTCCCTTTTTAAGTGTATCTATGAATAAAGTCAAGTGAAATAACTCAGTTCTGAAGCTAATACACACACATACGTAACACAATTCCCCTCATTGACACACTATGAGGTCAGTTCACTTCACACCTCCAGGTCAAGACAGGGATTGAGGGACGTCCTTAGGGAATATTTAAACAGTGGTCATCAACTTTCCTTCCTCTCCTGCCACTCAGTTTACAACTAGTTGCTTATTGGCTTTGTAATTGGGGCTCGTATTCGTAAAGATCCGAGATCCGCACTTCCACACAGAGATGCTTTATGAATACAAGCCCAGAGGCTTTATGAAGGTCAGAATTGAAGTTAAATATATAAATAAAAAAGGAAAGAAAGAAGTAGCTTTGTTACACACTTCTCACTTCCACTTTTCTTTGAGTCATGCTGATGTTGAAGACAGACCCACCGTGAAAGGGGCCCCAGTGGTACGATACATTGTGAAAGGTACTGTGGCCGGGAAGTACCTAATGTCACAAATGTCACGTAGTACCACATCCGCTTACCACAGCCTTATTCTAGTGAAAGCAACAGTACTCGTGCAGTCTCACCTGCCGTACGTACGTGTGTGTGAGTGCCTGCATGTGTGCGTGCATGCATTCATGCGTGTGTGTCTGTCCTGACAAAGACATACATCTATGCAAAAGGTATCGCAATGTTCTAATCTCTCATTGTTCTATGTGGGTATATGGTGTCAAATCAGCCTCAAGTCAATTGGGCAAGATGGGGCTGTCGAGCAAGATGAAACAGCGTTGAGCAAGCAAAAACTGAGTCAAGAGCGCAGAGGATGGTTACTGCAAGCAGAGGACTGCAACGAGTGCACAGACAAGTTGAGAGTGCAGAATGTGGTCGAGCGAGCGAAGGATGGGTCCTGAGAGCGAACAGGCAGCGGGGACGTGCAAATTAAAATATATATTTGACAATTAATATATATATATTTTATATTATATACAATATTAATTATATTATATTAATTATATTATATAATATTAATTATATTATATATAATATTAATTATATTATATATAATATTAATTACATTATATATAATAGTAATTATATAATATTAATTATATTAATTATATTATATATTATAATATATATATATAAATAAATATTTATATATTTATATATTTATTTATTTATATATTTATATATAAATATATATAAATATATATATTTATATATATATATATATATAAATTTATAAATATATATAAATATAAATAATATATATATATATATATATATATATATATATATATATATTTGACAATTTAGGTCATCAGTAGTGATGACCAGGGATGTTCTCTTGATGTGTGTGAATTAGACCATTTTCCTATCCAGCTAAACATTCAAAATGTAACCAGTACTTTTGGGTGTCAGGGAAAATGTATGGAGTAAAAAGTACATTTTCTTTAGGAATGTAGTGAAGTAAAAGTTGTCAAAAATAAAAATAGTAAAGTACAGATACCCACAAAAACTACTTAAGTACTTTACACCACTGGATATTTAAGAAAGCCAACTATCTAGCTAACGTTTAACCACATATAAAAGTTAGCAGTATCTTTTGATTTAACCAAGAGCATTGTAGCTAAGTTAACTAGGGGATAGTATGGAAGGGGGACTTGGAAGACCAGCATAACTGGGAGGGAGTAGCGGAGGAGGTGGAGCCAAGAGATCAAACTCTGAAGTAAATAGCCAATATTATAAACCCCTAACTGCGTACTTTGAGTTATAGACTATTTCGAAACACAGATTTGATTTACTTTTACTCTGGCAGTTTTTGTGCAGTTACAACAAAAGAGAATGATTCTTACCATCTCTCCCCTACATCTACCTCTCCATGCAGGCCCACATTTTACTATGTGGTGGGGAAGTTATTCTCTGCTTAGCTGACAGAGATAGGAGATACAGGAGTCAATTCTGTTGCAAGTACCTTGGGTCTTTTCTATGCACAGCCCTCTGGGGACTTGCTGCAGGTATTCATGACTTCTATCAATCACCCCCGTAATCATTGGTGGTACTGAGTTCCTCTAATTGCTTTGATGCTGTGTGGAGGCATTGTTATGAGGACATTTGTCACGTAGAGAGGATGCCATATTATTGACTTTGACCACCTGCTGTCTTTTTGGTTAGAAATATGGTTATATACTGAATGTGTACAAGTAGGTTAGGTAAGGGATGAAGTGAAGTGAAAACTAATAGGAGGATAGCTCTCCACGATGAGGGTCGGGCACGAAATGACAGCAGGCTGTTCAATACTGAGCCATACTGACTGACGAGTGGCGTGGATTAATACAGCTTGTATACAGTTATCACTTATTTGGCGAAATGATTATCCATAGTTGCCTCTTTTAATACAGCTGCAGTCCTAAAATAGACTTAACTTTTCAACTCCAATTGAACTCTGACATTTCCTGACATATTTTGACTGTGTGTAGAGAACATACAGTAGCAGTCCAAAAATTTGGACATAATTACTCATTCCGGGGTTTTTCTTTATTTTTACTATTTCTGTGTTTATAAGACACCAAAAATATGAAATAACACATGGAATCATGTAGTAACCAAAAAAGTGTTGGGAAAAGCCACCCTTTGCTTTGATGACAGCTTTGCACACTCTTGGCATTCTCTCAACCAGCTTCATGAGGTAGTCACCTGGAATGCATTTCAATTAACACGTGTGCCTTGTTAATTGAATGTGTTATTTCTTTCCTTCTTAAAGCGTGTGTTGTGTTAAATCAGTTGTTGTGACAAGTTAGGAGTGGTATACAGAAGATAGCCCTATTTGGTAAAAGACCACGTTCATATTATGGCAAGAACACCTCAAAAAAGCAAAGAGAAACGACAGTCCATCATTACATTAAGCCGTGAAGGTCAGTCAATCCGAAATGTATTTTTGATACTGTCGCAAAGCTAACTAAAAAGCAGCATTCCCCAAGAGAGGATGGCTTTCACTTCAGCAGTAATACATTCATGAACTTCTTTGAGGAAAAGATCATGATAATTAGAAAGCAAATTACGGACTTCTCTTTAAATCTGCCTGTTCCTCCATAGCTCAGCTGTCCTGAGTCTGCACAACTCTGCCAGGACCTAGGATCAAGCGAGAACTTCAAGTGTTTTAGTACTATATCTCTTGACACAATGATGAAAATAATCATGGCCTCTAAACCTTCAAGCTGCATACTGGACCGTATTCCAACTAAACTACTGAAAGAGCTGTTTCTTATGCTTGGCCCTCCTATGTTGAACATAATAAACGGCTCTCTATCCACTCGATGTGTACCAAACTCACCAAAAGTGGCAGTAATAAAGCCTCTCTTGAAAAAGCCAAACCTTGACCCAGAAAATCTTTTTTTTAACTATCGGCCTATATCGAATCTTCCATTCCTCTCAAAGATTTTAGAAGCTGTAGCGCAGCAACTCGCTGCCTTCCTGAAGACAAACCAATGTATATGAAATACTTCACTGGTTTTAGACCCCATCATAGCACTGAGACTGCACTTGTGAAGGTGGTAAATTACCTTTTTAATGGCTTCAGACCGAGGCTCTGCATCTGTCCTCGTGCTCCAAGACCTTAGTGTTGCTTTTGATACCATTGATCACCACATTCTTTTGGAGAGATTGGAAACCCAAATTGGTATACACGGACAAGTTCTGGCCTGGTTTGGATCTTATCTGTCGGAAAGATATCAGTTTGTCTCTGTGATTGTTTTGACCTCTGACAAATCAACTGTAAATTTCGGTGTTCTTCAAGGTTCCGTTTTAGGACCACTATTGTTTTCACTATATATTTTACCTCTTGGTGATGTCATTCGAAAACATAATGTTAACTTTCACTGCTAGGCGGACAACACACAGCTGTACATTTCAATGAAACATGGTGAAGCCCCAAAATTGTCCTTGCTCGAAGACTGTGTTTCAGACATAAGGAAGTGGATGGCTACAAACTTTCTAATTTTAAATTCAAACAAAACAGAGATGCTTGTTCTATGTCCCAAGAAACATAGATATTCTGTTGAATCAGACAATTATTCTTGATGATTGTACAGTCGTCTCAAATAAAACTGTGAAGGACCTCGGCATTACTCTGGACCCTAATCTCTCTTTTGACGAACATATCAAGACTGTTTCAAGGACAGCTTTTTTCCATCTACGTAACATTGCAAAAATCAAAAACTTTCTGTCCATGCATCCATGCTTTTGTTACTTCTCGGTTAGACAACTATAATGCTGTCTACTTTCCGTCTATCCGTATAAAGCACTAAATAAACTTCAGTTAGTGCTAAATACGGCTGATAGAATCCTGACGAGAACTAACAAATTTGATCATATTACTCCAGTGCTAGCCTCCCTACACTGGCTTCCTGTTAAGGCAAGGGCTGATTTCAAGGTTTTACTGCTAACCCACAAAGCATTACATGGGCTTGCCCCTACCTATCTTTCTGATTTGGTCCTGCCGTACATACCTACACGTACGCTCCGGTCACAAGACGCAGGCCTCCTAATTGTCCCTAGAATTTCTAAGCAAACAGCTGGAGGCAGGGCTTACTCCTATAGAGCTCCATTTTTATGGAATGGTTTGCCTACCCATGTGAGAGACACAGACTTGGTCTCAAGCTTTAAGTCTTTACTGAAGACTCATCTCTTCAGTAGGTCACATGATTGAGTAGTCTGGCCCAGGAGTGTGAAGGTGAACGGAAAGGCTCTGGAGCAACAAACCGCCCTTGCCGTCTCAGCCTGTCCCGGTTCCCCTCTCCACTGGGATTCGCTGTCTCTAACCCTATTACAGGGGCTGAGCCACTGACTTACTGGTGCTCTTCCATGCCCTCCCTAGGAGGGGTGCGTCACTTGAGTGGGTTGAGTCACTGACGTGATCTTCCTGTCTGGGTTGCGCCCCCCCTTGGGTTGTGCCATGGCGGAGATCTTTGTGGGCTATACTCGGCCTTGTCTCAGGATAGTAAGTTGGTGGTTGAAGATATCCCTCCAGGTGGTGTGGGGGCAGTGCTTTGGCAAAGTGGGTGGGGTTATATCCTTCCTGTATGGCCCTGTCCGGGGGTATCATCAAATGGGCCCACAGTGTCTCCTGACCCCTCCTGTCTCAGCCTCCAGTATTTATGCTGCAGTAGATTGTGTCGGGGGGCTAGGGTCAGTCTTATATCTGAAGTCCATCTCCTGTCTTATCCAGTGTCCTGTGTGAATTTAAGTTTGCTCTCTCTAATTCTTTCTTTCTCTCTCTCGAGGACCTGAGCCCGAGGACCCTGCCTCAGGACTACCCGGCATGATGGCTCCTTGCTGTCCTAGTCCACCTGGCCGTGCTGCTGCTCCAGTTTCAACTGTTCTGCCTGTGGTTATGGAACCCTGACCTGTTCACTGGATGTGCTACCTGTCCCAGACCTGCTGTTTTCAACTCTCTAGAGACAGCAGGCGTGGTAGAAATACTCTCAATGATCGGCTATGAAAAGCCAACTGACATTTACTCCTGAGGTGCTGACTTGTTGCACCCTCGACAACTACTGTGGTTATTATTATTTGACCATGCTGGTCATTTATGAACATTTGAACATCTTGGCCATGTTCTGTTATTCTGCTGAGGAGACGTTATCCATGTATCTCCCCAGAAAGGCCCTCACCTCTTCGTCCTTAACGTAAGGGTTGTAAATGTTGACAGTTACAACCCTAAAGTTATTCTTCGCCAGGCTTGTTATTTCGTAGTGGCACATCGGCCTCTCACCTCCCACTGCTCTTGCCCTTCTCAGGATATCATCGTGTTTTTCCTCTGTATATAGTGCCACGTCGTATGCTCCCTCCAACGAGTTGCCTTGGAAACAAAACACGTCCTTCACCGTCAGCTTTAGAATCCCCATCAATATTATCCTTCCAAAAGTTTCCCGTCCTAAAGGCTCCAACTCCTTTTCCTTCCAAGCAAACCAAATCGTGTTGGCCAGCCCAATCCCAGGGACCGACCGTGTTGATGTATTTAGCACCATCTCCGCAAGGAGAATGGCGCTCGTTCTCTTCTCTTCCAAAACAAGTAAAAAGAAAAACCAAAGTGACCGAGCCTATCTGGTGAAACTACACAGAGACAGGAACAATCACCCACGAAACACTCAAAGAATATGGCTGCCAAAATATGGTTCCCAATCAGAGACAACGATAAACACCTGCCTCTGATTTGAGAACCACTCCAGGCAACCATAGACTTTTCTAGACAACCCCACTAACCACAATCCCAATACCTACAAAAAACCCAAGACAAAACACACCACATAAATAACCCATGTCACACCCTGGCCTGACCAAAATAATAAAGAAAACACAAAATATTAAGACCAGGGCGTGACAATTTTCACATTTGAAAAACATTGAAATTTGGCATCACCATGTTGTCACATTTACTTAACATTGTTTTCACATGTGTAGTTTTATGTTATCGCAGGTTGCTTTTACATGTTGTGACATGTTATCACATTACAGTAACTTCACATAATATCATGTGATCACATGAAATTCATGTTGTTTTTCTGTAACGGAATGTCAAAGTGGAATAAAAATATTTTTTACATTTTTACAGATGAATAAAAAATGAAAAGCTGATATGTCTTGAGTCAATAAGTATTCAACCCCTTTATGGCAAGCCTAAATAAGTTCAGGAACAAAAAGTCACATGATTTGCGTGGACTCATTCTGTGTAATATAGTGTTTAATATGATTTTTGAATGACTACCTCATCTCTGTACCCCACACAAACAATTATCTGTAAGGTCCCTCAGTTGAGCAGGGAATTTCAAACACCGATTCAACCACAAAGATCAGGGAGGTTTTCCAATGTCTCGCAAAGAAAGTCACCTATTGGTAGATGGGTCAAAAATTTAAAAAGCAGACATTGAATATCCCTTTGAGCATGGTGAAATGATTAATTACACTTTGGATGTTGTATCAACACACCCAGTCACCACAAAGATACAGGAGTCCTTCTGAAGGAAACCACTCAGGGATTTCATCACGAGGCCTATGGTGACTTTTTTAAACCGTTCGAGTTTAATGGTTGGAGAAAACTGAGGATAGATCAACAACATTGCAGTTTCTCCACAAAACTAACCTAAATGATGGAGTGAAAAGAAGGCTGTACAGAATAAAAAATATTCCAGAACATGCATCCTGTTTGCGGCTGGTTTATCAAATCAAATTTTATTTGTCACGTACAAATAGTTAGCAGATGTTAATGCGAGTGTAGCGAAATGCTTGACGGGTAGGAGCGTTGGGCTAGTAACAAGAAGGTTGCTGGATCGAATCCGGGTGTGCAAAACACTTATACTTACCCAGAAAGAGGTAAGGTAATTCTAACGTGTATTGACTCAGGGGTGTGAATACTTACGTAAATGAGATATTTCATTTTCACAGTTAAATCTTTTACACTTAGCATGAATAAACAAGTCAGTTTTCAGTGGAACGGAACACAGGGATTTAAAAGAGCGTATGATGAGTTGTGCAATGTAAAGTTTTATGGAGAGGTCAGGTTTGTGTGTGTGTGTGTGTGTGTTTGTGCCAGCGTACCCCCATGTCTGTCTGCGTGTCTGTGTTGGACTGACAAGGATTTAGTGGAGTCATGTATTTTCATGGTGTAGGCTGAAATATGTTGAGGCCATGCTGCTGTTGCCTTTATTCCCCCCGTGTCCAGAATGCTTTGTACTCTTGTGACGGTCGCTGTCAGTAGCTGTCACATTCCATCCATCTGTACTAATCAGTCTTTTGTCAATCAGAAAGAGTCTGGAGCAGAATGGTTGAGTCTGAATAAATCTCTCACTTTCGCAGAAGCTCATTTGACTGTGTTTTCTTCCATGGGCAGCTGAAACTCATTCAATACACAAAACCAAACACTGACGCTGAACCTAGATTTTCTGCATAACTACCTTCTAGCTAGACTTGGAGGGAATGTACAGATACATACATCACATGCACTTACACACAAAATACTTATGTCACGCTACAACACATACAAACCACACCCTCACCTCTGCACAAGTTTATAAAACATGAGAGTAAAATTACATCATTTAAAAATTGCGTTGCAGACACTAGTTTGTTCAAACATTACTCAAACTGATTCAGTTATTGTTTCTAACCATATTATTATTGTATTCCACCCCACCCATGCCCCAATCTCCACTATATAACTTTCACTAAAGCACTGTAAATTCCCTAACAAAATATGTTGCCTTTGTACCAGAAGCCATTGAACCACAGAAGATACTGTAGGTCTAGATGAGATGCCTCATTTTGTTTTAATTGTTCTCTTTTCTCTCTCTCTCTCTCTCTCTCTCTGGTTTCAAGCTCAATTGGATCTGAAAGAAAGTAAGAGCGTTAAACAGAGATTTCCTTAAAAGAAACCGCTGTCAACTCAGTCGTCCCACTCACTCCCTCCTCAGGACGACTGGAATGTCTTGTCATCCATTTCCTCCCAGACAACCTGACACCAAGTGTGGATAGGATGACTGACTTTCCCACCAAAGTCGGAGGTGGCTACAGATGATTGAAAACACACACATTCCACACAGACAATTTCCTTGCCACACACAGGACTCAAACATACACTGACATGCTGTACTGTGAAACACTCAAATAGTGACAATGTCAACGGAATTCCACAGACTTGTGTTACCACTAATTCACACACCTGAATGCACATACACCCCCCCCCCCTCCCCCAGAGGCTGCTCTTGGTTTTGGTCCTATCAGTGAATCTTAGCTATTAAGATATTACTGTATTCTTGAGCAGATAAATAGCTCTCTATATTCTACCCACACAGTATATTTGAGTTTATGCCTCACTTAAAGAGAGTCTGAAGATTAGTAATTGAGAAATCACCTCCCCTAACGTACTGATTCATTTAAGCTCTTACGAGAAGTCAGTTAAGGGACTTTACACAAACTGAAAGTGAAGGCAGTAGAAATGGCCAAAATATATTTTTTCTGGGTCTACATGTTCGTGGTACAAACCAAAGACTTGCGTTGTCTGTAAAGCTCACTTAGTTGGTAGTGGGAAAAATATGCCTATCTGGAGTTCAATTGGTTCAGTTCTCACTTTTCCTCCCCATGACCTCAGTCTCTATGACTGGAGAATCAACAAGAGGCTATGCGTTCTATGGGAAATAATGAACAGCGTGGAAGGGGTGTTCCACGACGCACTAGCGGAGTGGAAGTAACCTTCCACTGCAATCTCAATACAAGAGATCACCATAACAAGAACAAGCTAATTTAGTTCTGGGTGGAGAAAGTTACGTTCTATGCATGGTTTTGCCCTCTATTTACAAATCAGTAATTGCATAATGTAGTTGACATTATGGTATGGAGCCGGCAAAGTCGACATTTCAGGCAACATGAACCATTAAAGGAATACACCACCCAAAAAACTATATTTTGGTTTGTTTCATTAGTCAGCAATCAAGTTTTTAATAAACTCAGCAAAAAAAGAAACGTCCTCTCACTGTCAACTGCATTTATTTTCAGCAAACTTAACCTATAAATATTTGTATGAACATAACAAGATATAACAACTGAGACATAAACTGAACAAGTTCAACAGTTGTGACTAACAGAAATTGAATGTGTCAAAAGGGGGGGGGGGGTCCAAATCAAAAGTAACCATCAGTATCTGGTGTGGCCATCAGCTGCATTAAGTACTGCAGGGCATCTCCTCCTAATGGACTGTACCATATTACCAGTTCTTGCTGTGAGATGTTACCCCAGTCTTCCACCAAGGCACCTGCAAGTTCCTGGACATTACTGGGGGAAATGGCACTAGCCCCAACCCTCCGATCCAACAGGTCCCAGACGTGCTCAATGGGATTCAGATCCGGGCTTTTTGCTGGCCATGGCAGAACACTGGCATTCCTGTCTTGCAGGAAATCATGCACAGAAGGAGCAGTGTGGCTGGAGGCTGGTGGCTTTATCATGCTGGAGGGTCATGTCAGGATGAGCCTGCAGGAAGGGTACCTCGGGAGGGAGTAGGATGTCTTCCCTTTAATGTGTAACAGTATAACTTTAGACCGTCCCCTTGCCCATACCCGGGCGCGAACCAGGGACCCTCTGCACACATCAACAACAGTCACCCACGAAGCATCGTTACCCATCGCTCCACAAAGCCGCGACCCTTGCAGAGCGGCCCTTACTACTACTTTAAGGTCTGAAACGATATTTAGTGCGCACCACCGCTAAATAAGCTAGCCGTTTCACATCCATTACAAATGCACAGCGTTGCGATTGCCTGCAATGACAACAAGCTCAGACCGATGATGCTGTGACACACCGACCCAGACCACGATGAACCCTCCACCTCCAAATTGATCCCGCTCAAGAGTACAGGCCTCGGTGTAACGCTCATGCCTTCGACGATAAACGCGACTCCGACCAACACCCCTGGTGAGACAAAACCGCAACTCGTCAGTGAAGAGAACTTTTTGCCAGTCCTGTCTGGTCCAGTGACGTTGTTGCCGGTGATGTCTGGTGAGTTACACCAGGCCTACAAGCCCTCAGTCCATCCTCTCTAGGCTATTCCGGACAGTCTGAGCACTGATGGAGGGATTGTGCGTTCCTGGTGTAACTCGGGCAGTTGTTATTGCCATCCTGTACCTGTCCCGCAGGTGTGATGTTCGGATGTACCAATCCTGTGCAGGTGTTGTTACACGTGGTCTGCCACTGCAAGGACGATTGGCTGTCCATCCTGTCTCCTTGTAGCGCTGTCTTAGGCGTCTCACAGTACGGACATTGCAATTTATTGCCCTGGCCACATCTGCAGTCCTCATGCCTTCTCTCAGCATTTTTAAGGCACGTTCACGCAAACGAGCAGGGACCCTGGACATCTGTCTTTTGGTGTTTTTCAGAGTCCGTGTCCTAAGTCTTTATAACTGTGACCTTTAATTGCCTACCGTTTGTAAGCTGACAGTTCCACAGGTGCATGTTCATTAATTGTTTTTGGTTCATTGAACAGGCATGGAAAACAGTGTTTAAAACCTTTACAATGAAGATCCTTGAAGTTATTTGGATTTTTACGAATTATCTTTGAAAGATAGGATCCTGAAAAATGTTGACATGCAAGCTTTCAAAATATATAAATCATCCCTGTATGATGCATTTTGCATCATATAATGCTGCGTTTTGCATCATATGATGCAAAATGCATCATACTGGGATGATTTCTGTATTTTCAAAGTTCATTTACATTTGTTTTGTATATTGTATTTTTTATTTTTGCTTTTACCCCCTATTTCATGGTTTCCAATTAGTAGTTAGTCTTGTCTCATTGCTGCAACTCCCATATGGACTCGGGAGAGGCGAAGGTCGAAAGTCCGTGCGTCTTCCGAAATATAACCCAACCAAGCCGCAATGCTTCTTGACACAATTTCCACTTAACCCGGAAGCCAGCTGCACCAATGTGTCGGCAGAAACGTGGCCACCGTGTCAGCGTGCACTGTCCCCGGATCGCCACAGGAGTCGCCAATTGTGCACCACCCCATGGTTCTCCCGGTCGTGGCCGGCAGTGACCTGGCCTGGACTCGAACCCAGCATCTCTCGTGGCACAGCTAGCACTGCGATGCCTTAGACCACTGCGCCACTCAGGGGGCCATTTTGAAAGGTACATATCTTAAAATTGATTGCTGACAAGCAAAACATGTTGGGACATTGTCAACAATGTATTAATGACACAAATGCCAAAAGTGCTTTTTTATTGTGTAATCTCAATTATACGTCAGATGGTGATAGTGAGCCACTACATCCATGACCTGGCTATGTGAGGTTAGTGAGCCATGTCCAAAAAAGGTTTGTTCGCAATAAACGAGCAATGAATGATATGATAGCCCGTGCCTGTTAACTCATTCATAGAGGAAGGATATCACAGTCAAGCAATATTATTGTATTTTAAATGTTATTTTCTATGTATAACATTTGCTACAAAAAGCAAACAGGCAACGAGTCCAAACCTGGTAGCTAGATAAGGAAAAAATATATAAAATAAAAATTTCAATGATTAGCTACATGTTGACATGTAGGCTATGGCTTATGCCCAACCTCTGCAATGCTAGACAAGTAGCTAGCTAGCTAGTACACGTTCTGATTACCTCGTTAACAGGCACGGGCAATCCTGTCTCAGAGCTCTACGGACAATTCTTTTTCGACCTCATGGATTGTTTTTTTTTGATGATCCAGAAGAAGATTGGGAGAATATCATATGGTCAGATGAAACCAAAATATAACTTTTTGTTAAAAACTCAACTCGTCGTGTTTGGAGGACAAAGAATGCTGAGTTGCATCAAAATAACACCATACCTACTGTGAAGCATGGGGGTGGAAGCATGGGGGTGGCTGGGTCTTTCAGCATGACAATGATCCCAAACACACTGCCCGGGCAATGAAGGAGTGGCTTCGTAAGAAGCATTTCAAGGTCCCGGATCAGTCTCCAGATCTGGTCCGGTCTATCCAGTACCACCTCCACACCCCAGCCCTCTGGTAGCAGCTCCCCGCACCAGGCTTCCTGTGCGTGTCCTCGGCCCAATACCACCAGTGCCAGCACCACGCATCAGGCCTAGAGTGCGCCTCGCCTCTCCTGCGCTGTCGGAGCTTTTCTCCTCTCCTGCGCTGTCGGGGTCTCCTGCCTGTTCAGCGCTTCTAGAGCCTTCCTCCTCTACAGCGCTGCCGGAGCCTCCTGCCTGTTCAGAGCAGCCTGAGCTGCCAGTCTGCATGGAGAAGCCAGAGCTGCCAGTCTGCATGGAGCAGCTAGAGCTGCCAGTCTGCATGGAGCAGCCAGAGCTGTCAGTCTGCATGGAGCAGCCAGAGCTGTCAGTCTGCTTGGAGCAGCCAGAGCTGCCAGTCAGCATGGAGCTGCTAGTCTGCATGGAGCTGCCAGTCTGCAAGGAGCTGCCAGTCTGCAAGGAGCTGCCAGTCTGCATGGAGCAGCTAGAGCTGCCAGTCTGCATGGAGCAGCCAGAGCTGTCAGTCTGCATGGAGCAGCCAGAGCTGTCAGTCTGCTTGGAGTAGCCAGAGCTGCCAGTCTGCATGGAGCTGCCAGTCTGCATGGAGCTGCCAGTCTGCAAGGAGCTGCCAGTCTGCAAGGAGCTGCCAGTCAGCCAGACTCTTCCAGATCTGCCAGTCAGCCAAACTCTTCCAGATCTGCCAGTCAGCCAGACTCTTCCAGATCTGCCAGTCAGCCAGACTCTTCCAGATCTGCCAGTCAGCCAGACTCTTCCAGATCTGCCAGTCAGCCAGACTCTTCCAGATCTGCCAGTCAGCCAGACTCTTCCAAATCTGCCAGTCAGCCAGACTCTTCCAGATCTGCCAGTCAACCAGACTCTTCCAGATCTGCCAGTCAACCAGACTCTTCCAGATCTGCCAGTCAACCAGACTCTTCCAGATCTGCCAGTCAACCAGACTCTTCCAGATCTTCTAGTCAACCAGACTCTTCCAGATCCGCTAGTCAACCAGACTCTTCCAGATCCGGGAGTCAACCAGACTCTTCCAGATCTGCCAGTCAGCCAGGATCTGCCAGAACTGCCAGCCAGCCAGGATCTGCCGGATTCAACTGCCTGGCTGGGCTTCCTCTCAGTGCTGGGATTCCTCTCAGTGCTGGACTTCCTCTGTCCCAAGCTGCCCCTCTGTCCCGAGCTGCCTCTCTGTCCCGAGCTGCCCCTCTGTCCCAAGCTGCCCCTCTGTCCCAAGCTGCCCCTCTGTCCCGAGCTGCCCTTCTGTCCCAAGCTGCCCCTCAGTCCAGTGGGGTTCTGGGTGAGGACTACTAGGCCATGGTCGGCGGCGAGGGTGGATTATCCCAGGACGCGTAGGGGAGGAACTATGACATTAATGGAGTGGGGTCCACGTCCCGAGCCGGAACCGCCACCATGGACAGACACCCACCCGGACCCTCCCTATGGTTTTGAGGTGCGTCCGGGAGTCCGCACCTTAGGGGGGGGGTTCTGTCACGCCTTGGTCATTGTATTAGGGGTGTGTTTAGTTTAGGTTTGGCTGCCTGAGGCGGTTCTCAATCAGAGTCAGGTGATTCTTGTTGTCTCTGATGGGGAACCGTATTTAGGTAGCCTGGGTTTCACTGTGTATTTCGTGGGTGATTGTTCCTGTCTCTGTGTTAGTGTTCACCAGACAGGCTGTATAGGTTTTTTCACGTTCCGTTTGTTGTTTTTGTATTTACAAGTTATTTCATGTAATTGTCATTTGTTTCATTAAAAAACATGAGTAACCAACACACTGCATTTCGGTCCGACTCTCTTTCGACAAACGAAGAACGCCGTTACACGCTGGGCAGTTTAATAATGGAGTCACTTTAATAATGTTTAAATAATGTTTACATACTGATTTACTCATCTCATATGTATATACTGTATTCTATTCTACTGTATTTTAGTCAATGCCACTCTGACATTGCTCAATCGAATATTTATATATGAATTAATTCCTTTCTTTTACTTTTAGATTTGAGTGTATTGTTGTCAGTTATTAGATACTACTGCACTGTTGGAGCTAGGAACGCAAGCATTTCACTACACCTGCAATAACATCTGCTAAATATGTGTATGTGACCAATAAAATTTGATTTTATATATTTTCTGAGCCATTCCAAGATCGATTTATAGCCATTCATTTAAAATGATCACTACTCAGGATATGACCCAGACAATGACCCATGACCCACTCACAGGGCCCTCACCTCCTCTCTGTAGGCTATCTCGTCATTGTTGGTAAACAGGCCTACTACTGTTGTGTCATCTGCAAACCTGATGATTTGAGTTGGAGGCGTGCGTGGCCATGCAGTCATGGGTGAACAGGGAGTACAGGAGGGGGCTGAGCACCCATTCTTGTGGGGCCCCAGTGTTGAGGATCCGTCTGGGCAGGCAGCATTGCAATGCAGCCTTCCGTCTGGGCCTGCAGCCTTGCAAGGGTTAACACGCTTAAATGTCTTACTCATGCCGTCCACGGAGAAGGACAGTCCTTGGTAGCGGGCCGCATCAGTGGCACTGTGTTATCCTCAAAGCGGACGAAGAAGGTGTTTAGCTTGTCCGGGAGCAAGACGTCAGTGTTCGTGACGTGGCTGTCTTTCCCTTTGTAGTCCATGATTGTCTGTAGACCCTGCCACATACGTCTCGTGTCTGAGCTGTTGAATTGGGACTCCACTTTGTCTCTGTACTGAAGTTTTGCTTGTTTGATTGCATTACGGAGGGAATAACAACACTGTTTGGGGACTTAACATCTAAGTGATTTAATTAAATAATGGTCAAAATATTGCTTCCAGGAGGAAAACCCACAATGTTTTGATCCACAGGCGGGAACTCCAACCATTGCACTATGAATCCTGTTCTTAACACCTTGATTTCAACAGATCATTTAAATGTCTGGAAGCTGACTTCTAGGCTATGGCAAGCATGATCAGACGTAAGACCTTTAAACAGGTCAACAGGGCCAGACGGATTACCAGGATGTGTACTCAGAGCATGCACTGACCAACTGGCAAGTGTCTAAAATGTTCAACCTTTCCCTGACTGAGTCTCTGTTTCAAGCAGACCACCATTGTCCCTGTGCCCAAGATCGCCAAGGAAACCTGCCTAAATAACTACTGACCCGGAGCACTCACGTCTGTAGCCATGAAGTGCTTTGAAAGGCTGGTCACGGCTCACATCAACCCCATCATCCCAGAATCCCTAGACCCACTCCAATTTGCATACCACCCCAACAGATCCACAGATGACACAATCTCTATTGCATTCCACACTGTCCTTTCCCACCTGGACAAAAGGAATGCTGTTCATTGACTACACCTCAGCGGTCAACACCATAGTGCGGTCAAAGCTCATCACTAAGCTAAGGAACCTGGGACAAAACAGGAACCTGGGACATTAACAGGTGTGCTTTTAATATTGATACTCCCCATCCCGGATCCGGGATCGTGAATAAAGCCTCAGGCTCATTAGCATAACGCAACGTTAACGATTTCTGAAAATCGCAAATAAAATGAAAATAATGCGCCTGCTCTCAAGCTTAGCCTTTTCTTAACAACACTGTCATCTCAGATTTTCAAAATATGCTTTTGAACCATAGCAAATCACTAATTTGTGTAAGAGTATGCTAAGCTAGCTTAGCATTTTGAGTAGCATTTAGCACGCAACATTTTCACAAAAACCAGATAACCAAATAAATAAAATCATTTACCTTTGAAGAGCTTCGGATGTTTTCAATGAGGAGACTCTCAGTTACATATCAAATGTGCAGTTTTTCCTGAAAGAATCTTTGTGTAGGAGAAATCACTCCGTTTTGTACATCACATTTGGCTACCGAAACGAACCGAAAATTCAGTCACCAAAACGTCAAACTTTTTCAGAATTAACTCCATAATATCGACCGAAACATGGCAAACGTTGTTTAGAATCAATCCTCAAGGTGTTTTTTCACATATCTCTTCATTGATATGCAGTTCGTGGAAGCCTGCTTTCCCCTCAGAATCGCATGGAAAAATACCAGCAGCTGAAAAAGACGCACCAATTTCGACGGAGGACACCGGGCGGACACCTGGAAAATGTCGTCTCTTATGGTCAATCTTCCAATGATATGCCTACAAATACGTCACAATGCTGCAGACACCTTGGGGAAACAACAGAAAGGGCAGGCTCATTCCTCTCGCATTCACAGCCATATAAGGAGACAATGGAAAACAGAGCCTCAAAAATCCTGCTGGTTTCCTGGTTGCCGTTTCATCTTGGTTTTGCCTGTAGCTCCCGTTCTAGGGCACGCACAGACAATATCTTTGCAGTTCTGGAAAATTCAGAGTGTTTTCTTTCCAAAGCTATCAATTATATGCATAGTCGAGCATCTTTTTGTGACAAAATATCTTGTTTAAAACGGGAACGTTTTTCATCCAAAAATTAAATTGCGCCCCTAGAGTTTCAAGAGGTTAACTTCAATAGGGTAGGGGGTAGCATTCAGAATTTTGGATGAAAAGCATGCCCAAATTAAACTGCCTGCTACTCGGGCACAGAAGATATGAAATGCATATAACTGGTGGATTTGGATAGAAAACACTCCAACGTTTAGAAAAAACTGTTCAAATAGTGTCTGTGAGTATAACAGAACCGATTTGGCAGGCGACAACCTGAGAATAATCCATTCAGGAACTATTTTTTTGTGTGGTTTTGTAGTATCCTATTCAATGCCATTACAGTATCCATTGACTTAGGACTCAAATTGCATTTCCTATGCCTTCCACTAGATGTCAACAGTCTTTAGAAATTGTTTCAGGCGTAAGAGCAGTCGGAATGAGTGGAACCTGCCGTGTCACAGAGCTTTTACATGTGTGCGACCGAGAAAGTGCCTTTCTTGTTTACCTTTTATATTGACAACGTTATTGTCTGGTTAAAATATTATCGATTATTTAGGCTAAAAACAACCTGAGGATTGAATGTAAACATCGTCTGACATGCTTTTATGATCTTTACGGATACAATTTGGATTTTTTTGTCTGCCTGTTGTGACTGTGTTTGAGCCCGTGGATTACTGAAGAAAATGCACAAACTAAATGGCGGTTTTTGGATATAAAGAGACTTTATCGAACAAAAGGAACCTTTATTGAGTTATTGAATGTCTTCTGAGTGCAACCATATGAAGATCATCAAAGGTATGGGATTCATTTGATCTCTATTTCTGACTTATGTAACTCTTCTACTTGGCTGGTTACTGTTCGGAATGATTTGTCTGTTGGGCTGTTCTCAAATAATTGTAAGGTATGCTTTCGCCGTAAAGCATTTTAAAAATCTGATACCGTGGTTGGATTCACAAGAAGTTAATCTTTAAACCAATGTAAAATATGTTTTTTTTTCTGAATTTTTATAATGAGTTTTTCTGTATTTGAATTTGCCGCTCTGCAATCTCACTGGATGTTGGCCAGGTGGGACGCTAGCGTCCCACATACCCTAGAGAGGTTAAAACCTGTTTGGGATAGGGGGCAGCATTTTCACTTTTGGATGAATAGCGTGCCAAGAGTGAACTGCCTCCTACCCTGTCCCAGATGCTAATATATGCATATTATTATTAGTATTGGATAGAAAACACTCTGAAGTTTCTACAACTGTTTGAATGATGTATGTGAGTATAACATAACTCATATGGCAGGCATAAACCTGAGAAAAATCCAACCAGGAAGTGGGAATTCTGAGGTTTGTAGTTTTTCAAAGCTTGGCCTACCGAATACACAGTGTCAATGGGGTCAAGTTGCACTTCCTAAGGCTTCCACTAGATGTCAACCGTCTTTAGAAACTTGTTTCAGGCTTCTGCTATAAAGGAGGGGGGAATGGGAGCTGAATGAGTCATGGGTCTGGCAGAGTGTCTCAGGCTCGTGACGCACTGTCCCGACAGAGTTTGCTCTCGTTTCAGTGCTTTTCTACAGATAATGGAATTCTCTGGTTGGAACATTATTGACGTTTTATGTTAAAAACATCCTAAAGATTGATTCCATACATCGTTTGACATGTTTCTACGACCTGTAACGGAACCTTTCGAGTTTTTGTCTGGACGTAGTGCTCGCGCCTCATGAAGATGGATTACTGGGCTGAACAAACTAACAATAATTGGCTATTTGGATATAAATGATGGACTTTATGAAACTTTGTGGAACAAATCAGTCATTTATTGTCGAACTGGGATTCATGGGAGTGCATTCTGATGAAGATCATGAAAGGTAAGTGAATATTTATAATGTTATTGCTAACGTCTGTTGTCTCCAACATGGAGGATATTTCTTTGGCTGGATTGGGCTCTGGGCGCTGAACTCAGATGATGCTTTTTCCGTAAAGTTGTTTTGAAATCTGACACAGCGGTTGCATTAAGGAGAAGTCTATCTTTAATTCTGTGAATAACATTTGTATCTTTTATTTATGTTTATTATGAGTATTTCTGGGATTTGATGTAGCTATCTGCAAAATCACTTGATGTTTTGGAATCAAAACATTAGTGCACGTAACGCACCAATGTAAACTGAGCGTTTTGGATATAAATATGCACATTATCGAACAAAACATACATGTATTGTGTAGCATGATGTCCTATGAGTGTCATCTGATGAAGATCACTAAAGGTTAGTAATTCATTTTATCTATATTTCTGCTTTTTGTGACTCTTATCTTTGGCTGGAAAAATGTCTGTGTTTTTTTGACATGGCTCTGACCTAATATAATCATATGATGTGCTTTCGCTGTAAAGCGATGGGTAGATTAACAAGAAGTGTATCTTTCATTTACTGTATTGGACTTGTTAATGTGTGAAAGTTGCGTATTTCTAAAAAATATTTGTTAATTTCGCGCGCTGCCTTTTTCTGCGGAATGTTGTCGAGGGATTCCGCTAGCGGGACGCCTGCCCTAGAACTAACTTAATGTGGATGTTGCCTGTAAATCCATGGTTTCTGGTTGGGGTATGTACGCATGGTCACTGTGGAGATGACGTCATTGATGCACTTTTTGATGAAGCCAGTGACTGATGTGGTATACTCCTCAATGCCATCGGATCAATCCTGGAACATACAGTGCATTCGGAAAATATTCAGACCACTTCACTGTTTCTACATTGTCGTACATTACAGCTTTATTCTAAAATGGATAATTAAATGTTTTATTCATCAATCTACACACAATGCCCCATAATGACAAAGCGAGAACAGGTTTTTTGACATTTTTGCTATGAGAAATTGAGCTCAGTTGCATCTTGTATCCATTGAGAGGTTGAATAGACTTGTAATAGGGGTTGTAACAATTTCAGAGGATAATTTTAGAAAGAGAGGGTCCAGATTATCTAGCCCAGGTGATTTGTAGGGATCCAGATTTTGCATCTCTTCCAGAACATCATCTGTTTGGATTTGGCTAAAGGAGAAGCGGGTTGGTGGGGGGGTTTGGGCAAGTTGCTGCAGGGGGTGCTCAGATGTTGGCCGGGGTAGGGATAGCCAAGTGGAAAGCATGGCCAGCCGTGGAAAAATGCTTATTGAAATGATCGTTTATCGTAGATTTATCGGTGGTGACAGTGTTTCCTATCCTTAGTGCAGTGGGCAGCTGGGAGGAGGTGCTCTTATTCTCCATGTTCTCCAGTTATCACTTTGTTTTCTATTCTTTTTTAAAACATTTTTGTCCCAAAACTTTTTGTAATTAGTGCTACAGGAAGCAATTTTCTGTTTGAAAAAGCTAACCTTAGCTTTCCTAGCTGACTGAGTATATTGGTTCCTGACTCCCCTGAAAAGTTGCACATCGCGGGGGCTATTCGATGCTAATGCAGAACGCCACAGGATGTTTTTGTGCTGGTCAAGGGCAGTCAAGTCTGGGGTGAACCAAGGGCTATATCTGTTCTTAGTTCTACAGTTTTTTGAATGGGACATGCTTATTTAAGTTGGAGAGGAAAATACTTTTGAAGAGCAACCAGGCATCCTCTACTGGGCCAGGTCGATTAGAAAAGCCTGCTCGCTGAAGTGTTTCAGGGAGCGTTTGACAGTGATGAGGGGGAATCGTTTGACCGCAGACCCATTACGCACGCAGGCAATGAGGCAGTGTTCGCTGAGATCCTGCCCATTCACTGAACCGTACTCCAGCCAGGACAATGGCAATAGAGACGAAACAAGGTATACACAAAGCAAAAGTTTTACTTCATAACTATCAGTTAGCTATATTTGAATTGTGATAATGAAGCTAACCAGATACAGTGCATTCGGAAAGTATTCAGACGCCTTGACTTTTTCCACATTTTGTTACGTTACAGCCTTATTCTGAAATGGATTAAATTGAATTGTTTTTTTTTTCTCATCAATCTACACAATGACCAAGCAAAAGCACATTTTTAGAAATGTTTGCAAATTTGTAAAAATCTGTTTGTTGCTCTGTCATTATGGGCTATTGTGTGTAGATTGATTAGGATTTGTTTTTATTTCATCCATTTTAGAATAGGACTGTAACATAACAAAACGTGGAAAAAGTTAAGGGGTCTGAATACTTTCTGAATGCACTGTAGTTGAACAGGGGAAAATGACCTAAAACTAACATTATGCAAGGTAGATGTCCATTCTTTGTGGGTAGCTAGCTAACAATACTTTGTGGCTATCTGTCTAGTAGTAGCTAGCCAGTTAACCCCATTGATTTATTATGGGCTTGCGATCTAAGGTACGTAGGCAGATAAACATACCAAAATTAAGCCAGCATGTATTTATTAATGTATCCAGTTAAAATATATTGTCGTCAGGTAGCATATAAGCTGTGAATAGGCAACATTTAATTCTGAAGTCGGAGTGCATTTTCTCTCACTAAAATAATGTGCGTGATTCTCTACGTCGTGGCGTCGAAATTTCTTTGCATACTTTCCTTTGAAGCTTCCATCGATGCGTTTTTCAAAATATGTACAAATGGCGTACGCATTTGAAAGGTGCCCTCTGTTCTCCGTTTCACATACTTTAATTTGGATTCATAAGCTGACCTGCCCGTGCTCCAATTTGCGTGCTCATAGCACAGTAGTATGCGTTTTGAGAAACACTCAGTGTACAAAACATTAAGGACACCTGCTCTTGCCATGACATAGAATGACCAGGTGAAACCAGGTGAAAGCTATGATCCCTTCAATCAGTATAGATGAAGGGGAGGAGACAGGATAGAGAAGGATTTTTAAGCCTTGACACAATTGAGACATGGATTGTGTATGTGTGCCATTCAGAGAGTGAATGGGCAAGACAAAAGATTTAAGTGCCTTTGAACGGGGTATGGTGGTAGGTGCCAGGCGCACTGGTTTGTGTCAAGAACTGTAACTCTGCTGGTTTTTCACGTTCAACAGTTTCCTGTGTGTATCAAGAATGGACCACCACTCAAAGGACATCCAGCCAACTTGACACAACTGTGGTAAGCATTGGAGTCAACATGGGCCAGGATCCCTGTGTTCGACACCTTGTAGAGTCCATCCCACAACAAATTGAGGCTGTTCTAAGGGCAACTCAATATTAGGTAGTTGTTCTTAATGTTTTGTACACTTAGTGTATTCATACATATTAATACATTATATGTAACTTATCAGTAGTGGAATCTGACTGAATGTGGGTGACTCCCCAAACATATGGAAGAAGGTAGTCTGGTCAGATGAGACTAAAATTGAGCTTTTTGGCCATCAAGAAAAATGCTATGTTTGGCGCAAACCCAACACCTCTCATCACCCAGAGAACACCATCAAGCTGTGGGGATGTTTTTCATCAGCAGGACCTGGGAAACTGGTCAGAATTGAAGGAATGATGGATGGCGCTAAATACAGGAAAAGTCTTGAGGGAAACCTGTTTCAGTCTTCCAGAGATTTGAGACTGGGATGGAGGTTCACCTTCCAGCAGGACAATGACCCTAAGCATACTGCTAAAGCAACACTCGATTGGTTTAAGGGGAAACATTTAAATGTCTTGGAATGGTCTAGTCAAAGCCCAGACCTCAATCCAATTGAGAATCTGTGGTATGACTTAAAGATTGCTGTACACCAGCGGAACCCATCCAACTTGAAGGAGCTGGAGCAGTTTTGCTTTGAAGAATGGGCAAAAATCCCAGCGGCTAGATGTGCCATGCTTATAGAGACATACCCCAAGAGACTTGCAGCTGTAATTGCTGCAAAAGGTGGCTCTACAAAGTATTGACTTTGAGGTGGGTGAATAGTTATGCACGCTCAAGTTATGTTTTTTTGTCTTATTTCTTGCTTCACAATAAACAATATTTTGCATCTTCAAAGTGGTAGGCTTGTTGTGTGAATCAAATTACACAACCCCCCCCAAAAAATATTTTAATTCCAGGTTGTAATTTTTAAAAAATGGGAAAAATGGCAAGGGGGGTGAATACTTTTGCAAGCCACTGTATACTTGCTTGTGTGTCATATTCATCCTGCCTGCCTTATGTTTGGCATGTGCGCTAGCCTATTAGCCACATTATGCACATTATGACTGACTTGTGATCATTGCCCTTGCTAGTATTGACATTCCCAGCCTTAGTTACAGTCATCCAAGGGTCAGAGAAGCTGTCAGTCTCATCAGCTGAATATGTTTATATGCATGGTACGGTGGAGATTGTCCCCCCAAAAACTGCAACATGTTGCACAGGTCAGATTATATTAACCCCCACTGTAACAAACCAAATGCTAGGTAAGAAGCATAGGGAAATGATGTCTAGATACCTTTTTCCTGTGGATATTATGTATTTGAACACCTGGCTGGGATGCAGGACAGTAGATGCACATTGATACTTGTAATGTAATTATGGTTTTATGGAATAACTATCAACCAATCAGCATCCAGGATCCAAAATATGTTTTATAAAAAAGTATATGTCATGCAGTGGGACCTGTTCTCTTTACAAGAAGGCACACATTTTTAAATTGTTTTATACATCTAAGTGGTACTCCACTGTTTGATGTTAGGTCAATGCCTCTTTAAGAAAGGTGAAAGAAAAGTATCCTTTCAACAATCAATCTCTCAATGTATGATCATGTAGTGTTTTCAATTCAGCTCTTTATCAGCTATGGTGATGTTATGTTTAAGCTCTATAGTTTAGCCAGGGAAAGGCTGATGTGGCCCTGTTTGTTCACTAGCACCAGTGGTCTGCGCTCCCATTGAGCAATCTTCCACTGGCAAAATTCCACTTCGCAAACAAAGCATCCTTCACTCATGCTGCCAAATATACCCTCGTAAAACTGACCATCCTACCGATCCTTGACTTCTGTGATGTCATTTACAAAATAGCCTCCAACACTCTACTCAACCAATTGGATGCAGTCTATCACATTGCCATCTGTTTTTCCACCAAAGCCCCATATACTACCCACCATTGCGACCTGTACACTCTCGTTGGCTGGCACTCACTTCATACTGATCGCCAAACCCACTGGCTCCAGGTCATCTACAAGTCTCTGCGAGGTAAAGCCCCGTCTTATCTCAGCTCACTGGTCACCATAGCAGCACCCACCTGTAGCACGCGCTCTAGCAGGTATATCTCACTAGTTACCCCCAAAGCCAATTCCTACTTTGGCCGCCTTTCCTTCCAGTTCTCTGTGGACAATGACTGGAACGAACTGCAAAAATCACTGAAGCTGGAGCCTCATATCTCCCTCACTAACTTTAAGCACCAGCTGTCAGGGCAGCTCACAGATCACTGCACCTGTACATAGCTCATCTGTAAATAGCCCATCCAACTACCTCATCCCCTTACTGTATTTATCTATTTATCTTACTTCTTTGCACCCCAGTATCTCTACTTGTACATTCATCTTCTGCAAATCAATCACTCCAGTGTTTAATTGGTATATTGTAATTACTTTGCCACCATGGCCTATTTATTGCCTTACCTCCCTTATCTTACCTCATTTGAACACACTGTATATAGACCTTTTCTACTGTATTATTGACTGTATGTTTGTTTATTCCATGTGTAACTCTGTGTTGTTGTATGTGTCGAACTGCTTTGTAAATGAGAACTTGTTCTCAACTAGCCTACCTGGTAATATAAAGGTGAAAAAATATATATATTTCCCCTCGCTGGGTAGTAGCAGCATTGTTTGCTGTTACACTGGGAGGTGTGAAACATGCAGTCTCATTCACACCTCCCCAGCACCCGTCCTTTTTTTAGGCTCTGCTGACAAGTTCACTCAGAAGAAGGTGTGACTTCACACCTTAGGTCAGACTTCAACCCAGGAACAGAGAGTTTTTCTTTCAATCGAGGTTCAAATGTTGGTCTGCAATGAGAATGCTTCATTGACAACATAGCTACTCACAATGTGGCTAGTTTCACTAACAAACTGCTACTATAAATGCTTCCTCAAAAAAGCACATTTTCCCAAAACAGAGATAGAACTACTGTAGTTACAGTATGTACTGTAGTTATGCATTTCATATGCTGTATGGAGAGAAACTGTGTTTATGTTGCCGAAACATCAAAATAATTTAATCAGCCCAACTTGTCCTTATCTGTCTATTGAAGTTAAGGGTTGTGAGGGACCCGACTGCTACAGTTTGAGAATAAGTACACTACATGACCAAAAGTATGTGGACACCTGCTTGTCAAACATCTCATTCCAAATTCATGGGCATTATGGAGTTGGTCCCCCCTTTGCTGCTATAACAATCTCCACTCTTCTGGGAAGGCTTTCCACGAGATGAACATTACTGCAGGGACCATTCAGCCACAAGAGGATTAGTGAGGTTGGGCACTAATGATTGGACAATTAGGCCTGGCTCGCAGTCGGCGTTCCAATTCATCCCAAAGGTGTTCGATGAGGTTGAGGTCAGAGTTCTGTGCAGGCCAGTCAAGTTCTTTCACACCGATCTAAACAAACCATTTTGGTGTGGACTTCGCTTTGTGCACGGGGGACATTGTCATGCTAAAACAGGAAAGGGCCTTCCCCAAACTGTTGCCACAAAGTTAAAATCAAAACAAATCCAATTTTATTGGTCACATACACATATTCAGCAGATGTTATTGCGGGTGTAGGGAAATGCTTCTTTTCCTAGCTCCAACAGTGCAGTAGTATCTAACAATTCAAAACAATACACAAATCTCATAGTAAAATAATGGAATTAAGAAATATATAAATATTAGGATGAGCAATGTCGGAGTGGCATTAGCTAGAGTACAGTAGAATGCAATACATACATATGAAATTAGTCAAACAGTATGTAAACATTTATTGAAGTGACCAGTGTTCCGTTTTTAAAGTGACCAGTGATTCCATGTCTATGTATATAGGGCAGCAGCGTCTAAGGTGCAGGGTTGAGTAAACGGGTGGTAGCCGGCTAGTGACAGTGACTAAGTTCAGGACAATGTACTGGGTGGAGGCAGGCTATTGATGGCTATTTAACAGTCTGATGGCCTTGAGATAGAAGCTGTTTTTCAGTCTCTCGGTCCCAGCTTTGATGCACCTGTACTGACCTCGCCTTCTGAATGACAGCAGGGTAATCAGGCCGTGGCTGGGGTGGTTGAAGTCCTTGATTATCTTTTTGGCCTTCCTGTGACATCGAGTGCTATAGGTGTCTTGGAAGGCAGGCAGTGTGCCCCTGTGATGCGTTGGACAGACCGCACCACCCTCTGGAGAGCCCTGCGGTTGCAGGCGGTGCAGTTGCCATATGAGGCGGTGATATAGCCCGACAGGGTGAAACAGCCCAACACAAAGTTGGAAGCACAGAATCGTCTAGAATGTCATTGTATGCTGTAGCATTGATTTCCCTTCACTGGAACTAAGGGGCCGACCCTAAACCATGAAAAACAGTCCCATACCATTAATCCTCCTCCACCAAACTTTACAGTTGGCACTATGTATTCGGGCAGGTAGAGTTCTCCTGGCATCTGCCAAACCCAGATTCATCCGTCGGACTGCCAGATGGTGAAGCGTGATTCATCACTCCAGAGAACGTATTTCCACTGCTCCAGAGTCCAATGGGGGCGAGTATTACACCACTCCAGTGGACGTTTGTTATTGCGCATGGTGATCTTAGGCTTGTGTTTGGCTGCTCAGCCATGGAAACCCATTTCATGAAGCTCCCGACGACCAGTCATTGTGCTGAAGTTGCTCCAGAGGCAGTTTGGAACTCGGTAGTGAGTGTTGCAACCGAGGACAGGTGATTTTTATGTGCTACGTGCTTCAGCAATCGACGGTCCCGTTTTGTGAGCTTGTGTAGCCTACTACTTCGTGGCTGAGTCGTTGTTTCCACTTCACAATAACAGCACTTACAGTTGACCGGGGCACCTCTAGCAGGGCAGACATTTTATGAACTGACTTGTTTGAAAGGTGGCATCCTCTGACTGTGCCACGTAGAAAGTCACTGAGCTCTTCATTAAGGCCATTCTACTGCCAATGTTTGTCTATGGCGATTGCATGGCTGTGTGCCCAATTTGATCAGCAACGGGTGTGGCTGAAATAGCCAAATCCACTAATTTGAAGGGGTGTCCACAAACTTTTGTATATATAATGTATGAGTCCATGTCTCGGACAACAATCCAATAAGCACTCAGGTAAAGGGATCACTACAAGTGATACAGATCCCAGACTGAATTACAACCATGTAATTCAAAGATACAATAATCAGATTTAAGACAAAAATAAAATATTATTGTTAATATTCTATGTTTTCCTACTGTACATTCAAATTAACTGAGAAACAAACATTACACAGTCATTTTTCTTGATGGAAGAAGTTACTTTCACAGTACATTAACTACAATCTGAGACATTTGTTAAGCTGAAACATGTACTGTGTAGTGTGTAAACCAAAACCTCTGAGTTCAGTTCCTCTTAGCCTGAGGACTTGACTTTACACACCATAAATGGGAGAGAGTTTCATTCACAAATTTCACTCGATGGGACTATGACAGAGCGCATGGAGAAGAGCTGCAGTGCTTACCAAGAGCCTGGGATTTGTTTAATTGGGCTCACAACAAACCATAATAAAGGAACTTTTGTAATGACGTGCATGACTGTTAGACAAATGCTGGGGGTATTTCCATGGTTTCTCTGTACAATTAAAATGGCTTGCGCTAGAGAATAACGAGTGGGGGAAAAGAATGTATGCTCTCTTTGATCACTAATGCAAAAATGGTGACTGATTTCTTTTTTCCATCAACATTTGGCTCATGATTTATTTGCGAATTCACATTCTGAGTGGATGATGGCTTCATAATGAGTCTATGTTGACACGTTGTACCAATTACCCGCCTGTGAAACCAATTTACTCATCTCTTTCTACTTTCACAAACGTTTAACTATAAGCTGTGGTATCGGTTATAGGTGGCTCTACCTTCTAGCAGCTTTTTTCCCCAACAGTTTAAAGTCATTTCAATCTAAACAAGAAGCTGTTAATCCAGTGAGAGCAGAGCAGTTACAACGCTGTGGAAAATTAGATAGTATTGGCCTTAGTTTTACAACAATTAACTATGTATAATTGCATTAGTGGAAGAGAATTATGATCTAAACATTGTTAAAGTAACATTAAAAGCTTCCCATCGTTCCTCTTTTCCATGTAAGTATTTGCAAAGGGCTTAAGATCCATGGGGTAATTCTGGATTTTTATTTTTTTACCTTTATTTAACTAGGCAAGTCAGTTAAGAACAAATTCTTATTTTCAATGACGGCCTAGGAACAGTGGGTTAACTGCCTGTTCAGGGGCAGAACGACAGATTTGTACCTTGTCAGCTCGGGGTTTGAACTTGCGGTTACTAGTCCAACGCTCTAACCAATAGGCTACCCTGTCGCCCCATGGGAGAGGCAGGCCAAGATGACGTATAGTGTAATAGTACAGTAGAACATAAGTACAGTATTTAGGACCAGGAGTTAGAACCAAAATGATTTAACAATAGCTGAATTAGGAACAGAACCCTTCTTTTTTTCTGTTTCTTTCCAGTGTTCTGACCAGCATAATAAAGTTCTGAACCATTTGGAACCAAAAAAAGTAACGGTTCATACAGTTCCTTTTCGTTCATTTTTTTTAAACCCATGAACTCAGTTTTTACATTTAGCTCATTCATTTACTCCACCAATTAGCGGTGCCTGTGTTTAGCTCCATTCCGTTTCTTTTATCTTAAACTCCCTAGTCCTTACCCATAACATGATGCAGCCACCTACATGCTTGAAAATATGAAAAGTGGTACTCAGTTTTGTGTTGTGTTCGATTTGCCCCAAACATAACGCTTTTTACTCAGGACAAAATGCACATTTCTTTGTTGCATTTTTTTGCAGTATTACTTAAGTGTCTTGTTGCAAACAGGATGCATGTTTTGGAACATGTTTTATTCTGTACAGGCTTCCCTTCTCACTCTATCATTTTGGTTAGTATTGATGAGTAACTAAAATGTTGTTGATCCATCCTCAGTTTTCTCATATCACAATAATAAAACTCTGTAACTGTTTTAAAGTCACCGTTGGCCTCATTGTGAAATCCCTGAGCAGTTTCCTTCCTTTCTGGCAACTTAGGAGTTAGGAAGGACACCTGTATCTTTGTAGTGACTGCATCTTTGTAGTGACTTGACACATAATCCAAAGCCTAATTAATCACGTCACCATGCTCAAAGGGATATTCAGCATCTGTTTTGTTTTTATACATCTGCCAATCGATGCTTTTCTTTGTAATGCATTGAAAAACCTCTGGTCTTTGTGGTTGAATCTATGAAGGATATGTACTACTCGATTGAGAGACCTTACAGATAATTGTATGTGTGGTGTCGAGAGATGGGGTAGTTGTTAAAAAATTATGTTAACCACTATTATTGAACACAGAATAAGTCCATGCAACTTATTATGAGATTTGGAATCTGGGCTTGTTTTCATCATGTCTGAGGCATTTCTAGCAGTGGAGGCTCCTCAGAGGAGGAAGGGGAGGACCATCCTCCTCAAAAATAAAAATATCCTATTTCAATAAAACTATGCTAAATATATTCGCGTCACCAAAAAATGTATTAAAATACACTGTTTTGCAATGAAGGTCTACAGTAGCCTCAGCAGCACTCTGTAGGGTAGGACCTCGGTGTAGCCGGAGGACAGCTAGTTTCTGTCCTCCTCTGGGTACATTGACTTCAATACAAAACCTAGGAGACTCACTGTTTTCATTCCCTTCCACAGACTTCCACAGTAATTATGACAACTTCCAGAGGACGTCCTCTAAAACCTATCAGAGCTCTTTCAGCATGAAGTGACATGTTCAGAGAATGAATGAGAGAATGAATCTAGTACTGAAAGCATACGTTACAGCTAGCTAGCACTGCAGTGCATAACATGTGGTGAGTCGTTGGCTCAAAGAGAGATAAAGACAATAGTTGAACAGTTATGAACAAATGAATTTCTTCCAAGGAGAAGCAATAGAGAGCGAGAGAGAGAGAGAGAGAGCGCGTTAGCTATATTTTGTAGTACATATTGTAGTACATATTTTTTTTAACTAGCATCAAATGCAGCTAGCTAGTTTAGCCTATTTAAACACCTGGCTTAAACAGAGAGGGATGCTATGTTAACTAGATGGCTATGGCTATCCAACACTGGAACTCTCTCAAGTCAAGGTAAACTTTTGGTTTTATTAATTTATTGCCACCGGGCCTGCCAGTGTAACTGCTTGCTGTCGACTGTACACTCTACTGCATGATTGTAGCGGATTTACTAACGGGTTAGTTCTGGTAGCTATGTTGGCTATGATGTGACACTGATATAGGCTGTGTGTAGTGGGTTTTTTGCCTGTTCATAGACAGTGTAGGGAAAATGTGAGGGAAGGAGAGCATGTAGATAAGAAGAAATTATATATACAATGAGCTGTTTGTATATGACTGCTATGAAAGTGAACTGTGTTTGCGTGTGATAAGGCATGTATTCATTGCGCTGATTCTGTTGAAATACTTTTCTTAAACGGAAGCAAATGGATCAAAACTGGGATAAACATACCTGAATTTGTCCAATAGAAACTGTTGTTTGCTGCCGTTGAACTAATGATTACACTCTAGATCAGCTAGATGCAGGCAAGAGTGTGCAAGGCGGTATTGAATGTGTCACTGTCTGTCACCTTCATTATTCAAAAGTCTCTTGACCTGTGCACCCAAGTTGTAAACTTTCATTCATAGGCTAGGTTGTAGCAACCTTATGATGGGCACAGGGAACATTGGAGTGCCATATAGTAGACTAAACCTATCGATTGAGCTGGGTGAATGGAGTATGAATGAGAGTCATCCAATATGCTGTCATAGAAATAAGTCCATGCTCATAAAAAAACAAAAAAACATCCTCCCTCTTAAACGGCACTGACCGCCACTGTTTCACACATAATTGCACAGGTGGAAGGCAGGTCTGGGCTTTGAAGGATACACCCTATGATGTCTTCCGGCGTATTGTTGCCATCATACAAACTGAGGCAGCTGTCACGCCCTGACCCGAGAGAGCCCTTTTATGTCTCTATTTTAGTTTGGTCAGGGTGTGATTTGGGTGGGCATTCTATGCTTTGTTTTCTATGTTTCTTTGTTTCTATGTTTTGGCCGGGTATGGTTCTCAATCAAGGACAGCTGTCTATCGTTATCTCTGATTGGGAATCATACTTAGGTAGCCCTTTTTTCCCCTCCTTCAGTGTGGGAAGTTGACATTTGTTAGTGGCACTATAGCACTGTAAGCGTCAAGGTTGTTCTTTGTTTGTTGGTGACATTTTAAATAAAAAGGAAAACATACGCTCACCACGCTGCACTTTGGTCCACACTTTGTGTCATTCTCAAAACTTTTGGCCACGACTGTACACTCCCTTGTATTTTAGATTTGGACGAATAAACATTCTTTGGATATATCTGAATGTCTAACATATGCTTGATGCTACAGAGCCCAGCTTTTATAAATATATCATGTGAATCCATAAAGGCAGAACATTTTGAGGATTGATAGAAAATATCCATATTTATTTTATGATGGTTCTACGTGATCTTATGCTGAGACACTGTCCTTTATCTGGCTTCGGTACAGTGGCAATGATATTTGGCATTTTAGACTTTGGTAGTTGACTCTGTGCTTGTGGCGAATGGCCTTCTCCTGTCTGCGGTGTATGGCCAGCTGGATAAGACTACCGGAAGTGGTGTACGGCTTGTAGACCTTAACCACCAACTGTTTGGACATCTTGCAGAATATTTGCTGGTGCTGCATGTCTCCTGGAAAGATATGGTTGTGGTGTTACCATTTTAAAAAAATTGTGGAAGGAACATATGGCAACACGCCTTTGTTGGCAAAAATGTCAACCAATTGGGACCTAAGTGTTTAGAGACAGACTAGTGTATTGTTGAGGGACATCGGGAGTGTCTTTTGAGAGGAAAGAACAGTCAACATAGTGAATGGGCTAGGTGGGCTGCAGACGATGTGAAATGTCCTAGGCGGGAAGTTCTCACACAGTATTGTTGTGCACGGAAGATTTAGAAATGGCACCTTTCAGTCGTTCTCATACACAACTAAACATTTACTGTCTCTAAGCACAACCCTGCACAACTAAACCCCCCTTCCTCATCTCAGAGACCGATCTGTCAAGTTCCCCCAGCATATTGACTTTGACAGATCATTCTTATCAATAGTAGCTCTTGGCAGCGGATTTTTGTAGATATGTCTTTGTATTGTGTTTTAAGAAGTGTCAGTGTCCCTTGACTGTTTTTGTCCCACAATCTTGTTTGTGCTCCATAACCACAAGGTGTGCCCCTTCCCTCATGCTCGTGTACCCAAAATGCTGCTGTTTTGGGGTATTTTCAGCAGGGCCTGTGGAAGGACTCCAGATAACCTGAGTTTTACAAAGAGAAAAGGTAAAAAGAGAAGAGGGGTAGACTAAATTGATTACGTGTTCTCGAAGGTACTTTGTTGTCCTCTGGCTACATCTAGCCACCTGTAGCCCCATAACACAAACCCGTACAAACACTACCCAATTCAGGTGTATGCGGTCAGCTGGTAAATATTTTTGCCAACTTCCCTTCACCTTGTGCAGAGCTAGGGGTTGGAAGCACATGCTGGTGGAATCAGATTCTGTACCAGCTACAACAAAACATACAATGCACAATTGAACCACCCCAATAATTGTATTGCTCTCTATTAGACTGGCTAGCATAGTATACTTAACATGGGGATTACAATATTGTAAGGACTCACATAATTGCATTGTCTTAAGAATAATTTATACCTTATGTACAGTACCAGTCAAAAGTTTGGGACACCTACTCATTCAAGAGTTTTTCTTTATTTTTACTGTTTTCTACATTGTAGAAAGCTAGTAGCTAGTAAGGTACCTAATTGTTACCCAGAAATTATTTGATATTGTGATATAAATGGCTACAGTTATGTCCATACATGTTTTGAGTGTTCATGCACCTGTATCTAAAAGAGAGTGGTGGTGCTATGTCTATGTCAGAAAGTTCATGGGTGCCACTTCCTAAAATTTAGGAGAAGGCAGGGATACAGGGGTTCTTGGAAACCGGAGTTGCTGGGTAGCATAGCTTGCTAACTGGGACACATTTGTTTGAGTTCACACACATAGTGGATATTTATGAAGCAGTTTGTGGGGAATGTTGAGCTCGTAACACCACTCACATTGCACGCTGCTACATGGAAAAGTACCAAAGGGGGGAAAATAAGTCCACACAGGTTAGTTTTTAAATATAAAGGACAGGTCTGTCATATTTGAGCTGATATAGATTTATTTTACCTTTATTTAACTAGGCAAGTCAGTTAAGAACAAATTCTTGTTTTCAATGACGGCATAGGAACAGTGGGTTAACTGCCTTTTTAACTGCCCACCTGCATCAAAGCACCCCCACAACATGATGCCGCCACCCCCGTGCTTCACGGTTGGGGTGGTGTTCTTTTCCTCCAAACATAACATTGGTCATCATGGCCAAACACTTCTATTTTTGTTTTATCAGACCAGAGGACATTTTTCCAAAAGGTACATCCCCATGTGCAGTTGCAACCCGTAGTCTGGCTTTTTTATGGCGGTTTTGGAGCAGTGGTGTTGGGGTTCCTTGTTCCTCGTCAACATTGGTGTATTGGTGAAATCAGCAATCAGACAATATCTTCAAGTAAATCAATCAAACCTTTATTAATGCAATTTCAAATTTCAAGTTCTGCAAAATAAGAAAGGTCCAAGTTGCTTTAATATGCTTGCAGTCAACCCCTAGTGATGTAACTGCCTACATCAACACCTTCTACTCATGAGATCAAGCCCATGCATATACAGTTATACAAACTTGCATGCGAGAACAATAGTCCAGTGTTTTCTAAGGGCTCAGTAGTAATTTTCCACTCCTGTGTGGCTTACAGTGGTATGTCTGACTCTCTTTTACTCCCCTGCAGGGTTCTGTGTCTATGAATCTCTTTTAGCCTTGAGGTGCTTTCTCACTGACACCCTGTTTTAACTGCGATAACTCACACATCACTCAGACCGTTTCTTATAAGAGGCAGAGACTAGAAAATAACTGTGGACCAGTATTAAACCTTATAATGCATATATTGCTAATCTGTGGTCCAGGACCCTATAAATGTAGTGGGGGAGGGGTCTTATAGCCCTTCCCCTTCTATTAATACAACATAGGCATAATCAATTATAATAATATATCAATCATTTGGTGCAGCCCCCTATCATGACCCCAAGGTGAACCCCATCAGTGGCTGAGCGGCCTTTCAGGTTATGTCGATATAGGACTCGTTTTACTGTGGATATAGATACTTTTGTACCTGTTTCCTCCAGCATCTTCACAAGGTCCTTTGCTGTTGTTCTGGGATTCATTTGCACTTTTCGCACCAAAGTACGTTAATCTCTAGGAGATAAAATGCGTCTCCTTCCTTAGCGGTATGAAGGCTACGTGGTCCCATGGTGTTTGTACTTGCATACTATTGTTTGTACAGATGAATGCGGTACCTTCAGGCGTTTGGAAATTTCTCCCAAGGATGAACCAGACTTATGGAGGTCACCAATTTCTTTCTGATGTCTTTGTTGATTTCTTATGATTTTCCCATGATGTCAAGCAAAGAGGCACTGAGTTTGAAGGTAGGCCTTAAAATACATCCACAGGTACACCTTCAATTGACTCAAAGGATGTCAATTAGCCTATCAGGAGATTCTAAAGCCATGACATCATTTTTTGGAATATTCAAAGCTGTTTAAAGGCACAGTCAACGTAGTGTATGTAAACTTCTGACCCACTGGAATTGTAATCTGTAAACAATTGCTGTAAAAATGACTTGTGTCATGCACAAAGTAGATGTCCTAACCGACTTGCCAAAACTATAGTTTGTTAACAAGAAATTTGTGGAGTGGTTGAAAAAAGAGGGTTTAATGACTCCAACCTAAGTGTATGTCAACTTCCGACTTCAACTGTGTGTGTATATATATATATATATATATATATGTATATGTGTGTGTGTGTATATATATATATATTGTATATTTATGTATATGAATGTATGTATATATATATACATAGATGTATATGTATATATATATGTATGTGTGTATATATACATACACATGTGTGTGTGTAATATATATATATACAAATATTAAAATTGATATAGCCCTTCTTACATCAGCTGATATATCAAAGTGCTGTACAGAAACCCAGCCTAAAACCCCAAATAGCAAGCAATGCAGGTGTAGAAGCACGGTGGCTGGGAAAAACTCCCTAGTAGTGCCAAAACCTAGGAAGAAACCTAGAGAGGAACCAGGCTATGAGGGTTGGCCAGTCCTCTTCTGGCTGTGCCGGGTGCAGATGATAACAGAACATGGCCAAGATGTTCAAATGTTCATAAATGACCAGCATGGTCATATAATAAAAATCACAGTAGTTGACGAGGGTGCAACAAGTCAGCACCTCAGGAGTAAATGTCAGTTGGCTTTTCATAGCCGATCATTGAGAGTATCTCTACCGTCTCTAGAGAGTTGAAAACAGCAGGTCTGGGACAGGTAGTACGTCCGGTGAACAGTTCAGAGTTCCATAGCCACAGGTAGAACAGTTGAAACTGGAGCAGCAGCACGGCCAGGTGGACTGGGGACAGCAAGGAGTCATGCCAGGTAGTCCTGAGGCTAGGTCCTAGAGCTCAGGTCCTCCGAGAGAGAGAAAGAAAGAGAGAAAGAAAGAGAGAATTAGAGAGAGCAAACTTAAATTCACACAGGACACCAGATAAGACAGGATAAATACTACAGATATAACAGACTGACCCTAGCCCCCTGACACAAATTACTGCAGCATAAATACTGGAGGCTGAGACAGGAGGGGTCAGGAGACACTGTGGCCCCATCCGATGACACCCCCGGACAGAGCCAAACAGGCAGGATATAACCCCACCCACTTTGCCAAAGCACAGCCCCTACACCCCAAGTGGGATATCTTCAACCACGGACTTGCCATCCTGAGACAAGGCCAAGTATAGCCCACAAAGATCTCCGCCACGGCACAACCTAAGGGGGGCTCCAACAGAGACAGGAGGCACCCCTCCTAGGGACGGCATGGAAGAGCACCAGTAAGCCAGTGACTCAGCCCCTGTAATAGGGTTAGAGGCAGAGAATCCCAGTGGAGAGAGGAGAACCAGCCAGGCATCAAGGGCGGTTTGTTGCTCCAGGGCCTTTCCGTTCACTTTCACACTCCTGGGCCGGACTACACTTAATCATACGATCTACTGAAGAGATCAGTCTTCAGTAAAGACTTAAAGGTTGAGACCGAGTCTGCGTCTCTCACAAGGGTAGGCAGACCATTCCATATAGGAGAAAACCCTGCCTCCAGCTGTTTGCTTAGAAATTCCAGGGACAATTAGGAGGCCTGCGTCTTGTGACTGTAGCGTATGTGTAGGTATGTACGGCAGGACCAAATCGGAAAGATAGGTAGGAGCAAGCCCATGTAATGCTTTGTAGGTTAGCAGTAAACCTTGAAAGCAGCCCTTGTCTTAACAGGAAGCCAGAGTAGAGAGGCTAGCACTGGAGTAATATGATCAAAGTTTTTGGTTCTAGTCAAGATTCTAGCAGCCGTATTTAGCACTAACTGAAGTTTATTTAGTG